>NC_040905.2:3314391-4038222 GCF_004126475.2 Phyllostomus discolor
TCAAGACCTCTGTGAAATGTTGTATGTTTCTTTTTTCTTTTTTAAATTTGATGTCTTTTTTTTAACTTTTTAAATTTTATTTTTATTTATTTATTTATTTATTAAGATTTTATTCATCCATTTTTAGGGAGGGAAGGAAGTGGGGGGGAGGAGAGAGAGAGAGAGAGAGAAAGAGAGAGAAACATCAATGTGCGGTTGCTGGGGGTTATAGCCTGCAACCCAGGAATGTACCCTGGCTGGGAATCGAACCTGGGACACTTTAGTTCCCAGCCCACACTCAATCCACTGAGCTATGCCAGCCAGGGCTGAAATGCTGTATGTTTCTTGATAGTCTTTTTAGTTTCTCAGATTCATGCTATCTCTTCTTTTGGGACAGAGCAATGGGTCAATACCTGCTGTTGCATTTATAACATGTGACCTTCTGGAGGGGCTTGTCCTCTCTGCCGGTGGCTTCTCGAGAGGAGTGACTGTGTTTTCGTGGACCGTGTGCTCGCCATGGCACCTTGGTTTGCGGCGAGAGAGCGCGAACACATTCTGCTCATTCAGTAAAGAAGCAGACGCGAGTTAAGCCAGGTGGTGTACAGAAGGGGGTGCAAGTGTGGGGGGTTCTGGGGAGCACGTGTACAGTGAGCCCTCCACCTGAAGGAACTTTGGAGGGAACTGTTCTCTCCAAGGGTGGGAATGCTAAGGGGAGACAATTATACTTGGGTACCCCTAAGCAAAAATACTAAAAGGAATTGTATTATCTGACATTATTTCGTTTACCTCTCAGCCAGACATTTTTTTTAAGTAAACAAAATGAACAATGACCCACTTATCAGCAGACAACCCAAACTGGTTTGGGCATGTTTCTGATCGTATGTTCCTATAATTGTATTTTCCTTTACTGCTCGCAACTAGAAATTTACTTACTTGAAGTGTGTGTGTTTTAAATCCATGAGTTTTTGATTGCTTACTTTTCGGGGCTCAGTTAGCGTGGGGCTTCTCTCCCTCATGACCAGGTAACACTGGACTAATGATACACAGGCCCTCTTTATTTGGTGTAGCCTTGGGGCCGATTATCAATTTATCATCGTGTCCTGCAGACTTGAAATAAAATATGCTGTGCAGTATAACCGTGGCACAAAATTGACATTAAGTAGATTCTCTGAGTTGGGACTTAATAAAGAAACAAAGAGTTCGGCCTAACAGGGTTCTCCAACTATAAATTCTATTAGGCGGCTTTTCATACAAGACAGTAGGAAACCGAACAACCACATTAGAGAGATTTCCTTTGCTGCTGGTTTTCGTCTCGTGCATGGGAGCAGTCACTGGGGGACAGTTCGCTAATTCACAGGAACAGTATTTCATATCTCTAGAATAATAATCAAGAGTTGCTGAAAATTTTATTGATGTCGATCTTTTCATAGATCGTAAAATACTTACATCCAATGTCAACCTCTTTGCATAAGACACTCTCTTAAGGATCAATAGTTTCTTAGGTGAAAAATAATCTCAGCCCCTCACATTGGCCAATTAACCCACGCACGCCCAGTTCCCGTCCCCTCGGGACCCTTCTCCTGGAAGTCTGTGAGACGGCATGAGGTTTACGTTGGACTCGTCCTGGGAACACCTCTCATTCCCACGTGGGGAGACCACTCTCCATGCTGAGACTCAGGCCTGTTTATGTGAGATTAAGGTCAGCATATTCCGCCCCTCATGTGTCATTTTATACTCTACTTAAAGCCACAAACTCAGTGAAAGTGTAAAGGCAGCGACAGAGAGGAAGGCTGTGCACATCTGAGAGTCTGAGGTTGTTCGCTGACCTTCTAGAACAAAGATTACATGCTAAGTCCCAGCCAGTAAAGACAGAACATTCTAGGTGCTACACTGTCTGTCTCTCAGCCCCTTTGGTCCTCCTGGCAGGTGCTCGGTGGCCACATGTGGCTGTACCAGTTGCTGGACTAGACAGCCTGGCGTTAGAATACACCCATCTTCATGGAGAGCTCCCCTGGACAGTGTTCCAGAAAGCAGGGGGAGGACGCCTCAGCCCCCTGGGTCCTCTGCATGGTCAGCGACCTCCCTCAGTCCTGGGGGTGACTCAGGTGGAGGCCGGAATTGCTGGTTCTGCAGTGTCAGAGCCCCATCTGCACCCCACAGTCAGCGCCGTCTGGTGAGGGGAGCAGAAACGCAGTGTAGGCTGGAGAGAGGACCTACGTGAAGGGCAGCGCCTGAGGACCCCGTGTGTCCTCGCGTCCTTACCAAAGGGGCTGGCACTTAGGTGGCACTTAGCTCAGAAGTCCTTTTTTTTTTTTAAGAAAAGATAAATTAAATGCACGGAGCCCCCAAAAGATTCAATGTGGAAGTAAAAACTATATTGAGAAAAATTTTATTTGTTAGTTTTAATTGACTACCAGGACAGTTTCTTATTTATAATTTTTCATGTTAATTTAAATGATAAAAAAGCATAAGAAAATTATATATGTATATGAGTGTGTTTGTGTGTATATATATATATATTTATAAAATCTCTACATTCCTGTCATTGGAATATAAATAAAATAACCTCAGCTTTTCATAGTGATTTCTTATTTAATTGAAAGCACCTGAAACTATTTAAACATAATTTGCTTTTTGATCCTTTCTAGAGTTTAGTTTCTAATAAGCCATTTCACGAGCATATTACCATTGGACTAAAATACCTCATCCCCAGAAAAAAATTCTTCTTTCAGAAAAGTACTTTTCGAAGTCCATTTATCACAATGAACATCTTAGATTATTTGTGAACAATTGTCCAGCAAATCGGACAGAAGTGAACTCCACTGTACGCGAACCGCACAGGTAATACCCTTCCCCTTGCTTCGCCAGGGGCAGCCTAGACGGGAACCAGGTCTGACTGCACAAATCTATGCCTTTTCAGTGTGTTTCACTACTTCTATCCGAAGGGTGTCTTTTAAAACTAGTCACGACGGTGTGTGACCCGCCAGGAAGGGGACAGCTTTCTCTGCGGGAAGCGCATCACCCATCCACCACGCCCAGGCCGGCCCAGACTCGGGGTGCCGCTGGGCAAAGCGCACCAGCGGGGTGTGCGGACCAGGCAGGGTTTGGGGAGCACGGCGCGCCCCGCCGCTGTTCGCGCGCTGACGAATGGACTTCGGGCGGGGCCGGGCGCCGCTCCGTGCAGTTCTCCGCCGGTGATGAACGGCCCGCTCTGTGTGTGCACCGGGTGAGGCGGGAGGGCCGCCCTCTGACCCAGCAGCGAACGGAATGATTGCGATGGGATTCTATGGACTCGTCTGGTGAGAACAGTTGTGCCTCTGCCTGGGGGTTAATTGGACTTGAACTCAAGAAATTAAGAGGTCAGCCGGGGTCACAGTGACAGCAGGCCCACTTTTAACTTGCTGCTAACAACATTTGGCAGGAGGAGGGTGAATCTGGAAATTTTAGTCCGGGCGCAGTTCAATTTCTTTAAGAGGGATGATTTGTGCAAATTATTAGACAGGCCTGAATGTTGTATCACATGCAACAATTCCGTGTGTTTCCAGTTTCCACCTGGCACTCCTTTATATGTGCGAATTCCCTTTAAATGAAGGAGATTCACAGTAGAATATATCTTATATTAGCACATATAGAGACATAGCTTTATAGAGGTAACTATAGATATTGATATATATGTGTATATATCAAGGATGGATAAATAGATAGATTAAACTATCTAATCTCAGAAGTTTAATTTTATTGAAGACTATCCACCAAGAAATCATAAAATTGGGGCTTAAAAAGGGAAGATTCACACATGCTTGAAAATGACATTCCAGTGGATTTACTGGCCTTTATATTTTTCCCCGACAACAAAGGCCACCAATTCTTTACCATAGAAAAAGCAGAGAAAACAGAGTGAAGTGTTTGACAATCTGTATAGTGAGGGTGTGTCCTAATGTGTCGGCTCTGGGTCCTGGGAGCGTGTTTGCCAGCTTCACACGTGTGGGCGGGAGAAGAGAGCAGAAGCGTTGGGCCGTTATTGACAATGGACAAGATATGCTGGTGCCGTCGGCCAAGACTCGCTTCACCTTCGCTGTTCTTTTCTCGGTTACTTTGCACTTGCGGGTCCTTGGCGGGAGCTGACCTTGGCACTCTCCTATGTGGGTCCTGCCAGAGCCTGCCCCCCACCCCCCGCCCACGAGGGGTCCAAGTACAGGGAGCCACAAGGGAGACTGGGGCTGGGACTGAGCGGTGTGGCCAGAGGGGGAGGGACACAGAGCATCTCCCAGTGAGTGGCATGGCCCCCTCAGCTGTGTGGCCGGGCCTCCCAGCCTCCCGGCCTTCTCCTTATGATGGGTTTGAGCCACCAGGTGCTTGTGCCACGTCCCATCCCTAAGGGACTCCGGCACGTCGGAGAAGTGCTCGTGTCGCCTCATCCCAGGGATGCACCTGAAAGATTTGTGTGACTTTGCAGATCATAGATACAGCTCCTTTTTTTTCTGCTTCCAGATATAGTTATAAAAAAAACTAAATAATTGGGGAGGTCTTTATTCTAAATTTTTAAAATTGATTTTAGAGAGAGAGAGAGAGGAAGGGAGAGCGAGGGGGAAAGAGAGAGAGACATCGGTTTGTTGTTCAGCTTATTTCTGCACTTGTTGGTCGACTCTCGCGTGAGCCCCGACCAGCGATGGAACTCGGAACAACGCTCTAACCAGCCGAGCTACCCAGCTGAGGCAGCTGGGAGATATAATCGACCTAAAACAATTGTTCGAGTGTAAGATGAACACTGTGTTGGTTTGATACACTGTGTATATGCAACCGATTACCACCACCAAACACCTCCATCAGCTCACGCAGTTACCATCTCTTTCTGCGGTGAGCACTTTTAAAGTGCACCCCCTTAACAACTTCCAGGTATATAATCCAGGATTAACTCTGGTCCCTGTGCTGTGCACTAGATCCCAGAACGCATTCACCTTACAGCTGGAAGTCTGTCCCCTCTGCCCGACATCTGCCCCCACGCACCCCAGCCCCTGGCAACTCTGTGTCTTTGTGTCCCTGAGTGCAGCTTTTCTAGATTCCACACGTGACGGATGTCACAGAGCCTGTGTCTTCCTCTGGCTTATGTCACCTGTATGCATGTTGTCATAAATGGGATAAAACATTTGCAAACCGTAAATCTGATAAGAGATCAATATCCAAAATGTATAGTGAATTCACACATGTCAACGCATTTTAAAAAATCTGATTAAAAACGAAGCAGAGGAACTGAATAGATATTCTTCTAAGTTAGACATACTGTGCTTTGCACCAGGTACATGTGCTTTTTCTAATAAAAATAACTTCTTTTCCCTCATTGTTCCGGCTTTCCAGCAAGAGGCGTTCCACAATCATGCTCAGGAATGACAGCCCCCCACCAAAGATTCCGGTGTATCCAGCAGATTCTTCAAACCCCCATTCTCTGAAGCCTCATCTCTAGCTGCTGTAATAAATTACGAAATCCCCCAAACAGCCAGAGGAACGGTGCCAGGTTTTGATATGTTCCACGGAGCAGCGAGGGCTCTGGGCCAGAGGTCAGAAAACCCATGCTCTCAGCCACTTACTGGAAGTGCCCCGAGACCAGTCACTCAGCTCTGTGTACCTACAGGTCCCCACCCCCCTCTGCAGAATGGGGACATTGGTTTCACTGATCACAAAAGCCCTTATAACAGATCTGAAAATCGGAGGGTCCGGGGCAGTGGGTCTCAACCCAGGCTGCACCTCGGAACGGGCCATGGGGGTGGTTAAATGGACCCATCTCCGGGGTGGGCCTGGGCCTGGGCCTGGGCCTGGGCGTGCCTTAGAGGTTCCCCACGTGATTCCGTTGTGCAGGCGGGGCTGTGACCACACTTCTGTGGTACCACCTGGTCCAGGTCACTCCTGTCCCTATGATGCTACATGTGAAATCACCAGGCACTCAGCACAGGTCCCGTGCTTGTCACTTAAGCCACACAGCCATGACAACTGGCTACAGATTGGGTCCAGTTCCACCTCGCCCCATTGTACAGAGGAGCAGACTGAGGCTTCTATAGGCGAGGTCAGTTAGCCGAGGGCACCCAGAGAGTCGGGCAGAGCCAGCAGCATTGGAGCCTGCGTCGGACACCAGAGCCCGCGCCGCCGACCACTGCGCTTTCCAGCCCAGAGACAGCTCTGCCCTCTCTCGTGGGTCAGCGTTTCTGCTCCCATGTCCAGCAGGAAGGACCCGTGTCTGGGACCCGTCCCGGACGCCCGTCCCGGCCTCCGCCCTCGGCGTCCACCCCGGCCCGCCCTCCCCAGCGCTGCACTTGGGCCAGAGCAAGGTTTTCTAGAACAACTGAAACTGCAGGGTTAACCTGACACTTGCCGCACAAGGAGGGTGCTCTGGTCAGCTTTCTGGAGCCTTCCGCCTGCGGGTGTCTAGTGAAGCCGAGGTCGGAGGTCGGAGGTCGGGGTGCAGCTGCTCTGCCCTGGCAGACGGATCGCTGAAACTCCCGATTCGCTTTGTGCTCCTCGTTCGAAGGGGAAGCGTCAGGGTGAGCCTGGGCTGAGCATAAAAACTCAGAACCTCGTCCTCATGCCTAATAAGATCCGGCCTCTCAAAATCAGGTTACATAATTAGATGAAAATGTCCAAATACAGGCACATCGTGCCCCTGGAGTTCCGGGAGGCCAGTGAGTGTGCTGATGACCCTACATTCACATCCATGGAAATACATTGTTTTGAAGGAAAATAGTTCAAAATATTCGGAACAATTTGCAATGAGATCTGGCAATCACTTTTTGGTAAGAATGTTTTGCTGTTCCAAAAGCTGTTTGAAACTTTAAAAATAGGACTTGAAAGATCTTTTGCTGAACCAGAAACCTTAAATCGAGTCCACGTGAGCACGAGTTGGTGTCCTGTGTCCCAGGGCCCCCTCCACGGACCTCGGGTGGAAGGGGGTCTCAGAAGACTCCTCTTTCTGCTCTGGCAGCTAACGCTCACCAGCCCTCCTCGGCGGCACTGCCCTCCCCGCCGCTTGCCCTGCGGGAGGGGAGCCCGGCGGCCTTCCGCCCTCCTGACTCGGGTGTGGGCGAGGACTGGGCGGCTGCCTTCCGCGCTTGGCCTGAGTGCGGTTCAGGAGAAAGCCCCCACTCGTATCTGGAGTTGGGCCCAGGCGGGGACACCTGGTTGCCGCCACGAAGGCATCACTGCGGAGCTCTGAGGGAGGGTGATTCCTCTCCTCTGCACCGCAATGCCTCGCGCTCGGACCCCAGCTTGTCTGCAGAGCGAGAACGGGCACTTCACCGCAAGGCCCCATGGGTAAGGCCGCAGGTGACAGCTGCCACGTAACTTACACAGTTCAACCTCAGCCTTCTCAAATACAGCCCACGGAAAGAAGTTAGTAGCGTTAGGGCAGAGAATCACGCTTTAAGGGAGAGAACGAGTTTCATTTATTTCCCAAGTGTCAGTTAATAAGTACCTTCCGGTTAAACGAAACATGTGTATTGGTATTTTGGCCAAGTTTTAAAATAGGTGAATTGGTCACCGCATCAGTAAAGACTGGACTTTCACGCTTTATTCAATAGTTACAGTGTTTTTCTGAGTCTTCCCAACGTTTCCCATTCTCCCGTCCTCATGTCATTAAAACCTTCTAAAGTGAAGAGGTTCCTCCGGCAATCATATTCATATATTTAAGTTGGGACATTTAATTATGTTCCTGTCTTGTTCTATACGAGGCCAGGGCAGCAGAGGCAAATGCTATTTACGTGGCTGGTGTTTAAAGAAGGGGGACCTAACAGTGGGGGTGGTCTTTCTTTCCTGCTCTCCCCTCACCCCACCCCCACCAGAGTACCTGGAATGCAAGTTCAAAGTGATGCCTCAGAGGGCGCTGGGAAGAGAAGACTGGGGTGTCTCGTGGCCCTTGCAGACCCAGAGTGAGGGCCAGACAGCAAAACGAGGTGGGGAGAGCGGTGGGGATACTGGGCAGCTACAGGCTCCCGACTCCTCCACCCCCGCCCCCCAGGCCAAATTCGTCTGTTGGGGCTTCAGGCCCTAATGTGACAGGAGGGCCTTTAAGGGAGTGGTCAAGGTTAAGGGGGGGCACGAGGGTAGGCCCTAATGCAACAGGACCAGTGCCCTCCCCAGAAGAGGAAGGAGCCCCAGACACCTCAACCCCCCTGCGCCCTCCTGGCTCTCTCCCTCGCCCTCTGTGCACAGACGGCAGGCTGGGTAGGGACACAGCAAGACGGTGGCTGGCTGTCTGCGTGTCAGAAACCAACCCTGCTGGCACCTTGACCTTGGGCTCTTGGTCTCCAGAACTGTGGGAAAAATTTCTGTCGTTTACGCCGTCCCGGGCGTGGTGTCTGATGGTGGCAGCCTGAGCCGACTGACAGAGGGAGGGGATGCTGCTGGGTGTAGGCGGGGGGCTGAGAAACTGTGGTTGGCAGGGTGCCCGGTGCGGCCATTGGGAACAGGAATGCGACCCTGGATGGAGAGGGTCTGTGTGCCGGCACCACGGGGCCCCTCCTGGTGACCTTTCTGGCGTCGGCAGGACCTGCCACACACACACGCTCTCGTTGTGTGCGCTCTGTTTGTTCCTGGTGGCCAGGACGGGGCCGAGTCTCAGCGCTGCGTGGATGTAATGCTGCCTGGCACAGTGACACACAAGATGCGCCTGGGGCAGCGGGAGCCCAGGGGAACACGAGCTCCGGAGAGGGGGTGACGGGTGACATTGGGGTAATTTGGGGCTTCGGGCCACATTATCTGGATTAAGAGATTTCTGTGTTAAAATAGAGGTTCGATGCTATTTAGGGTCCTCAGGAATCATCTTTAATCGCATCCCTGAATGTAGAAATGAAAGAACCGGGTTCTTGAGGGGCCAGGGCTGAGGGGTTCTCCAACCGTGCTCTTGTGTAGCTGGAAAATAGCAGCTCGGTTGTGGGGCTGCAGTTCAGCGCGTTGCTTGCTTGTGTGTGTGTGTGTGTGTGTGTGTGTGTGTGTGTGTTGTGATGCCGCTGCTCGTGCATGCTTTGGACCACAGGCTGCGTTTTCCCTTTCCAGCCCGGAGCCCTACACCACCGCCCGTAGCTTCCTCCTGGTCTTAACCGGTCTTCATTGGACCTGGAAACTCGTGTGATAATTACCCCCGATGCTGTCTGAAAACAAAGTGAGGTCACTGGATATAAACGCACCCTGCCAACGGGGACGTTGTACCAAACGCAGGGTATGATGTCTTTATTATTTGTCAATTGTATGGAAGTTCACGTACCTGTGTTCTCTTTCACCTAATGAGACAGATTAGATTTTGCTTTAAAACTGGAAGCTGTTCGGGCCGGGGAAGGGCTCCCTGCCCTTCAGCGGTACCTGACCCGTGTTTGCGGATTTTCCCCTGCACAGGCACGCAGGCTCCTGGCAGGCACGCCCAGCGGGTGAGGCGGACACACAGGAGGCCCCGACGTGGCCGCGGCCCCAGCCTGAGCTGCAGCCCTGGCTCCTGCTGTCGGCAGTTGCCGTCCCTGGAGCTCACTCCTGGACCCCCCACGCCCTCCTCTGCAGGGGGCCCACTGGCCTCTCACGAGCTGGTCACGGGGGACACAGGAGGTGAAGCAGAGGAGGTCCGGTGTGCAAATGTCGCGCACGGCAATGCGTACTTGTGGGCTCTGCAGAAACCACTCACCAGTGTAGCACAGGGGCACGGCGCTGTCCTCAAAGGCTTGTCCCACGAGCGAAGGCAGGGGACAGCGGCAACCAACACTCACTCCCTTCCATCTTGTTTGAAACCAATCTCAGGTCGAGTGTTGTGACATGAAAGGGAGCTTTTTATACTACGTTTGCCGTTATAGGAAGACTGGGGTTACTTTATGTTACCAAACATAAAACAATAAAAACAGGTATGAGAGAGAAACAAGGCGAGGGCAAGAGATACGCATTTATTGTGCTAAGGGCGTTCCCACTCAGTCCCTGACGCTGTTCGCCTCAGCAAAGCACTGGCTTATGATTGGCCTGATTCCCGGTCCGGGGGGCTGTGCCGATGTGACACGGCTCTGCGGGGGCTGGCACGGGAAGGCGAGGCCCCGGAGGGAGAAGGCGGCTCCTGAACGGGAAAGAACGGAAGGGCTTTTAAGCTCCCCAGCCTCTCGCACGCGTGAGAGCACCCTGGACGCGGTGCAGACGTAGCTCGGCCCAGAACAGTGGGGCGATTCAAAGGCTCCCAGGTTTTTGCATCACAAGTACCAAGGAAAATATTTACATTTTAATCCATTGCATTTTTGAAGCGTTTCAGTGGACATTTGGAATATAGCAATTTTTGTCTCAACCTGAGCTAATGGAAAGACAAAACATTTTCAATGTAAACATTTATTTCAATAAGTGTTTTCATTTCACTGGTGAGTTAAACAAGAACATCCACAGTGAGTGGAAAGGTAAACCAACGTATAATAGCTGAAATAGTAAGAAAATAAAGGCACGACAAATGTATTTTGGTTCATATATTAATACATGCTTAGGAGCAATTTAATTCTTGACTGGCTTGTAGACAGGTACTCAGAAATTTCTTTGCCTGTGTACTACTTAGCATTGGATAAGGATTCTGAAAGTCAGGACCTAGCTTTTAGTTGAGTATGATCAAGAGATTTTAAAGTGCCCTAAATATTTAGTTTGAATAGAAATAGTCATTGTTGGCAGTGTAATTGTAAAACTAGGAATGGATTCTAGGACACAAAATATCTGTAACAATCTAACTAAAATATAGATCATATTCTTATATACATATCATTTATTTTTCTGATAGTATAAGAATGTCTTCCTGCCCTAGCCGTGTAGCTCAGTAGGCTGAGCACAGGCTGCAAATCAAAGGGTCGCTGGTTCGATTCCCGGTCAGGGCACATGTCTGGGTTGTGGGCCAGGTCCCCAGTGGGGGCCACGTGAGAGGCAATCACACATTGACCTTTCCCTCCCTCTCTTCCTCCCTTTTCCTCTCTCTAAAAATAAATAAATAAAAATCTTTTAAAAAAAGAGTGTCTTCCGTGAGTAACATTTTGGAAAACAATGTTGCAGCGATTACCCCAATTGCACTGCACATAAAAAAGCCATTGCAGTGAAAGAGAAAACGTGCTACTTACCTACTTAACATTAGAAAATGTGTATCTTCTTTCTTCAGCATCACTCTAGGTGTATTAGCCAAGAACTAATTAAGATCACTTCGGGAAAGTACAAAATGCACTACTGTTTCGGGCACCTTATTAATTTACAAAAACAACTGATCAAGTAAAATGAGGCATGACCTTGAGGTAAAATATATTCCAAGAAATCACATAGCCAGATAGAGTTTTCGTTTAGAATAATAGAGTATAGGCCCACCTGTGTAACCAAAGTACTGTCAATGATTGGACCGCGTGTATGACGGTGGTCCTGTACGTTTGTAAAGGGGCAGAAAAATCCCTATCGCCTGGTGACGTCAGAGCTGACCCAGGGTCCGAGCCCGGCACATCGCCGGTGTGAGTGTGCCGCTGCTGGTGTGAGCAGACCTCCCCCACCGCCAGTCGTGTGAAAGCACGGTGCACACCGTGGTGTGCAGGACACAAGGTTTGGTGATGATGACACACTGCTGTGTTACCGGTTTGTGTGCTGCCTATATTATCCTTCTTTCCATGGTTTCAGCGCATCCTCTTCCCACTTCCACGTTTGCTGTGAAGCAGCGTGCCATGCTGGGCCCGCGGCAGCCTCAGGCATCGTGTTCGCCAGGTGTCCTGGTCGCACCTTTTCCTCCTGAGCTTCGTTGAGCCCCGTGTTGTTTCATTCAGGAACCTTCCATACGAGCTGGTAGCCTGGGAACCGTAGGCAACAGGAAAATCACTGAATGACACATTTCCCAGAATGTGTTCTGCCCTGGCTGGTGTGGCTTGGTGGATTGAGTGCTTGCTGGCCTGTGAACCAAAGGGTTGCTGGTTCGATTCCCAATCAGGGCACATGTCTGGGTTGCAGGTTGGGTCCCCAGTAGGGGGCACACGGGAGGCAAGAGTTGATGTTTCTCTCCCTCTCTTTCTCCCTCCCATCCCCTCTCTCTAAAAACAAATAAATAAAATCTTTTTTAAAAAAGAATGCATTCCTGTCATTATAGCATGTGACTGTAATTCTCCATCATATAAAATCACCAAAGAACCCCTTGTTACTCTGATGGACCCAATAATGCTAATAGCTAACTAACCAGCTACTTAAACAGCTAACTACTTAACCAACCAAACAACTAAACAAACTAAGCAATCTAGGATGGGCTAGGCAAGAGTATAGGACTAGGTATAAAGACAAACTTTGCCACACTGCTCCCGAAATGCACATTAATTCTTTCCGTCGGAGTCCTCAGGGGCTGGCGAAGTCTACACTGTCAGGATGAATGAGACGTTTTCATCCCACCGGCCCGTTAGTGGGTTCAAAGTGTTTTCCAGTGGAAGATTTTATCTTGGAAAAAAGTAAACTGAATCCTTTTGTTGAGAATGTCACCTAAACCGACAGCAGCATGTTGGTTGAAGTTCAGAAGAGAGTCCGCCGGACCCCTGGAGCAGGGGTTTCAGGGGTCTTTGCCCAGCAGAAGGTCCCCACGGCAGCCGTGCCTGGCTCCGGGGCCACCGGGAGCCAACGGGCCCTGCTCACCCCCCTCGACTGCCAACCAAGCGTCACCTCTCCCTGCCGCACGCCTCCTGGGAAGCTGCTCAATGCAGTTGTGGGTTCGTGTCTCGGGAAGTCTGGTTTAAAACCTTTTTTTAGAGCCTTTCTTTCACCACCTGTACAACCAGGAGTAAAGAAGATTGTTTAAACACACTCAACTGGGGTTTTCTCCCTGAAGGGCTGAGGAATCCTAAGACGAGAATAACACGGCTGACGCGTGGTCCTTCGTTTCAGCTTCAGACCCGTCCTCGCTTCTCAACCCTCCATGGTGGCCCGTTTCTCCCGCCTTCCTTCGGTGTCCCAAGGGACTCCAGATTCTTGCAGCACTTCTCCTTTGGCCGAGAGTCAGAGTTTTTTCCCTAGCAACTAAAAGCCATACGTGTCAAGAGTCAACAGCGTAGTCCACCTCGTTCTTCTCGATGCTGTCCCCTCCCAGGCCGACCATGCCCATCGGTGACTTTAGACACAGTGAGGCCAAGAGTGAAACTCGGCTGGGAGTGACCAAACAGCGCCCAGTTTCTGGTCCACGTGGGATCGCCCTGCGTGGGTGTGGACGTTGATTCGCCCGACTGTGTATTGGATGTTTGTCACTTGCCAGGTACCATGTCGAGAGCTGGACATGAGGTGCATCACTTAACCCTTACAAAAATCTTATAAAGTAGGTCCTATTATAATGACCACTGTACATATTTAAACATTGATTCTTAGAGAGGTAAAGTAGTTTTACCAAGTCTCACAGCTGGCAAGGGGCAGAGCTAAGGGACACGATCCCCTGAGAGAGGACCACGGTCAATGTGGTAAGATCCGTGGGTCAAGTTTTCCCCATGGTCTCCCCTCCAGTATGAGAAGGGGGATCCTTCTCTCCATCCCTGCTGCTTCTTTCCCAAAAGAAAGATTTTTTTCTTCCCCTTAACACCCAGACTTCCTGGCTGGCTGTGAGAGCCATTGATGCCAACATGTCAACTGAGTAGCTCCAACCAGCAGACATTCCGACTGCAGGAGTTGAACCTCCCACCCTGCATCCTTGGGTAAGGATCTGCTCGAAGGGCAGCATTTTCAATTTCAAGACCCCAGAGAAAAAGACCTAGTAAGTGCATTTGGTGTTTGTTCTAAGTCACAGTGTTCATCCCGATTTTTCATCGATAATCAAGAAATCATTTGGGCAGTCCAATCTGCAGACTTATTACCATGGAGAAAAGGGCAATTTGGTGGGCCCACTCAAGATTATACATTTTACCATCACTAACACCTCATTCTTTTCTTAAATTTGTAGAAGAACTCAGCATTTAAATTAGTATTAATTGTGACTAGAAAAGTAGCTGATAAGGAATAATCCTTGCACGCCTCAACTCCCTGAGAGGACTGCTTCACAGCCACATCTAGCTTCCAGACCCCCAACATGATAAATGATAAACGGCTATTTTTTAAGTAGGGGGAGGAGTGAAGTGGGTAAAAAAAATCATATACAAGAAAACAAATATTTAAGTATCCCTGAAGTTCATAGCAATTGGTGTAAATATCTTTTCTTTTTCTCTGACAGCCTATGCATATATTAAATAGTTCTGAACTTGAAATCTCTGACCTGGAATATTCAACGTATCAGGAAAAGTGGAACCCTATCAGGGTCATTGAGGAGCTCACTGGGGCATGGCCTAAGGAATTAGTCTTAGTGATTGAAAGGTATATTGAAAGACTCTTTCACTGCATTAGAAAAAAGAAAAAACAGAACATTTCAACCTATAGTTTTATGTATGGTTTGTGTTAAGACACTGTCCCTACAACCTATAAACTAAACTCAACAGCCCCAAGATAGAGTATGTCTAACTAGTTCCTTTTTTAATTATTTTGTATTTTTATTGAATTTATTGGGGCCACATTGGTTAATAAAACGATATAGATTTTAAGTGTGCTCTTCTTTAATAGGCCATCTGTGTACTGCATCACATGCCACTCACACAAAGTCAAGTCTCTTTCCACCACCGTTGACCCCCCTTTGCCCTTTCCCACATCCCCGAGATGCCACCCTCCTTTCCCGCTGGCAGTCACCATACCGTATTGTGTGTCTCTTTTATTTTGTTTTGTTTTGTTTTGTTTTTACTTAATCCCTTCACCTTTATCACCAGCTCCCCCCCAAATCCTCCCCTCTGAAATCTGTCAGTATGTTCTCTATCTATGAGTCTGTTTCCATTTTGTTTGTTAATTTATTTTGTTCGTTAGATTTCACATGGAAATGAAAGCATATGGTACTTGTTTCTCTTTGATGGACTTATTTTGCTTAGCATCATTTTCTCCAGGTCCATCCATGCCGTCACAAAAGGTAAGAGTTCCTTCTTTTTTTTACACACAAGTGGTATTCCATTGTGTCAATGTACCACAGATTTTATATCCACTCATCTACTAATGGGTAGTTGGGTTGCTGCAAATCTTGGCTATCGTAAATAATGCTGCAAGAACATAGGAGTGCACATACTCTCTTGAATTAGCGTTTCAGATTTCTCTGGGTATATCCCCAGAACCGGAATCATTGGGTCACTAGGCAGTTCCATTTTTAAATTTTGAGGAAATTCCATACTGTTTCCCACAATGGCTCCGCCAGTCTGCATTCCCATCAACAGTGCATAAGAGGGATTTTTTCCGCATCCTCACTAACACTGGTTGTTTGTTGACTTGTTGATGATGGCCGTTCTCACTGGTGTGAAGTGGTATCTCATTGTGGTTTTAATTTGCATCTCTCTGATGACTGGAGACATTGAGTATCTTTTCATATGTCTTTGACTATCTGTATGTCCTCTTTGGAGAAGTGTCTGTTTAGGTCCTTTGCCCATTTTTAAATTGGATTACTTGTTGTTTTGGTGTTAAGTTTCATATGCTCTTCATAAATTTTGGAGATTAACCCCCTACCAGATGTATCACTGGTGAATATGTCCTCCCGTTCTGTGAGCTGTCTTTTCACTTCGTAGATGGTCTCCTTTGCTGTGCAGAGCTTCTTAGTTGATGAAGTCCCATTTGTTCAGTTTTGTCTTTTGTTTTCCTTGCCTGAGGAGATATATCAGAAAAAATATTACTGTGACAAATGTCTGAGATTTAACTACTTTCTAGAAATAGAGGAATCTGTGGGTTTTCTAAGCCAGGCCATTTGCAGTAGAAAAGGGCTTGTGGGTGTAGTTTTCACAAGGATTCGCTCTACGTTAGGTAAAATTCTCCCCCAGCGTTCCAGTCAGGACATCGTGGGTAGTTGTCTTCTTCCTCTTCTTCTTCTTCTTCTTCTTCTTCTTCTTCTTCTTCTTCTTCTTCTTCTTCTTCTTCTTCTTCTTCTTCTTCTTCTTCTTCTTCTTCTTCTTCTTCTTCTTCTTCTTCTCCTTCTCCTTCTTTCTTCTCCTTCCTTCCTCTTCCTTCTTTACTCTCCTTTACTATTGTTCTTCTTCTCCTTCCTCCTTCCTTCCTTCTTCTTCCTCCTTCCTCTTCTTCTTTCTCCTCTTCCTCCACCTCCTTCTTCTCCTATCCCCCTCCTCCTTTTATTGTGGGGGTTGGGAGGCAGGGAAAGGAACACCCTTAGTTGAATGACGTTAGCTGAGGACTGTCCAGATAGGACCAAGGTCACGTTCTGGAGTTGGGATGGCTTTTCCTTTCTCCTTATTCCAGATTAAGTACAAGAGCCTAGATCATCAAGTACAGACTGTGAAATATTGAAAGTTGTCCAGACAATGTCAGGATGAGTTAACACCTCTTTTCAAAAAAGCATCGTTCAAACAGATTTTACTCTAACCGACTAATTCCCATCTAATATCCCAATAAACCTGCTCATGGAGAAGATTTTTTTATTTGTATGTAAAAAGTGAAAGCAACTTGGAAATTCGTAAATGGAAAGCAGGTTGCTATAAAAGTGATGGTGTGAGTCACTGTTCTTCTGGGAAAATGTCAGGATTATGTAAGGTCCTCACTTAATTCATCAGCATAGTTAAGGGCAGGAAATAGAGGCTTTTCCCACAAGTATAACCACCTAGATACTTTCTTCTCACTATTTGAATTTTATTGGTACTGTTTGCCCCAAATTTGGTGATATTAATAATAGAATGGTTTATTAGACAGGCTGTAGTGTTCAACAGACTGTTCTTAGACTCCTCATTCTGGACTTACTAGTTAAGGACTTTGAAATTAACTTGTTTTCGCTTCTCCATGGTAAAATGGACATATTCTACCTATTTAATACCGTAGTTATAGACTTAAGTTAGACATTGAATGTATACCAAGTGCTCAATAAATTGCAGCTAGGGTTATATCATTATTTTCGGCCTCAGAGACCATGGAGTTAGCAGTCTTATGTAAGGATCACGTGTCTTCAGTAGTACTGTACAGAGACGCCAGCCCGGGGGTGAGCTGAGCCGTGTCTCTTGAGTGTCCTCACTGAAAGGTTTGCTTGAAAGGCAGAGTCAGGAGGGCTGGAAGATTCACTGGCAGAGCCACAGACCAGCTCACAGCTGTAGGGGAGCATGGAAGAGTCCCTATGATACCCCAGCCCGATAGGCGAGGGAGTTGGGGGCTTATAATGCACCCCCACACCACTCAATCACAGTCGTTAGCAGCATAAATTCATACAGATAATTTAGATACATACAACTAAGCAACAGTATAAGAGAAATGGTGATATTAAAATACAACAGTAAGACGTATCCATTTCACAAACCAGACATTATGCGGGATGACCAAAGCCAATGAGTAAATGTTATGTATGTTTGATTCCCTCTATATAACATTCTCTTAATGACAGTATTATAGATAAGGGACAGATTAGTGGTTAGCAGGGGCTGGATGCAATGGATGGGGGTCAGTACAGCACAGGAGGGTCCCTCCGAGGTGATGGGCTGGTTCCACGCCTCGAATGTGGTTGTGGTTACATAAATTTATCCATGCAATCATTTATAGAACTATACACACACATGCGCGAATGCAAGTAAAAACTGCTAAAACGTGACTATATCATCTATACATAGTCTAACTATAGCCTGGTTAAAAATATTATGTAAATGTCAATTTTCCTGTTTCTTTTAATTTAATTGAATCTTGGGGGGTGACATTGGTTCATAAGGTTACATAGGTCTCCAGGGTACAAGTCCATGATGCATCGCTGTATGTGGCAGTGCTGTGTGCCCACCCCCCAGAGCCAACTCTCCTTCTGTCGCCGTGTATCCGACCTCCCTGTATCCTTCACCCCCACCCCTCTTCACTCCGGTAAGCGCCGTGCTGGTGTGTGCATCTGATTTTTGTTCCTTTGTCTTTTTATTCATTTGTGGCTTTCAGTTTTATATACCACATGTGGGTGAAATCATATGATTCTTAGCTTTTTCCATCTGACTTATTTCACTTAGCATGATGTGCTCCAGGTTCATCCCTGTTGTCGTAAATGGCCATGTTTCATCTTTTCCTATGGCCGGGCCGTGTTCCACTGTGCATGTGCACCGCGTCGTCTTTGTGCAATCATCAGCTGAGGTTTAGGTGTCGTATTATAGTTGCATGAGGCCTCACCATTGGAGGAAGTTTGTGAGAGCGTCATGGGGCTCTCTGCACTGTGTTTGCAACTTTCTATGCTAATAATTATCCCAAAATAAAAGGGCAAAAAAAAATTAAACAGAAAAGAAGACTGAGGCAATAATCACCAAAAGCCTAAAATAAAATGTGATCCTGCGACTCTAGAAAAAAGTAGAGGCGAGGAATGCCCTGTGGAAACAAGGCCTATTGTTTTGCCCCGGGAGAGTAAATGGGCTTGGGGGAGGGGAGTTCAGTTGTTTTTAACCCTTTGACAGATACACAGCCAACAAACGCATGGGCTGCGTGTTTGGGGAATCATTAAATTTGTCATTCAACCAGCTTCCTAGGAGCCAAGTTCTGTGCAAAGTACTGACAGCGCAAACAAAAGTAGGGTATGACCCCCATCTCTGTAGGATGTCAGAAAGGTAGGAGAGGCAGACAACTAAACTCATTTTTGTAATACATCATGAGAAGTAATTCTTAAGAACAAAAGAGAAGCAAAGGATGGCGATGCATTTTTTTTAAGGGGAAGGTTCAGCAACATCTAGTTGGAGAAAAGTAACAGGACTTTAGTTTGCAGTATAAAGGAGGTTTCGCCTCGCAGTAGGTACGGGGATGCTAATCCGAATGGAGAAGCGTAGACGTGAACACAGCACATGAGACACGGCAGGACCTTGGTGCACGACAAGGTGCCCCGCCGTGTGAGCCACACCTGCTGGGCTCCACACTGTGCTGCCATTCTCTCCCCTCGAGTAGGTGCGGGACCTGTGACCTGCTTTTAACCAATAAAAAGGACACAGGTGATTTTGGGACATGACGTAAGATGTCTGTTTCAGGAGCAGACACGGAGATTCTGCTTGCTGGCTCGATGGAAGAAGGGGACATGTTGAGGAAACCCACGTTACCGGCACCTGGCAGCCTCCAGCCAACGGCCAGCAAGGAGGCAAACACCTCAGTCCTACAACCGTCGGGAAGTGAATTCTGCCAACAACCCGAATGACCTTGGAAACGGGCCCCTTCTGTAGCATTGCCTCCGGGTGAGAGCCCATCCCTGGCCGACATCGTACCTGCAGCCTCGTGACATCCTAAGTTGCAGAAACAACTAGGTTTCTACACCAGACTCCAGGCTCACAGAAACCACGAGACAACCAGCCATGCTGTTTTCAGGTGCAGGTCTGTGGGGATTTAAGGTGCTGCAGTGGGTGACCGATACAAATGATGGAGGGGAGGGGAAGAGAAGGGGACGAAGTCATAGAGCGCCTTGTGTGTTGTGCTAGCGATGGGCTAGGCAATGGACTGGTAGGTTAAAATCCTGGCTCAGTTACCATTGCAACAGCCAATGGAGAGGTAAGAGAGGCCCGAAATGAGTCAGTGACAGAGCGAGCGAAGAGGCAGAGCTCTGGCTGGGAAGCAGAAGGAAAACCCTTCTGGGCACAGGGTTCCCCAGGCAAACTACAATGCCCCCAACACACACAGAGTACCTATCTTTGCTGAAAATATGGAATAATTTAAAAATAATCCATTTAACCTATATTTATTAAATATTTATTATATTCCAGGTTTTGTATTTTTAACTGGAAGTGATAAGAAAATGACCAATAACTGAAAAAAATGAACATTTCTACAAGACTCGATTCAGAGACAACACATGTGACCGATGCAGGCGACTGTCTCTGACCTTGGCTCTGACGGGCACGCTGTGGGAGCTGCTCCAGCGTGAGGGTCTGAGAGTGTCTCTCAGTCCAGGAGTTTCTTTAATCATCTTCACGATAAGAGAAGGGGCCCACCAAAGCGGGTCTAGAATGTATTCATCTGACCCAGGAAAGGGGTAACGTCATTATGCTAAGCCAGACAAGGAACAGTTTCTAGCTAGGAGATACGAGGAAAGAGGCATTCATTAAGGCCGTGAAAGCATATCAGTACAGGTGAGAAAATACCAGAGCAAACACGGCAAGTGCACCTATGACACCCAGAAGTGACGTTCCCTGCTCTTCCATCCCAGATTGATTCTGCTGCCTTGCTCCTGCCTTTGTCGTGAGAATTCATCAACATATCCAATTGTACTTGGAAAATATCTACATGGTTAGTCTGTATCTTATCAGGGATAAACTGTGTGATTTTATTCCCCACTGGAAAAGCAGAAATAGTTGTCAGAATTTAATAATAATCCCATGAGCGTGGGCTGTGAACCAAAGCATCGCAGGTTCGATTCCCAGTCAGGGCACATGTTTGGGTTGCAAGCCATGGCCCCCAGCAACCGCACATTGATGTTTCTCTCTCTCTCTCTCTTTCTCCCTCCCTTCCCTCTCTAAAAATAAATAAATAAAATCTTAAAAAAATAATAATCCCAGTCATTCAGAGGTCAGTTTCATCAAATTTAGCAGATTGAAGCAAGTGGTGAATAAATTTAAAATAACAATTATTCTCATATATGGCCACTATAAAAAACGGTTGTTTTTTCTCTTTTGTGTGTGCCAACTGAAGACCAGGCTCACTCAATCATGAAGACCCCCACACTGTCTAATATCAGGAGAGGTTCCCTCCTCTTGGGACCCTAGCTCTAGAAGGTCAGCTCTCTGTAGTGGGTATGCATCAGGGCTCTCTTCAAAGCGGACCAGTTTCATCGCATGAAACATACGTTACCACCTAACCCTAACCCTAACCCCTCTACTCTAGGAGCTCCTTACATTGGTAAAACAAGTTTGGTTTGGTAGTTAATCTTCAAAAACACCCTCACAGTTAGCCACGACTCCCGGTATGTGTGCATTTGAGGGGTCCCTTCTCTTCAAACCTGGCTGATGCTGTCACAAGCTGGTGGCTACTACAATACAATAATACTAATTCTGTGTAACGACCAAGATTACATTGTAAAAAGCCTTCCGTTTTTGCCTTGACGCCTTGGGACTCTTGCTCTAGAAGCCAGTGATGATGTAAGATGTCACACGATCCTGACGCCACTGGGTTTTGCGAAAACTCAAGGTGAGCAAGTGGAAGCGCCTGGTAAAAGACCCACCCTGCCCACCCCACCTCTTCCGGCCGGCTGAGCTCGGGTGCCAGCTGCCGGTGAAGGGAACACCCCCCTCATCTGGGCACCCGCTCAAGCCAACCCTTGATCGCAGTCTCCTGAACAGAGGGAACCCACAGAATGTTGAGGGATACGAGTAAACTGTTATTTTGAGACACTAAGTTTGGGAGTAGTTTATCATGGGGCACCAATCACTAGAATATATATTCCCTGGAATTATTGATTTGTCATCTGTATTGGAGCATTTGTCACCTGTGACTTTATGAAAAAGTTAAGTACAGAGGGCTGAATTTTACTTGAACACAATTGTATGAGTAAAATTTTTTTGCATATGTGTAATCAAGAACTTACCCACCTTTTGGACTTCCAAATAGTTGTATTTCTCATTCGATGAGCATTTTATTATGGGCAGAAACACTCGCAAAAACGATTTCAAAAATTGCTCCCTCTCATTCCTGAAAAGACCAAAATGTGGAGGCGTGCATGTAATAGATGCAGGCCTCTGTCAAAACGGACTTTCCTCTCAAAATTCATCCACACCTCCGATTTTTCCTGAGAAACAAATCTTCCTTGGAACACTTCATTTCTCTTACGTTCCGTGCCTGCCGTAACTGGCTCACTTATCAGGAATATTGACGTCATTCGATTACTGATTAAAAGAACTCAGCACCTGTATCTGAGTGGCAGTGACACGTGGGTACCGCAGGAAGTGCTGAGAATGGAACGGCAAACAAGGTTGACTGGGTCCCTAACCGCGCGGAGCTGATACATTAGTGGACATGCCATCACCACAGGTGTCCGAATTTTCTGTTTGCAGACCTCTTATTTTCCAAGTAAGTTTTTTCACGGTGCTCCTAGACAGAAAGAAGTAAGTAACATTCCAGTTAGTAAGCAGTGAGATGCAAACAGTGTAAAGAAGTATTTTTGTTCCAACAACTTGGTACATATAAATAACACACATACATTTAAAGAAGAGGTCATATGTTCCTTCATTCTGGAGTCACCACGATCTTACCCAATCATCTCAGCAGCGAGATGTGGACAGCCGTCGGGCACCAAGTAGATTCCTCAGCATTGAGCTCAGATTCCACGTCACCACCCTCACTTCCTGTGTCTCACTGATTTATACAGAGCACTTTTTTTGGTTAAAGTAACCACTGAGAAATCAGCTTGTAAGGATATGATGACATCATATCTACTAGCACCATCTAATACAGGAACTGTGAGTTATCTTGGGTTTATAGTTCACATACTTCCAACAGGTATCGAGGACCACTGTGTTTCTTTCAAACCTTGAAAATTAAAAAATGTTTAAATATCCACTCTGACTGGTGTGGCTGTGTGGGTTGGGCATCTTCCTGCAAACTGAGAAGTCACTGGTTCAATTCCCGGTCAGGGCACACGCCTGGGTTGCAGGTTTGGTTCTCAGTTGGGGTGCGTGGGAGAGGCAGCTGATCACTATTTCTCTATTTCTTCCTCATATCCATGTTTCTCTCTCTTTCACCTTCCCTTCCCCCTCTCAAATAAATAAATCAAATCTTTTAAAAACGTTTTAATATCCGGTGGCACCCTGTGAGTTTACTGAAATGCCCCAGTGCACTTGAATGTGCACTTTGGGACACAAGGCAAAACCCAAAAAATACAGAAAAGTTGAGTTGGGCTGTAGTGTAGGAGCTAGGTGACTATGTGAACTTCCCCCCCCCCCCCCCCCCAGCCCCAGCCAAGTTCAGCTCAGGTCAGGTGCGGGGTTCAAGCCAGGTGTAAAGCTGCTTCATCAAAATAGCAACACAGCCAAGTTCATCCACCCCTTATGGGTTCGTAAGTGTGTAAAATCACATCTACTGAATGATCGATCATATCTAAGTAGAGTTTGAAATTAAATCATTAATTAGGCATGGCATAAACTATAGATGCGGACAAGGGGTTATATAAAACTTATAGAATGCGCATTTCTCCTCTGGATACAGCGGATATTTTGTCTTTTAATATGAAAGGGAAAAACTTTTTCTTAGAATTCAGAGGCTCACTATGATTGACCAGATAGAGTGCATAGAAAAAAACTTAGAACTTTTATGACCCATTTATAATACAATACACAGATTACAAAATATCCTATACCTCCTTGGGACTAACTAGTCTTGTTATCTAAAATGCAGCTCAGGTCCTATGTACCAAATAAGCCGTGGGGGTGTGGTCACTAAACTAAAGAGACCGCCTGTGCACAGATCTCGTGACAAGGCCCTTTAGGATGTGTATCATTTCATAAAAAGAACAGGATCTTGAAAAAGTGGAAATGACTCTTTTGTGAAATATCAAATTAAATTAGCTTATATTTCAAGAGCACTTACTGTGTGTTTGTCTTTTAACATGTATTTCACGGTCAACAATAAAATGTTCAGCGTTGTTGAAATTGGCTGGAACAGAAATTGCTTATTTCCAACCCATTGGCCACACTCGCCCAGGAGTGTTGTTCTCTGGCTACACTACTTAAACATTTTTGAATGTGAAATTAACATTTAAAATTGAATTATTTTGCAAAGAAAATTAGAATGTGTGTTTCTTATGAACCCTGAAAGAATGGATAAACTTGGCCTTGAGTGAATCAGCCGATGCCATGTGGAGTGTGTCTTTAGATGGGAAATTCAAGTTTAGTTTATTACATTCCCCATCACATTCTATATTGTACCTAACTGACTTAAGTTATTCCTGATTTATGACCAGCCAGGTGGGCGTGTGAGTGTGAGAGTCAGTCTTGCTAGAAGATAGCTGATTTGTTCAGGTAATGTCTAAGTGTGGGGGGGCTTCGCCCACAGGGTCCCCTGGCTGCCACAGAGGAGAATAAGTCTACCAAGACAGGATCTGCTTGGGGAGGAAAGGTGGCCGATCTCTCAAAGGAGAAGGGCCAGGAGCCTGTTCTTCAATGGACTTTTATTGGGTTCCTTTACACAAGAATTCAGGTAAAGCTCATTAATCATTGCCAGGAAGTGAAGATCAAACAATAGATAACAAAGAACTCTGAGGGCCTATTTTGAGTCAGGGTCAGATACCTAAAGAGCTGTAAAAAACTTTAAGGAACAAACTTACTTCTTTCTTGGACCCTAATCATTTAACTGAGAGCATTCTAAACAAAGCAGGTGTCACAGGATTTTACATATTCCTTCTTAGGCCTGATAACCCGGGGAACCCACCCTTTCCAGCACAGGGCTGCACCACCCTCTGTCATTGTTTCAGGCTTAGGTGGAGCAAGGGAAGTAAGGCAGCCAAGAGATTAGGGGATTTTCTCCCAGACAATGAGGACTCAGGATATGTCAAAGCCGAGGGGCCAGGGTCCATCACCCCCTTTTCCTGTAGCCCCCAAAGTCCTTTCTTGGGGGCCTCCTACGTGATCATGCCTGTCTTAGATCATTCCCCCCTTGGGGAATCTTACCCGTCATTGGCTAACTGACAAAGCATTGGGGGCCAGTTATGGATGAAGTAAAAGAAGCAGAAGCAATGCTCCTACCAGGGAGATAAGCTTTTGTCTCCTCAGTGGCTTATGGTCCCAAGGTCACTCATCCAGCCTTAGCCTTGGCGGGGGTTACAGCTTCTGAAACCAGGCAGGGCAGTTCCCAACATCTAAGTCATCAGGATGATTGCAGAATGGTAATTAAATATTTTGTTTTATTTTATTTTATTTTATTTTATTTTATTTTTTCATTTTTTTATTGTTGTCAAGTACAGTTGTCTCCATTTTCACCACACCATGCCTCCTGCCCCACCCATCCCCACCTTCCACCCTTGAACCTACCCTCTTTGGCTTTGTCCATGTGTCCTTTATGGCCCTTCCCCTATTTTCCCTCATTATCCCTCTCCTCACTCCCCTCTAGTCACTGTCAGTTTGTTCTTTATTTCAATGTCTCTGATTATATTTTGCTCACTTGTTTGTTTTGTTGATTAGGTTCCACTTATAGGTGAGATCATATGGTATTTGTCTTTCACTGCCTGGCTTGTTTCGCTTAGCATAATGCTCTCCAGTTCCATCCATGCTGTTGCAAAGGGTAGGAGCTCCTTCTTTCTTTCTGCTGCACAGAATTCCATTGTGTAAACAAACCACAGTTTTTTGATCCACTCACTTACTGATGGGCATCTAGGTTATTTCCAGCACTTGGCTGTTATAAATTGTGCTGCTCTGAACACTGGGGTGCACAGATTCTTACAGGTTGGTGTTTCAGGATCCTTAGGGTATAAACCCAGCAGTGGAATTGCTGGGTCAAAAGGCACTTCCGTTTTTGGTTTTCTGACGAAATTCCATAGCGTTTTCCACATTGGTTGCACCAGTCTGCATTCCCACCAACAGTGCACTAGGGTTGCCTTTTCTCTGCATCCTCTCTAACACTTGTTTGTTGATTTATTTATGATAACCATGCTGACCAGTGTGAAGTGGTATCTCATTGTGGTTTTAATTTGCATCTCTCTAATGGCTAGTGATGCTGAGTATCTTTTAATACAGAGCAAATACAGCATACTCTTAGTTTAACAGAACATACCCATAGGCCAGTTCTTTTTTCACCTTTTAGGAGAAATGCAAAAGGGAAAACAATACTTCATGCACCTCTTCAATCACAAGCAAGTTTTATAAACTCAGCTCACCATGTAAACTTCTGGAGAAATACGGTAGACCTTGAAAAGGGATGAATAGACTGGACCTTCTGATAGGTGTTATGATTCAGATGTGGGACAGTTCTGCTTATAGCAGAATCAAACTCTGAAGAGAGATTTATGATTGCTACAAATGCATCCATCCCCATGTAATGATTTCACTATTCTCACTTACTTGTTCTATCACATAAAATAACATATAGCACAATGATCAGAATGGGATTGATTGTGAACCAAACTTGATTCTCTCACACACAAGATATGAGATTAGATTATCGAGGCTTGTGGTTTTTCTTAGAGCAGTTAGTATGTTTTGAGAGGGACACTAATTGGTTCTATGTATTTTGGATTAATGTGTGAGTGATTTGAGGGTATTTCTGGTGGAGATACATATCTGGTACAAAAACATATGAGGTCTGTCCAGAAGGTATCCAGACACTTAATGTGAAAAATAGAGACATCTAGGGAAGAAGGTGCAAGATACAAGACCCATTGTGCACAGGACAGCGATGCCTCAGTCCCTTCAAAGTAGGCACCTTGGGATCACAGTTCTTGAGACTGCTATCAGCTGCCTCATCCTATTTCTCTGAACTTCATCGATGGTCTAAATCTCTTCTCTGGATTTTAGTTTTGGGAAAAGTCAGAAGTCACAGGGCACCAAATCAGGGTTGTAGTGGAGTTGAGTCACCTGGGTGATTTGATGTTTCCCCAAGAACCTCTGCACAAGACGTGATGCATGAGCAGGCGCGTTGCTGTGATGAAGCTGCCAACCACCAGGTGCCCGTAGCTTTGGCCTTCTGAATCATCTGCACAGTTTCTATGGAGGAATGTCCAGGCTTAACAGAAAATTTGATGCAGATTCATTGCTCTACTCACTCAGTCATTTTGAATGCAACAGCCGCACAGTGCACATGCTCACTCAAAGGCATCTACCACCAACACAGTGAAGTCGTCATTGTTCATGCATTTGCATTCATCCCAGACCCCTCTTCTTGGCTGCCAGGTTACGTCAATGTTGTGCAAACCATACTCATTATATTAACAATGGCTGGACTTTTTCTGGACAGATCTTTGTGTGTGTGTGTGTGTGTGTATGTGTTTGTGTGTGTATGTATGTGTTTGCGTGTGTATATATAGTTGTGTGTATATATATAGCAGGTATATATTTATATATAACATACTTATACCTTATTGTCTTCTATGTGCCTATGTATGTAGTACATATATTTGCATTTCACAAATATTGTCAGTAGCCAATTTATCTATAGCAAAGGCAGATAGAAATTTCAGGAAATTTATATTCACTGATATTCTCATTCAATTATTTTTGTCAATTTGTGCTTGTGTGTAAAATATCTAAATATGTAAGACCCATGGACAGAAAAACATCCATGAAAATAACGGCAAATTCAACAACAAAGAAATGTTCACCTCATCCTATGAAGTATCTGTAAGTATGGGAAAGAATATCATACTTAATATTGATAAGTCCATTAAGATATTTTATAAAACAGAATTTGCCTTAAAATACCAGGTACTTATGGCAAATTGAGAGGGAAGGGCCACACCCATTTATCTCTTCTTTTTGTCATTCCTCCTCTTCTCTACATCTAATGTGATCACAGAAGCTCATCGTGTAAGATTTGTAAATTTCATGATTATAATTTGTTAATAATTTTCTTCCTTAATGATTATAATTTTGAGCCACTCAAACAGCTCTTTTGCAGAAAGTCCTTTTTTGGAGGAAAAAAATATTCCTGAATTAGAAATAATTGCGCCCCATTATCGTGCGCGCGTGGGCCAGGGAGCACAAGAGAGTGAGCGGTTAGTCCTAATTACCTGGATCATTTATCGCGTCATTCCTGGCTCGCTGCCCTTCACTTTCCAACCCGAAAAGTTCTATCAGAAATTACAGTTCGTCTTAAAGGAACGGTAGCGCTGGGGATGCCATTTCAGCACCTTAGTGGGTAAGTTATTTCCACTGTCACCTCCGCCTGCGATGGCGGTGCAGTGTCCTGTCCAGGGACGGAGGCTGAGAAAGGGGATGACAGGAGGGTCAGGAGCCCCCCACCCCCCACTGCCATCTGCAATCAGATTGCTAGCAGTCAGCTCCATCTGTCGCGCCCTGAGTGCCGCTCAGACAGCTGAGAGCAAATGCCTTGTGTGCGGGCTGCGGGTGTCTCTGGACGACACCCCCGAACTCAGTCGTACCGCCTAGGGGGGGTACAGATGACACCTTCACACCCGTCAGGGGATGGGTTAGCTCCCCATGGACGGGTCTTGCCTTGGTAAGAGGGCACAGCCGAAGACCAGGGAGGAGGGCCCCACAGGGCCGCGGGCTACTCACCGCCTGGGTGCTACACGGGGTGGGGGGGGGGCTTCTGTGATTCTGGTCAGTCAGAAGCAAACGACCCAGAACACCAGTGAAGGCTTTCCTTTTATGCAGTGATGACGTGCAACCACTAGATGACACCAAGAGATAGTTTCTCTCTGTGTGAGTAGTGTCCCACACTCTGTCTATGCAAAGGGGACATCCTTGCTCCGGTTTTCGTGGAGATCACAGAGGTAGGCCAGTTCAGAGATCTACATTTTGAGAATTGCTTGCTTCGTTATTACCAATTACCGCCTAATCAAAAAGACAAAGCAAAACCAACCAAACACACACACACACACACACACACAAAGGCCTCTGGACGTGGGGTCGTTCGGACTCCCAACCCTAGGCGCTCCGGCTGCTGTCTCCTGCTGTGCGTGCGGTGCATGACGTAGTCCAGAGGGGTCACGACTGGCACTGGGGGCCAGAAGGTTCTGCTGTAGCTTCTATCAGAAAACCCCGCAGGGCCTTGAAATGGAGCCATCATCCTCCCCTCTAGTCTGCATTTCATAACCCGAACCCAAGCAGGATGCATCTTCACGTGGTTGTACACAGTTGGCCTGCTCCCGTGTTCCTGTCAACGGGAGAAACAGAAACGGTAAACACTGACAAGCTGGAAGTCTCAGATGATTGTACATATTCCTTTAAAAGTCAGCTGTTACTTCCTCTGGAATACATAGGCTGACGGTCACGGCCAAATCGGTGTGATTTGCATCCTGGGAAGAGTCCTCACCTTTAGAACAGTAGTTTAGGTGCGATAGAATAATCTTCTAGTAGCAGGGCATCCGTGTATAAAAACAGTTGCATACGAATTTCAAAATCTACTGTCTGAACCATAAACAAATCTCTTGAACTCTAATATAAGGAAATAGTTATTATTAAATACATAATTCTAGTGTGTTGCTTAAAACTAAGTTCTTAGTGACATTTCTATGTGTAGCTTTGAAAGTATGTTGATGATTTTGTTATTTAAGCTAGCATTGCCCCATGGCAAACTAAGTTCTGTATTTTCACAAAAGATTTTTTTATCAGAAAATATTGATTACATAATGGAAAAAACAAATATTCTTAATCTTAAAAGCAAAACTTGAGACATGGTAATTTTGAAGAAGGAAATGTGTAGAAATTAATAGAAAACAAGGTCATGTTTATGTGTTGAATAATAATTTAGTAAAACAAATGCACACCCATCAATTTACAAATCTACATGACATGGAAAAACAAATACAACCTCGCTCTGGAATAACTTTTGAAGCAAGACACTCTATTTTGATTATTTGGCACATTTTTTCTTTTTCCTTTATGAATTTTGGAGCATCATGTAACTAATTTCTTCCAATTTTATGGGGTTTTCTGAAATTACTACAAGTTTTTTTTATTTAAGTAGCTCTCGTATTTTGAAATCAATATACAGAGACATTTCACACTGAGTATCTTCATGAAAAAATGTTGGCTAATTTGCATAAGAAACATTGGTACCTATTTATATAGTTTTTTGTATTTTTTTCTTATTTTCTAAACGGAAAACTTAAAATGGACCCACTTAAGAACTCAGTTTGTTTCCAATACTTAAGAATGTTAACTTTATTATAAATTTTAGTTTCATAATTTTAATAATTTCTGAAACTCCACAAGATTCTAGGAAATGAGCCACTCAAAAATATTCTTTCAGGAGAAATTTTTGATTCTAAGAAATTTGTAATTTCATTTCATTGAAATATGTAGGTGAGAAAAAGGTCTTCCAGTTTTATGCCAACTACTTATTCTTTATTTGATTCCACTGACTTGCGTCTTCTCTGTTGACCTGCCTATGCAACTTCCCATTTCTGAGAAGAATATGTATTTCAAGCCCATAAAGTAAAACACACACATACCCCCTCACACAGACACCTATCTGTAAGATGCACTGAGTGTGTTATGAATAGCATGGGGTCCCAGACAATTTTGTAATGCGTTGGTGTGTTAACTCTTCCTTCGTGTTCAAAGTCGCGGAGCAGGAGGTGTGACCTTCCGAATCTGGCTGGGAGCGGTGAGGTACAGGCCCGGGTGTGGGGAGGAAGAGCGGCCTGGCATTTTGCAATGCATGGTCAAAAGAGGGACTTTTAAGATAAAATATTAAGCTGAACTGGAAGTTTCTGCTTTCCATCATTTATTTTCCTGTGCTCTAACCTTCGAGTCACTTAAGCAGAGATATTTCATCATTTGCCTATATTTATGGAAAACTTTGAATCTGAGTTGCAGGGGGACAACTCACAGAACAGCTTCAAAATACTTTGCTAATTTTATTTTTCTTTCTTTTAATTTTTCTTTGAGAGAGATATTTTCTTTATTTTTCCCTCCCTTTACAGGTGCAGAATTAAAGAACACATTTGCTCACTATATTATTGATGCACTTAAGTGAAGTGTTCCAAAGCATGTAATTACCGTGTAGGCTTACGGCCCCGGAGCAGCCGGGACGGCGGGGCTGCGTCTCCGTGATTGGAAGGACACACGGGGATGATTATAGAGGCAGCGCTCTACATCCATTCGAGCCCCTTTGTGTTTAGCTGGTTGTCATGGCAAATAATTGGATAGAATTTAAGCCACTTTCTTCCAAGTGGGAAATTCATAATTTTACCCTTCACCCAATTTTGTAGATACTTTTAAAGAATCTTAAAGTTTCTGCAGGCATGACGTAGAGCAGTGTGGGAAAAATTTTTTACAGGCGACAGACACCTCGGAAATACAACTTCTGTTTTGGGGCGGGGGAAGACATCAGTTTCCATCTGTGTCAAGGCGCCTCATTCCCCCACCACCGACCGAGCCACAGGGCATGGGCTGCTTTGATAAATGGGTCTGATGTGGCCCTACTTTGACAGCTTCTGAGAGAAATGGAAAAACAGGGTAAAAAAATTGAAATCTGATTAAATCTTAGCAAAAAAGATACTCTGCCTAGAGTCATATTTGGGAGAGACTGAGGGACTTTTTGAAACCCGGCTGATGGAAGAAATGGTAAATACAGATGATGTAAGTTAATGGCGTCCAAGGGTTGCCAGGAGACAGAGGGTCAGGATTAATTGACCTAAAGGAGAAGGCAGATAATAATGATATGTTTCATTCATTACTTTTTATTTTAATTGCATAATATTGAAATGGGTATTTGTCATATATTTTGTCCTCGTTTGAGTTGTAAACTACAGTTATAAAACCTCAGGAAATGATTTAGAATTGGAAGATGTTGATTGCCACCCAGTCTGGTCACTCCCCGAGAGGTATCGTTCATTCAGTCCCTGTGTAATGAACACCTGTGTGACGCCAGCCCCCATCGGCCACTGGGGATTTTGTGACAAACAGGTTTAAACAGGGAAACACATAAGCACCACTCCTGCCCTCAGGAAGGGCAGATCCTAGAGGGATGTCGGGACATATGGAAGGTGATGCCTAAGAGAACCGTAGCCACTTCACGCGGGTGATTGATGACTTGCCCTGTTTCATTTTAAGCGTTGCATAAGCCCTGGTATGTTATCATTCTAAAATGCTGCATCACATGGTGCGGGGGGGAGGGTGCATCTAGAAATACTGTGCAGTCCTGGAGGATATGAGGTGTTGTTCCTTTGAGATCAGAATTCCTGTCCTTGCTCAGAATCATCTCCTTCTTAGTCAGGGTTAGGGACGTTTTCCTCAGAAATCAGGAACGTTGTCAACAAAGTGGAAGAAAAGTGTCCAAGTGGAAAAAAGGAGAGAGAAATGGAGGATGAAAGGAGATGACTTTGCAACACTTAGAATACCCACCTTGTATCCGTACATTTGAACGGAAGTTTTGACTTCTTCCTTGTCTCACAGCCTATAATACTGAAGGGAAATTGTTCATTCAGCTTTAGAAAACTTTTGTGGGGTTGTAATTATATGTAGTCTCATTCACGTTATCACATGTGCAGAAAAAAAGAATATCACCATTGAAGGTTCAAGAACTAAAAGGAGGTCCCAGAAGCCCCGTGCCAGCCTGAAGATAACTCACCAGATCGTGGCTACAAATGACGTTGGGAAAATCAGACGGACCTGCAAACCCTAATGAGAGCAGAGCCCACTCAGCGCACATACGCTGTGTCTCATGACCTGGTGGAAGCGACCTAGGAAATCCTTCCTTTCACCAATTTGTAGGTTATTTTTAGCATTGGAAAGTAAAGTGTCCTTCACATCCTCATCAGTAGTTTGGAATTCTGTCTGCCCTGACCAAGGAATTGCAGAGAGGAGAAATACAACAGATCCCATACGGAGCTCTCCGGAATCCACTAAAATAAAAGTGGAATATAATCAATTAATTACGCAGTGTCAAAATTAAACCTTATAAGACAGGACAATACTAAAAATAAGAGCTCACAATGAAGTTAAGAAGAGAAAAAAGTGCCTGAGAAAGACAAATGAAATGTATTTCTAACAAGAAGAAATAGAAAACCTTTCCAAAGTATTTTCTTTGCAAAAGTCTATGAACAAACACCAGATACAAGAATATTGCTATCCCTGCCCACAGCAAGTATCATGTTATTCTGTGCTAGGGACGTTTCTAACAGAAAAAATTATTCCCAGTACAACCGAAGATAAATGTAGAAATCTCAACAGACCTTCATTTAATATAATCACTGATAAGTTTGGATTTCCGTGTGTTATTCTGGAGTTTTCCATACGTCTCATGTTGTTTTTTCTCCTCTGTTTCTCGCTGCTGCCTTTTTGTGTGATAAATAGATACTTCCTAAAGTACCACTTAATTTCCCTATCATTTCTTTTCTTATAATAGTCTCAGTTCTTTTTAGTGGTTTTCCTGGTGGTTTAAAGTTATCAAGTGAAAACAATGTAGTTCCAACTATTACCCGATGAACTTCAACAGGATACAAAACCTTTGACCATTTGTAGTCCCCTTCCCTCGCCTTCCCATCTTTTCCTGCCAGGTGCAAGCTTATACACTGTGTGCCCATGAACATAGGTTTTTAATTACTGCTTTATGCAGTTGTCTTTTAAATCAGCAGGGGAGAAAACAGTTACAGAAACAAAATATATTTACACTGCATTTTTTATTTACCTGTGTCATTACCTTGGCCAGTGATCTTTTATTTCTTCATGTCGGTCCAAGTTATAATGTTCTTTGATTTTAGCCTGAACAATTCCCTGTAGTATTTCTAGTAGGGTAGGTTTGCTAGCACCAAATTTTCTCTACATATATTTTTAAATATGCCAATGTCATATTTTCATTTCTGGAGTATAGTTTTGCTGGTATAAAATTCTCGGTTGGCAGTTTTTAGCGTACAGTGCTTTGAGTATATCATCCCCCTGTGTTCAGACCTCAGCAGTTTCCGATGAGAAACCAGCTGTTAATTCTATTGGGAATTCCTGATAAGTTATTCCTGGGAGTTCCTTTTCAGGGAAGCTTTCAAGATGGTGTACCCGGCTTTTAACCATTTGATTCCTCTGTGTCCAGGTATGGGTCTTTGTGAGTATGTTATACTTGGAATTCATGGACAGTCTTACATGGGTACATTAATGGTTTTGTATGAAATCAGGAAAATGTAAGTAATCATTTCTTCAAATATTTTTCAGTTCCCCTCTGGCATCCTTTGGGCCTCACATTACGTGTTTGCTGGTACACTTGGTCGTGTCGCCCACATCTCTGAGAAAACGCTCATTTTATTTTCTTCGGGAAGCACAGCACGCAGGACTCCTGAGTCACAGAGCCCCAGAAGTGCGCCGCTGTTTCCCTGCCCTCGGACCAGGTTGCTCGCTCACGCGTCCGTGGCTGTCAGCCTCCAGCTGGGAGTGGGGCCGAGGGACCCGAAGCCTCCAATCAGTTTGTGTCTTAAAACCCTCATGAGGCCCTCGTCCCAGGTTATGTCGGTCATGCCTCTCATTGTCCCCTTTGTCTTACAGCCAATCATTCCTGTGAACTGAGGTGGGCAAAGCAGCTTCATCGGACTTGCTCGAGGCCCTGGACATTGGCAGGACAGCGGGGCTCCCAGCAGCCCCCACGGCTTCCAAGGGTGCTGGAGGAAGACCTTTGTTTTGGCTCCATCCGTGTGTGCTTTACTCATCCCACATCTTTTTTTTTTTTTTTTTTTCATTTTAAAAATCACTGAAATATTTTTAAAAATATTTATTTATTTATTTTTAGAGAGGGAAGGGAGGGAGAAAGAGATAGAGAAAGAGAGAGAAACACCAATGTGTGGTTGCTGGGGGCCGTGGCCTGCAACCCAGGCATGTGCCCTGACTGGGAATCGAACCTGCGATGCTTTGGTTTGCAGCCCGCGCTCAATCCACTGAGCTACGCCAGCCAGGGTTCATCCTACATTTCAACAGCCACTGAAGGACTTCCACCTTGCTTTGTTCCCTGACTCTCTCCTTTTCTTTCCTCTCTGCTTTGTCCATTCCCTGATGAATCACTATAACCTTTTCAGTAAACATTCTTTCAGCATCCTTTTTCCCTTGGGAAGTGGCTGTGATACTCAGGATGAAGATCCGCCCCCACGCTTCATTTGCTCTTGCTTTCCCTTGCCCCTTGGGTGCAGGCCCTGCGGCCAGAGACTGGGACCCGGTCCAGTCCGGATCCTAGGCTGGCCCGGTCAGGATTCGCCTTAACACTCCTCCGCTTTCATTTCAACTTTATTGGTGTGGGACCCGAGGTGGAAGGCTGCAACGCGGCCCAACCAGAATCCACATTCCGTCCGACGTTCTCCCTCACGTCATCGCAGGTGTTGCAGGTACCGACAGCCAAGGGGTTGCAGAGTTCGTTCATTTCCTCTCACTTTGCATTTCTTTATGGATCCAGGGATTCCACTCCCTGGGAGCTCTGAATTCCACCGGTGACTTTTATTTCCATGAACCAGTGACAACGCAGATACGGTGCCACACATGGGTGACCGAGTGACCACCTGGAGGTCCTCACCCCTGCCCTATGTTACTGTATCTTTCTGGGCCACGTCGCAGTGAATCAGGATCATCCCAGGGAACCAGCGATCCCACCACCCGCTGCCTGGAGTCGGGCGGACTGCGCACACTGATGGCGTAGTCCCCCCGCCGCCGAGTGCCCGAGACTTCTGGCTCCAGCTGCAGGTGTGGGGCTCCCCCAAATCCCCCCAAGCTTCAATAATTTGACAGAAGTCCCCGAGGAACTCACTAAAAGCTATTACACTCATAATAGTGTTTTATTAGAAGGAAATGATGCCAATTAAAATCAACCAAAAGAAAAGACACCTAGAGCAGGGCCTGGAAAGGTCCCGCACGCCGTGTGACGTTCTGTCACCGCCCAGACACAAGGTCCTCCTGGCCTTGGTGTGTGACGATGCACAGGACGTACTGACAGCCCAGGAAGGCCACGAGAGATTCATGATTCGGGCTTTTATCCGGTTTCATCACATACACAGGCCTGACTGAATGATGGCCCACGTGGTCCCACGCAGTCCCCAGGCCCACTGGTGTCAGGGCACCCACGCCTTTCCCTCTCGATCGTGTGGTGGGGTTTCTGGCGTGGCCAGCCTCTGCCCACGACAAAGACCCTCCGAGCAGGAATGGCACCACCTAGCTCCCAGAGGTCCAGGGCAAAGGCCCCGCCTCTCTCTGGACAAGGGCACATTTTGTCCCGCACACACTTGGCAGGCCAAATGACGACAGTTCTCTGGGAACGAGGCGCGAAGTGCTCCGACCTCATCCGGCACCCGCGGGGCTGGCGTGATGCTGGCCTTCACCACGGTCCCGGGCTGTGGGTTCTTCGGGCCCCTCTCCCACCCCTGCCCCCGAGCAAATGCGGGCATGAGAACAGGTCGAGTTAAAATATTACAAAGCTCACTGTTCTTACCGGAATTCAGCCACTGATTCTTTTTTTTTTTTTTTTAAGATTTTATTTATTTGTTTTTAGAGAGAGAAGGGAAGGGGGAGAGAGAAAGAAAGAGAAAGAGAGAGAGAGAGAGAGAGAGAAACATCAATGTACGGTTGCTGGGGGTTATGGCCTGCAACCCAGGCATGTACCCTGACTGGGAATCGAACCTGTGACACTTTGGTTCGCAGCCTGTGCTCAACCCACTGAGCTACGCCAGCCAGGGCTCAGCCACTGATTCTTCATATGTGATTCTGGGGTTGCTGGAAGACTTCGGTTAATTTCAGAAAAAATAAAAGTCACTTCTGACAATTTTTCCAGTTTTCACTGTTTTTATGGAGGAGAACACGTTCAGAGGTCCTCGCTCCACCACTCCCGGAGTCCCGCTCACGGGCTGCTTTTCTAAACGCAGTTGGGCTGGAACACAGCCGCTCTTACCTGTTGGCCCATCTCCTGGACCCGCTTTTCCGCGGCAGCGATGGGGCTGAAAAACCGCACCAGGGACCATCCGGCCCCGAAAGTCCCAGCACTCACACCACGTGGCCCTTCCTGGGAACTTGTGCCAACTCTGTTCTGACGCATCAACATCCCTCTCCCCTCTCACCACGTACGCACTCCACGGTCCTGCGCTCAAAATACATCACTTACTCTTCAGAACCGCGGGGGGACATTTAGGAATGTATCCACACAGTTTGTTCAAAGAAGAGCATCTGGACTACATGATTCTCTTCCACGCTGCGACTCCTCCTTGTTTCTGGGTACAGAATCGTCTGTGACATCGGAGGGAAGGGAAGGAATAGTGAACATGGGAGCTCTGTAACACCTCACTCACACGACAGAGCCTCGTGAAACATTTTGGAATCGGCTTTTTGGCTTCCCTGTTGGTTTGTCCATACACCATTTTCTCCGTGTTATACCAAAAGGATGAAATAGGATTTTCCCCCCACCTGTATAAAGCTAATAGACTTAAAATAAACATCCTAAATATGATTCTCTTACTAATAGAAAGCTATAGTTTATGTACATCAATAAGATCAATCATATTTACTTGTGAGAATTTAATAGTTTGCTTAAGTAGAATTTTGAGAAAAGTGATTCAATTATTTAATCAAGATTCCTTTATGTGCTCGTTAGTACTCAAGCATTTGAATAAAGGCTGTTCGGCTTGAGGAATCTTTCCAGGCACATTTTCAGCATGCCAGTTTCGTAGCCATGGCAAGCGCATGGATCTGCTGGGTCTTCCTGTTCGTTCCCTGAACGCCTGTGACTCCGCCTCCCCAGTGAAGAAACATACCACACTTACCAAAGAGGGCCAGCCTAGAAGTTTTAAAAAGGTGACAACAACTCAGGAGTTATGGGTCCGAGTTACTGGACAAGGTCTTATGCGCAAAAGCAGGCTGTGAGTCTGATTCTAAAATTGGTAAGATCCGCAACTCGCTTGCATGACTGAATTGTATACTTTCTTGGATGGAGAGCAGGCACCGTCTCTGAAGTGCCACTAGATCTATTTCACTATCAACCCAAATAATTCTGAACAGAGATTTGGTGCACGTGACAAACTATACAATGTATATCTGCTTGTATGTCACTTGCATTAATTTGCTGCTTCATACTATGGGCAAAAATAGATCATTTAAAAATACAGCAGCAAGGAAAGGAAATGATTTACTCCATTCTGAACTCTTCTACCAGAGTGACAGCATAGTTAGAAAGTTCAGAAACTGAGATTGTACTGGAAAAACAAATACACCCAGGACACGGGAGTCCCTTGGGGCGTTAGGGGTCCATACAGCGCCTAGTCTTCATCAAAAAGGCTGCTAATATTAATGACTGCTTATGTATTGATATAAATGCTTACACGTGTTTATAACCCTATCTTCCTGTGGCCACACCTCCTGGCACGCTTGGTATTGCCCCCCCCCCCATTCCCCCCTGTTGCAGCTATGGGTGGGAGCCGCATATTTTGAGGGTGATCTCCCCAGAACGCCCATGTGTGCCTTTGGCTTGGCATTCGGTGCAAATGCTTGTAACAAAATGGTAATCAGGTATGGCTTTCCTCAATATTCTGAATGTATCCAGTCCTGAAAATCATCAGCCTTTACCGTAATTTGGGCACACCCACACTGTCAAATTCTGCACTTCCAGAGCAAAACAAAATGAAATTTCACCCCTTGGCCCACCCCTGTTCTGGGGCAGCCCCGCCTTTGCCTGCCTTCCACAGCAGGGGTAATTATAAGTTCACTGTGTTTTATCACTCGACTTTATCTGTCCACGTGTGGTTTTAAAAAGAATATGCCTGCGGTTTTTAAGTCCCTCTGCCTCCCAGTCAAGGCCTTTGTGCGGAAAACGTTGCCTTTGAGCCTTTATCCCTGGCTGCCAGGGACGGAGGAGAGAGGGTAGTGCCGCCGGTGAGCTGAGCTGAGGGAGAACTTCAATAACTCCCCGAGGAGGAGCCGGCAGGGAGTTCGCATTTTTGGCCATGAACCCAGGGCACTCATTTGGAGTTTCAGGGTGCGTCCTGCAGTTGAGCGCTGATTGAGCTGGGGCACCGGAGGCTCTGGGGATCAAGCTGTGACATTTTTCTGAGCCTGAAGACCGCTCGCAGTTACTGCCACAGGGGCCGGCTGACTGCTACCCCAGGGGACACAGGGAGAGGGGGCGGGGCCTCCGAGTGCGGGTGGCCGAGGGAACTCTTTTAGCAGCAGCGGTTGGTCTATTTAGCCTGAAAAAGAGACCACCAGCAGCCCCCAAAGTGCTAAAAAAATTACAATCAATTTTAAAAATATATATTATATTACATAAAAGACCGTGAGAGCGAGTGCTAAGCATTGCTCCGCAGAATGGCCAGCTGCTAAATGAGGCAGTCACCGGCAGCCGAGTGGGATTTGTCTTGTAACCCAGAGAATTTCCACCTCTCCCACCACTCTCCCTCCTCTCTGGGGAGAGAAAAAAAGCTAAACAAAGCGAAAAATAGCAGCAGAAAGCAAAAAAACACAGGCCAGCGTACAATGTACCGAGGACAACTGCGGTAGTCTTGGTGTTTATCCTTTGGTTGTAAACGGCTTAGGGTTTGTTTTTAAAGGGGTCGTTAAGGCTCACATGTTGATGGTACATTTTGATAGTGATTAAGGACAAATTTGCATCTTCAAGTTCATTAAGGATGCTGGTTGCTAGTATTGTTCTTTAATATTGGTGTTAACTTGGTTTTGAAGGATGGTCTTGGAGTTTTCAAAGCTATCAGCTGGCCCTGGCAGGTGGCTCCGTAGGTGGACGCATGGGCCCATGCACCCAGATGTTGCTGGTTTGACCCCTGCTCTGGGGGTGTGCAGGGGGCAACCAACTCATGTTCTCTTTCACTTAGACGTTTCTCTCTGTCTCTCTTGCTCTCTCTCTTTCATTGGAGGACATATCTTTGGTTGGGGATTAAAAAACTAAAAATTAATTAAAAAAAGCCATCGACTGTGCCTCTCTTCTTAATTCTGTGTGATGTAAGACATTGTCAACTCCTAGACTTTTTCTTGTTGCAATTTTATATTCTTATGTAACGCGTAAAAGGCACTTCAGCCAACATATTAAAGGGAGCAATTGGTTTCCTGATCCAAGCAATCAGAAGTTCAAGGGCCAAGGACATTTGCATGCAACATACATGGGTGGATTGGTATTGACATCTTAACTTTGCACACACAAAACGAAACTCATTCCATAACTTTGTGGTTCTCATCACACCCCAATGTAAAGTGTCGTGTGTGGAATAATAACCTATCTAGGAAAATCATGAAGAAAAATCCTCTCATCTGGAAGGATTCAGGATACGAGCCCCCCACCCAGAATTCTTCCAGTGATAAGAAACAGGGACTCTCACTGTGCTTTTAAGCAACTGTCCTTATTAGAACATATGCATTTAAATGAACCTGAATCGTGCATCAGTCTCTTCCAGGGAGCAGGTTCCTCTAGAAACCCGTACCTGACGCTTAGAGGGACAGAAACGGAGAGCTGTGGCTGGAAACCACAGCCCTAGGGTCCCCCGAAGCTGTACTCTCTTCCCTCGGGGGTGGCTCTTTGTTCCGCTGCCCCACATTTCCCATGCCCCCCCGGTTCCATGAGTACTCCCAGATATTTGTCACCAATTATTACGATTTAGCCCCTCAGTGTCCTGCCTTTCGGAACTCTGGCCTAGGGCTTTATCTCCTGCTAATGACTTTGTCACGTGTGTTGACGGGAGGTACTGGGACTCTCAGCTCTCCTGGTACAATGACATCTCGAGAGGATTGTCAGCCCCCTCCCCCTTCTCAGCAACATGGGACCTGGCAGTTCCAAAAAACTCCTCTTTTCCTGATTCTGATTCTAGGAGCCAAGTTTCTTTCTTCCCCATTTTACTCCATTTGCAACCATACCAAATCTACCTAATCCATCTTCCTTTTGACAACCCTTTGTGTATGTCAAGGTAGCTCTTTGCTTCTGCCCATCTTCGCCAGCAGAACCAACACCAATTCTCAGCACTTCCTTGAGTTTCTCTTGCAATGTGAATCTCAGAGAAGAACTTAGTTTTTATTATACTCAGGCAAATGAACTGGCTCTTTTCTTTGAATGAACACTAGTGTTCTACTAGTGTTCTAAAATCTTAATATTTCACAAGTGAAATTCCACCAATGCAGTAAAATGAGTAAAATGAGTAAAATCATTGTTATTTTCATGACTCTTTCACTGAGGTGACACCTCATTTTATAATTTCACAGTGACCCGGGGTTTCCTTCAAACACACCTGTACAAATTTAATCTTATTTGTTGTGACCTCACATTTACATATCCAGATGGTAAAATATTTTGAACTTGTAGTCACTTCTTCAGCAAATTGATTATGTCTCTGATAATAGTCAAAATTGTAAAAATGTGATCTATAGACCTTACACATGGTCCATCAGAATTCATGAATATTTTACAAGCATTTATTGTGTGGACTTGTAATATGATTAAATGAATGCGACTCATTTTCTGTGCCATGCGGGCTTCATAAGACTATGTACTCCATGAGGAACAGGCAGTGTCTGGCCAGTCCACCGCTTTGACACTCAGCGGCACCACTGTGCCCTGCACTCGTCAAGTCTGCGATGGCCTAAGAATTATGAGTGGATGTTAGGAAGCAGGAATCAAAACTACTAAAATACATTGTGACAAATGTCAGTCTTACTTTTGTCAAAAATTATTACCAGGGTACAGTTGCCAGTCTATAGGCTTCCTCTCCATTTCATTTACCTTAATTGAACTCTCCCAGCAAATATCCCAATCAGAAGACCCACCCGAAAATCAAGCGCCCTGGTACTTGATTTTCAGACTCCAGATACACTGTGTCTAAAACATTGTCCAAAACAGACTCAGGACATCCAAGTTTAGACTACCTCTTAAAAATGAAAATTTGATTTTTTTAAATATCGCCCTTCTCTTATTGCCTAGCCGAGGAAGGTTTTGATGGACCAGCACGGTGAAGAGAGACTTTCTTCAATCATCACTGCAACACCGAACCAGGAATGCATGCAGAGGCATGCCGACCAGGAAGCCAGGGGAAGACACTGACCTCCGGAAGGGGCCAGGTGTGGGTCTGAATACCTGATGCCCATATGGGGGCTGCTCATGCTGAAAGAGCTACATTAAGGCATGCTAGAAAAAAGTGTGACCTATTCTGTAAAAACAGTGCTATCTTCTAAATGGTTACTCAGTTAATGTATAAACTCCAGTAATTCAAGAATTTTATTGGAGCTTAATCCCAAGCCACTCTTGATGAGCCTCCTAATCAATCTGACTTCCTTTGGGCTAAAAACAGATTTTATTCTTAAGTCTATTCCATAGGAGTTTCTAAAGACAGTCTTTAGTGTCTTTGGGGTTTATAATGTATACTTTTTGCTTATCCAGAGTAATAATTAATTTTGCCATTTTACAAAAATTCTGAATCTAAATGATTACATTATTTTAAAACACACTATCATACCTATCTGAAATTCCATGTAGGTTGGTTTATATGCTTCCTGATTTTTTTTTAAGATTTTTATTTATTTATTTTTAGGGAGAGAAGGGAGAGAGAGAGAGAAACATCAATGTGCAGTTGCTGGGGGTTATGGCCTGCAACCCAGGAATGTACTCTGGCTGGGAATCGAACCTGGGACACTTTGGTTCCCAGCCCACGCTCCATCCACTGAGCTACGCCAGCCAGGGCTATGCTCCCTGATTTTTAAAACAGATTTCTGAAGACAACTGTTTATAAAGTCATCTTGTGTCAAACCACCTTATAATATAGGAGATGCATTTAGTTTCTAACTATGTTAAATGTTAAGATAGCCTTAGAAACTTATTTATTTCTTTAATGCAGTGGCGTTCTAATCTACATTCAAGAGGCTGATCCTTTTTCCAATGGAGATCTTACATTGTATACAATAAAAATAACAAACCTGGGAAAGTTCCTGTTGCGGAATCAGACTCGAGTTTGGGACAGATGATTCCCATTCACGCGAAGGTGTCAAGTTCACATTCTCGCCATAGTTCTAAGACAGACCTCAACAACAGTCCCGCAGCAGACTCCAGTTAAGCAGAAAGCTTTGGCCAAGGAAGCCTTGCTTCCCTGTTTACCGTCTTTGGGTCTGTTAGCTCTTCTTTGTGTCTCCTTGACCATGAGGCTTCACAGGTCACTCAGGGGAAAGTGGCCTGTCCACAGATCCGTGTCGGAGCACCTGGACAGCGTTTGGGGCCGTGCCGTCGCTGCCCAACCACTTGATGCGTCAGTGACGGCCATTTCGCTGTGCTGACCCCTGGCCACACAGAGAATAGACTCATTCAGATGTCAAGTGCGGGCTGACAAAGGCCAGCTTAGTGGTGAGTGGCTGCGCTTTAAACCCCTCTGCCCGGCTTTATCCCTCCGTCAGACGCCAGTGTTTGTTTTTGGCCGAGTGTTATAAAAACAGCTGTTGTAAAAAACATTTTAATCCAGTACAACTTAGTTTTGTTTCAGGATTGATCTAAGTAGCTAACATTTTTTATTACATGTAAAGAATACAATATTTTTAATGAGTAGAATTTCTCATTCCCGTGATGACTATGCCGTGAAGAGGATGGAATGAACTGAGCACAATGGACACCACCCCACCAGGACAGTTCAGTGCCTCTCAGATGCTGAGGTTTTAAAGAAGGAGCACTTCTTTTTGCTCTCCATTAAGTACATTAGACAATCTCCTAGGAAAGAGTAGGCGCATTATTTAAGTTTTGTGAATCAGAGGCTGAGGCAGAGGGAACTCTCAGACCATAGATTATGAAGAGAGACTCATAAATAAAAAAATTATTATATGTGTTTAAAAGTGAGATGATTTTTTGTGCTGAATAGTTTAGGCGTATTCCTGAGAAAAGAAAGAAAAAAATTATAAACTAGATAATTCTCAAAACATCTTACTGACATTCAAATCTTACAGTTTTTTTTCCTCTAGCTAATTTACTTATAATTGGAGTAATTAATGTGGCTTCGATTGAAAATAGTCATTTTTCTAAACTTAGCTTTCTTTTTTCCCAGTTATTGTTCTGACTAATAATAATGATGCCTGAATAATGTATTTCCCTTTAACTTTCATGGATTATTTTCAGTAATAGTTTATTGCTATAGTTGGGCAAATTTGTTCTTTCTAATTTGCTTCTGATGGCCATCATCCAAGTGAATGTGTCTGCTATCTAGTGCTACAGGCTCACATATGTTAATGTGCTTTATCTATGTATGCCTCATAGGACAATGGCATATAATGGGGAATTATTTTATTTCCGGCATTTGCTCGGTAGATTTGTGATGAAAGAACTAGAAGTGCCCCGTCTCTGTCTCGTAAAGAAATTCTATGTAGCTGGGAAGTATTTAATCTACTTGTTCATTTTATTCCAAGGTGACGCAAGACTTAAGGTTTTCTCCTCCTCCTTCTTCCGCACAAAGTACTCTTTGAACGTTTTCTGAAAATTACTAAGTTCTAGAAAGTCAGAAACATAAGGTAGCTCTATATATTAGATGGGAATCTTGAACTGTTCACGTATCACCTGGCTGACATTGGAACTTTATGCTAAAATGTGAGAATCAGACATGGTGATTCTTATCAGGGGAGTTATAATGTGGATTAAAATAGACAGCGCATTTATAGGCCAATAGATATGCACTGAGACCATACAGATGAGTAGTTATCCAGCCAGACCGGGGTTCCAACTGCATTTCTCCCTCCATCATAGCTCTGCTACGTTGGGTAAATCGCTTACACTCTCTGTGCCCAAATACCTTCCCTCCCCTGCCCCACTGATGGGTGGTGATGACGCTTCTCTCCAAGGGGCTGTGGTGCGGATTAAACACGTTAACATAAGCAACATATTCAGACCCATGATTGTGATCACTTAGGAAGTGCTGTACCCATGTTTGCCATTATTATTTTTAAAGTTTTTTTAAAGATTTTATTTGTTTATTTTTCAGAGAGGGAAGGGAGGGAGAGAGAGGGAGAGAAACATCAATGTGCGGTTGCTGGGGGCCATGGCCTGCAACCCAGGCCTGTGCCCTGACTGGGAATCGAACCTGCGATGCTTGGTTCGCAGCCCGCGCTCAATCCACTGAGCTACGCCAGCCAGGATTATTATTTTTAAATATTATTATAAATGCACAGTCTTTGAAAATGTTGGTGATCTCTGCAAGTCATTCAAATGGAGGCATTATTTTGGACTTCTAAAAAGATGTTTTTTGAGTGAAAACCAGAAGCCCATGTAGTCAATGAACGGCAGGGAGGGTATAACATCTGGGTATTTTCAGATGAAGAAGGGAAGGAGAAATGAGATAGGGGAGTGGGGTGGAATGGAGCAACATTGAAGACAGTCCAGCTGCTTTGTTATAATAAACCAGAGGCGAGCGGACTTTGCCTAGGAAGGGCCAGGCAGTAAATGTTTTCGGCTTTGCAGACCATTATGTCTCCCACACTGCCATTGACACCGTGTAAATGCGTGAGCACAGTTGTGCGTTCATGAAACTGTATTTGCAGGAGTGAGAGAGGCCTGTGTTTGGCTGTGCAGGCTGGAGTGGGCCGGCCCCGCCACAGACAGCCGTGTAAGCAAGCGCCCACAGACACGGGCTGTGCCTCTTCCTCTAACCGCTGTCCTTCTCGGAGACGGCTCGAGTGCTGGCGGGGGTCCTCGGGCGTTCCCGGTTGGGAGATTCAAACAAGTGATCAGAAGTGCCAGAGAACCCTGGGAGTAAAATCACACTGAGTCAAACACATCTGATGATCAGATTCTTGAAAAAAAAAGAAATCAGACATACCCCACGATTATCTTCAATAACTCATTAGGGTTTAGCGAGGTTAGCAATAGTAATTTAAGATTAAATTCTCTCACAAGACCGTTTGATTCAATAATTGTGCATAAAATTTAGTAAGCTCTTAACTATCCTCTCATGATTATATATTTATTATACAACTGACTTGCATGAATGTCATTTTCAAGTGCACTTGGCAAAGTGTGAACTTACTCTTACATTCCTTCTATTCTTGTTATTGCTTTGTTTCTTTACGTATAACTATTCAGCTTCTCCGATCCCTAGCTGCCAGCCACTAGACTACATTTTTGCAGATTCTTGTCGTAGTAAGCTAAATTACTAAATGCAATATATATTCATTAAAGTAATAATCCTACTTCCTGCGATGTGGCGCACTCTCTCCGTCCCTTGCAGCCCCAGGTTAGCCACGCGATCCTGTGCGACACGCAGTCCATCAGCACGGAGGAGCACCGCGGAAGCCAGCGAGACCGAGCGAGCCGCGTTAGGCGTGATGAGTGAGACGTGTTGAGAACCTGCGGCGTCCTTCTCCGTGGACGCAACTCGGGCGATTACGGCCTGGCCTACTTTCCGTCTCCCTGAGTGCAGCGCCGCTGCCCGCGCCCTAATGGGGAAGTGCTCACGTCGCACACATTAGACCGAAAAGGCCCGGGGAAGATATTTTATTCTTTGGGGAAGAGCCAGAGATGGGGAGGCCAATTTGATTCCTTCAACTACATGCTATTGGCGGCTATTACTACTATTAAGCATGTATTAAATGCCAGGCCCATGGGCACTCAGAGCATCTCATGAGTGCTGATGGAGGCATTTTGTTATGAAAAATAACCCCTGCTTAATGCATGCGGTGTGTAACCTCCTTCTGGACTGAAAATGGGAGGCTCAAGAAGACCTCTCCCTGCTAATGGGCCCCCCACAAGGCAACACCGGCCCAGGGGGCACCCCAGGAAAACACCCTCAGTGCCTGCACCTTTCATGCCGTGGTCTTCCTCAGCATCTCTCAGTTCCTTTATTCCGTCTGTGTCTTGCATGCACGGACACACAAGCTCCATTTGTCTCCGCCCCCCGCCCCCATTCTCCATCTTCCATGCACTGTTTCTGAGTTGCTCCAAAGGGACTCTTAAACCATATTCTCTTTCCATGCTCTTCTTTGAGGTCACACAGTTGGCAATACAGAAAACAAAACAAAAACAAAAACATTTCTCCATTAATGGGGGGTTTGCCACCCACGAGATGTATGTACATTGACCCAAATGCAAGTTAATGACCTTTCCATGTGAATGTACAGAACACGGGGCCACTGGAAACAGTGTAGTATTTCTAATGTACGCTTCACAGATTCATATTCTTGTAATATTGTTCTTCACATCACACAGAGCTACGGAAATCGCGGGCACAGCACGGAGCAGCCGTAGGTGCAGTGTTTGGGGTCAGGAGGAGAAACACCTGGGCGGCACACCTGGGAAGCCAAGCCCTGCACACGCTTGACAGCTTCCTGCGTGCGTGCGAGCCCAGCAGGGGCCGGACTGCAGGCTGTTGCTTTTCTTAAAACACACACTGGAAGGAATCAGTTTTATGTCATCTCCTCTAACCTAACAATGTTACGTACATTCAAAATTCACTTCCCTTGCCCCTTATGACCTCGAAGCTCCATTTTAAGATCTCCCTGTGCGCGACCTCTGTCCACCTCCCCGTCGGTGACCAGACTGGTGCAGAATTCGCCTGAGCTGATCGATCTCTTTCCTCCGAGGAGACAGCTGTTCCCTTCTTACAGTCTTTTGCCCCAAGCACTGACGGCTGGGAGTCTCGCCTCTCCCGTGGTTACATGTCGCGACCCAGCTGGTGGCTCCTTGACAACAACCAAGGCGACAGGGAGCCCAGGGCGGCGCTAACACTGGAACCATGCCTGAGTCCCTTGGGTGGAGTGCCTAGCTGGCCCTTCACCCTTATTCTGGGCCCAGCCCCGGCCACCAAGGGTGGGTGTGCCCACTGCCACCACGTGCAGCTCCTGTCCCTGCAAACGTCGTCTCGCTCCCTGCTCCACGCTGTGCCATATATCCCACGGCAGAACATTTTAAAAATACTTACTTTCCACTGTGACTCAGAATCTGTTTCGGACATTTCTAAGCTGCATAGTTGCGGTTCAGATGCACGAAGTTGACTTGAGGCTTCAGCTCACCCTGCTCCGCGCGGGGGGCGGCCTTCTAGCCAGTCCCAGCCCTCCAGCGTCACTGCGAGGGACCCGTGTGAAAATGAGTCCACGGCACCTGAGAGCAGGAGAATACAATTAAAATCTTCATGCTTTTCACGTTGTACTATCAAAGATGTTTGCCTTTTCCATGATCTGAATAAATCCAGTGAGCTTCAACCAGCTTCCATTTATCAATGTAATGAATCAATTTTTATTTTAGAACAGTTTGCCTACATTAGAAAATGCAATTGATTCATTTTCACAAATGTTTACCATCTTCTATTTTTTTTACTCCATGAGTCATCAAAATTGCAATATTTTATTAGAAAAACATTTTGTTCCTAGCTGAATTTTTTAGTATAAGTAAAAGAATCATGTAAACTAGTTAGAATTGGTTTTATTTTATGTTTATTTGGAAAAGATGATAATTTCTAAACACTTTTACTTCCAAAGCTAGCAAAGGACACTAAAAATGTTCACTGGAATTGAAAATGAGCCTTTTTTAGATACAAACATTTGAAGTTGAAATAAGTGAATAATGTTTTGCATTCATCAGGTAAATAAATTTGGGTCAGAAATATTATAGAGCTTAGTCCTCACGCATTTTTCTTTGGATGAGTCCTAAGTATAAATTACCTTACACATTACAAAATCTCAAAAAATATAATAAAAAGTATACATGTATATACATCAAAAGAGGTACCATATAATTTTCTTTTCACTTTCAAGAAACATACTGAGAAAAGATGAAAATAAGTTCAGTTACCACTCTCAATGCATCTGCAAACACCAAATATAAATTTCTACTTTCATAAGCAGTAAAAGTGAGAAAAAGACATTGGTTTTAATGTTAAACTAGTGAACTGTGCTTCAGGAAGAATAGTTAAATTTTTATTATTGTTAGAAGTTTTCAGTTTGTGTTTTTCTCCCTTTTACACTCCTATACCACAAACCTTGATGCGTTACACGGTGGCTGAAAAAAAGCAACAGAGTGCGTCTGAGGCAGGTGCTGCTTGCAGCGTGTTCGGGAGCACATTAACACCTCTTTGACCAAGCATGGCCTGTGTGAGTAGCTCATCCTACCAGTAGTAGGGAAGTAGTAAGGAAAGTGTCAAAGCCAAGTTCATTCAGACCTTGCAAAATTAAGAGCAGGTTATGAGAAGGCTTGCCGCCGGTAGTTAACCGTGAGCATTGCTGGAGGAGTGTCCCTACTGTGATGGATAGTGGCAGAATTATTTACTGCTAATAAACCTTGCTTAAGTTTCCCCCCTTGTTAGAGATACAACTTAATAGATTATTAGACAGTTGGTAGAGAACTTTATACTTTCCTGTGCAGTGTCTGATGATATCACAGATTGTTCTGGTTTTTGGACAATAGTACTGAGCGTTGTCATACATTGTTGCAATTGCAAGGTTATTGGGTTGGCCAAAAAGTTTGTTTGTTTGTTTTTCTGTAAGATGCCTCGAATAGTGCTTAGTTGTCTTTAACTTCATTCATTTGAAATGATTTTGTTAGATTGTATTGTGACAGCTGTCATATTGGCATGCATTTTTAAAAAAATCAAAATTGGTGAATTTTTGTGCAGCCATTTTAATATTGAAGATGGAAGAAGTACACCACATTTTTGGCATATTATGCTCATTTATTTCAAGAAAGGTAAAAATTCAACAAAAGACCTGTACAGCGTATGGAGAAAGTGCTGTGATGGATTGAATGTGTCAAAAGTGGTTTGCGAAGTTTCTTGCCACTATTGACATTTTGGCCAAATGGTTCCTTGCTGCGGGGCTGTCTTAGGCACTGGAAGATGTTTAGCAGCAGCCCTGGCCTCTACCCACCAGAAGCCAATAGTGGGAGACAGCCGACGTACTCAAAATATTCGAGTCAATAAAGCTATAGGTAAAAATAAAAAATGTGTCTTTTATTTTATGGAAAAAACTAAACAGACTTTTTGGCCAACCCAGTAAGAACAACAAACCATGTTCCTGAAATAACACTTCTGCTTTAAGTGATGACTTTTTATGTGTTAGTTTATTTTGCTTTGTTCTGGTTTCTTTGCATGTTTTTACATTTTATCTTGAGGGAATTTACAAGCACTTGACATGTCAGTGAATTTTGAAATTTTAGATCTCACGAATGAAGTTCTGAAATACAAATGATAGAACAGACATTTTAATTATTAAGATGTTGATGTCACACTATCTTGTCATTTCTCTCCAACATAAACATACCTATTTCATGTATGCCCATGCATATACCCACATATGTACACACACATTTAGCTGTCTGTCCCTGTAATACATGTAGTTCTGTCTTTTAGAGCTCAAAGAGGAAATCAGGCTGACAGTTGCCGTGAATAATTTGAGTCGAGTATCTTGCAGTATTTCATTTAAATAATAATTAACACATGTAGAGAGAGATTTCCATATGTTTTTCATTTTTATGATTAAAAAAGTAGCCCTGGCTGGCGTAGCTCAGTGGATTGAGCACGGGCTGCGAACCAAAGCATCGCAGGTTTGATTGCCAGTCAGGGCACATGCCTGGGTTGCAGGCCACAGCCCCCAACAACCGCACATTGATGTTTCTCTCTCTCTCTTTCTCCTTCCTTTCCCTCTCTAAAAAAAAAAAAATAAATAAAACCTTTTAAAAAAAGGAAAGTAATACATGGTATGTCAGAAAATTTAGAAAAATCAGAAAAGTATGAATAAAAATTTAAATCACCAATAATCCAAAACAAAGCAAAAATCACCAATTTTTACTTTTTTGTCTCTTGCCTTAGAGTCCATTTTAAAACTACATGAAGGGATTTTGCAAATTTGAGATACTACAATACACGGCTTTATCTCCTGATTTTGAACTTAAACTTTTCTATATGCATATGTATTTAAATACATTTCAAAACCATTTTTGCTTTGTATATTATAGATTACAATTCCTATCACTTTTGTGTATCTGATTATTATTTTTTTGGATATGTTCTTGAAAGCGGATTTACCAGACTTTAAGGACAAGAGCTGTTTTTAGGCTTCCAAGGCATGTTGTTAAATGTTCCCTTAAAAAAAAGAGTCCCATCTCTGGCAAAAGCAGCCAGACAGCGCATGCCTCCTTCGGAGCTTGGCCGTTTCCCATTCGAGAACGCTCCGCGTACGCTGTGCTTCCCAGGCACTGGTACTAGTGCGATGAGCACGGGACGGTACGCTACTGCCATTTGCATTTTGTATTATGTGTTCTCTAACGATTCCATCTGGAGTTCAGAGATTTCTATCCAAATTATAGGAACCTGTTTTATATTACGGTATTGACCTCAATGAATATCACATTCTTTTACTTTTTTGCTTAAAAAGAGTTCTCCCCCAATTAAAAAAAAAAGAAACTTATTCAGTTGCTTTCTTTCAAATCTTGGGAAGTTTATGTACCAAATGTTGGTGGATTTAAGGGGCAACCTTTGCATTACCTTTGTATCATATATCAGATTTCTTCAGATGGATATTTTTGGGAAAAATATCAAATTTTCTCTCTTTGAAATTTATAATAACCATGTTTGCTTATGAAGTTTTAAAATTTTCATTCAATTAATTAATGTATAAATAGCTTTATTTTTTAACTCATTGTGTGAAATTACTATCATAAACAAAACATTAATATAAAATTTCCTATTTTGTTCACATGTGTACATTTATGAAATGTAATGATCGGTAAATTATTCTTCTTCTGAAGAAAAACAGTGTTAAAAATATGTACTTTAAGCGGTGTTTAGCCTTCCCACCCCAAGTGGTCCTCTTCCTCTCTCGGGTGCATTTCAGGGAGAAGCCCCGCCCTCCGCGGGCTCCGCCCTCCAGCGAGGCCACCCTCCGAGTCTGCCCACGTTCCCTGAGCTCCACAGCCGTCCCTTGCAAACCCATGGCAGCGAAGTTTCACGGGCTCACGTCGAATGCATGTCCTTGTTTGATGAACTAATAACACGCATTTAATGCCATGGTCAAGAGAATATGGGATCTCTATTATGAAATAACCTGATAAACGTTACTGCTGTCACGTGAATGGGCCTAGGCCGGCATGTCCCCTCGACCCAGGCCACTCTGACCAGCGCAGAGTGAGCAGGTGACCGCCACATCTCTGTCCCTCCGAGTCCCGCGCACCGGGCTCCTAAGTAGGTCCCACTCATTCCCTCGCGTGGAGCATCCCCTGCCCCTCATTTGTGCCACTCGCTGTCCTCGCCAGACATTCGGGCTGATTCGTGTTACTACTCGGGGCTCTCGCAGACGGGACGGTTCTCGGGACCTGGCTGACTTCCATTCGTTTCCATCCCCGGAGTGCAGACCACCGCCAGTGAGCTATTGCAGGCCCCTCTGAGTCCCTGTCTGGTTATGTGTGGGGTCGTTAGATGACAACAGCACTGAAGGTTTGACGTTTTTGCAGGGTTTTACTGAGGATTCTATGGATTTTTAGTGACTTGTTTGGGAAAGTTGGGATATGAATAAAGTAATTTACCTTGGAAATGAAAACATCCTAAGACTTAGGATATTCAGGGGTTAGTATGTGACTGATAGGAAGAGGCTGGTAAAAACCAGGACAAAGTCTAAAATTGCTACCCTGAGAAAAGGTAGCAATTTTGGTTTCGTGGAAGAGCAAAAATTTCAATTTGCTCTGTCCCTTCCTCCAAGTACAATTCTAGATTAAACTTTGTGCTGCCTCTCTGCTCATCTCCTTCGCTGTGACCCAGTCCACCCCTCTCCCTCCTCTCACCTCCCCTTGGTCTGCCCCTTCTCCTCCCTCTGCCCCTTCCCCCGTTCCTTTTCCGTGGCCACTGTCCCCACACACGCAACCCTCCCAGTGCCCGCAAACACAGCTGCCGAGGAGCACCAGCCTGGCTGGCTGGGAGGGCACCAGCCTTCATCCAGATCACACCGGCATTATCTGGCTACAGGCTTCCGTGACCCTCACAAATCCAGATAAAATCCACAGAAAAACCTCATATTGTCTTCGGGGCATTTAGTCCAATGTGGAACTAGAGAATTTTAAAATTTGGTTGGAAACACTAGTGTGAATTGATTACCAAAGTGATATCAATATATATGAATCACAATTGGACTAAGGATGGGTATAAAAACAGTATAAAAATAGAACACGGTCTGTTAAGGGCAATTCCTGAGACCCTGCCTATAAAGCTGGGTCCAAAGCCCAGGCCGGTATACCAGCGAGTGAAGTGAATCCATCCCAGATATCAGAGACCATCTCGCCAATGCTTGCAGAACGTGAGGTTCCAGTCAGGGAGAGGATACGATGGCTTTCCTATTCACCTCCATCACCGACTGTCTTAAATGGGGCGCAGATTTAGTAAGGAATACAAAGATGGGGTGGTGTCTTTAAGACTTCCCAGTCTCTGATCTGTAAGACTCACTGAGACATTTGAAGATGCCTTGTCTCAAAAAAAAGTTATACACACACACACACATGCACACACACACACACACACACACATACCTCAACCTAGTAACTCCGCACATTTAGCACTAGGTAAACCTAAGAATAAGGGCATCTCTGGGACTACTCTTAGAAAACAAAAAAGAAAACAAATTTACAACAGCAACAAACCCCCCATACCTATCAATAGAGGAAGAGCAAGGGATTTGAAAAAGCAATTGCCCCACCTTATCTTAAAAGATAAAATCTAAAAAGATAAAGAACAAACTTTGCCTGACCTAATGATGCCTCCTGTGTGACCAAAATCGCCCTTCACAAAACAGGGGAAGTTCTCATAGGAAGGCAAGCACGGAGTGTTATTTCTAGTGGCTGCAGGGCTCCCTGAGCCCTATCTAGTACCTAAATACAGGAGTCAAAGATTGTCAACAATAAAAATAAAGTTCAAGACAAGAAAAGATAGCAGTTATACTGGGGGACCTTAATGGTTTGGTGTTCCGGCACTGCAATGAACTATGGCCGCCGTGTCAAACCCGACTGATTGTCTTGCTTCCTTCAGGGGAATTGGTTACAATTAAGGTTGAAGCAAATATTAAAAAGCTTATTCAACAAGTAAAGGGCAAAGCTTTAGGAGATCATAACGCTAAAAAAGCTGCTTTAAAACGTGTGTCCAACACATTCACAAATTAAATCCTATTGGTATCATCAGGTCTTGATTCGAGGCCAGTTTTAGACACCTAATTCTGAGGGAAAAAAAGACACAATAAAATTAGATTTCTTTGCTCCCCTCGGTGTCCCTTGTGGCACTCAGGTGGTCTGCCCAAATGGCAGTCTGTCAAAAAAGTTGTATTTCATACACCACCATGGATAGAAAACAATAACAGCCTTCCTCAATGGGCTTTGTTGGTGAAGCTTCAGTGGAATTGTCAAGAATGACTATGCATTTTTCTTGCATAAGCCCACTGTTGTAAGAAAATTTAAAAGTGGAATAAGAATAGAAGGTAAAATTTTAGCTCTGTTTGATGTCTACAAATAACATGTATTCTAGGCCCCAGCCCATATTGTCATGAAGATGTTGTTACTATTGTCTGTCCCTTTTGGGTTGGCTAGAAACCTGTTCCTATTCCTTCTTTCTTTTCTCCGGTCTCTGATGATGAAGCAATTGCTCTGAGAGAGTGAAAAGAATTCAGACTTTACATGTCCCGCTCGGGGGAGACTCTCCTCTCTGCCTAACAATACGAGCACTCATTTCACTGGAGGAATAATTGAGGAGCTCTGTGACCCAGGGCTCCACTGCCCTTCCCGCCTGCAGTGCTCAGATACAGTGGAATGAATGAATGGCACATCTAAACCAAAACTGACAAAATTATCTGAGGAACCGCGTTCTCGTGGCCGGCCACCAGGTCTCCCGTGACAGGAGCTCAGAGAGGCCTAGACGCACCAGAGGTCTAGGGCCCTGATTCCTCTCCTTGATGTTGCTGTTGAAAAGGCTGGTAGGACCAGGCGCAGCAAAGCTGTGATGTGTTAGGTCCGAGCTCAGCATCAGCAAACCTGAGCAGCTGCCCCCAAAGGTAAATCACGGGAGCGGCTGCACGCCCTTCAGCCTGGAGACCTGCTCTGCAGAAAACGACACCAACCCCAAACTACTCCCGAACCTCACTGCACCGAGTCCTCAAAGGGCAGGTGTTGGGAATTGGTCAGCACAAACCCTGCAGGGAAATAATCCGAGGAACTGACACACCCAGCATATGCAGAATCTTTCATTCATTACGTTTTATCTCAAAACATTAAGGGAAAATGTCAAGTTATAACTAAGTGCATTCACCAAACATTAAAAAAATTGATTTCGGTAAAATACACATAACACAACTTCCCGTCTTCCCCATTTGAGAGTGTGCGGCGCGGCGGCATTGAGGACATTCACACTGTCACACAGTCACTCTCCCTTTCATCTTGTGAAACTGGGATACAGTCCCCACTCGACAACCACCCCCCTTTGCCCCTCTCCCCCACCCCCTGGCCACCACCGTTCTGCTTATGTCTTTATGATTTTTGGCTACTTCATGTAAGTAGAATCACACAGTATTTGCCTTTTTTGGGATGGGCTTATTTTATTTAAAACAGTGTTCTTAACTTTCATCTATGTTGTAGTCTATGTCAGAATTTCCTTTCTATTTAATGCTGAATAATATTCCATTGGAGATATATGTATTCCATTGAATAGTCCATATATTCAATGAATATATATGTATGTGTGTATATATATTTATATATATATTCAATATCACCTTCATTCATCTCTTCATCTACTCATCCACTAGGATACGGATAGCAAGTATCAACCAGGAGTGTCCCAAGCCAGTGAAGGCCACGTTTACGGACTGATAAGCATCCTGGTATCCTTAGTGATAATACAACACCTGATCCAGAACAGCCCCTCATTTGTTGAAAACATTGATAAGTGCATGATTCAGTCAAAGCTCTGTATTACTGAATATCCCCTTTCACAAATGATCATCTCTCCCCTAGCTGCTGGCAGCATCGAACTAAGGATTCCCCCAGACCCAGCCCTCCCTCCTTCCCACACTGACACCGTTTGGACTCAGTAGCTCACCTCACCTCTGGAACATCCATCACTTTGTTCCCCTTCCCTGTCCCCCCTGTGACTTAGCTGACCCTTGTCACCTCTCCGGTGGACCGACTGGATGCCGACCACCAACTCCTCCTGCTTGGGGTCCCCGCTCTGTGAGTCATCACTCACGTGGTCCTCAGTGAGAGTTTCCCAAGACAGGACTCTGATCTCAGCGTTCCTCTCTTAAATACCCTTCAGATTTTCACACCTAGGAGATGGAGGCCAGCTTCATCATGAAGCTGAAACACCAGTCTCCTCCACCTCCTACCATTCCCTCCGCTCACACTGTGCGCCGGCCACGCCCACAGCAAGTCCCATCGCCTGTGAGCCACGCTCTCTCTTTGCTCTTCTGGTGCCTTTACACTGTCTTGTCCTCTTCCTGAATGCTCTGCTTTCAATGGCCCCTCCCTCCCTCCCTCCTCTCCATCCCCCCCCATGCCTCACCCCTCCTATCAGACTCACCTTGGAACAAATCACCTCCGTCCCCTTCTCACTCCCACAGCCCTAAAACAAACGCGTGAGAGGCAAGGCTGGAGATGTGGCAATGATTTAGTGGGCTATTAATACTTAACTCTGGGTTTCAGTGAAATTTAAGGCTGGCAAGACCCCTCCCAGGTCATTCGAGCCATTTCTCTTCTTCATCAAAGACTGTACCTTCACGGCGAACTAAAATAAATATGTAAATAAATTATACAACTTAAAGGAGCATGTGCATTTTGTACACCACTCCCAGGATCCCTGAAGGATGTGTTCGTTAAATTATTGTTGCAATTCCATAAATTTCTCACCCTGAGATTTAAACGGATGTCCTTCTTTTTAATTCATGGAGAAGTTTGAGATGGGCACCATATATTTTTAACTCGAGGATTTAAATAACCTCCAAGTTGAATAATTCCAGATCTTTTAACCTTTTCTTGTAGGTCTTACTTTACAACCAATTCATTATCTTTGTAGCCGTCCTCTGAACCCTCTCCAAGTTTTCACATTCCTCTCAAGGTTGGGAGTCTTCCACGGGCTGTGGAATTCCAGGAACGGCCCCTCCATTAGGAAGATTGCCTCGTACTCCCTGCATGCCGTGTCGTCCTGTGTACGCAGCGTGTGCTCTGGCGTCTCAGCCAGTATGCTTATGTCATTGATGGAGGGTCCTGGTTTCTTGTTCATAGCCTGACTGTTTCCCATTGCTCCTAAATATAATCAATTACTTCTTCCTCCTTCATGTGCTTCCACCCTCTTCAGCTGTTCTAGTGGAAGTTTGTCTCGATGAAGCTATAATCTACTTATTATACCTGTTTTCCAAGTTTCCTAAAGTTAATATCGAGTTAGAAATCTGACTTCCAAAGCTGCTGTTTGGAAATTGATGATAATGAATCATCCTTTAGCTGGGATCATGGACTAATATATAATAAAAACAAAAATAACGGTAATTGTGCCAGATATTTTATATAAACGATCTCGCTTAATAGTAATACTAACAGTAGTGGCCGTGATAAAACATGCAGTTATGGAGTGATCATATTAATTCCTGTATCTTTGCAATACCCTATGAATTACTCGTTTTCATCACCAAGTTACATAAAGGGGAACTAAGGAACTGAGAGTTAAATAATTTTAGCACTGTCCTGGACAAAAGTTCTGGAAGTATCATAATGCTTAACTGAAACATGATTCAACCATAATTCATGACTTACCCTAGAATCTACAACCCTGCACAATTATTTAGTCATGCAGAAAACCAAAATCTACTTAGAACTGAGGTCTGAAGGATAAAAAGGTGCTTTGTATTCTCTAGAATCTCAGAATTCCAGCGATGGGGGTGGGAAATGGATTTGGATCTCTAGCTGTCCTGAAAAAAAAAAAAGAAAGAAAGGAAAAAGAAAACAACTTAAGAGAGATAAGTAGGGAGAGAACCAACAGACTGAGGCCTTCTGTCTGCAACACGAATTACTGAGCTGCTGGAGGGAGGCTCCCTCCCAGCCCCTATTAACGGAAGGAAGCAAAAGTGATGCCTTCCTTTGATAAGATAAGCCACAGCTTACAAGGATAAGCCGACAACCAGGACAGCTTGAAAATTCCCTGAAGCTTCTAGGGTGTTTGCCTGGCTAGGGACTGCTTGCAGGTTGCACTAAAAAAAGCATTCTAGAAAATTTGCTAGTTAATTAGTTAGGTGATTCCTTTTTTTTCTTCTGTGATATTTCTGCTAAGGTTAACACACAGATTGTGGCAATCACTGTTTGACTTGATCTTTTAAAAGTTATGGTTTATATGAAAATTATTAGAGTAGAACGATCATGTAATCTGTGTGATGCTCATGGGATGCCCTCGCGGTTCGCCTGAAGGTTGGAAGTGTGCTACCAAGCCAGACCCGATTTCCTTGTTGCACAGCAGAGAATGCGAGCTCAGCCTTTCAGGACAAAACGATAAGCCTTTGAATTTAGTTCAGGCCAAAGATACTTACTGAACAGCTATTCGGTAAGAGAGTCTGTTTAAATCTGGCCTGACTGGGGAGCAGGGATGAACAAAAATTCCTCTTTAATTCCAGCAACCTGAAGTCGGATGGCAGGACCCTTGGAGGGAACGGGAGGCGGCCTTTCCGCGCTGCTGGTAAATGCAAATGAACCTCAGCACGTTCGTGGGCGGGCGTCAGCACGACTCCAGCCATAGTGCGCTTTCCTGATACATCCTTGTCTGCTATTAATAAATGCCACATTAAGCGTTTTTACGTTATTTTAATATCTCCAGGCCTTCTCTTCAAACGGTAGCTCTAATGACGCCGATTTTGTCAACAAGTTCCCTTCGCACTTAACTTTGATTCTCTTTTCTCCGTCTTTGGAATTCAAATGTCACCCGTTTCCCACCGCCTCATTGACCAAGTACAGATACTCGTGTTGACTTTCAAACACAGTTTGTAACATTGAAATGTTATTTTTAGACCATTGTGTGTACTTGGAACAGTTTGTAAAAGTTCGATCCAATCCTAAATCTGACATTCATAAAACTCTAAAAAATGTTGAGAATATTGTCTCCTATTATTAGTATGTTTTAAAAATTTTCAGTCCTAGACACCGGCCTCAGACGGAATGTTTGGAAAGAATAATAATTACATCTTGTGACGCTGTGTTCCTATCACACCCTCTCTCTCTCCGTCCAGTTCTCTGCCACAGCTCTGAACCCAGCCAGGCAGCAGAAATCACGCGGTGAGCAGGGTTGCACGTGGGACCCTGTGCCGGATGCTGGACCGGCTCTCAGATGGCATTCGGCAGTGTGGGACCAACTCCCAGAGGGTCTGCATGGTCTGCGTTATTGAACTTGGTCTTGAGGCCTGGTGTGATGGGCGCTCGATTGAGTAAGGCTCAATTCCTTCCATTTCTCTTCCCAAATCTGGGGCTTACCGACCTTGATGTTAGCTCTAGCTTTACTATACTAACAGATCATTCCATTTATGACAGATGTTGCCTACAAAGAAGTAATCTTCTTTATTATGCTCAAAAGCGAGGAAATCTAAAACTATCCTGTTGACTTCTCCTTATTCCAAACAAATCTCTCTCTTCCTGCTTTAATAAATGGTGACTGGACTTGGTTAATGTATCTCATATTTTCCATTCTTTGTTTAAGGAAAAAGACACACATCTCTAAAGCTAATTTATATTTGTTGGAATTTGAATACCAAGAAGAATATCTCAATACAAGGAGGGAGAACAACATAGTGCTTCATGGCTTTGTAGTTGTATTTGGCGGTGGTTTATTGCATGCTTGGTGCAGGTGGAAAGAAGTATCCTATTTTTTTATTTTCAAGTTATTCTCAAGTTCAAAGCAAATAATTCTTTCCTTTCAAATTCTGAGGGAAAACATGGTTACCACCATTGGTAATAAAAGGAATGCATATTTAAGTAATAATGACACCATGATCGTTTCCTATTATATCTTCAACTATTTAAAACATGATAATACTAAGTCCTGGCTGGTATAGCTCAGTGGATTGAGTGCAGGCTGCGAACCAAAGCATCGCAGGTTCAATTCCCAGTCAGGGCACATGCCTGGGTTGCAGGCCACGGCCCCCCAGCAACCGCACATTGGTGTTTCTCTCTCTTTCTTTCTTCCTTCCTTCCCTCTCTAAAAATAAAAATTAAAATTAAAAAAAATCTTTAAAAAAACATGATAATACTAACACTGGCAATAAAAACAAGCAAAGAAATTGGCACAGCCTTTCCATAGGACAGGTTTCTTTCTTTCTTTTTTTAAATCAAGAATGCTAAAAAAGACTTTGCCCATTGATGCAGAATTTATCCTAAAGCAATGATCAGAGAGGCTCCCGTAGACTAGCCAAAACACAGTGAAGAGCACTTTTCCCTGTGAATAATGTGCTACCTGACAGTGTAGCTTTAATGCTGGGAAATGAAGGCGGTTTGTCATGTGTCCAGAGCTGCCTTTCTCTTCTCTCTCAGAGCTCTGAGTGTCATGTCAGGCCCGAGGCAGGTCTGTAGAGAAGCGTTTACTCTGTTCCTTTCAAAACGCAGCCCAGAACCTTCCTGCTTATCAGTGCGTAGCGTCTAACCTAACAGACTGCAGACTCTGGCCTCCCGCCAGGCAGCCGTGGGCTCCGCTATTGTTTGCCTGGACAGAGGTTCTCAAGAATTCTACAGCTGGGAGTTCCATCGTGTTTTCCTGAGCACAACCCTCTAGGCGACCAATCAGCATTTTTCAGCTTCTGGAAATTGCTCAAAGTGTTCCTACAAAAGCTGCTCATTAAAATTCCATGTCTTGCTTTCGAATCATTTTTTATTTTTATTTTTTTTGAAAAAAAGTTATACGGGTAGTTTGCAGTTGTACTGAAAGAAGAAGCAGTTAAACATTGACTGAAAAGGAGGCCACTGTGAATGAGGGTGCTGAAGCTGGAGAAAACACACACATTCACCATTCGTACTGGGGCCCTGAGTTTGAAACTATAGGAGGAGGGAAGTGTCTTCTATCTGGGCTAGGCACAGACTAAGCTCTGTAGATTCTTTTTCTTTCTTATTTTTATTTTTCAATTACACGTACATTCGGTATTACCATATTTTTTGGGCTATGAGATACACCCCACCCCCAAATTTGGGGAGAAAAGAGGGTGTGTCTTATAGTCTGAATATAGCTTACCTGGCTTGCTGGGGGGGGTGTCAGTGGTGGAGCGGGGTCACAGGTTATTAAATATTTTACCACATTTTGTGCTTCAAAAAATTTTTTTCCTATTTTCCTCCTATAAAACCTAGGTGCAACTTATACTCCTAAAAATACGGTATTTTATATTAGCTTTTGGTGTACGCATAGTGGTTAGACAATCATATACTTTACAAATTGTTCCCTTCGATATTTCCAGTACCCGCCTAGCAGTATACATAGTTATCACCACATTATTGACTATATTCCTATGTACTTTACATCCTTGTGACTCTTTTGTAACTATTAACTTGTGCTTCTTAATCCTTTTCCCTCTTCTCACCAGCCCTCCGACCCCCCTCCCATCTGGCAACCAGCAGTTGCTTTCTGTGTCTGTGAGACTGTTTTGTTTGTTCACTTATTTTTTCCTTTAGATTCCACATATAGTAAAATCATGTGATAGTTTTCTTTCCCTGACTGACTCATACATATGATAAGGAGTTAAAATCCAAAATTTATAAAGGACTCATGCTACTCAACACCAAAAAACAAACAATGCAATAAAAAATGGGCAAAGAACCTAAATAGACAGTTCTCCAAGGAGGACATACAGAGGGCCCACAGACATATAACAAGATGCTCAGCATCACTAGCCATCAGAGAGATGCACATTAAAACCAAAATGAAATACCACCTCACACCTGTGGGAATGGCCAGCATTAATAAGTCAACAAACAACAAGTGCTGGCGAGGATGTGGAGAAAGGGGACCCTCGTGCACTGGTGGTGGGACTGCAGACTGGGGCAGCCGCTGTGGAAAGCAGTATGGTGATTCCTCAAAGAATTAAAATTGGGCCTGCCTTAATACTCAGCTATTCCAATTCTGGGAATTTATCTGAAGAAACCCAAAACACTAATTTGAAAGAGCATATGCACCCCTATGTTCATCGCCCCCTTATTCACAATCGCCAAGATATGGACACAACCCAAGTACCATCAATACGCAAGTCAATTAAAAAGCTGCGGTACAGATGTATGATGGAATATAACTTGGCCATGAAAAGGGTGACATCTTATAATTTATAAAAGCAAGGATGGACCCTGTGCACAGTTAGACCCTTTTTTAACACTGTCAGTACCGTCCATGTAAGACCATTTTCCTGTAATTTATTCACACTTACAAATGTATCAATTGTGGACATGAAGATTTCCCTAGAGCTGAGCAAATAATTCCCATTTTTCACATCAGAGAATCGATTCCAATGTGTAGATGCCACTCAAATTGCATAATGAGTTTACATGGGCTGCATACTTTTTGTTGACTGGATTACTAGTATCCGTCTATCCACACATTCCAGGTTTCAGCAAGGCCTGGGGAGTTACCTGCCCAGTTCTTTGTGTATCTCCCTGTGCTGGTCCCCCTTCTGCGACATCAAGTGAGGGCCTTACAATCTCCTGCCAGACACTCACCTGGTCGCTTTCACTCCCAAATCATCTCCACAGAGCTCTAAGAGCAAGCCTCAAAAACCCCCAATTTGGTCATATAATTTCCCTCTTAAAATCCTGAATAACACATTGTCTCCTACACTGTAAAATCCAGACCTCTTAGGATCACTTACATGACTTCCAGGATCTGGCCCTGCCAGCGTTTCTAAATTTACCCCCCACCATGCCTTCTTTACCCCTCTGACTCCCCAAAACAAATGTGCATTTCTCCGGTCATATTCTTTTTGCCTCATTCCAACCTTTTTGCCTTTGCACGTGCTGTGGTTTACTTAGCCAGAGCCGTTGTGCGCTTATCTATGGAGCCTCAGTGCAAATGCAGCTGCCCATGGGGGCGTCCGCTGGTGTTCTCTGACGAGGTGAGAGACGGCTTTCCTCTGTGCTTCCATACCTGCCTCTGGGTGTTAGCACCCATGCCTCGAATCAGTGGAATTATTAGTCTACACACATATACACGCAGGCATGGCCTAAGGCTGTAAACTTGTGGAAGTGAATGATACTTTAGCAACTAGAAACAATTCAATGCAATCCTGTGACAGAGAAAAGTAACGGAAGTAATTGCTCATAGACCAAAACTGAGAAACTTTTGAAGGCCACTCTTCATACATCACTGTTCAATGTCCCAGACATTCTGTGTATTCAAGCAATCATCAGTTGAAGAATGATTTGCTGACCACCTCTTTGCATAAGTCTTTATAGCTATAAGGACATTGTGCTTGTACATATGTATATGGAGTGGGGGGGGTAGAGAATATAATGAAATATAAGATGCTATCACCCTGGCTGGCATAGCTCAATGGATTGAGCGCGGGCTGTGAACCAAAGTGTCGCAGGTTCGATTCCCAGTCAGGGTACATGCCTGGGTTGCAGGCCATGACCCCCAGCAACCGCATATTGATGTTTCTCTCTCTCTCTCTCTTTCTCCCTCCCTTCCTTCTCTAAAAATAAATAAATAAAATCTTAAAAAAAAGAAATATAAGATGCTATCCTACCCTCTGTGGAACTACAGTTAACTTTTTCCTAAAACTATTCTCAGTCCTTAGTGTCGGAGGTCTTTCCATCACCAAAGCGGAGTGAGCTGAAATAGGTGTGCCTTCAAAGTGGTCCTCCCCCCCCAAGAAATACTAGATCAAATGTAATAAAAAGGTATATATCGCTAAGTTCTAAATCATGAATGAAAATATATACATGAATGAAAAAATATACAGATCTTAAACACGAAGGAGAAAAATCAAAGCCAGAGCATGAAAGAGAAAGCCGAAACTTCGGCAACCCCCCGAGACTGGGTTAGAGAAAGACCCAGCGTCTGAGCGCGGGGATCTGGGGCTCTGCTGACCGCACACAATGGGGAGGCGTGGCCATGGTCTGAATATTGGGGGACTCCGAAGGGGCCCCGCATATACTTTGAAGCCTTGAGGTACTCCTTATTCTCAGATATTAGAAACGTCCATCCACCGATGGAAAAAGAATTGGGAAGCTTATAGTTTGTAAAAGGATTCGGGGCCTAAAAATAAGCTGTGGGCATAAAATGCAAACTCTCGGAGCAGCAATTTTAGGAGGTGCACCACAAGGATTTTCAAACATGCAGCACCTGACTGTTTAGTCAGGGGCACTGACCTCTGAACCCTTAGATTGTTAAATAAGAAAAAAATGGCAATGGCCAATACAGCAATAGCTATTCAATGTGAATGAATCAAAATTATACCTATTCTTTGTCAGATCAGCAAAAATATAATGTGTTTTTTTAGTGTGCCACAGAATTTTAGTTATCAGTTTATGGGCCACGAGGTGAAAAAAGTTGAAAATTTCTGTCTTAGAGGAAAGGAAAATAGAGTGTGGGAGAGAAACTATTTGAAAAGATAATGCCTAAAGCTTTTCCAGAATTAAAGAGATAAGTCTGAGTTTAAGAATGAACTTGAGTTTCAGGCAAGGTAAAAACAAACAATCTAGCTACTGCCTTGTAATTCCATAGATGACCAAAACAATAAAAAAATCTTACAAGCGACAAAAAGAAAAAGCAAATTTTCCTACAAGATAGCACAGTTCGACTTCTCATACTGTCTTCTAATCATCAACAAGATGCTAAGGAAATTTACTGGCATCTAAAATTCTCTGCAGCACTAAGCTCTCATTCAAGAGAGGTTGCCAAACCAAAATACTTCACACAGAGGCTACAAGTTTACCATTCTCGGGACCTCGCAATGCCTGAGAAAATAGTTCTCAAAATTAATTGTTAATAAAATAATCCATTTTTAAAAATTCAAAAGCAGCTTTTAGAGCATTAATCATATTGATTTATTTTACTATCACTTGCTGATATAGATGATCTATGTAAGATTAACAAGAACTAATTTTCCATTATTTGCAGAAAATAGGAAAGCCTCTTATTTATCATAAAGGTGGAAGAAATACATTTTAATTAGTATTTCTTTAATCCCTAAATTTTTGAGGGGGTAAGGACTATATTTTTATTTTAAAGTTATTATATAGTAATTTCGAATTTTTGTCTTGGCACACAATTCCATGAATTCTGACATGGGCCTGGACTCCCATAACCACCACCGCAGTCGAGATGAGGAGTACTCGCATCCCCCGGGAACCTCGCTGAGGCTGTGACGTCATCGCGACGCTCCCCCTCCGCCCACAGAGGCTGCCAAGCGCCGTCGGGTTCTCCATCAGTGTGGTCTTCCTTCGCGAGTGCATCCTATCCTGGAATCGTACACTCTGTACTCTTCTGTGACTGGCTTATTTCACTCAGGTTTGGTCATGTTGTTGCATATACTGGTTGTTCATTATTAATGTTGAGTCTTTTTCCATCGTATGGAAGAGCCACTCTGTTTATCCGTTCACCTGTTGAAGAACGTTAAGGTTGCAGCCAGTTTGGGAGGGTTCTAAAGAAATCCGCTACGAGCATTGCGTAAAAATTTGAGTATGGACATAAGTTTTGCTTTTTCTAGGGTGAGTGCCCAGGAGTGGAAGCCCTGGGTTAGGTGGCAAGTGTATGCTGAACTGATTAAGAAATGACCGACCTGTTTTCCAAAGTTGCTGTAAAATGTCCTGTTCCCACCAGCAACCGTGAGGATTCCAACTGTGATTCTCAGCACTTTTTAATATTAACTATGCTCATAGTTGGGCAATGTATGGTATGATCATGATAATTTTAATGTATAGTCCCCTTAAATTTAATTTCTGTTTTCTTGGGTTTCCATTTCATTGTTATTTTAGTAGAAGACAAGTTCCCAACGTGCTCACCGTTTGTGGGCACAGTTAGACGTGAAAAAGCATTAGTGATTCTCCAGAGTAGAGGAAAACCTTTGCAAACGCTGACTCACTACCATACAGGGATCCGGGAAGCCCGGGCAAGGGAACGCAGCGTTGGAGCTGGCCTTCGGGGGGAGCGGCCCTCGATGGCCCCTCAGTTACATCACAGGACACCCCTGCCACTGCCTCCCTCGGCGGGGAAGCGAGCTGCCTGGCTCGAGGCCGGCAACAACGGTCCCCAAGTAGCAGCTCCTTCCCTGCAAAGCTGTGTAATGCGAGAGCGTATCTTCAATGCTTTGCTGCATAACTGCCTCCCAAATGCAGCGTGCACTGCACGAGAAGATACTGCCCTATCCTATAGAGACTGCGGGCTTTGGGATTAAGCGCAGGTGTGTTGGAGCCCTCGCCTTCTCGCTCATGTACTCAGGCAGCCTTGGCAAGTGTGAGGGCTTGAACTGTGACTCCCCCAATGCTCATGTGTTAAAATCCTGATCTCTGTACCTCAGAAAGTGGCCCTATTTGGGGACAGTCCTTCCACGGGCTGAAATCTTTCGGGTGGGCCCTAATCTATGATGACTGCTGTCCCTGTAAGAGGACATTAGGAGACAGATAAAGACAAGGAAAGACCATGGGAAGACACAGGGAGAAGAAGGTCATCTGCAAGCCAAGGAGAAAGGTCTAGAACAGAACTAGTCCTACCATCACCTTGATCTTGCACTTCCGGCCTCCAGCACTCAGATGAGAATTTGTCATTTCATCCGCCCGGTCTGTGGTCCTTTGTTACAGCGGCCCCAGCATCGAGTGCAGCAGAGCGCACACCTTTCTGTCCTGGCAGCTTTCTCGTCTACAAAGAAGGAAAAGGGACTCACTTCCCTGCGATCTTGGGGTCACGAAACCCAAAGGTGTGCGTGAAATTACCTGGAGTTCAGTCAGAGGGAGGGCCTTCCCTCCTCCGTTGCCCTTCCCACGTGCATTTGTCAGTGTGTTTTCAGAACGTGTGTAGAAAGCTACAGTTGCACCCCGTGATATCCTGCGGTCCATGTATTTAGGAAATGTAGAGGTCAAAGTCACCTCGTCCAAGACCCCCAGATTACAGACTAGGAATCGTGGCTGAAGCCTTCAGGCATGAGCCTATCACTCCTGAAATATTGGTTATAAGAATTCAAACTAATATTTTCATGTGATGGTTATAACATCGAAGGACACTTTTTTAGTTTATTCCACGGTTCACGTGTGTGACCTGCTTGGAGGAGACGCCGCAGCCTAGTCTAACGCAAGGGAAGAAGGAAAGGGGAGCGCAGGGCCTCCCCTGGCCGGACGCCCTCTGTCTCACTGTGCCCGTGGGAAGGAGAGCAAGCCTGGACGAAGACAGCCATAGTCTGACATTCCGGGTTCCCCTTTCCACCCATCCTTTCGGTTCTTAAGGTTCTCAGATTTTCTTTGCCAATGCCATGGAAATAGCCTCTTCCCAGAATATGAAATCTTAAAGATATTCATTTTTATTTTGTATTTATTTTTTAAAGGTTTTATTTATTTATTTTTAGAGAGGGAAGGGAGGGAGAAAGAGAGAGAGAGAAACATCAATGTGCGGTTGCTGGGGGCTGTGGCCTGCAACCCAGGCATGTGCCCTGACTGGGAATCGAACCTGTGACACTTTGGTTCACAGCCTGTGCTCAATCCACTGAGCTATGCCAGCCAGGGCTTCCATTTTTATTTTTATTCCAAGTATTGGGCAGACCTCCGAGACTGTCAGCATTGCCGAACAGCAGGGAAGAAAGTCTCAGATAGAGACGGAAGTGTAGGGCGGAGAGCCGACCATTGGGTCTCCCCAGCCTCTCACCATTCACCTGCTTTCTTTCCTTTGTTGTTTGAAAGCCCGATGGAATCCTCTTCCACAGTGGACTCTCGGTTCACCCAGCACTTTCAGATGCCGGTACGAGTCAGAGGTTAAAAAGATGTCTTAAATCATTAGGCACACAAGCCCAGATTTCCAAATGGAAAAAAGTACAAATGTCCACATGCTATTCTGGGTCCGAAGGATCCTATTGCCTACACCTCTAGGCTCACGGCTTGAAAGAGATTATTTTCCCCATATTTCCCCCCATATGTTGAGTATTATGCTCTACTGTATTTCAGATATTTTGAGGAGAGGTAATAAGAGTGAAAATCAGCGTGAACATTTTCCCCATCAAACTACTAGAATATTTGAGTACTTTCTATCATGGGCTTTAGAAATGGAACGATGTTAGCTTCACATTTAGTAGAAGCATGCTATGCACATGGCTATGACTGCGAAAATATAATGTATATAAAAAGTCATGGGGGAAACTTTATGAAAATAAAAAAATAATTTTAAAGAAAACGCATAGGTCCCTGTAAAGGGACGCAGTGTGAGCTGTCCCTTCCGCAGCCGTTGGTGCACCCACCGTCACATTCAAGGTTGTTGGCAGGGCCCGCTGCCGGAGCCCTCGCTGGTGAGCTAGAATTCTCTCCTCCGCCTTCTGCCAGGTGCCCCCATGATCCACCTTCTCCAGGACGCATCCAAGACGGTAAAAATTATTTCCAATTTAAGCTTATTTCCTCAGGCTGTGGTCTACAGTTGCTTAGCAATAGGAAAGTTTCTGTAGACTCCAATTTCAGAAGACTTGAGAGACAGTGCTGGTAAATTGGAAAAAAAAAACAGACGTATATTTTACCTTTAAAAAACAATGGCTAAATGTGTGAGATATTTGAAAGCTTCTGGTAGTTAACACTTTCTAACTAATTGAGGTTTCTTTTTCTGTGAGACACGCTGAACATGAAAAAAAATGATGTGTTCCGATCTTGCTTAAACCTAGAATGACTTAAGTTACTAGAATCTGTGAGGCTGAAAACTGGCAAGCATTACTACCGTAGTCCTCAGATGCAGTTTTCGTAGCTTAGGGAACTGTTTTAGATGGCAGATGTGCCCAGGGACTTGTTCTCCCCTGAAGTTACAAAGGAATGTTAAGGACACGCAATTCATTAAGTGCACCCCCGGCTGGCATAGCTCAGTTGGTTGAGTGCAGGCTGCAAACCAAAGTGTCGCAGGTTCGATTCCCAGTCAGGGTACATGCCTCGGTTGCAGGCCATGACCCCCAGCAACCGCACATTGATGATTCTCTCTCTCTATCTCCCTCCCTTCCCTCTCTAAAACTAATAAATAAAATATTTTAAAAATGTATTAAGTGCGGATCACCAGATATATCTGTGCGAGGTCGTGGCAGCAAGGCACAGCCAGCCTTCCCTGCCTGAGTGTGGCAGTGAGCAGCCTCTCATTTTAAGATGTCTTGGTCAGAAAAAGCTTAAAGTGTGAAATGAGCACAACCTACAATTTGAATTTTGAATTTTGACTCCGCTACCTTGTACCTGACTTCAGGATATTTCTGTGTGAGTGAACCTCTGTTTTCATTATCTTTAAAATGCAAGTCACAGCAGCTATGTTGCTAAGAGGATTAATTAAGGAATGAAATGTGTTTCACAGAGTATTCAGCACTTTTTAAGGCCCAGTCGTCAAGAGTTCTCATTAATGTGGAGAAGCATGTAAAGGGTAAGATCAGGTGTACGTCGGGGCCTTCTGTGGATCTGCTTGTCACCCACAAACGGCTCTGTCTGTGGCATCTCATGCACTTCCCACTTAGAGTCTCTCTTTAAAGCTGCAGCTCAGGGTCCTTTCCACATGGGAGGCGCAGTAGGCTTTTGCTGGTGCAGCAAGTTCAGGGTTAGGCCTGTCTTCAACAGGCCCTGAAGAAGAGAACCGTTTGCCCCGGATCAGGCACGGTCAGGACACCGTCACCAAACACAACCCGAAATCTTCTTTCTTTAGGTTTCTCTTACTCTCAGGATTTTTCTTTCTCAACTGATCTTCAGCCTCCTCTCCCTCTTCCTGTTTTCTCAGGGTCGCACGGGTTCCTTTGCCTCCCTAACATCCTTCCTCCTGTCTTCTTGCCAGTTTTCCTTCTCTCGTTTCTTCTCTCGTCTGCTCCCGCATCTGCCTCTCACGTACCCAGCATCCTCACTCGTTTACTTTCTGGGTTTGCTTTTGCTTTTGCTGCCAGCCGATTAGAATACTGCTGCATGCTTGCTGGTAAACACTGTGATTCCTTTTAATGTTTGGCTCACTTCCACCTTGTGTATTTCTGAGCATTCCAGAACCATTTCTTTGCCATCGCTTCTATTTTTCCTCCTTTTTATGAAACCATTACAAAATCTGCTGGCACATCCGTGAATCATTAGGGGGCACAAATGTATTAGATGGTTTTCAATACGTCTTAGTAACCCCCACTGTGTGGGCAGATTATTGTCACTCAGGACAAAACGGCCAACTGAGTCAAGTATGCTCACTTAGAAATAACTATTATGAAGTAACTATCAAATATCTTGTTACTCCTACTAAAATGATATAAATGTTGTGTTCCTACTCTTTTTTTCTTTTCACATACTTTTTCTCTCCTTCGAGACCCCAAAATTTGGGAGTTGACACAGGGCCTTAAATCTATTGAGTTTTCCAACATGCGAGTCGCCAGTTCCAGTCCAAGGTCCAGGCGCACCCCTGTCGCCTGCTGGCCCTATTTGTAAGGATATTTATTCCATTGAAATGCCAGTTCTGTGAGTCTGGAGGGGACCCGTGAATCTGCATTCTTTATTAGCTTTCAGGCTGACTGTGGCATGCAGCCACGTTATGGAAGAACTTTCCAAGGCCTTAGCACCTGTTGCATTCTGATAAGGGAATAAGGGAATTCTGATAAGGGAATAAGAATGACTTCTTACTGTTTAGAAGAACTCTTTAGTATTTTACATGTAGACAGGAGATACACCTCTTGTTTTTGTTGAACACCAATATCCTAATTAGCAAAATGTTTCATAAAATTTTGTGATAAATTTAGCAAAGGTATGTTCCCAGTCAAATTGAAAATAATCATCGCTTAATGTGAAATGAATGTTTCATAATGGGAACCACAGAAATAATTGTTTGGCTTTTCTGCAGAGAACAATAAGACTAAGTAGTCAATTATTTACATTTTAATTTTTAAAAACATATCATTATGCAATATATGTTCTCCGTGAGTGGCCAGACTGTGGGAGGGAAGGCATTTTTAAAAAATTAAAATAAAAGGAGGTGAAAATGCCCTTTGTAAAATGATGAGCTTATATTTGATTAGTTCTCCTTTTGCAGTTGAACATGGGAGGTACCCACCGCGCCTGCTGATGGGGCGGCGGGGGGCGTGGGGGCGGGGACTCCCTTTGCTCCCATTTTCCCTGTCGCTCGGCGCTGCCCACGCCAGCCCCTGGGTGGCCCGTGCGCCCGCCGGGGTCTGGAAGTGTGTGATGAGGAAAGTGATAAGAGGACACACACGTGGGCAGGAGAAACATTTTCTGGCGTAACAAAATTCAAAATAAGCCACCCAAAAGGCCAGGCAGGTGTCTCCAGGGCTCTTAGCAATGGCACTTCTCTGACAGAGAATCAGAGGTGAAACAATTTTTTATATTCGTAGTAAAAATGAATATGAGCTGAAATAAATATTAGTTTGAGCATATACATATAGCATTCTGTTATATTGTAATATGTGTGTATTAAAATATGGGTATATGTATACTAAAATATATTATTTATATTTTATATTATTATTTCATATGCTATATATAATATATAGTAGAGTAAAATATTATCACTGTTAGATACTCTTATCCTGACAAAATATTCTACTTTAATCATCACAGAAAAAAAATCTTGATGATCTTCCTATAATGTAGAAAATTAATGGGAAAATGCAGCTACATTTTAAAATAAATGTCTTCTAAGTTGCACTTGAACCTCAGTGACTAAACACAAAAATAATTCCTGGGAGGAGGCACACCCAGAGGGCAGCGCCTTAATTAAATAGTTCAGTGGGTGTTTTATTCCCGCATGACCCTTGACTGCACGCTAATGTTTCCGGGGCAGATCATAAAACTTGAGTCCTACAAGGCCCTGGGTGGGGGCCTCCGGCCCAGGGGAGGACCGAAAACGGGAAACCAGCTCCGGTGGAAGGCGGTCGGCCGACGGCCGGTGGGACCCGGAGGTGATGCTGGGCTCTAAGGCGCTCGGATTCATTTAAAATTTAAATATAAAAAGCCACTGTAAATCCAACTCAAAAATATTAGTTGCGTGACTGAGTATTTCAGGATCTAGACTCACGCCTTCGCTTTTCCTCTGAGCGCACTGAGCTATGATTTCCCCACATGAAGTTCACTCGTGTGAAGTGCACAGTTCGGTGAGTCCCGTTCGCCTCGTGTCCCTGGGCAGCTGCCGCCCCGATGATCAGCTTCCTTCGGAAAGTTCCCTCCGCTTGCTTTCCTTTGATCAGTGAGCGAGCTGAAACGTGCAGAGATGAACTGTCTGGTCCCGGGTCCCAGCTTGGGACCAAGTCTGACTTACAATGTGTCTAGTTCCCAAAGCTTTCATTGCGGCTCTGCGGTGCTCCATCCAGGCACCAAGGATAAAATAAAAGTGAGAGAGAAAGAGAGTGGGGGTGGGGTGGGGGGAGAGGGGTGGACAGAGGGGGAGGGGAGGAAATGGAGGCTGAAAAGCAAGGGTTAGGGTTAGACAATGCATTTAAAAATAATGCAAAGGAACACGTATACAGGACAGATGGACAAAAACTGGGGGGGGCGTGGAAATGGGAGGGAGGTGGGGAGGACTGGGGGGTGGGGTGGGATGGGAGTAAAAGACAGAAAACTGTACTGGAACAACAATTAAAATTAAAAAATCAACATTGAAGATAAAAAAAATAATGCCAAGGAAAATGCCAGAGCTGGCATGCAAAGTGGCCCAGACAAAGGGGCCCCGACATCTGAAGAAGAGGAGGAAAACGAGGAGGCTGCCCCGTGAGGTGACACCCCAGTTTACACGTGACCCCAGCGGAGTGAGTAAACTCTTGGGGGAGGATTTATTTGTTCGTTCATGTACTTATCATTCTTTCGAGTAATATTTACTTCAGTCTCAGTGTGTGTCAAGCTCGGTGATAGGATCTAAGAATTCCAGGGTGACCCAAAGCAGGCGCAGGGCCTTATCAGCGCGCGGTGTGGGGGTGGGGAGTGGCAGGTTTGAGAATTCCAAGACATGTGTTTTCTTCTCCTTTTCTTTTTGATAAAAAAAAGGAAGCAGAAGAAACTATAAAAGATATAATAAGGGCATGGTGTGGTGGTGGAAGAAGCCTTTCTTAATGAGTAGCATTTGAGTGAAGATCTAAATGGTGAGTTAAGATTCGACAGAATAGGCCCTGGCTGGTGTAGCTCAGTGGATTGAGCTCTGACTGCGAACCAAAGTGTCGCAGGTTCGATTCCCAGTCAGGGTACATGTCTGTGTTGTGGGCCATGACCCCCAGCAACCACACATTGATTTTTCTCTCTCTCTATCTCCCTCCCTTCCCTCTCTAAAAATAAATAAAATAAAATCTTAAAAAAAAGATTCAACAGAATAAAAGAACCGGGAGAGGATGGCGAAGGGGGTGGGAAGCTGAAGGCCAGCCAGCGCGGAGCACAGTGATCGGTGGGGAAGCAGGGTGTGACAAAAGCAGGAGGAAAGACGATGGGGCATCCCCTCCACTCGGGGCCCTGTTCCGTGCGGCAGAAGCGTCGGCGTCCGTCCTGACTCAGTGGGCCAGTGACGGGCCCTGGACCCCGCACTGCTGCGAGGTCCCGGTGACGTGGGCGCTGCAGGGCCGCTCCTCGGAGCACACTTCCTGCGGCCGCCCAGCTGCCAGTCACTCGGAGCGTCTGCAAATGGAAGCTGTTACAATAATTTTGAACATGATTGTATTTGTGATTTTCAAAGATCACCCAGACTGTAGCATGAACATTTTCTTCCAAAGCAGGGAGACATGAAGTGCTTAAAATATAAAATAGATTATCCCTTTTATGGTACACAAGCAAAAATAGTTAAGCCTGAATAAGCGTTAACAACGTAAATTAGAACATTGGGGATCCTTAGATTCCCCACGATGTACAGTTTGAATTTTACAGAAGTCGACTAAATAAATGTTTGATCGTTTTTAGGGAAAAGATTTTAGAGCCACCTACCATATGCTTTCCATTAAATATGAATATATGTATATGGACAATTTTAAAATTAAAGGCCTCTAATCTATCCATGTGGACGAAATATTGTTAGGGAAAAGCAATGACTCGGATATTGCCAAGATTAAAATGGCTAACAACCTTACTATGTAAAGAGCTTTGACAAATGAGCAAGAGTACAAACTGAAAATCTTGAGGGAAGAAAGGGCAACGTGTATGAATAGATCAGCAGGAGAAGTAGGCAAGGGTCTGTTAAGTTCATGAACAGACATTAGATATAACTGATCATAAAATAGATACTAGACTAATTATCCTTTATTTCATTTAATCAAATTTGTGAAGATTAAAATTATTGACACTTACTAATGTCATGGACACTGTTAGAAAACAAGTATCCCTCATGGTTTATAATATTAGGATGTAATGTGTTTCAGAAGGATGACTCAACACTATCTACCGAAATTGCAAATATGTGCACGACTGAATCTAGCAGTTCTACTTCTGGAAAATTGCTTTACACATTGTGAACATACTGTGTGTGTTCACTGAAACATACACAGAAGTATTCTCAAGTTAGTTTATCAAATCTCATTTATAATAAAAATGAAGATAATATAAAAGTTCATCAGGCACTGGCTGGCATAGCTCAGTGGATTGAGCTCAGGCTGCACACCAAAGTGTCGCAGGTTCGATTCCCACTCAGGGCACATGCCTGGGTTGCAGGCCACAGCCCCCAACAACTGCACATTGATGTTTCTCTCTCTCTCTCTCTCCCCCTTCCCTCTCTAAAAATAAATAAATAAAATCTTTTAAAATAAAAGTTCATCAGTAGGAAATTGGTTAAATTGATGACACATATATTCAACACTATGCATCTTAAAAATTATAAAAACTATATATCGACATAAGGTAATAATCATAGCTAACATTACTGAGCACATACAATAAGCTAGAAACTTTGCAGCTCTCCTGGGATTACTATTATCATTCCCCTTTAGTGCTGTGTGAACTGAGACAGGAAGTCTGACTGACTTACAAAAATCACAAGGCAGGGCTTTGATTTCAACCCAGGCTCTGGAGTATACCAGACTGATCATGCGTATACATACACACATACACAAACACATACCTATACATGCATACATGCATAGCTATATGTATGCACACATTTACATGTACGCATGTATACCTATACACATATGTACATACACACATGCATAGGTGTGTATACACACATACAAACACACATATATAAGCTCCTAATTTTGTTTAAAATGCTTATGGATCTCTGTACATTTGTGTATATACAACTCTGAAGGGATAAATAATGAAGAAATATCTCACAACACGCATCCAGGAACTCAGGCATATTGTTTCTGGGGCTCCTGTTTCCCATTTTGTGCAACGGTGTAATTTTTTAACTTTTATTACAACCGCACTTTACTTCTATGCTTGAAAATGCAAACCTAGACAAAAAGTAAAAGAGGTTTTTATTTCTAAGTTATATGTCAAGTGGAGCTTGGAAAACCCTTATAGGAAGTAACATATTCTTTACAACAAATACAATTGTTTTAGAAGTCGGCCCTTCTGCGGGTCTCCGGAGAGCCTGGGGCAGGGGTGGCCTCCTGGCTGTCGCAGAGGTGAGTACCGAGCGCGCAGGGAACAGCACCCGCGCTGGTCTGCGCCACCTGCGGAGATGTGGGAGCGGTGGGAGCCGTGGGCGCCGTGGGCATGAACCGCGAGGACAGCCAGGGCCCTTCGCTCCGTGCGCGTGGGCTCCGCCACCCTGCCTCCTCCTGGCTTGGCACCGGAGGGAATTTCTTGGATTTCAGTGATTCTAACACGTGTTCTAACTGATGAATGGCACAAGGTTAAGATTCCCTGTGTCCAATGAGATGTCACCTAGGAAACAGGCCGCTCGGCGCAAAGGCTGCGGACTGGGAACAGAGGCAGACTTCCAGTCCTTGGCGCTAGCTCGTTCTTTAAGGCCGTCTCTAGGAGCACTTTGTAAAAACGAGTATTTTTGTATGTGTGTTTTTATTGATATTAAATAACTTGAGTCTTTACAACAAGTTGTGTGATAGGAACTGTTTCCCATGCATCCTTGAGAGCCACCCACCGCCTTGCAGGGAATGTTCGAGAGGACGTCACAGCTCCACGGCCACGCTCTGTTAAGAGACGGTGGTGGCGTTTAAACCAAGTTCCACTCAGCTGCCCGTTAAACCTTTCTTATAGAGGATCCCCTGTTGACTTATTATTATTCTTGGTTTCATCGAATTCAATTTAATTTGCTTAATTTAAAGTAAGGTTTCTCGTTCAAAAATATACCAAACCATTTACTCTCCATAATTTAATGGGCTAATTCATGTGAAAGTTGCTAATTAATAGTATTTAAGAGCCAAAGTAACCTTTTTGGATACTTTTTGGGGTAATATATTTTAGAGCCTGATTTTTAATGTTACTATTAAATTAAAATCAGTATTTCTCTTGTCATAATTTTCCATTAAAATCACGTAAAATAATTACATATGTTCAGTGCTAATGGGTTATTTTATTTGCTGCCGCTGTAAAATCTGAAATCTCCTACAGTGAATAATATTTAGTTCTACTTTAAACTGTGACTTTTACATTTAAATGCATAGATGTTTTGGCGGTGCATTTCAACTGTAATTAGAAGATTCCTTTTTGAAAAACAAATGACCCTACTTACAAGGGTTTCACAATATGATATTAGTGTATATATTTAACAAACTTGAGTCCACTCTCTATGATTAAAAGTTTTTCTATCGAAAGTTACTTTTAAAAATGTATATTTGATCTTAATATTTAAAGATATTTTCATTGCTAAATGGATGTAGGTAATTGAGTTTTTATAGAACCTGTAAATTACTTTTAATATTCTGCCTCCCAGATTACGATGTAAACAAATCCCGGATACTGAAAAGATCGTTCTTTGACCCGATGTGCTGTTTGTGTGCGCGGTAGCCTTGGAGGACCCGTGGCGACGGCCGGTGTGTGCACACACAGCCCCTCGGAGGGCTGCAGTCCTTTGTTCTGGAGGGGAAGCGGCCGGCTCACTGGCACAGCCAGTGCCTCCCTGCCCTATGGTTGACCTCGACTTTGACCTGGCGGGACCACCCTCACGGGAATGGAGGGTAATAAAGCCCACAGGCTGACTCAAGCCTGAGTTTAAGCTAAACAGATACAATCAATCACCGAAAATTAAGTGTGGTGGTTTTGTGATGTGGACATTTACCGGGACAGAGCTGAGGTCACCGAACTCTGTTCATTTACGTTGTCGGGGATGTTGCAAAGTGGGATCAAGGATATTTTAACTAGTGCTTCAGGAACTATTTCCCAGACCCACAGTACAGAGAGAGTATCTGACAGGAAAAAGAAAAAGGGGAAAAAATACAAAACAAGAAGATGACAATTTCAAAGAATAAGGGATGGGGTATTGTAAAAAAGGGAATTAAACAAAAGAACTAAAAGTTCTTCCAGGAAATACTGTCTCTCTTCATGGATCTCAAGCAGGATTGGACTCAACTTATTAATAGCTCACACCTCTCTTGAAAAGCTGGATGCCTTTGCTAGCCAAAATACTTGGCTTCCTAAAATCACTCTTGAAATATTAGACAAATAATCAAGTTGTGTTTAGATGTACTTTTCAGGATGTTATTCCACAAGTCCTGCTTCGCCCCGCCCCCAGGCACCGCTCCCTAAGCATGTTAGGGTTTCTGAGGGTCAAGACTCCCTTGGACTGCTCTCAACGACCCTGTCTCCTAAATTCCAATCTCACCCTGACCTTTTTCTTTTTAACTTTACCCCTGAAATCCACACACTTTTCTGAACAGAAAAAAAAGCAGCAGCAGCAGCCGCAGCCGCAGTTCTCTAACCAGGCAGAGCTGTGCGAGGAGCCGGGCTGTTTCTGTGCATGGACTTGGGACGTCCCACCGGGCTGTCGATGATGACGACTCCCTAGTGTGCCCTAAAGGACAGACTGAAATGGCATCAGCCGGTCCCTCTCCCACTGCAGTTCTGCCTGCTTCCCTAGCAAACCCCTGAGCTGCAGACCATGGGTTGAGACCTTCGTTTAGAAGCAGCAGGGGCATCAAACTCATTTTCACCGGGGCCACAACAACCTTGCAGTTGCCTTCAAAGGGCCAAATGCAATTTTAGGACTATATCAATGTAACTAGTCCTTACCCGGGGCAAGGAGCTAGGCGCTGCAGCTGGGTAGAAACAAGGTGCTGGGCCATATAAAACAAGGTGGAGGGCCAGATTTGGCCCGTGGGCCTTGTGTTTGCCGCCCGTGTTTTGGGGCCTGTTGTGTATACCGGTCACTGGGATTGCATGTGCTTTTGTCTTGTCGAAACACAGTGTGAGTGCCTTGAGAGAGTGTATCTTAGGTGTTTTGCACCGATTCCTACAAAACCTAGAGTGTCAGTACAGAATGTGCTACACGGTCACTTGGTATATGTGAATGAGGTAAGGAGGTTTCTTGTTTTGAACTATTACTCTCAGTTGACCTCTTTAATCTTAAATCCTGAGTTCCAATCTATGTGATTGGGGAAGGCTCGCAAAGCTCCATGTTATGCTGGAATTTTAAAGCAAATACTATACCTCTTGAGGAGAGGAGATCATCTCTGGGGCTAGTGATAGAAATTTGTTCTGTGGAGAGTGATTATTTCTCTGAGAAGCCTCCTGCATGGCCTCTCTCTAGCTTCTCAGACTTGCCCAAGGGCGTTCCCCTGGCCCCCGGGCAAAACTGTGTGAGTTGCTGGAACAGTTCACTACGTCTCTGAAATAAATGCGGCTGTCAATACCCTCATCACAGCCTCGTTAGAGCCTGCAGCTGTCTCTCCAGGTCACCCCACTTCCAAACTCTCACTCTCCGGGGAGGGTTCTAGGCTAAATAAATAAAAAGATAAGGATGTTATTCACACGGAGATTGATGATTGGTTTATACTCTCCAGAGTTATTGTAATTAAAATGAAGAGGTTATCAATTTGATTGCAGTAGTTAAAGGAGGATTGTTTTAGGAAACAGGCTTTTCCCGGAGCCTTTTTTCTGTTCTGGATTTGTGTCTTCTTCTCTCTACCCTAATACAGAATACATACATGCATGTGTGTATATGTGTATGCATATGTATATGCATGTACATACACATATGTATATATGAATATATTTAATACAGAATGTATATGTACATATATATGCAGAAAAGAGGTAAAATTGTGAATTTGGTTCTGAGAGATAATAGAGAACATTTTATTCAAGTTTAACATATTAAAAGGGAAATTCTCAAAGTATTTACTGATTTATTCTTCCCACTCATCAGCAAATCCATTCTGTATTCTGCTTCCTCAGGTATTTAACCTTAGTCTTATTTGCTTTTAAGTAACATTTGAACTTCAGAATCTATTTCATGAGTATGATTTAGTAGGAGACCTGAATGAAATTGCAAGATTCTAATTAGCTGTTCAGTTTTGAAGACCACGACAAAATTCCGGGCCTCCACATTCTCATTTAAAAAATATTTTAAATCAGACAAAAAAAGAAAAAAAAAGCCCACCTCACTGGCGTAGCTCAGTGGATTGAGCACGGGCTGCGAACCAAAGTGTTGCAGGTTCGATTCCCAGTCAGGGCACATGCCTGGGTTGCAGGCCACGGCCCCCAGCAACCACACATTGATGTTTCTCTCTCTCTCTCTCTTTCTCCCTCCCTTCCCTCTCTAAAAATAAATAAATAAATCTTTTTAAAAAGCCCAGAACCATGTGGTTTCCCTCACGTGGGGGACACAGAACTGAAAGTGACAGAGGGACAGGCAAGGCGAGCATGAACGAATGAACGGACAAGAGCCCGCAGACACACACGACAGTGTGGCGGTTCCCAGCGGGAGGGGGACTGCAGGGGTTAGCGAGTGAAGGGTGAAAGGGGGTCGTGTACATGGCGACAGAAGACGATGTGACTTTGGGTGGCGAACACACAACGCTGTATACAGATGACAGACATATCATAGAATCGTACACCTGAAACCTACATAATTTTATTAAACCAATGTAACCCCAATAAATGTAAGTTAAATAAAATAAAAAGTATTTACAGGGTAATACTCTCAAAAGTCCTTTAAAAGCTTCTCATTTCCTTGGTTTAGGTGAGTTTCACAACGTGGGACCAGGGTAGTGAAATTAGCAGTTGAAATTAGTAATTCCAGTTCTGTTTTTGACTGCCTTTCCATGCCCTAATGCTAGTTTCTCCTGGATTCACATGCGTTAGACTAAAAAAAAAATTTTATGTATGCAACCCTTCCCTGCAAATTCCAATGAGGGGGGCATGTGCACACAGCGGGGATCCAGAAATCGGGGGTAGAAAGTGGGGTGCTGCTCTTGCCTGGAGGCAGAGCTGCGTGGCACAAAGGAGGCCGAGAAAGGGAGAGGCGGGCTCTGCAGCTCCAGGAGACACGCGCCGTCCCGACCAGATGGAGCTCAGCAGCCTCCCTGTGCACCTCGGCGTCCCAGCGAGACCGCAGAAGGACCCTGTGCTCCACAGGGTGGGCCAAGACCCAGGACAAAGGAGAGAGAACAAACTAGCAGAGCAGGATCCCGAGGAAAGACAACATCATCAAAACTCATCATCTTTCAGCCCATGTTCTCACCTACGCAACTGGGTGTAGAAAGCAAGGAGACCCGCACGTGACCCAGACACTCAGGGGTCAGGGGAGAACATAATGAGTGATCGGCTGAGGACATCTTGGCAGAGAAACGACAGAAACAATTTTCTGTAACTGAAACACACAATATCTTATAAAACAATGTACTGGGTAGGCACAACCCAACATTAAATCGTGCGTAAGAAAGACTCCGTGAACTTGGAGATAGGTTCGAGGCCGATTAATCAAGAATAGAATGATAAAATATTAAAAGTGTCCATAGAGAGTCAGGATTAACAGGTAATATTAAAGGTTGTGAATTTTTATATTTGTCATGTAACCTGGATATAACTGGAGTCCAAGAAGGAAAAAAGAGAATGGAACAAAAAAACAATGTATTTTTTAAAAATGGCTGAAAACACCCTAACTTACATCTCCAAAAAGCAAAGCAAACTTTACACAATATAAATAAAAGGAAATCCCACCTAAGTATATGACTGATAAGCTGATGAAAAGAAAAATAAAGAGAGATATCTTTAAAAAGAAGCCAGAAGAAAAGTTACGTTCGACGAACTACAGGAGTGACGGATCACCTCTCATCTGACCTGACGGAGGCCACCCCCACAGCGCTGCAGCTTCGTGACACGCCTTGCAGAAAGCACACAGCGCCGATTACTAGACCACCAACCCAGAAGCAGAAGCCAAACAGGAACGTCCTTCAGACAAACATGCTCGGGGCGGGGCCATAGCAGGTGTACAGCTGTTCGTGTGCGGAGAGGCAGGCGGGCTACGGTTCTCGCAGCAGCCGCATTAACTCGGAGTTGCCCATGCTCACAACTGGGAACCCCCTTTGGCCCCACACCCCCCTATTCAGATGTGCGATAGCTTCGGAAATCTGTCCACAGCAGACCTGGAGCTATAAGAGATGCTCAAGATCAACAGGTTGAAGGGAAAAATATTAGACATAAACATTCAGACTAACAAAAAATGCAAAGCAGCGAAGTGGTAAATAGGTCAGTCAATATAAGACGAAATTTTGTCCTTCGTGGATTTCTTCAAAAGACAGCAGAATGTCCGAGGCAAGTAAGAATAGCGTTGTGTCGTTGTGTCATTGTGTCGTGAACTGTGTGTGTAGAGTAAGACGTACAACCACGGTGGCAGCCTGGGCAGCAGAGGGAGTGGAAGGCTTTTTTTTTTTTAAGATTTTGTTTATTTATTTTTAGAGAGGGAAGGGAGGGAGAAAGAGAGAGAGAGAGAGACATCAATGTGCAGTTGCTGGGGGCCGTGGCCTGCAACCCAGGCGTGTACCCTGACTGGGAATTGAACCTGTGACACTTTGGTTCGCAGCCCACGCTCAATCCACTGAGCTATGCCAGCCAGGGCATGGAAGGCTTTTTAAATTAGTTTGGTTCCAGCTGTATTTGAGGGGTTGGGTTAAATTCGGGGCTCAGGTGGCAACCTCTTACCGTAATCACTGCAGCACCAGAGGGAAGGTGGCTGAATATGCCCCACTGAGAGAAAATGAAATAGAACATAAATAATATGATTTAACAACCTCCCTCAGAATAGAGGGAGAGAAAAACAAAAGATGGATGGGAAGAAAAATAAAGTAAATAACAAGCTGGTAAACTTACATTCAATGATATCAATAATTACATTAAATGTAAGTGGCTGAGTATTTTACTTAAAAGGCAGGAGTTGTCAAAGTGAACGTGTAGGGAAGACCCAAACATGTGTTGTTTATAACAGAAACTCTTCAAATACAAAGACCTAGGATGAAAGTAAAAATATTGAGTAAAAATTTAAATTTAAAAGATATGTCAGCAGCAGAAAGCTAGTACAGCTAAGGTAATATCAGACAAAATAGACATCGAGATACTAAGAATTACTAGAGATAAGGATCTCTAGTAATTTCTTAATTAAAAAGTTGTTTCTTCAGAAAGACATAATAATTATGTATTTTAACCTAATCACAAAGCTTCAAAATATTTAAATTTTATGAGGAGGAGCTACAGAAAGAGATAAATGAATTCATAATCATAGCTGGGCATTCTTTCATCCTCCTTTGGTTGTTGATAGAAGCTTTTAAAACAAAAACTCAAAAATATAAGAAATTGAAACAACAGTATCAACCAATTTAATACAACTATTGTCTATAAAACATGGCACCCCTCGTGCAGAGTACACTGTCTTTTCTAGCACAAAGGCAATTACCGAAGCAGTGCCTGTGGTGGGCCTTTAAAGCAGGCGCAGTCAGTGGTGCAAGCTCCATGTCTTACCCGATTCAACCGTGAGCTAAGTTCCGTATCAGTATCAGTATGAAAGCCAGAGTATCCTGAGACAGGTGCCCTGACTGCTATTAGGGATTTCTTGCTGAGACATGTACATATATACATATATATGAAAAAGAAATATCTAGAATATATAAAGAATGCAAATTAATAATAATATGGATAATGACTCAATAAAAATGGATAAACAACTGGCCCAAATGTCAGTAAACTAAGGCTCACAGGCCAGAAATGGCGTGCAGCCTGCTTTGGTACTACTTGCAAATGAAGAGTGGCTTTTCCATTTTTGAAACGAAACCCAGCATATTCATAAGGTGAATGTAGGTTAAAACCACGGTGAGGTCATACAAGGTGCAGCTGAATGGCTAACTCTGAAACACCAAGACCGAGCACACTAACTGGTGTGAAGTGCTCAGCGTTGGGACTTCCAATCGTGGTCGCGTAACGTGGGACTTGGGAAAGTTTTTGTCAGTTTCTTAGAAAGTTTAGCAAGCACTCACCTGATGGCCCAGCCATTTCACCCCTGCTTGTTTACTGAAGAAAGAGGAAAACATACATCCACAGAAATATTTGCACAACAATGTGACAACTCTACGTCTAACAGCCAAGACTGGGAGGGACTCCAGTACTCCCAGGAGCGCCCTAATGTCAACAGGAAAATTCACAAATTGTGGTATCATGTGGCGGACTACGACTAAACAATTAAAAAGAGTTACTGATACATTCAATAACATGGAAAAATTTCCAAAATGTCATGGTCGTTGCAAGAAGACAAAGTCCCAAAAGTGCATGCGTTGGAGCTCATGGATACAGAAGTCAAGTGCAGGCACAAGCAGCTGCAGCGACAGGATCGGAGCGGTGTCTGTGGGCGGGGCACTAAGAATGTCCGTGTGACGCACGTTCTCCGGGTGTAGGGTCAGGTGTTGGGTAGCCGTATGCACACATTAGTGAAAACTCGAACAGTACGTTAAGATCTGTGCATTTTACTGGATGCAAATTTTACTTAGTTTTAAAAAAACAACTTTATTAAAATAAAAGTAATTACAATATTAGTAAGACACAGAGATACCAGTCAACATTAAGTTAATTCACAAAAAATAAAAATAGCTAACGAACATATGACAAATATTCAGCTTCATTTTAATGAAAATGTGAACTGGAAGCAAAATACTTCCCTTGGTTACCAGACCAGGAAAGGCTTAACCAATTATGTGAGATGCACAGGAGGTGTGGTCACATAAGCACTCACAAAACACTGGAGGTGTCAACAATTGAGACAATTTTTCTGAAAAGCAACTCAGCTTGGCAAAACGTATCAGAAAGTTTACTCTTCAGTCCAATGATTTCATTTCTAAAAACCCAAGTTAAGGCTTAAACTTGAAGAGCGGTCGAAGACTTTGAGGCAGCCATGTTTGTGTTCTAGGAGTCTTTCACTTGAAGAAGACACACTGGTCAACACTAGTGAATGATCAATGATAGTGTCCATGTGATAGGATGCTATAAAGCCTTTAACAAACTATAAGTTTAACAAAATAAATATTAAACTGGAAAAATAAGATAAATGTTTGTGATTTCTATCAATCTAATGCTTTTAACATTGAAAATCTATAGGAAGTGAACAGAGATGCAACATTAAGTATCTGATGGTACTCTCCTCTGAATTTTAGAATTATGGTGAAAAGTATTTTCTTTTTTGAAATTACACACGTGCACTGTACCTCTTGCAGGAACAGGCCCTGCTGGAGGCTGTGTATGTTTACAGTCAGTAAACATCGCGTTGTAACTTTCAGAGAATGCTCATGAGACATAAAATGCTGTACGATATGTTTTTCTTGCTCTCATCATGGTCCGCCATATCTTCAAACTACCACCGTGTCTGCACCTACGTGTTCTGAATCCTTAGTTCCAACTGCAAAACAGAAGTGTTCCTTCGGGTACAAGTGCCATTCTGTCACTACGAGTTAGTTGAGCTTCCATCTTTGCATCATTTTTCTTTTTCATTTCGGTGCTGAAATATCACTGGGAACAGCAGGAAGAGTACTGGAGGGACAACTGAAGGGAGTCCGATCATATTGTTGGCTCTCTATTCCCTGGCACATGGTTCATATAAAGCAAACATTGCAGAGGGGACCCAACAGAAACCCCTCCTCTCTTGCTCTTGACGCTGCCTTGAAAGGGAAGAAACACACAGAGAGGCAGACAGCGCTCAGTCAGAATAAATAATTCATTCAAAGAGGATGCCGCGTTCCGCACCGAAGGCCACTCTTAAGTGTGAGTACCTGGACAAGAAATACATTCTGTGACATTAGCAAATATGCTACAGAGCTTCCAAATGGGTGGTAACCGTGCTCCCTAGTAAAATAAATATCTGTGGCAAGTGACACATACCTGTTTAATGACACTTGGAGTTCATGCGAAGTTTGGCAGCGCCATAAAAGCCTTATCTCTTGCTTTCACTGTTATTGCACAGACTTAAACCGCTGTCTCGGAGGCAGTTTTACTATCTTTTGCAATCTGCCCCATAAAAGTGAGACTTGATTTGCTTAGCATGAGAACAGATCAATAAAAGCTAAGTTATACAGCAGATTAGATCACCAACTGGGAGATCAAAGATGTTAAATACACTCGCACAGAAAGGACAGATCAAAAGTCGAGCTCGGACAGACACACGGTACATATTTACAAGACTCGGAGCAGCCCCTCCCCCACACCATCAACTCACCTGAAGTCTCGCCGTGGTCATCTTATGTTGAAGTGGTTTACACACGACAGGCACCATGATAACTATACAAAATGCATGCACATTTTAAAGTATTTCTCGTGCTCTGTTTCTGAATTTTTCCTTTACAGCAAAAGGCGCAAGAGAATGGTGTTCACCAAGACGCTGAAAGTTCATTTTATGGATAACATCAATGTTCTTAAATTTTCAAGTTAGATCTTATGATAGACACAATGACATACTATAGGAATATAATTAGGACTGTTATTGCATTTCATGTTTATCAATGCTTATTAATGTTTTCTAGGAAATCTACACAAAATTTCGGTTGACATAAAGTTAGTGTGTGATTCCCAGTTGTGATTTAGTTGAATTGCTCTATCAAATACTTGCACAATCGCTTACAGGATGTAAGAAATTAAAAATTGTATTTCGCCCAGCCACTCTCTCCCCAGCACACCTGACTTCTTTAAAACATATAAAAAAACAAGCACGACATAGTCCTTCATAGGCTTTTACTACACATCAGTAACAAACCGATAAAATCAATAAAACAGTCACCACCACCACCACCACACAAAAATGCTCACGGACGATCCTCCCAGCGTGAGAGTACAACGTCATTCAACACGTCACCAGGGCACATCCTGGCCCCTGAGCGCCAGCCCTACTGGGTGAGCCTGTTCTCGTGGAACCTCCCAGTGCCTCCCACAGGGGCCCGCCCCCACGGCCCTGGCTCACTGCCAGAGTTCCTCCCCCATCCCCTCTGCCCCGCAGTGGCCGTGTGCCTTCGTCCTGCCGTCCGTGGCGGAGGAGGCCCAGCTGCCCTAGCAGGGTCCCTGTTCCTCGTCCTCACAAGGTCACGTGTCCCTCTGTGTGTTTAAACACTCACTTGGCATCTTCATTTTTTTAAGATGGGAAATAACTTCTCTTTTTTTTCTTTCAATTCATTTTTTGCTGGTTTCAGGTGTACAGCACAGCAGTTAAACAATTATATACTTTACAGGGTGTTCCCCCCATATTTCCTGCACCAGCACCATGCACAGTTATTCCAATGTTATTGACTACATGTCCCATGCTGGACTTTACATCCCCAAGACCGTTCTGTAACTGCCAATCTGTGCTTCTCAATCCCCTCAGCTTTCTCCCCCAGCTCCCAACACCCTTCAGCTTTCTCCCCCAGCTCCTTCTGGCAACTGTCAGTCTGTTCTCTGGGTCTATGAGTCTGTTTCTATTTTGGCTGTTTATTTTGTTTTTTCAATTCCACATGTAAGTGACTGACTTATTTCACCCAGCACAATATTCTCTAGGTCCATCCAAGCTGTCATTTTGATGGGCTGTGTTTTCCAATGTCTCTCCAAGATTTGTGCCCAGAATATGGGAACCAGTGATACTGGAGCACAAAGAAACAAAGGCGGAAACAAACTTGAACTCCATAAGCACATATTCCCTCAATAATGACTCCTCACATATCAATGTCTGTATTTTACACTGTTCCCATACATCCTTTTCTTCTGAAAATCACAATGAGCATTTTTTTCTCATTTAACTAAAATGGCAAGCAATTTAGCACCTATAATTATTGTATATTTTATATATATATACACACACACACACACACACACACACACACACAAGGTCTGCCCAGAAAAAGTCCAGCCACTAGTAATATAATGAGAATGGTTTGTGTGACATCAGTGCTACCTGGCAGTCAAGGAGAGTGGACTGCAATGCGCATGTGTGAACAATGACGACTTCACTGTACTGGTCAGTGGGGGTGGGGGGTAGGCACCACTGAGTGAGCATGTGTACTGTGTGACCATCACATTCAAAATGACTGAGCGAGTGTAGCAATGAATCTGCATCGAATTTTCTTTCTTTTTTTTAAAGATTTTATTTATTTATTTTTAGGGAAGGAAGGGACGGGGAGAGGGAGAGAGAGAGAGAAAATCAATGTGCGGTTGCTGGGGGTTATGGCCTGCAACCCAGGCATGTACCCTGACTGGGAATCGAACCTGGGACACTTTGGTTCCCAGCCCGCGCTCAATCCACTGAGCTACGCCAGCCAGTCTAATTTTCCATTAAACTTGAACATTCCTCTGTGGAAATGTTTGGAGAAAACAGAAGGCTGCAGCTATGGGTAACTGGTGATTGGCAGCTTCATCACAACAGTGTGTCAGTTCATGCATCACATCTCGTGCAGAGGTTCTTGGGGAAACATCAACTCACTCAGGTGACTTAACCCCACTACAGCCCAGATTTGGGGCCCTGTGACTTCTGGCTTTTCCCCAAACTAAAATCACCTTTGAAAGGGAAGAGATTTAAGGCCATGGATGAGGTTCAGGGAAATAGGACGGGGCAGCTGATGGCGACTGGGAGAACTGTGTGAGGTCCCAAGGTGCCTCCTGTGAAGGGGACTGAGGCATCATTGTCCTGTGTATAATGTGTCTTGTATCATTTATCATCTTCAATTAATGTCCCTATTTTCATATTACATGGCTGGATACCTTCTGGACAGACTTTGTATATATAAATAAAAGTTACACATGTTAAATACACAGACAAGTGTATTTTAACATTGTTAAAGTATACTGTTCTTTTTTTAAGAAAAAATAGCTAATCAATTACCGCAAGTACTTATCACTCAACTGAAAAGTTTTTTTTTTCAAAAACTGCCAGATATGTCCTAGAATATTTAAAAGCATGATAGATTCTAGGTAAATGGTTATTATTAATAAATAAAATCATGTTCCTTGTGAAATGTGAAAGTTTTCATTATAATGTAGTTTCAGGAACAAATAGCAGAATGACAATGTTAAAAGAATAAATCTTTTTTTTTTTAAAGATTTTATTCATCCATTTTTAGGGAGGGAAGGGAGGGAAGGGAGCGGGGAGAGAGAGAGAGAGAGAGAGAGAGAGAGAGAGAGAGAGAGAGAGAGAGAGAGAGAGAGAGAGACATCAATGTGCGGTTGCTGGGGGTTATGACCTGCAACCCAGGAATGTACCCTGGCTGGGAATCGGACCTGGGACACTTTAGTTCCCAGACCACGCTCAATCCACTGAGCTATGCCAGCCAGGGAAAAGAATAAATCTTAAAAAACTAAATTGAAATGGGTCGCTAGGCTTGTAGCATTCTAGTTCTCTGTGGCCTCTGGGGCTTGGAACCAGGCAAGAGCGCTAATAATATTCACCCGGCAGCAAACACCATAAAGAATCGGACACTATTGTGACTTGATTTCGTGTTCTATATTAAAGCAACTACCAGCAGTTTGCCCTACCATTCACTTTTTAAAAAGTACTTTGGGTATTTTTATGTAAATTAGGTAGGTGTTTTCTCATAAATCACGCAGCCAGACTCGTGTGGTTGCCTTTTCACAGACTTTATACATACGGGAGATTTCTGCGGAAAATAGTCATGCAAAAATGTGAGGGGATTGTACATGTGATCATTATTAGAACTAAAAGAGCTCGATCTTTATTTAGGTCTCTCTTAAAGAAATTTGATGGTAAAGTCATCCCCAAACGGTTGACTTGTTTGTGAGGTACGTTTTGACTTTCTAATGCTTGCATTAGGATCAGAGGGCCACTGAATGCTCATTGTTTCAATCAGTCACCGTATTTCCAGAGAAAGAGACCCAGCTGAAGGAAAGGAAACACAGCCCCGGGGGGAGGAGGCACCTGGGATGAATCTGTTTCCTCTTACGGAAACCAGGTGTGCGTGGCTGATCTCGGAACAGACTCTTACACGCGGTGGCCACGGCGCCGAACAGTGGCTGTTTCACGCCCAACTTCTCGAGTGAACGTGACCACAGGGAGGGTGTGTGGGAAGCTAAGAATCGTTAGTTACATTTTCTTTCTTTCCTACATCGTTTCTTTCTTTCCTACATCGTTTCTTTCAAATCCTAAACTCCTTTCTTAAAAGAAACAATTTATATAATCAAAATCTCTGTTCTTTCTCTACCACATATTTATATCCTTTTTTTTCTGTAATTATAACAGTCCCATTATTTCCTTGAAAAGTCCATTTGATAGTATAATTCATTTCTCTCCTTGTAGGCTCACTAATAATAATGTTGATCTCGTGTATTCAGTGTTTGGGGGTACAGACTCCAAGTAAATATGTATGTAAATACATATGTATTTATTTATGTAAATACATTGTATGTAAATACATATGTAAAAAAACTACTTCGTAAGTCAGAGATACAGTCCTTTCTACTGTTGATTGGCTTGCGCATGGGGAGTGCGTTTCTGGGGCGCAGTTCCTCATTGGGAATCCGAGGGCGTCTCAGCCCTGTTAGAGGGTGGCCATCAGGAGGTGATTGCAGGAGGGAGCCGGTTTCACAAAAGGACTGATTGTTAGGCAGGAAGCGGTCAGGGAGAAATGCAATATGCAAAGGTTGCCCAAGACGGCTTGGTAGGAACAATCAGACTTGAATTCTGGTTCTGACTTTCTGCATCTTCCTTACAAACCATGCATGCCGAGGAATTTTTAAAAATCCCTTCAGTTTAGAATTGGACTAAAAATATAAATAACAAATGTACATTATATTAGTGGTTAAATAAGCAGCTAAATTGATTCAGGAGGATAAGCGTCATTGCTTTAATTATCTGAATATTTTATCACATCACCAACATGTTTAGTATATTTTCTTTCTCTTTTTCTTTTTGATCTAATGTTAGTCACATACAAACTTCAATGATGATGTTATGGAATTTTAAATGAACTAGTTCACAAAATTTCTTCCCCTAGAAACTTACACTCCTCCCCCTAAAAGAAAACTTTACTGTGGTCTTTTGTCTTGAAGACATTAGATAAGGATACCACTGTTCGATCTAAAACTGAAGGACTAGTTTAAAATCATCTTTAAATAAAATAAAACTTACTGTTTCATGGAAAGCCAGACACGATGACGATGTCACTACTAATGTCGGTCCTTCCTTATTCCTCCGTGTCAGCATTAGCAGCAAGGCCTTAAAAGCAGGGAGAAACACATTCTTGTTTTCGTAGGTAGGTAAGCGACAGAACCAAAGACGGAAAATGAAATGATTACATTCTGCATTTTTTAAATTTAGAAAAGTGTTTCCAGGTCATAAGGATGAGATGATGGAGAGAAAAGATTTCTCTTGACATGGATTAGCTCATTTATAATTACAATAATTCCATCCATTGCGATTTTATCCTCACTCACGACTAGCTGAATAGAACGTGCTACCGCATTTCATCCCTACAGCTCTCGTTCCTGGGTACGAACGTGATGTTGGCTCAGGTGTTCTGGGACACATTTCTGGCTCCAGTTTTAAAGCCGTACCCGTGTCTGGTGGGAGAGCCCTAGTCCAAAGACCACAAAGAACGCCAAATTAATGAACCCATTGACATTTATTAATTTTTCATAATTTTTGTGAGCAAACTGCTTTTAATGAGTGCGTCATTATCTTAAATTATGACAAACTGTTGTTTTGTATTTAAAAAACACCCATGACACAATAAAAAAGCATGGACATAGAAATGTAACATGGTTTAATTTAGAATAAATATTTACTTCATCTACAGTTATTACCCTTCCAGACATTCGGTGTGGCAGACACTAACACATTGGAACTCATTTCCACATGTTTTTATTCTTCAATTACTTTTAAGTGTTTAATTTTCAGAATTCGGAGGACGAAGAATGTAGAGCTTAAGACCACAGGTTAAGAAGAGAAACCTTGGATAAAGCAAATATCCTTGGAATGCATAGGGGAAGCAGGAGAAAAGACAGTCTGGGCTTTCAGGGTGTGCTTTAGGGTGCTGTCTCAGAGGGAAGGGGGGCATCGAGTCCCCCGCCCTGGGTTTGTTGGACCGGGATTTTAGAGGGGAAGCCCACCCACCGCCCACCCACCGCTGTGTCTGACTTCCCCTCCACGGCAGCCCCGTTCAGCTCCCCCTGCATCCTGGGACCCCGGGGGGTGGGGGGTGGGGGATGGGAGTCAAGGCGGCAGGCAGGGAGCCCGTCTCAGAGACGTAGAAAGACGCTGGTGGTTGTGCATATGTGTGTGTTTAAGCAAAACGTTCACTGGAATGTGTTTAACAGAGACCCAGACGGTGGAAAAGCAGAAAGAAAAGGTGAACATTCCCCCTAACGGCAGTGATAAAACACAGCAGGCACACTTGCAGGCGCGTGATGAGCTGCGGACAGGCAGATGGGCATGCACTGGTCGGTCCTACTGCCCGTTCTCCAGCTATGCTGGTGGCATGCTTCGTTTGTGACCTTCTTTATAGTGTTTTTGTGGACATAAAAATACGGTTTGGCCCTGGCCGGGTGGCTCAGTTTGAGCGTCCTCCCAGGCACTGAGGGGTTCTGGACCCACGCCCCTCCAGGCCGCGATTGGTTTGGGAGGCAACCAATGGATGTCCCCGTCTCACAGTGATGTTTCTCTCTCTCTCCCCACCTTCCTCCCTCTCTCCCTCTCTCTCTGCCTAAAACCAATTCTACCTTTCCTAATAGGAGTTGTTTTCATCTAATGTTGTTCTTGAGTTTTAGACTGAGAATGTGAGCTGTTTAGCCTCATTACCCAAAAAGCCAAGCTGAACTTGAGAAAGGAGTGAGTATCTGAGAAAAGTTTGCAGGCTAGGGTTTGAGTCTAGTTCACATAAAAAAAAAAAAAAAGACAAGAAGTCTATCGTTTTGAACAGAAATCAGGGTAGGTAGACAGAAACTTTGCTTATCACGGATATCCTGAGTATTCCAGGGGGTTCCTTGAAAAAAAGTGTAAAAGATTTTTATAAGATTTTTGACTGCATGATGAAGATCAAAGTAATAATCACTAACCATTAATTTTAATTAAAACTTATATATTAAAATTATCTTGAATAAACCACATATTGACAGAGAAAAATAAAAATAATGTGGTACATAGTAAAATGAATATGTGAACAAAACAAATACGGACAAAGCCAGGTCTTCATAGGTGAATCCACCCATGTAGCCAGGGCACATTACACTAATGGCTGGCAGTGTTGAGTTCACACCAAAAGCGATATTTTACAAACGTAGAAATTCTCGTGATCACATCAGGAGTGACAGCGAGTGACTGAAGTATTTATTTAAGCAGGAACTCCCTCGGCGATTTACTTCCCTACAGGTTTGCCACTTTATGTCTGCAGCGGAATTATTCAGCACCTATTTTAAATAATAAAGGATGAAAATCCAGGTTAATTTGCTTTTTAATAGAAAGCATATCAATTAAAACTATCTGCAAAAAAAAAAGACGCCTCCTAAAACAATCACTGTTTGAAGTCTAGCGGGTCTATTTGTTGTCAGCTTGAAAGAGCAGAATGGCGGGGAATGAAACAGCAGCCTAGGGCGTGGGAAACGACGGAGCAGAGGCCCGCAGTCTTCGTCAGCTAATTACACAGAGCACTTAGATTAATTAACTGGTGTTGGTATCAATATTGTGACTAATCTAAATCACTAATGTTGTAAGCTAATGCTTTTGCCGTGTGCCGAGTCGCTCCCCACACCTTTCCCGTTACCCTGTTCCCTGGAACAAGAAGCGCAGTGTGTTTGGAACGAAAGGATCTACTTCGAATCCTGGTTCTGCTTCTGAGTTGTGTGGCTCTGAGACATTTCTCGTCTGACCCTCCGTTGTGCTTGTATTTAAAGGAAGGATAGTAATAGGGTTGATGGGCTTCAGAGGGTTGAAACGGATGATGCGTTCAGGTGCGTCTCACTGGCCCTGGACGCACAGTAAGTTCTCTGTGAAGGTGAGCTCGTTCAGATTTCTCTTTGTTTCTCCTCTCCCTTGTCACCATTGCTGTAGTCTCAGGCCCCGCCGAGAAGTTAGTAAGTGTAAAGAAAGCACGAGGAGTTAACATGCAGTTCAGCATACAAGAGAACCAGCTCGGATGCAGGATGGAGAGAACAAAAATGCCGAGAACCTTAGCTGCCAGCCGGGCAAGCAGCGCTTTCCGAACCCGCCGTTCTGATTAGCTGCATAATAGAACCGTGAGACCCCACGGAGGCTGGCTGTTGTTCAGGGTGTGCAGAGCATTCACGATGAGATCCTGGCTAATATCTTTGAGTAAAACATCTTTGTGCCATCCAAAATACTGTCTTATCTTCATTGTTTCTATTTTTCATCCTTGGAATTTCCCAAATCTCTGGTGAAATATCATCCTTTTTCAATGAGTCTTTTTTTTTTAAGATTTTATTTACTTTTACAGAGAGGGGAAGGGAGGGAGAAAGAGAGGAAGAGAAGCATCAATGTGTGGTTGCCTCTCATTTGCCCCCTACTGGGGACCTGGCCCACAACCCAGGCATATGCCCTGACGGGGAATCGAACTGGTGCCCCTTGCTTCACAGCCCAACCCTCAATCCACTGAGCTATACAAGCCTGGGCTCACTGAGTCTTATTAAATTTAAATCATATTAACATTTAGGAGTTCGTGTTCATATTACTTATTTCCCCTGGCTTGTGCATTCCTCTTTCCTTTATCAGTCTGGCCTAATTGCATGAGAACCTAGCGGGCACTGCATCACTGTGTGTGTTACTGGCCCGGCGTGGTACGCACCGCGGTCTCTCCCCGCATGTCACAGATGGGCAGCCCCCTCCACGGTGGGAGTCGGAAGACCCCTGCACAGACTCGCTGCAGTGTGCAGAGCTCTAGCACCCCAGCTCCATTTCCTCGGTGACGTGACCTGGTTCCAGAAGACGCCCGCTTCCTCTGGCGTTGGGAGCCGAAGCCATTAGCGACTTACCGCGCGCTGCTGTCTGGGCTTGAGTCAGTTTAGGGGACGATTTGAAAGTGGGGGCAGGATGGGGAAACAGCACCGCACAGACCTGGGTTGGGATGGCGATACAGAGAGCTGATCGAGTCGGAAGAGTGACTGTGAGCGGAGATGAGGTCAAGGAGCAGAGTTGGGTCCCCCCCCCCCCCCCACCCCCCCACAGAGGAGAAGCGACTGTCTTCGGGCCTGGCCTTGAGCGTCAGTCACCATTACAGTGTGTGCTGTGTAAACTCTTAGATGCATTTTCCGTTTTGGTTGTCTGGGAGCTTCTTGATGGAGAAACAGTCATTCACTTGTTAGTTTTCAAATAGCTGTTGAGTCCGTATCACATACCAGGTAACCCTTCCAGCCTCCAGCGAGGAGTTCGGCGCTGGCTCTCTGAGGGGCATTTCCAGGGTCATGCCCGGAACTATGTTCCAGGCGTGGTCTGCAGGGAACACGTCGGAGGGAGCTCTCTGCTTTATCCAGACTCAGACGGGATGATCGCACCTTTGTTTTGCTACCTTTCTAGAAACAGAAATAAAGCCTGCCTTACACATCTCAGTGAGGTTATCAGGGCTGCTAGTGTGAGTGATAACGAAGTGCTTTATGGGTCGGTACTATACGAGCTGGAGAGCAGGAAGGGGTTAGAGCAAACTGTGGTCCACATTGGGAGCTGCCAGTGGTAGCAGGTTCTCCCTCCCCCCTCCCCACACACACACTCATGCTCCTCCACTAAACCTTAGTGAACGGGGAAAGTTTAGCTCAGCTCCCTCAGCGACCCGTGACCTGGAATCAGAGACTGTATCAGTTGGCTCTGGCTGCTGTAACAAAAACCCCAGGCTGGGAGCTTCAACAGCGGAAATGCATTCGCTCATAATTCTGGAGGTTAGAAATCTGAGCTCAAGGTGCAGGCAGGGCTGGTTTTCTCCCAGGCCTCCCTCCTTGGCAGGTCATCTCCCTCCGTCTTTAAAGCCTCTTCCTTCTGCCTGTGTCCTCAACTCCTCTTCTTGTAAGGACACCTATGGTCTCCAGTGGGCCCCACCCAAAGGACCTGGTTTACTCTTAATGACATCTTTAAAGGTTCCGGGTCCAAGTGCAGGCACATTCGTAGGCACTGGAGGTTAGCACTTCAAAATAGGGATTTGGGGGCAGGGCATGGAACTCAACCCATGCGAGAGAGAGAAATAAAGAAACCTCTAGATCTTTTTCTTGTATATTTTTCAAATGTCCTAAAGAAACATTCCTCTTGTCCTGAACCCTTCGCCCTTGTCTTCAATATGACATAAAAAAGTACTAAAAACTAATCTTAACAAAAACTATAGGTCGTTTGCCCTTCCTCAGTTATTGGGGCTATTATTAGCTAATGCGCTGAGAGAGGTGACATATTACCCCACAGTTAAGGAGAAGATTATTCCTTTCCTCATCTGCAGCCACCTAATTCTGTTAACGGAGCCGCACAGATTGGCAAAATATCCGAGCGCACGTGAATCAAATAAGAAAATCAATGCAATTTTCTTCATCCTGCGTGTGGCTTCGACTATTAATGTTTCAGAAATATATTATTTGCCTTTTCATCAAGTCACACTTGTCGTTGTCCCTGCATAATTTTTGCACATAAAAGGATAAGAGTGTAGCTATTTTCCTAAAGCTGTGTTGTCCGAGTGGGTACCGCAGGTACAAAATGTTTCCTTTCTCTCCTCCTGTTGTTTCAACGCTACTTAATGACTAAAAACTGAATACCGAGGACAATCATGAGCACTTAAGGCCCAATTCATAAAAAAAAAACGATGCCAGCCATTTATGCACAAATGTTGCTACTTTCATATGGAAACAAGGCGCATAAAGAATTCTCCTTTGTGATTCATAAACCCTCTTTAAGGTAATTTTGTTGCTCAGTTTTGTACCTCGGGAGAGCAAAACTCCAAAAAGAGAAGTTGGAAAGAAAAGAAAATCCACAGATGTACTTATGGTTCTATTTGCATAAAACCCCACAGCAACCTTTCATGCAATATTAATTAAACATATACATTAGACAGTGGTGTGCGGACTGCATAGCCATTACCCACTTCGGTCAAGAATGTAAAATATCCCTGAATGTACCCAAGAATATGTCACTGAAAACACATGCAGCGCCCCCTTCTCTCTTTCTCCTTCCTTCTCTCTCTCCCTCTCCCCCTCTCCCCCTTCGCTCCCTACTCTTAGCCCAGAACTTTGATAATTCTGAGTTGATTTGCCTACATGGATTGCAAGAGGATAAAGTGTCTTCTTTTCGTCTAGCCGGGAAAGTTAGAAGCAGAATAATGTCCCCCTCATTTGCTTAGAACATGCCTACGAATAAAGGTTATCGAGTCTGACGCTTGCTTTCCACGAGCACTAACACATCAGATGCATTCGAGGGGACTGGAAACCGAGGTGATGGGGCTGGCAGGAAGGATTTTCCATGTCAGATGTGAGTCCATCGCGGCTGACCACGATTACATCCCATGCTATGATGCAAGCGCCTGAAAACAAGGTCAACAAGATTCCAGTGTCTGGAACTTGGAAACAAATGAGAACTTTTTATGAGGCCCACTCACTGTGGCCAGCGTCCCCGTTCACTGCCATTTTATGTCCGTGCTCTTCACAGCTCCAGAATAACCACCTGCACGGCGCGCCCCGTGACGGTGACACAAACGGAAAGGACGGAGCGAGACTGAAACTGGAGTGGAAACACGGTGGCCACCCAGCATGCCGCCCCCACCACCTGCCCCGGCCGCACCCACGGGCTCTGCCTGCTGCCGCCCAGGGAGACGGCCCCCCATGGTGGGCCCAGGGGGGCGCAGCCAACGGGCAGCCTGGAATCCGATGAGCAAACCGTGAGTGGCTGGAGGAGAAAGGGTTTGAGACCCTTCTATCCACTCCCTCCCAGCTCCAGGGATGTGGCCCTGGCTGTCCCTGTCAGGTTGTGACGGCCCCCAGCGGGTGGCGTGCTCCCTGGCCCCTGGGAACCCTGCTTTCCTCCTTCGTCCCCTGAGTGTGCAGAGCGCGTCCTCCTGCCGCCACCCTGGGAGTGTCCCTTGGTCTGTTCTCGGCTCCCTAAATGTTGCCACGTGTGTAAATAGTTCTTTCTTAACGTTTTCTTGTGGGAGGGAAGCCTGGAGGAACTCAGTTTCTGTGGGAATCTGACACACATCCAAGATTTCTGCCTGATTTCTGTTTCTGAGGACTAGTGTGTGGCTAGTGTGTGATGCCATGCTGTCGTCACTGTGTGCGGGTGGAACCTATCAGAGCCGCTCACTCTGCAGAACTTGAGCCACGTTCACACCGTACTTAGGTGAGAGTTCATCAATGTCTGATTAGGAAACGACTAGAGTTCGATCATGATAATGGTTAATGTACCTGACAATCGGATGGGACCCCCATTTAGTCAATGAACAAAACCTTATTGATTGACCACCTTTGTAAAGCATTTTATAAGCAGCATAGATGAATAAGATACTTAGGTATTCCATATCTATATTACTATTAACAATGGTGACGATTACACCAACAAACACCGTCGTTAGAAGCACAGCTAACACGACACAGGCTTGCTCTGTGCCGGGCACTGCTCCCCTGTCTTACTAAGGCACAGCACAGCAGTACGTACGAGGGACAGAGCCCAGTGTTCTCCTTCTCCCTTGACCATGAAGCGATTGGAGGTTAAAGAAAACAGCAGACCGACCCGAGGTCATCAGCAGGCAATTGGCAAAGTTAACACTTGCTCCTGCAACAGTTTTCACTCTAGAACCTAGTTCTTTTCCCTCCCATCACCGTGGCTCCACTTAAAAATCGTCTTTGGAAAATTACTTGAATTTTATGTTTTTTACTTTCTATGAGGGACTCTTTTCCTTAATAACTTATAAGAGGCACATAGTGTAAGGTTGCTAAGCCGTTGCTACATCCATGGCAAACACTAGTTCCAGGTTTTCTTAGATAGTTACGTGAGGAAGCGTTTCCATATTATGGCTCTCTCCCTGGCTTTTGTGCTAGAAATGTTCTCACTCATTCAAAATGTCTTAAATATTAACCCATATTTACATAGTTTAGACCTTTTGTTCAATTATTTTATTACCGTGGCATTTATTTATCTAGGTAGGAAAAGTAGGTATTTAACTAGATGTTTTTCAAATTGTCCAGGTTTCCAAACTTTTCATTAAATAACCATTTTATAAAAGTTGCTGACATTTTTTTTCCTAAAGGAAATGTGCTTTCCCTGAAGATGCTGCTTCTCCAGAAGGCTGTCAGGTGGTAAATATTTTCTTCTCAAACACCTCAGGTGATACAGTTGTCCTTGATCCTTAATACTGCTTCCGGGTCATTCCCTTCCACTCTCCCGAATCTCCGGTCATCACTCTCCTCCTACCCATAATCCTCTCATTTGCAAACACCTCCAGAACTCTGAGTCACGCCCGTTCATTCCTTATAGATGTAACACTTGTCTCACTATCATTCTCTCCAACACTACTCCCGTGACAATTCTGGCAGATTCTAGAGTCCATATGGATGATGCGTCTTTCTAACACCACGCCTCTCAGTGTCTTGATAGTTGATTGTCCATCAGGTTCATTCTCTGTCCTACCGTAGCCACTTCTTCCCATTATCCTATTCTGAAACGTACTGCCCATCATTGCAATCCCTGTAAAATCTCACTTTTAAGGCTCCTGCCCTGTCATTATCAGCAACTATTTTTACAACTCCTACCTTCAATGATACTGTCTCCAAAAGCACGTGTGCACCAACAAGACCTACAATCCATTGGTCCCGCTGTGTCCCACGTTTTTCCAGGTCTTTCCACGCAGCTCAGCCACAGTCTTGTACTTGCTCCATTCGTTCATGCTCATGCTTGAACGCGGCTGGAGATAAAACCACATGAACATGCTGATGGGTCTCATGTTAAATTCATGACAACTCAACGTAAGTGGCCATCATGCTCTTTGGGCATCAATCGATATTTGCCAGCCTATTCACCCTCCCAGGCACTTAGCCCGTTATTTCCATCTGCTCCTTCTTCTCATTCTCATCCTCAACTCTTTACCTTGTTTCTCAATCCACTTAGAAAACTAAATATGCTGGAGGTTCATTTTTACATGCTCCTGATACAGTCTATCTAGTCTCCTGCATCTGCACCTTCTTTTCTATTATCAACGATGAATTACCCATGAGCCTAGCAGAAGCCGAAGGTGCCATTAAATCACACCCCTTCTCGCTTCTCGCTTCTGAAGGTCCTTGCTCTGGAACTCCCCCCTCTTTCTTGCGGAATCGCTTTTCCCATTGCACTGAGAACTTTCTCACAGATCTACAGGGTTGCTGCTATTTATCCAACTAAAAGCAGATCCCCCCAAAACACCATCTCGTGACTTCTTCTTTCTCCAGTTGGCCCTATTCTTGTCTTTTCACAACAAACATTCCTTTTTAAAAGTCTCCATCACCCGCTTCAGTTTCTCGACTTCTGTTCTCTGGAAGCTGTGGCCATCATGTGTCGTGCCCACCGCAACGTCTCAGCAGCTTTTCTGTGTGACATCGATGACTGAGTGTTGCCAGCTGCAAGGGTCGGTTTTTGTCCTCACCTCGCCGGGGGTGAGCAGCTGCACTTAACCTGCCCTATCGCTCAGGACTACATGCCTGGGGGTCCTGCGGGGCCGCCTAGCTCCCTGGCCGTTCCTTCCTCATCCTTTTTTTCTCTCAACATTAAGATGTCCCCAGGTCTCAGTCTATCATTGGTCCTTTTTTTTTCCTCTTAAATTCAGCTTTAAATGCCATCTCTACACGGATGCATTACACATGAAGTTTCTAGTCTGTGTATACATCCCTTGGACGCCAGGTCTGGATATTTGAACATCTGAGCATCTTCAAGAAATCTCCATGCGTATACCTGGTAGTGCCTCACACTTTAAGAACAAAGGCCGTACCTTCCCAGTACCCCGCATATACTCCTTCCTGTCGTCCCGGCTGTTACTGTGTGTCAGACCCTCATCTAAGTGTTTTGAAAGCATCAACCGATTTAAACCTTATAACCCTCTGGAGATAAGTGTGATCCTGCCCCCATTTTACAGATGAGGGAGCTAAAGCACTGAGAGGTGAACGGTTTGCCAAGGCCATGCCAGTCCATGCTGGTGACTGAGCCAGACCTACAGACGCCCACCGTCTGCCCCCTGAGATGCTGAGCTTCGCCACAGCCTGCGTTTCTGGTCTCCACACCTGGGAGTCCTCTTTTACGTATCTCAATCCTTAACAAACAAACCAACAAAAATTATTTCAGCAAATCCCGCTCGCTCTCCTTTGAAGTGTCCGCATGCCCCCAGAATGTGAGCGTTCCCTCACCGCCGGCCCCTCCCCAGGGCCAAGGGAGCACAGCCGCAATGCCCTGCGGCACCCCGTGCCTTCTCCTCCACCCGCCCACCGCCCTCGCTTCCTCTGGCCCCGTCCAGTGCGTCCTCCCCTGGCTCTCTCCATTCCAGCTCCGCGCTCTCCGGTTCTGGTCAAACCCTGCAGGCATACGTGCAGCTCAGGGCTCTAATTATGGCTCTTGTCGGACCCTCCCACGGCCCACTCTCTCAGTGCTGTTAGGTATTTCTTGAAACCCCCCTCCCCTTTGAAGGGCTTTCTCAAAGTCTCCCCTCCCTCAATTCTCCTCACCTTTTTTTATGGCTTTTTGTATCCATAGCATAACCAAATAATCCTTTACTTACGAATCTTCTTTCTAGGCCGGCTCCCCCCACTGCAGTGTAAGGTACATGAGGGCATTCCAGCTGGGTATTCTCGTCTCTTATAGGGTACCTAGCACACAGTAGGCACTAAATCAGGATTTCCTGAAAGTATGACCCATAGACTTTCTCATTGACACTGTTTCTTCTAGAATATTTAAAATTATTTTATGTAATATGGCAATGTGTCAAGATAAATTAATATCTTGGGTTTGTGGCATACAATTTTAATTGTAATTTTATAATGTATTTCAATAAATTGTAAGTCCTCTTCATCATACGTACCATAACCGAGGCTGTCTCCCCTGGGACTCCAGAGGCTGCTCCTTTAACTGCAACTAGGATCACTCGTCTCTCTTCACAAATCGACTCCCTGCATCCTTTAAGTTCTACTGTTAACCATGCTCCACCCACTCATTTTCTCATGAACTGCCTACTCAGCTTTGAACTGCCTACTTACACCTCTCCAGCATCATTTCAGGCCCAATTTTACATTTTAAATTAAATTAGCCAAAGTTATATGAATTTAATCTTTAAATGATTTTTAAGTAGGCTCTTGAAAGTGAAAATCAGGTCTATTGTTTTTCTGTGTTGTAGTCATTATCTATTGTTTTCGTCAGTGTTATATTCTTCCTTTTATTTTATTTAACTTTGGGGGGGGTGTGTGTGAGAGAGAGAGAGAGGGGCAGGGAGAAGGGGAGGGAGAGGACAAAGGAGGAGGAGGAGGAAGGGAGGGGGAGGGAGGCAGAGAGAGAGAGATTGTAATGAAGATGTGAAGGCTGATTTTATAGGTCATTTTTATAAGATTAACAATGACAACTAAAGCATGACTAAATTAAATATCTTTAATAGTGTGAATAGTTAGAAGCATTTATAAAAATTAAACTCATTATTAACCACATTATTAGACGGTTATTATTCTTTTGCCCCTGGGAAAGATTACCTAACTTATGGCCCATGAACATGATGTAGAACATTCTGGTTCAGATATACGGTTCAAATTGTGGGTTCAATTAATACATGTTCCAGCTCTGCTATTTTCCACTCACATATGAAAACCATGACAACTTCGAGGGGCATCACCACTCAGCTTTGAAGTGGACCAGCAGCTGCCACAGATGCCTTGCAAGCTGAGCTGTGTCCTGAGCACCCGTGTAGGGATGGACGTCCTGAGTCCATCCCAATTATGAAAGCCCGTGACACTGACAATGACAGAGAGAGCGCACATTCGATTGCTTCCTCACCACATGTAGGGACGTTGTATTTAAAGCAATTAAGAAATTGTGCTTTGACAGGTTTCACATTTCATCCAGCTGCGTACATATGGTTTTCTGGATGGGCGTGTGAGTGTTAGTAGCAACTCTGTGGACAGGGGCTATGGCTCTTCTCTTCGTGAAAGAGTTTTGTCACATGAGGAGCACAGCCCTGATGGGTAAGGACCTAATTGTGCCGTTGTTTCACACCGAGTAGCTCAGGTGGAAATGGCATCATTTATCCTATGGAGTGGGGGGGGGGGTTGGGTGTCTGCTCCCCATGTCATTGGTATGTACATGGATGTGCATGGTGAGCGTATGAGAGTAACTATAAATGGAGTCCAGGGTGGGGAAGCCAGAATCTGAGAAATGGGTCGTAGAAACTGTGTCTCTAATTGAAATACACATGTGAGTATAATAAAATGCATTTGCATTTATGTGCATGTTGCACATGTGCATGTTAATTATCCGTTTAATTAATTATTACAAATAAGTGTAGTGATGTTTTCCTGGAAGTATTGAATGCAATGAGTTACAGACAAGCATTCAGCTCTCAGTACGAATTGTAAAAACAAATTCTAATTATTTGAATGTATAAATTTTATATTTCTGCCCTACCTCCACTTACCTACTTTTATGTTTAAGTTCAGCACAGAATATTTTAAAACATTTATCTCAATTTAATATCATAGTGAACTTGATCTATTTAATTAACTATATCATTTGGAGCTATATTCAAGTTATTTGTACAGGGTTTCCTCGATCATTATGTATTATTTTGAGTGGGCATAAGAATCTAAGAAAATACTGTTTTATAGACATTTTATAATATACTGATAGAACTGATGGAATGCAAATGATATGGAATAGTTAGCTAATTAGATGGAGGCTGAGTGTGAGTGAAAGTCATAATGCATTCACATGAGGGGGGACCCCCTCAAAACCAGAATTATCTTCTGGGGGCAAATCCTTGTAGTACTAGTTTTCCCGCTAGGGGAGTGTTCTAGGAACCCATCTGTAACCATGCACCAGCCGGTGTTGTTGTGAGAGGCTGTGTTTGGCTCCAGTGAATTTTTTTGAAGACTCTTTCAACACCTTTGCCCATTTCACGAAGAGCAATTTATGAGCATCCCTGCCTACACCTGAGTGTTCAGCAGTTTTTGACCAAAAACAGCATAACTCCCATTCCCCACCCTCCCTATTTACCCAATCTAGCCCCAAGCAACTGTTTTTGTTTCCCTGAATAAAAAAAGTCCTCAAAAGGAAACATTTTGCTGATGTGGAAGAGGTGAAACAAAAAGTGGCAGAAGCACCAGAAGGCATGAAAATCGATGTATTCAAAAACTGTTTTGAGCAGTGGAAAAAAAGTCTTGATAGGTATATTGTACCAAATGGAGAGTACTTTGAAAGTGGCTGAAGTTTAAACATGTACGAATAAATGCACATTTTTATAAATAAATTCCATTTGGGGGGTCCCCCATTGTATAACCAAAATAAGACCTAAGGAATTATCTGCATGATTCTACTACTTTATTGGGACCAGAGGTCTTCAAGGCGTAATTGTCTCCAGCCAGTCCCCTGACACCACTGATGTTTAAGGAACGGACACAACTCAGCTATGAGAAAGGAAATGCAAGCTTTAGCAGCAACAAACCCAGGCATTTTCAAAAGTAAGGGGCAATGTAGCAGATGCTTACTTAACGCTGTTTTAATCTTACACTACATATCACAATTCCAACATTTCTGGTATATAAGGATTCTACTGACAAAGAACATAAAATTCATGTCCCAGCCTTTAAGAAGCTTTCATTCTACTCATGTGAGAACCCTAGGGGTTTATAATACAAAAGATATGGATACTTTTATGAAAAAAAATTCTTATGGAAATTACATATTTGATAGCTTTTAGCTTTATGTGTCTGTATACCAGAAAAGAAATTAAATTTCACAGTATTTCTATATGTCACAACATTTTATAATGTTGTGTAGGCTTTACATAGTAGTTTAAAAACAAACAGATAACATAGGCTAAAGTATAACTAGTTTTCACTGAAAAGTAAATAGCATTTGTCAAAGTATTAAGTGCCCAGTAGAAAAATACTATTTGAAGCTCTTTTTAAAAATTGCATTTGCCAACAGTTTAAGCACCTATGATCTCAACAATTACTTTAGAAAACTTTGCATAACTGTGACAATATCCCTTAGGAACGATCCACTCTAAGGAAGAAAACGAAGGAGGGGCGGATGTCGGATGATTTGACCACTTTGGATCCATGTGATGATTGTATCAATTTCAGATTCTGTGCTGACAATAGGTGTCTGATTGGACACCCCTGGCTGTCGGGAAGTGGATGGAACATAATCCCCCTGGCCGTGCATCAGTCGTCGGCGCTGATTGGATGGAGGCCGGTTCCACAGGCAGGACAGGCCGGATCCCATCACTGCGGCAATTACACTGCACGCCGGTGGGGAAATGGCCTGTCGTTCGGGGTCTGCTGCAGGTTAGTCGGCTTTCTCCCAGACGTGGGTCTCCAGAATTCCACGTGGCCTCCTTTTCCAGGACACTGAAACTTGTTTCGATGCGGATGCTTCATAGTAAGTGGAATAATTGACTCTGTGACGCAGGGACTTGCCTTCCCTTTCCTGCACCCCACCGATGGGCCCACGGGCGCTGGCCACGCCAACGGGACCGTACTTTGTAATGCGTTTCTTCTATATGAAGCGATGACATAAATAAAAAGTACGGCAGCAAGACACACCATTAGCATTTCTTGGTGAAAGTAAAACGACGACTTGGAAGTTGTGGAGAGGGGCAGGCAGCCCATGTCCTCTCTGTGACCAACTTACCGCGTCTTTGTCCCCGTGTTCCAGACGCCCGATCTTTCTGGAGCAAACTAAACGCACCCCTTCCTGGACTAATGTACCATAGCATGTAAGCAGCCTGAACACCTTGCAAACAAAGCAAGATGTGAGTTGTTTTTAAGCTTTTCTTTGGCTGGTCAACCTGGTGCCATCAGCGTTTACTTACTAGATGCTTGAGGGCTGTAGGAATTCTGGAAAGAAAAAAAAAAGCCAAGGAAAAACAGTAAACTCATCTGATGGAAGCAGCCTTTCTAAGTAACTTTTTCAAAACCATTTATCAAACCTCTTTGGTCTGTTAGGCTTCACAAAATGACAAGGCTATTTCAGAGCCGTAAACCCCGATGCCCCGTGCAGTTACTGCGCGCACCGCGGCGGCCGGAGAGAAAATGAAGCCGTAATTGAGTACAGCTGCTCCGGCTCACCTCTCCCCACAGCATCCCCAGGTCCTCGGCCTGGAGCTTCTTCCTCCCTCCCCAACACAGTGCTGGGGGCCTCCTGGGATTTATCCACCGGGGAACTGAGGGAGCCACAGGTGGGCCCTGGGGTCTCCACGTGGCCCACGGCTTGAGTGGGCCCGCCCCACAATGCTAATGATGGGCGTGTGTTGGATCAGGACCCACTCGTTACATTCGGGATGCTAGATGAAAGGAAAATGATGACGGGTTGCTTTGCTCACGTATCATTTTTAACTCGGTGTGAGGCTTTACCTCTAGTGCTCAGGGAAGGGTTCTGGGCTTTGGAGGATGCTATTAAAATGAGACCATCACATGTTTATTGGCTTAGCCTTTCCCTGCACTGCCTGTGAAAACAGACGCTGCTTTAAACCTCTCACGAGTGTCCCCTTTCTTGAGAGTTGAGCTGACCCCAAGGAGTTTACTGCTTGTCTGTTAGTTAAGACTAATTAACTTTGACTTTGTAGTTAGGGCACCTAATCTGAGGTTTCATCTTAAATAAATGGAAGAAATACTGGGTTCACCCCAGCACAGTGACAGTGACTATTTATGACTGTATATTGAGACTTCTTACTTTCTTTATGTCACAGATCTTATAAGAACACTTGTGAGTATTCTTACTTGTAAGTATTATTTATAAGCAATCAGTTCATCATCCTTTGATAATTAAATAATAATTACTCTTTACTGACACATTTTTTAAAATAATAGGACTGTGGTGGTATTCCTTGCTCCTTTTCAAGTAAGAAATGTGATTTCAATTAAAAGCACCTTGAAATACAAGAAGTAACTTTTCACTAATTACTGTATTGTGCATTAAATAATTGGTTCACGGTGATTTTTTAATTGTAACATTAATTTGTAGGCATTCATGGGATCTTCTAAAGAAACAGGTCACGTAGTGTTTTAACTATGGAGAAAATCTGGGTTATGTCTTATTTTTGCTTAATAAAATGCATATAAAATGAATAGATAGAAAATATTTTGTTATAGTTTTATAACCATAGTAAATTCCTATGAACTATTTTTATAGAGAAATCATTTGCATTATGCAAAAACTTCAGAATAAAAACTTTTAATATAAATACAGCCTTCTTGAAATTTAAATACTAACAATGAAAGCAGCATTTATGCATGTAATGCTTCATTTTAACATACCAAGTAGATGAAATAATGGGTTAGCATTTTCACCTACGATCATAGTCAAATAGCTTCAGATCCATTCGTATGAGAAGTACTTACCATAATGAAAATATATTTATTGTTTTCCTCAGTATTACAGAAAAATAAAAGCATTCCAGAAATACATTGTTGATAAAAGAAACTATTTCTGCAAACACCGAGATCACGAAGCTGCACCCCATTGGCCAATGGCCACATCGAAATGTGTTCTTTGGCAAAGAGGGTCAGTGCTCTGAAAGGAACAGAAGTTACATTCCTGAACAGCATATTTTGAATCCACGCATCGGGTGGGATTCACAGGGGATTGCGGATGCTGTGACTTATCGGGGGTTGGCTGTGTCCTCCAAATACACTGTCACGGACGGGCATTAATGCGCTTGTTGTTTACAATGGCAGAAACACACACTGAAGTCAGTCAAGGTTATTTAGAAAACAAAAACAATAAGATATATTCTATAACATCGATGATTTATTTTATAAATTATAAAATATATATCTTACATGATTTTATTTATTTTATTTTAATATATTTTTATTGATTATGGTATTACAGTTGTCCCATATTTTCTCCCCTTTATTCCCCTCCTCCTGGTACCCCCACTCCCTCCAGCATTCCCCCCTCCCACTAAGTTCCTGTCCATGGGTCATGCATATGATTTCTTTGGCTTCTCCATTCCCCATACTATTCTTAACCTCCCCCTGTCTATTTTGCACCTACCATTTATGCTTTTTATTCTCTGTACCTTTCCCCTCATTCTCCCCCCTCCCCACTGATAACCCTCCATGTGATCTCCATTTCTGTGATTCTGTTCCTGTTCTAGTTGTTTACTTAGTTTGTTTTTGTTTTTTTAAGTTTGGTTGTTGATAGTTATGAGTTTGTTTTCTTTTCACTGTTTGTGTTTTTGATCTTCTTTTCCTTAGATAAGTCCCTTTAACATTTCATAAAATAAGGGCTTGGTGATGATGAACTCCTTTAACTTGATTTTATCTGGGAAGCACTTTATCTGCCCTTCCATTCTAATGAAAGCTTTGCTGGATAGAGTATCTTGGATGTAGATCCTTGTCTTTCATGACTTTGAATATTTCTTTCCAGTCCCTTCTTGCCTGCAAGGTTTCTTTTGAGAAACCAGCTGATAGTCTTATGGGAACTGCTTTGTAGGTAACTGTCTCCTTTTCTCTTGCTGCTTTTAAGATTCTCTCCTCTTTAATCTTGGCTAATGTAATTATGATGTGCCTTGGTGTGTTCCTCCTTGGGTCCAACTTCTTTGGGACTCTCTGAGCTTCCTGGAATAGACTTCCTGGAAGTCTATTTCTTTTGCCAGATTAGTAAAGTTCTCTTTCATTATGTTGTCAAATAAGTTTTCAATTTCTTGCTCTTCCTCTTCCCCTTCTGGTACCCCTATGATTCAGATGTCAGAATGTTTAAAGTTGTCCTGGAGGTTCCTAAGCCTCTCCTCATTTTTTTTTTTGAATTCTTGTTTCTTCATTCTGTTCTGGTTGACTGTTTATTTTTTCCTTCTGATCCAAACCATTGATTCGAGTCCTGGTTTCCTTCCCTTCACTGTTTGTAGACTTTCCTTTATTTCACTTTTCATAGCCTTCACTTTTCCCTCTATTTTGTGAACATACTCAAGCATTTCTGTAAGCATCCTGATTACCCATGTTTCGAACTCTGCATTGGATAGGCTGGTTATCTCTTCATTGCTTAGTTGTATTTTTTCTGGAGCTTTGATCTGTTCTTTCATTTGGACCATATTTTTTTGTCTCAGTAGGCCTGTTAGACAGTAAGGGGTGGAGTCTTAGGTGTTCACCCAGGCAGGGTAACCCACGTGGCTGTGTTGTGACGCTGTACGTGGGGGAGGGTCCAAGAGGGAACATTGCCTCTTGCTCTGCTCTCTGCCAGTTTTCAGTCACTCCCCCTGCTCCCCACAATCAAATTGGGTCCTTTCTGGTGCTGATTCCCAGGCGGGGGGTCCATGTACATCCTAGGACCCTGTGGGCCTCTCCAACAAACTCTCCCAAGAAGCTGGCTGGGAGTTTCTCCCACTGCCTCAATCCTCACAGGTGTTTTCAGTCAGAGGTTTGAGGCTTTACTTACCCTCACTGGAGTCCTGGGTTGTGTTGTCTGTCTTGCTCCCCAGTTGTTCCTCCTGGTTTATCCACATGCAAATATGGGACCACCGGGTCCTCTAGTTGTCACTTCATCGTGAGCCCTCTCTGCCCAACTGCCCGTCTCTGCCCCTTTTACTGGTCTGGGTGAGCGCTTCTTATTTAACTCCCTGGTTGTTGGCCATACAGTTCGATTTTCTGGCAGTTCTGGTTGTTTTTTTGTTGTTGTTGTTTTTTTTTAAATTGTTGTTGTCCTTCTTTGGTTGTACGAGGAGGCACAGTGTATCTACCTATGCCTCCAGCTTGGCTGGAAGTCAGTGATGTAATTTAGATTTGGCTTATGTAATTATGGAGGCTGGTAGGTCCCAAATATGTAGGCAGTCCAGCCGGCCTGAAACTCAGACAGGAGATGACAGTGCAGTCTTGAGGCCGATTTCTTCTCTGCTGGGAACCTCAGCTTTTTCTCCTCAGGTCTTCACCTGATTGGACAAGGCGCACCGACATAATACAGGTCATCTCCCCTGCTTCAAGTTGACTGATTGTAGACGTTAACTACATCCATGAAATACCTTCATAGCAACACTAGATTCACGTCTGATTAAAAAGCTAAACGCTATATTCTAACTAAGTTAGCACAGAAAAGTAACCATCAAAACACACTTTGCTTTGCTGCCTCAGGCCCCGCGGCAGAATGTTTGGGTGCATGTACTTCTTTTTACCCATTTTGCTTCTCCTCTGTCCCTCATATCTAAGAATTAGTACACTAAAGAATCTTTATAGAATCTCTCCCTGCCCCTCTTTTTTCCCTATGATTTCAGGGTATTTTGAAAAAGAAAACTTTTTTTCAGTAGCACTTAAGCAAAAACAGAACACAATCATTTTGCTCTAGAGATTGTTTCTGACTTCCATGGTTCGTGACTTTATCGATTGTAAAGAACCAACAAGGTTTGAACAGAGGTTGTGTTGTGTCTTTCTGACTCTGTGGACAGAGAGTAGGGTGGGGCATTGAGAACAGCTACCTGTGTAATTGGTAGATTGACTGGTATAAACAAAGGAAATTTTGTAAGTCATTGTGCAGACCCTCTTTCGCATATTTTCCAAACCCTCAGGTGAAAATTATTAACTTCACCTACAAATATCCTATGGGCCCTGGCTTCTGCCCACCTCAGTTCTAGTCCCAGTTCCAGCACTTTCTAGCCATGTGATCGGGCAAGTGACTAGCCCTCATTCCTCAGGGTTTTTTTTTTTCCTCTTCATTTTAAAATGTTGACAGTAACATAGGGAAGTTAAAAAGATGGAACACTACATTAGACAATAGTTCTGCTAAGTCTCTGGCACATAATACTTACACAATCAGTGTCAGTTATTGCAATGGAAGTAACTCCTCTCTATGGTCGCTGCATATTTACCTGGACATTGAATTAGTCTCAGTGAAACACAGTGGAATAAAAATAGGTTTGTACACCAAACAGCTTTACTATCATTCCTGGCTCTGTCATTTGCTAGTTGTTTGACATGGAAGAGTTTACTTAGCCTGTCTGGGCCTCAAGTTCACCAGGTGTAAATGGAGAAAAATAAATCATTACAGTGGCTGGGAGGAGTAAGTGAGGTACTGTAAAACTATGAGTAGTTGCTTACTTGCTGTAGGTGTATAAAAACAGGTCACATAGTTGTTACGATTTTTGTTAAGAAATAAACGATTACCAATAAGAAAGAAATAAATTAGATCTCATGTATACATATGCTAGATTCATGTTCATTACATTTATGTACATTCATATATATACATATATGTATATATGTATATAATATTAAAATGGTAGCTTACTTTTTGAACACAGATTTTTTTGTCTCAGTGTTCAAATGTAACTCAGCTGTCTTGGAAAAGACTGTATTACAGATGCAAATTAAAACCACAATGAGATACCACTTCATACTGGTCAGAATGGCCATCATAAACACATCAACAAACAAGTGTTGGAGAGGTTGTGGAGAAAAGGGGACCCTAGTGCACTGTTGGTGGGACTGCAGACTGGTGCAGCCACTGTGGAAAACAGTGTGGAATTTCCTCAGAAAACTAAAAATGGATCTGCCTTTTGACCCAGCAATTCCACTGCTGGGATTATACCCTAAGAACCCTGAAACACCAATACAAAAGAACCTATGCACCCCAATGTTCACAGCAGCACAATGTACAATAGCCAAGTGCTGGAAGCAACCTAGGTGCCCATCAGTAAATGAATGGATCAAAAAACTATGGTACATTTACACAGTGGAATTCTATGCAGCAGAGAGAAAGAAGGAGCTCCTACCCTTTGTGACAGCATGGATGCAGCTGGAGAGCATTGTGCTGAGTGAAACAAGCCAGGTGGTGCAAGACAAATACCGTATGATCTCACCTATAAGGGGAACCTAATCAACAAAACAAACAAGCAAGCAAAATACAACTAGAGACATTGAAATAAGAACAAACTGACAGTAACCAGAGGGGAAGGGGAGAGGGGGATAATGCAGAAGAATAGGGGAAAGGCCATCAAGGAACATGTATAAAGGACACATGGACAAAGCCAAAGCGGGGAGGTTTGAAGGTGGGAGGTGGGGATGGGTGGAAATGGAGACAATTGTACTTCAACAACAATGAGAGAGAGAGAGAGAGAGAGAGAGAGAGAGAGAGGGAGAGAGGGAGGGAGAGAGAGAGAGAGAGAGGGAGAGAAGACTCTCACTCACTCTCAGTAAGCTGTACCTCTTGCAGTACGTTTACTCAGCTCTGGAGAGGACAGGTCAGGGACGCTGTATGCAGAGATACTCGTCCTGTGGACACATCATTCCTCTCCTACCTGCTTGTGACTTGCGTTTCCACTGGGAAACCTTTTCCCTCCTGCAGAAACCCATGGCAATTCTACTGGCACCATCCCTTCTTTTCCATCACGGTTGCTTTGGTTAGTTTATAGGAGATGCTGTCGTGTGTAAAGAAAACCCAGGCTTCTCTCTTCTCATGCGATGTTAGGACAGGGCTGTGATGCAAAATATAGGGCGCAGACGCGCTCCTGAGCAGCTCTTACTCTAGCAGGGAAAGCGAGTGGCGTAGGATCGTCACATTATAAACGCCACAAATATAAAGCGGGCTGGGCGGCCTCGCTGCAGGATCAAAGTGTAGGATTTAATTCACAACTCAGGCCTTGATCCATTCCTTCCTAAGGATATTTTTAGCCAAAATTAGAAGTAACATGTTTTGTATCAAAGAAAAAGGTGGTGTGCGTACATCAGTTTAAGTGAAAGGGAGGACTCAGAAAAATCTATTAATGAGAAATACATTCAGAAAGATTGGGAGCCACTGATTCTCAAAACTAAGCTTAGAAATATGGACTTCCCACGTCTAGAGAGTTTATGAACAGGCATGTGGATTTAAAAATAAGGTATATCTGTTGAGATAAGCCTGCATTTCCTTAGTATGAAGTGAGTAGCAAAGGCAGGCACTGCACTCATTTCTCTGCCTCCACTGCAATTGCAAGCAGTGACCTCATAGTCTCAGTGATCCAGGGGGTCGGAACTCAGACACATGGGGAGAAAACCTTCCCTCTACTTACCCCTTAAACCCGCACAGCGCCTCACGTGGCAGCGAGGCGCATTTAATGCGTTGCTAGACTGGTTCTGTTTCCATATCATACCCATCTTCTGCCGCGATCGGCAGATTCACTGTCCTGTCATCATTACAGAAGGAAGTAGTACATTTTTTTAAACATGTTGAAGCCAAAAGGAGACAGGCAGCCTTTATGCTCTTCATTAGCTCCATATTTTTAAAGGATTTATAGTTACAAGGAGCAGATAATTGCAGCATTATTTGAAATAGCATAAGATGGTTTCAAGTAGCTAAATTGCAATTATCTTTCCTAATGTAAGGAAAAATTTTGGTCGCAGCTTGTTTGTTTAGAAACCAATGAACTAATTGAGAAAATTTTTTTAATTTTTAAAATTTTAATCATTGTTCAAGTACAGTTTTCTCCCTTTTACTCCCATTCCAGCCCACCCACCCATCACTCCCCACTTCCCTCCCATTACCACCCTCCCCCTAGTTTTTGTCCATGTGTCCTTTAAATTATTTCCCATAAACTCTTCCCATTCCCCCCCTGAAATTCCTTCTTCTCTCCCCTCTGGTCACTGTCAGTCTGTCCTCTATTTCAGTGTCTCTGGTTATATTTTGCTTGTTTCTTTGTTTTGTTGTTTAGGTTCCTGTTAAAGGTGAGATCATGTGGTATTTGTCTTTCAATTGAGAACATTTAAGGAATACAAAATGAGAATACTATATGCAAAATATTATCCAATGATTTATAATTATTTTTTAATTTATTTATTAGAAAGTTTTCAAAATGCCCTTAAAACCAGTTGATAATATGTTCTTGACTCTTTTAGAGTGCTCAAATTTTTTGATTTCCATTTTGTTAAAGTTTTGTTTATGAGTTTATTTGCTGTTACCAGATTGAGAAGGAATTATTTAACATCAAATAGGGCTTTTGTATTTTATAAATGTATTTTGATTATGGTCTATGTAAAGCATGTGACTTAAATTAAGACACACTTTCTATATTTTAGGCCAACACTGAAAAATTTGCATCTACCACAATTTCTACCATGAATACATGTTATTAAATGCACTTGACAAAGTACGTAACTTCCAAATCCACCGGGTTTAAACCATTTAAATATAATTTGAAATAGATCATTCTATGTGGTCAGTTTTCACTTTTTCGAGCTACAGAACGTCATGACGGCAAGTGCTGTGGTCAAAGCGAGAGCCCAGGACTCTTCCACACTAGGGGTTGATGATGTCTTTGTGATGCCCGAGCCAAGCCCCCTTTGTACAGCTCTGAGTTATACTTCCTGCATCTGCGATCATCTAAGAAGCTTCTTGGGTGCAGTTCAGACTTCGAAAATCTGGGAACGAAGAAATGTTTACGGTCTGATGATGGTAGAGTTTGGAGTTGCCCTTCATGTCTGCTACTTGAAGTCACGAATGAAAAGCTAAGACGCCACAAGCTAAAACAACACAGTGACAAAGGTTGTTCTCTCTCATGAAGTTAACTCTCAAATGTTACAACCAACTTTTGCACTCAGAATCTCTCTCTAACTTTGCTCTGATTTGATTTTTTTTAGGACAAGTTAAGATCCCGTTGTAAGACATGCATGGGCCTTTAGCCAAAAATAATAAAATTCTGACCTGCCCTGCCTCTCTTTTGAAAAGTAGAAAAGATCCCAAGAGATTGCAATTTTAGATCTCACACATAATTTCCCATTCCCCTCCTATAAATCAGGCTTCTGTAAAATAGTGAGTTATACCATTCACATTTCTGCAGATACTAAAATTCCCCATTCATTTTCCAGTCTGCATTCTTAAAAAAAGCGGGGGGGGGGGGGAATGTTAGCAGAGATTGTTAAGAGTTGTGGTAGTCGAAAAGGATTGGCAGAATTCCAGTGTGTAGAACTTGTTGACATTCTGCCAATGCCATTACTAATGCATGTTGCTAAGCAGAGCTGATATTCAGCCAGTATATTCTAGCATAGCCATACTGACTGTTAAGGTCTTGAGATATTTCCATTGCAGTAGATAAATAGCCACTATTCCGTACCTCCTAATATCCCCTCCCCCACCGTGGTTTACCAGTTGGCCACTTTCCCTAGGACCACCCCCACAAACTCTAGCCCCATTTACTGTTTTATAGATACGAAATAATGTTTAGCCCTGCACTATGAGAACACTTAGGACCTTGCTCTAGCTAGCCCAGGGATGGACCCTGGTTTGATAAGTTAGCGCTCACCCTCTTGCTGCTATTAAATACATGGATGTGACTCTCGTCTCTCCATGCACAGGGAATGCAGCCGTGTGAGCTGAGGGGGAAGAGGCTGCCCCATCCCACAGGCAGGGCTGGACTGTGGCCTGATTGCTGTCCAGCATCAGCTGTTCTTCTCTCTGTCATCACTGGTTCCCCATCTGTCACTCGTGGAGCGCTTCTTCATGGCTACTATTTCCCAGACAGTGTGGGTGCGAGAACAATATGATGAGTCTTTTGTCCAAAAAAGCTAAACAAGAGAAGTCTCATCAGCTGGAGGCAGGGGTATATTAACTGCCCAGTAAAGTGTGAATGGTCTGGGGAAGGGGTTGCCAGTGCCCGAGACAAATGCTTAGGTGGCCCTTTTGATAAATTTGTTTATTCATTCCACGTATAATCATGGAACATGTATTTGTACAGGGCCAGAGATATAGAAGTAAACATGAGAGACATCTCCCTCCCCTCCTATTACTGCAATCCAGTAAGAAATTCTCTAAAGTGAATTATATGATTATTAAATGTCTCATAATTCTCTGAGAACTCACTTCAGATTTTAATGTGCTTGTTTAATCTTTCCTATAAAATCAATAATATTTAGTATAATTCATTATTGCTTGCAAGAAACACAGTCTAATATAGACAACTAAGTATTTCCTATTTATTGTTATTGTCTATTAGTTCTGTACAAATAATACACTTGGCTATTTTGAAATAAAATGTAAAATTGATTGAGTAAAGGCCACACTACACTGGACCATTCATGTTTCTCTTGAATTTTTTGTCCTGTTTGGCAAGAATGTCTTCATCATCTGCCCTGCGTGGAGAGGGAGTCATTTAATGACTTGCTTGGGCGTGGAATCCATGGTTGACCTCCCTCGAATCTTTATCGCCTGATTCTTTGGCCCATTATTTTTTTACAGCCCACTTATAAATGGATTATTTTTAGTTTCAAACAACTATGGACATTTTCTCAAATCTCATTTTTCCATACTGTACTTTGGTCTCCATTTTTAAAAAGGAGGAAAAAAAGCAACCGTAATTGTTATTTCCCTGGGCAGTACCAAGGGAGACGTAATTCTTAACTGAGTAACGACTACCACATCCAAGTGAGGGCGGTCAGTCTCAGTGACCCCCTGGGTGATTTCACCTCCCAGTTACCATACTTACGGAGGCTAAGAGAGGTTAAGAATTTGCCTAAGAGTTCAAGGCTGCTAAGTGGCACAGCTGGGATTCAAAGCCTGTCCTGTCTCTCAAGACTTTGGTGCCATTCACAAACACATATTGATACATGAAAGTCAGATATTTTCCTGGGTTCAATAGTAGCTGTCGGTACAATACTAGTATTTTGGGGGAAACATTCTATGTGTTTATTGGGATTATTTTGTATTTCATTTCCCTAGAATGGCCTCCTAAATTGTAGTGATGGAGACTGGGTGGTTATTAAAATCATGGAATTGAACGGGACCTTACAAGACTGAGGGTGGGCGGCCACTCAGCCACGGGAGCTCCTGTGGTGCTCATGAACTCACTGAGAACATCTTCATCTTCAGCTCTGCTGCACGGAACTGTGTAGAACTACCACCTCCTCCCCTGAGAACCAAGCAGAACCGTTATCCTTTGCAGAAAGCACAGTGTGTGGCATATGCTCGCTCAGTGGCGTTTTGCACCACATGGCCTGGACTGAACTGTTTCTGTTTCTGACCTTGGGAAACGGAGGGTCTAGGAACCCACGTGACACAGGAGCCCGTGTCTGTGCCAGCTGGGAAACAACGTGGAAACACGGTGTCTGTGTTCACACCAACGTCATTCCACCGCCGAATTATTAGCGTAAACTCAAGCAAAATGGCCCTGCGAGTACTTGAAAACAGCAATCATACTTTCCCCCTAAATCTTTTCTTTTGTAGGCTAAACACAATTGGTGTGCTGAATAGGTGCACGGCCTGGTCTCTGGAGTGTTCAGAGCTTTGGTCAGTGTTTATCGGCAGAAGTCGGCACAGCCCCTCAAACATGGCCCCCCGGCACACACTGAAGGGGGAAGGTGAGTCTTAGTCCTTCCCTAAGCGGACGAAAGGCATGCTTTTGTCTGACGTTATTTTGCCAAGGCCCTGGCTCGTCACATCTTCGCCACAAAGTAAATAGATGTGCTACCTCTCGCTTCCCGTTCACTGCTAGTAAGCCAAGTCTCCTTTGTGCTGTAGTTTTGTAGTTTGAGCATGAGTGTGAGAATTTCAACTTCCTTCCTTTAAATTCCGTCTTATTAGGCCTAGCTTGCAGTTGTCCGTTCCAGGATTGGGCTATTTTGCTTCAGATTTATGATACTTGGGAAAAAAACGCATATATGCCCTTCATTTCTTCATCTGGAAGTCTTACAGCGGGACTTTACGTGGAGTAGCCGTATGTTAAGCCCCACACTAGAGCACAGCAGAGGAGACCGCAGGGAAGCCTCCGTGGCCGTTCGATGGGAATGGCCCGGATGTGGGGGGCGTCGCTCGGCCACTCGTTCAGCAAAGGCCAACAGAGAGCGTGCTCCTCTTCTGTGCCCACCTGAGTCCGGGCAATGGCGTGGAAGCAACACACCAGTGACAGAAATCCAGGAGCTCCAGGAGCTTCTGTCCTCGGAGGAACATGCAGACAACAGCAAATAGGCGAGAAAACCATATAACGTGCTAAGAGTGATATTAGGGGAGAAATAGGTGGTGATGCTGTAGGGGGGAGATGTCAGGTATGGAGGGGGCTTGTGTGAGGAGGTAGCCCCCTAAGTTCTTTGCAGAAACCTCGGTCAGAGTTGTTATGCTGCACTGTGAGTATTTGTCCTTTGCCTGACTCCTCCCATCTTTAGACAAATTATTTTCCCAGAGTAATTTCTACATCTTGTTCATCTGGATACTTCCAGTACCAGGCACAATGGTTCCAAAAAGTACAAGGAATTAGTGAAAGACCTTAAAATCTCAATGACAAAAATAATAGTTAACATAAACCGAGCATTCACCATGTGCCGTGCCATGTAATATTGTCTCATTTACTTCTGACTGTATGAAGACATTTTCAATTTTTAAATGATTATTACTTTGCCCATTTTAGTAATGGGGAAATTCAGCTAGCAATCAATGGGAAAGAAATGTAAACCTAGGCCCCCCGTCTCCAAATCCTTGTCTGTTAAGTTTCTGCCACAAAGAACAGAAGTAGACACCTTGTGAACTTCCATATCACTGGAAATTTTAGAAGGTGTGATCAGAAATGATGATTTTATTATATTTAAAAAAGGAATTTAGCTCAGGTAAAAGCTGAAACAAAACCAGGCAAGTCGAAGTCTATCAAGCCAATAAATTCAATTAATTCACTCAAAATAGCACATCCTAATGGTTTTTTCTAAGCCAGCATCTCTATTATAGTGGATCCGAGAACAGGGACATGAGAAATGGGAAGGAAAGCATGACCCAGCAGTGGCATCGCCGACTTGAACTTGAAGTACTTGCTTTCTCTTCTTAAGAAGGTGTGATGGCAGGGGCTGGGGAAGGTCAGGCAGAGGCTGCATGAACAATTGATACAATGTATTAATCCAAACAGGGCTTGGGAAATCATCAGCGTCTCATTCACTGGTCAAGCAGCAATGGGGCTGATTTTCGTGATAATTCGCCTGCCCTGGCCAGGCTGCACGAACGTTCCGAATAAAATCAAGCCAGGCAGTAATGAGCGAAAGCAGCGGGAGACAGATTACACTATAGAAACCAACTGGCACCTGGCCACACGGTGATCTTGGCTCCTCGCGCAATTCTTGTGCCGCTGCATGGAGCGAACTGGGGGGCTGGGAGGCCCGCGGGGTCAACGCGTTCACCGGCGAGAAAAGGCTGGAAGGGGATCTCCATACGTCGGGTTTAAAAATTAAAGGTAGAAACTTCGGGGAGTCTACTGGAGAATACGGGTATCTGGATACATATTCCATACTCACATGCTTCGTCCATCCCTTCGCTTTTATGATGAGTGCTGCTTCTCTCGCGGGACATTGCAGTGACTTTCAGCAGCAATCTCAGCCCGCCCCCTGCATTGCAAATTCAGTGCCTGGTGCTTCCAGAGCGAAACATTGGAAATCGTGATGGAAACATTATCATTCACGAGACTGATGAAGTTCTAAATCCGAGCCGCCACTGTAAATATTAACAGCCTCGGGACACTGAACAGGACTTACGTTTCTTCGTTTTAGGGAAAAGGGTAAAATCCGCTAACCTTTAACAATCATCCTTGGTTCCTTTCTCGATGCACTTTGCCATGAGAAGTGGGATGTGATTAGAAAGATAGGCCTATAACTAAGCTTCGGGTTGTTTTGTATTTTTAAAAACAACCCTGGATGGTTTTTAAAGCACTTGCGGAACATTAGAGGAAGCCTCGTTGCCAGGGACTCACTGCACTAGTCCGAGGGGGCCGCGTCACGGAGTGACACCGACTGCGGGGCCTGGACAGCGGAAATTTTTGTTCTCACCGTTCTGGTGGCCAGACCCCTGCGGGCAAGCGTGAGCAGGGCCCGCTCTTTGGAGGACTGGCTCCTGGGCCCGTGGGCCGCGGGCTGCCCCTGCTCCTCTCTCTGTCTGGTCCGTGTGTCCTCAGCCTTTTTATGCCGTACTGGATCAGGGCCCACCCTGAGGACCTCATTTAACTGGACTAACCTCTGTAGAGACCCTGTCTCCAAATACCGACACCTTCTGAGGTGCTGGGGTGGGACTGGGACAGTTAATTTTGGGTGGCACAATTCAGCCTTCCTAAGAAAGGATTCCTAAGAGAAACCAGGACGGGGCTGGGAGGAAACTAGACAGGAAGGGGCGCTCTGGTGCCGGGAGCTCTGGAGTGCTCCGTGCACCTCGAGTTGTCCCAGCTCAGGAGAGGGGACTGTCCTCTTGTGCTTTCCGACCCTGCACCACTGGCCGTTAGCCACAGGAAAGGAGGTGGCAGGTGATGTCTCTCATACTTGGGACTCCGCATGTGCAGTCAAAGTGGATGGGGAGCCCTGTGCATGGTCCGTCCAGAGAGCGCTGCACGTGTGATCTCTCAGATGCGAAGGTCACACGTGGGCGTGGGAGCTAGGACCCTGGGGGTTCTGGGCAGGGTGCCCACTCCATCCACTCTAGCAGGTCATGTGGGCAATTATAAGGAAAGTGTCGTTCGTTCAGAAATATATTTTAGTATCTATGTATTCACCCTTTGATCAATTTAAAATGTATATAGCTGGGACATTGCAACACTTCTGAATTTTTAGAATGACGGTTTTTCTTTTAAAGGCTACATACCATGCATATCAAATAGTACCAAAAAAGTTAAAATTTATCTAACATCCCACCACTCACATGTAACCATTACTATTTTTCTATCTTGTGAGTAGATGAACTGAATAGGCATAAACATATAAAATGTGATCAAAATACATACATCTCTAAAGAGTCATCATTTTTCCTCAAAAGAATCCATAAATTCAACACAGTTCTAATCAAAACTCCTCATTGGCTTCCTTCTGGAACTAGCCAGACTCTTTCTAAAAGTGCATAGGAGGGTGGTTGTCTGACTAGAGTGAAAACATTATCCTGCTAAAGAGAGGAAGTCACGGGGTAAGTCTAGAATAAGTCCTACTAGAAATTAAAGCCTTGTACCAAGCTACAGCAGTGAACAGGGTAATATGTTTACAAACAAATGAATGTGTCAGACAGAGGAGCGGAACGAAAAGCCCACAGATATTCAAGTTTCCGTGGAACCTCAGTATGTGAAAGCAAAAGGGCTTTAAAAACATCGGTGTAGAATGAGCTCAGGTGGACTGAACATCTAAATATCATAGATACAATTGTGTGATCATTTGAACACAACAGGGGTTTACAGGGAGTTTCTTAAATACTACATTTAGAAATCACAAAAACAAAGATGAACAAATGTGACGGTATCAAAACTTTTAGCTTTGGGCACAAAAAAGATGCTTAAACAAAGCAAAAATATAGTTATATGTAGTAGGTAAAGGATGAGCATTCAATTGATAGAAGACTACTACATATTGATTAAAATTTTTAAAAAGGGCATCTGATAAAAATTGTACAAAGGAATAAACATCATTCACAGAAGACAGAAATCCAAATGGTCGATGTGCTTAGAAAAAGATCCAAGCTCTAAATTCATACTTAAATTTTTTACAAGGGCTGCAAGTGAATCTAAAGATAGATAGACCTTAATTTTACAAATAAGTAAGAACATTAAAACAACTAACACAATCAAAAGATCCAGTTTCATCCCCATGAGACTGGTAAAAATCCAAAAACATGTTTGTTGAAGTCAAGTGCTGGTGACGATCCGGGCACATGCCAGTTCTCATGAACTTCGGAGAGCCAGCTGACAGGAAGGTTCAGATTATTGATACCCTTCCAGTTGGCAGTTGTATTTCAGGGTGAACAGCCTGAAGCATTCCCATGGCTATTTCGAATACAGAGACTTGCTCAAACACATTCACTGCAGCCTTACTTGTAATAGCAAAAATTGGGAGCAACTCAAATGTCCATCATCAGAGACATGAATTATTTCACTTACTAAATGAATTTTTATTAAATTCTGACTATTTGCCAGAGTCTATTATAAGCATTCATATATCATTAAACAAAACACAAAAATAAAGGATGGTACATTCACAGAGTATTATTATACTATAAAATATGAAGCATGAGCTAGGTTCATCTACAGCATGACTAGAATTTAGAAAGTATAACGATGAGTGAAAAAGTAAGCTGTGGAATGTCACGCACTATATGTAACATTACAGGAACATTTAAAGCAAATACAACATGAGAGTCTACATAACTTGTGACTACTATTAATATTTCATAAAGATATAAACTATATTATTGATAGAGATGGTTTATGATCATGATAACCTGAGAGAAGGAGGGAATGAGACTGGTGAGGAGTATAGGGCATGCAGCAATGTTACCTCTAACATTTTATTTAAAAAGGAAAACAAAATGTGGCAGCAATTGCACAAGACCGCTAACAACTGCCTAGTTTTTGCGTTAGTGAATGCGTGTGTTGTGCACACCAGGCTGCTGCCTGCTGCAGCGCTGTGGGCATCGCAGGGTCCTCGCAGTGTCTGAGCTGGTGCAGCAGCCTCCTCTGCAGAGAGCTCAGAGGTCCGGCCCCTGCCGCTGCGATTCCCAGGCTTTCGTGGCTTCCCTCTTGTGCCAGGAGACGCGCTTCAGCTCCCACCACCCTGCGTGCATTCCACGGAGGGAAGAGAAAGGGGGGGGGGGGCGTGTTTCCTCTCATTAAAAGCTCAATCCAGAACTTGCACTTGCTACTTGTCTTTGTACCGCATCTGCTAGAACGTAGCCGCAGGACCACCTCGCTGTAGGTGAAGGGAGCAATGATATTACCAGGTAAGAGATGGGGAACCGTTATTGGGGGACAGCTATCCATTTTTGCCACAGTATGTGTATGACCAACTTCTGTTTTTCCAAGAGTCAAAACAGAAATTTGATATAGAAAATCATATTGTTTCTAAGTAGAAAATCCCGTTATTTGAAAATAAGCACAGATGGCATCTTCCCTGCCCATCTTTGTGTACACAGCTCCTCTTCTAGTTTTATTACTCACTCGGTTACAACGCTGAGTAAGGGCAGTGGTGACAGACAATGTTGTTATTAGCCTGTCATTCATGAAAACACACAAAATGTTCCCATTCACTTGTTTTTAGTGTGGTTCTTTTTTTTTTAAACAAAGTTTTACTTTTTTTTTCGATTTTTATTTATTTATTTTTTGAGAGGGAAGGGAAGGAGAAAGAGAGAGAGAGAGAGAGAGAGAGAGAGAGAGAGAGAGAGAAACATCAATGTGCGGTTGCTGGGGGCTGTGGCCTGCAACCCAGGCATGTGCCCTGACTGGGAATCGAACCTGCGATGCTTTGGTTCGCAGCCGGCGCTCAATCCACTGAGCTACGCCAGCCAGGTAGCGTGGTTGTTAAAAGTTGCTGTGTCTCTGCGGTGAATGGATCCCAGGAAGACGGGGTGGAAATACAGGCAGGAACCCATGAAGAGGGCCTCGAAGAATTCCAAGAAAGAGGCAGTGTCAGTTTGGGCCAGAGCGCTTTGTGGTAGGGATGGAGAGAACTGTTCGATTCCACATAGATTTTGATGCAGGTGAAGGGAAGTGCTTGGATTCAAATACATTTGTAAGGTAGATCCAATAGCATTTTCTGGTGGGTGACACCGGAACATACACAAGGAATGGATAGGAAGAAAATAGGAATGAACAATGACTCTTGGTTTGGCACTGGGGCTTGAGCCATCACTAAATTGGGATTCTGTTGTGTAAGATGGGAAGGCCACAGGGCGAATCAGAAAGTGGCAAGAATTCAGAATTCCATTTTGATCCAGTTATATTTGAGAAGACTATTCGAATTTTAAATAGAGATATCAAATCAGCATTTTGACATTGGAATCTGGCATGTAGGGGCAAGGTCTTGCTTAGATATCCAACTTTGGAGTTTTCAGGATGTAGATGGAATTTAAAGTTATAAGCCCGGCAATCAGCGTCAATGGGGTGAATACGGAGAATAAAAGCTCAGTGGACCGACACACCAAGGCCCCCTGGATAGGGAGGTCCCCGTAAGAGAAAACCTCGAGGTGTGAGAGTGGCATGCAGCTGCAGTGGAGGAGGGAAAGCCAGCAGGGGCACTGTCCTGCAGGCTCGATCAGCCGTGGCAAACGCTGCTGAGGGGTCAATACAGTAAAGCGTGAGAGTGGGCCTTGAACTTGGCCCCCTGGAGGTTATTCGCTCGTTTGGAAAGTCCACATTTTTTTAAAGATTTTATTTATTTATTTTTAGAGAGGAAAGGGAAGGAGATAGAGAGAGAGAGAGAGAAATATCAATGTGCGGTTGCTGGGGGTTATGGCCTGCACCCCAGGCATGTGCCCTGACTGGGAATCGAACCTGCGATGCTTTGGTTTGCAGCCCGCGCTCAATCCACTGAGCTACTCCAGCCAGGGCTGAAAGCCCACATTTTGAGGACTGTAGTACATGGGAACTTGATTAGATTCAGGAGAAAGGGAGAAACAGGGGAGTGGGAAAGCGCAGACAGTGAGGAGCAGGTGCCTCCAGCAATAAGTTTTGCGACAGGGGGAAAAGGAGTCAAAGAGGCCCCGGATGGAGGCGGGTGTTGGGGGAGAGTTCTTTCTCCTTTCTAGTAAATGGTGAGAACTTACAGCCCGTTTCTAGGGTGACGGGAGTGACCCAGCCCAGAAAATCCATAGGGTGGGAGAGAAAACAGACAAGAGCCCAATGCACTTCTGGGAATATACCCAAAGAAACTCAAAACACTAATTTGAAAGAAACAAGCACCCCTGTGTTCCTTGCAGCGTTATTTACAGTCCATCAGTAGATGAGTGGATAAAACAACTATTATTTACACAATGGAGTACTACTCAGCTGTAAAAAAAGAAAATTTTACCCTTTGTGACAGTGTGGATGGACCTGTGGAACATTATGCTGAGTGAAATTAAGTCAATCAGAGAAAGACAAATACCATACGGTTCCACTTATGTGTGGAATCTAATGAACAAACTGAACTAAAAAGCAGAAAAGAGACAGACTCATAGAGCACATGCCAGCTATTGGCAGGGGGAGGGTAGGAGGTGGAGGGACGGAGCAAAAAGGAAAAGGACTCATGGGCATGGAGAAGAGTGTGGTATTTGCAGGGGTGGGTGTGAGGAGGTTAAATGGTAATGGAAAAAATACAATTAAAACTTTAAAAAGAAGAAGATAAGGACTCAGAATCAATACTTATAGAAGTTTTGGCTCTCAAGAAGATCCAAACAGTTCTCTTTTTTGCAACAAGGAGGACAGGATATGTGGGTGCCATAGAGATGGATGGATTCAGAGGTGAGACAATGAGAGCCGTCTCTTCCGCTTGCCTTGGTTTCCCCGGGGACGCGAGGTCCTCAGCTGAGCGTGAAGAGAGGAGAGCACGTGGACGTGCGAGGGGAGGGGGGAGTTGTAAAGGTTCCCCCGAGAGGAAGGAAGGGGCCTGGATGTGGGACTGTGGGAGGGGACGGGCAAGGCTGGGATGCGTGCAGTGGTGATTGTGAATAAAAAGGGAGACAACCCGTGGGGATTGTCTTTCCGCAGGCAGCTTCCTCTGGTCTGCTACGGGCGCAGGGCAGACCGAGCGTTAATGGGGATGGAATGTGCTGGCCACTCCTAGGACGTGGAGAAAGTGCACACAGGGAAACGATACAAGATGTACACGAGACACACCCCATTTGTCCCTCCTGATCCCTCGCCCATTGGACCATTGTCACCCTCTCGGTTACGGAAATCACTTCCTTCCTTGCTTAACAGTTGCATCACCTACCTGTGCTCTCCCAGGCAGTGCCATTGGTTGTGCTCGTCTCCGGGGTGTCCAGCCTTTCAGTGACTCCAGGCCACACCAGAAGAGGAGGAGTTGTCATGGGCCACGCATGAAATACATTGTGACATGTAATCACAAAACAGTCTCATAACATTTTAAGTAAATTTACGATCTTGTGCTGGGCTGCATTCATCGTCATCCTGGGCTGCATGCGGCCCGTGGGCTACAGGGTGGACACCCCTGTTTTAGACCTTTATATATAAAAAATTATTGTATATTTTTATATTACTTCCTTAACCCAGCATTATTTTCATTATTTAAGAGAAAATTAAATTTTATTTCATCACCAATAGAATGACGATAATAGTAATAGGAATATAAGTGTGTACTATATGGTGAGAGGCCACTATCCACTTCATGTAGACTATAAAATACAGCGATAACCTGGCTGGTATTGCTCAGTGGGTTGAGTGTGGGCTACGAACCAAAGTGTCGCAGGTTCGATTCCCAGTCAGGGCACATGCCTGGTTTGCAGGCCCTGGCCCCCAGCAACTGCACATTGATGTCTCTCTCTCTCTCTCTCTTTCTCCCTCCCTTCCCTCTCTAAAAATAAATAAATAAAATCTTTAAAAAATACAATGATAATAGCAACAGGAATATGCTAAGTGCATACTGTGCGGGGAGAGGCCAGGCACCTCACTGCGCGCATCACGGAGACTATGGAATAGGATCACTGCACAGGGGGAGGAGCTAGTTGTACCACCCCCACCGACACAGACACGGAAATGGAGGTTTGTCCCCGGGCCTCCAGCCTGGCCGCGTCCTACCCTGCAGCTCACACCCTCGGGTCTGGTCCGCTGACTCCGGTCCCTGCCTCCACCACACCGCAGGCCCTCACTCTCCCCGGGTGTAGTTTCAGTCCGGACCCATTTCTTTGCAAAGTCTCTGGACAGCCTTCCTGCCCAGCCTTCAATGTGCACCAGGTCCCCAGTCCCGCTTTCCCATAACGTCCCCCAACTAATCTAGTGACTGTTGGTGGGTCCCCCCTTCTCTGAGCCCCCTCAACAATTAGCCAGGGCCTCACTGCACTGTCGAGCTCACCAGTGGTTTCCTGGCACTAATAGTTCCCTCCAACGGGACAGTAATTCACTTGACAGCGCTCGTTTTGACTGCGTGTCACCCTCTGCCATCTGAAGTATAACAGGCTAGTTCAGTGTTCTTCACACACTCATTATGTTCCAATTTCCAGGCTCCACACTCTCAACGTCTAAAAATAGAAAGTTTAATGACACATAATTCTCACCCACGGGAGCTCAGCATAAAAATGAAGGCGAGATGGGGCACCTTGTGTTACTGGGTCCCTTTGTGGGTGCATCACGGTATTTGCTCTCACCACAGCACAATGAGGAAGGTCATTTTGTCCCAAGTTCAAGGCCACACGAGCAGCCGGTGGTGACATGAGGGTTGGAGTCTAGGTCCATTGGCTCTTGGTCCAAACTTTCAGCTGAAACTGCATTCCCAATCCTAGGACCTCATTACCCTCGGAGACTTGAGCACGCATTCCTTGAACTGTGCCAGATACCCCGATGCGGGAAATCCGGTGGCTGGCGTGTTTGGATGCTCCCCAAAGGAGACCCTGAGAAAGCAATTGGTCGTAGGTGGCTTATGAAGGACATGATGACAGGCAGCACAAGTGACACAAAAAGAAGAGTGAGACAGGGGACACAGAAAACCTATAAAAGAGGCAACTGGGGTTCGGTGCTGCTGGGGACACGGTGAGAAACCCCGAGACACTGCGACAGAGAGGGGGCATGTGAACGTGACCTCTCATCCACCGTAGCCGAGTACTGGAAGCGAGAGGGACCGTCCCCTGCCACCTGTTCTCAGTTGGCCTCCGGCAAGGCAGAGCATGCGCCTGAGATGGGAAGACGTCAACCTGCCTGAAACTTCTGCCGCCGCTGCAGCTGAGCCCAGGGGCAGGCAGAGGACACGGGGCAGGCCACAAACAGCACCCGGTCCAGCGGTGACTCGGACCAACAGGCTCATACAGGAGCGCTGCTCTCCTGGAACTGATCGTCCTTGAGCGCAAGCCTGCAGCCACGGGGAGGGAGAGCTCAGGGGGGAAGCAGAGAACCCCAGGCTCCGTGGTGTGGAGGCGGCAGCCTCACTGTCAGACCCAGGGCGTGCGGACGCACTGCGGGGAGTCACTGCACCCTGGTTCCAGGATTCCGGGAGGAGATGCGCCGGTCTGCCCCAAGAAGTGACGCTTTACGTCCTCGCCGCTCACGTTGTTGGCCGCCAACACTAGCACGCTGCAAATGTCACTCTTACGCACATCAGTGCCAGGGGTGGGGTGTGAATGCTGGGCTGGTCATGCACAGTGTGCACAGAGAATCAGGCCGCTTCCACCCCTGCCCCCACGGGCACGGGTTCCTCGGAAATGTCCTGTACCCCAGCTCCGGCTCAGCATCTGCTTCTGGAAAATGCAAGCTGGACAAATAACTTGCAAGCTCATATCAAACAACAGAACCAAGTTTCTCATAGTGTCAGAGCCAGAAGGAACTTAAGAAATCATCGTCACCCAGTATTTTCATTTGCTGTAAATCGAAAACAAAAGCAACCGAACAGCAAGGCCTGAGGAGGTCAGGTGCCCTGCAGAGAGACTTGAAGTAAAAGGGTCAACATTCCATTGGAGTAGGTCAATGCATTGAAATTCCTCAATGTGAGTTTTAGTGTGAGCGAAGGTGAACAGCAACCAAAGAACAATTAACATTTTAATTTAATCAGCTTTTGAAATACCTGAAGAACCCCTGCATGATACACTTGTCGCCGGATGATGTCAGGTGGGGAAGGTAGGGCCGGAGAGGTCAAGGGCTCTTCTGTAACTCACACAGCTATCATGTGGGGGCGTCAGGGACCCCATGGGGTCCTCTCCTTGCCGTCTGTCACCTCACCGCCGGAGGGTGGCGTGTCAGTCACGAGTTAGAAGGTGGCGAACTATAAAACCGACACTGGGGGGCTGTCCCCTGGAGTGGAACTCAGGAGTAGGAAGTATCTGCAGAACAGCTGTCTCAGGACGGACACGCATGTGGTCCAGACGTGCTAGCGGCACCAAGCTCACGGGAGACGGGTGAGGTGAGCCACGGCCTTGCCCAGGGCCCAGGGCGACCCGCGTGCCCATCCTGGGTGGGACAGCCATTGGCATAGACATAAGTTGTTCGGCGTTAGAGGAAGATCCCATCAATTCAGGTGACAGATTGTAGGAGACCTATGTAGGCATGGCCGAAGTGCTGTAGTATCTCCCTGAAGTCACTAACATGTATAGAACTGAGGTAAAAACTAGGAAGGGAGGGTGTGCTCACAGTAGTGACACCCCATTCAGGTTCCCTAAGCCTTTCTGCTCTAGTGCGTGCCGGGCTGCCTTCTGAGGGCCCATGACTCCCAGGTGTGCGCACAGCTCGGGGCACAAAGCCGGGCGTCTTTGAGAGATGCGTTCTGCACACCTCGCGGGCTTTCCCTGTCTCTGGCTGACCGAGGTGGTGGCTGGCCTGACACCCCAACCTGTACTGTAGACCTTCTTGTCTTTCTCCTTTGCATAATTTCTTCAGCTCCCATATAAACCACTTCCAGGATCTCTGTTAAAATAACTAAAACTTAACAAGACCAACATTTAATTTAATTTGTAAAAAAAAATGCTTTGTATATTTGATATGTATATTCTATTTTCTGTCTCTTTTAATTTAGTCATCTGGAGATACAGAGTAGTGAGTTCTTTTCTCTCTGTGAAGAGCAATCTCCCTAATATAGTAAAATTTTTTTTTTACCAAGATTCCTTCTCCATATTAAAAAAATTCTAATTTCTGCTCTGGCTGGCTTAGCTCAGTGGATTGAGCGCGGGCTACGAACCAAAATGTTGCAGGTTCGATTCCCAGTCAGGGTACTTGCCTGCAGGCCATGGCCCCCAGCAACTGCACATTGATGTTTCTCTCTCTCTCTCTTTCTCCCTCCATTCCCTCTCTAAAAATAAATAAATAAAATCTTTAAAAAATTTCTACTTTCTTCTATTTATGTATATTTTCTCAGACTTTTATTTTGTGGCTCGTTCGTGAGGACCATGTTATGAATGTCCATGTTATGAATGTTGCTTCTGGTCCACTCTGAAGCCCCGGCAATGACTTTGTTAGTCTGACTGTGCAGGTCTGCCGAGACAGAACGCAGGAGTGAGATGGTGGGATTTTAATCACATTAGCCACATGATTTGATACAAAAACAATGGAATTCCTGGAAACATTGGACAAGCTACTGATTTAACTGTATGAGATTTTCTCACATTTCCAGGCCATGCTCCCTCTCTGCACGTCAACAAGGCAAACATACATTGCATTGCAGGCTCGCCCTCGCACACCCGGACAGTGACACAGGGCCGTGCGATCTCGGAGACACAAATAGCACGCTGTCTCTGATTAAGTCCAAGTTTAGGTGACTCGTCTGAGCTTTGAATTGGGAACTTCAGTACCACAATGAAGCCCCAAGGACATTGGGGATTCAGTTGTGTGATTCCTTGTCTCGCTAATTAGCAGTAAGGTTTAGAATTCCTGTTTAAAAATCAGGCAGTTGTAAACGCCTAAGCCTCAATTGTGTATGCAAATACCACACATTTTCATACTGTGTGGGACGACTGCATATGCAAACAGGTAATTTGACAGTTAATGATTCATCTGCACGTGCAAACCCACAATTTTAACACACAGATGCCAACTGGTACGTGCAAATCATGTTTCTTGTGGGCCCGACTCGCCCGATCTCTTTTCTCCTTTTAGAGAAACCCACCCTTTAAATAGTTTTTTTTTTTTCGTTACAGAAAATCTGTTAACATTCCAGGCATTGTGAGGCAAAAATATTATTTTAAAATTTTAAAGGTGTCTGAAAGAAATACTCCTCTGTGCCCATTTAATCTTCAAGAAAACAAAAATTGGGCCTTTTTAGTCCCAAACTTATCGGATAGCGTATCTACACGCCCGTGATGCCTTATATGTTTGATTACAAATATAAAATTATGACACAGCCGGTTCTGTATTTATCATCCGAACACTTTTCAACCTGAAATCACATAAAAGCTTTTTTTCCTCCAGAAGACCAATATTTAAAAGGTGTTGATTTATGTAAATCAATAATTTATCAACTCGCTGTCTCCCCTGGCTGCCAGCCAGATGCTTCTTGCTCTGCTGGGCCGGGCTGTGTCAGCTGCCACACATAATGGCCTCTGCTTCGTGTAGAAATAAGAGCATAAATATTTTAAAAATCCTGCTACAGGAAGTAAGGAGGGTTGGGGTGGAGGGGGGGGGAGGATGAGAGATTTTACTGGTTCATTGTGAGAGTCGAAAAAGTCTACATATTTTATGGGCTGGTTTTATCAGAAGTGGAGGCAGGGACGTCTCTCAGCCTGATTTTTATCTCCTAACAAGCCTGACAGACCCAAGTCTTTTCATAGCAATTTGTTGAAGACATCTGGTGAGGCTTTCTAGCGGATGAACACGCCGCAGAGTGTGCCTCTGGTATCAGTTGGCATGGCAACCGGTAAAAGACTATTCAACATCAGTAGGTTTCAAAAAGGTTGAGGCCTAGTTGAAAATCCATTTGGGCTCCTACCTGCAAAATTCTTTTGAAAATGCACTAAATCTTTTCCTAGGGCTCCAGAGACCGAGCCAGTGTGTACGACTGTGGCACCTTCGATCTTAAATAATTTTCAAAACACGGGATTAATGACTCCCGTCACTGGCGGCATTGCGGGAGAACCGGACTCGCTCGCACCGTGCGACGGAGGATATTGGGGGGAACATGGTGGCTGTTTCTCTTTGTGTCTGATCGTGCAGGAACCAGATTCTAAGTTAACAGGGTGAAATGAAAGAAAGAAAATCTTTACACGTTTCTGCAAAAATCAGCTGTATCTATCCTAAAGAACTAAATGGGATTTTCAATGCTAAGATATGTATGTCCTCAGAGCATTTTAATGTAGAAGGTTTTTTTTTAAAGATTGTTACTATTTTATGCTAAAATATTCTAGTTGAAGGATACTTTTTTTAACTATAAACCAGTTTAAGCAATATGCTTTGCTATCAATTGTTATAATTGTTTTGAAAATCATATAAACAATAACAAGGTCTTTGCTGGTGTACCTAAAATTTTTATAAATTGTAACTAAGCTAATATACCATTAATTAAAATAAACAATCCCCATGTTATTTCATCCAAAATATGTCTTGTATTGCAACAAGTATTTTAAATTTATAGCTAGCTTCCTAAAATGAAATAAAGAAAAATCATAATTTCTAAAAACACACCCATATATGTATATATATATGAAAAATAAATCATAAGATGCTGTATCATTGTCCTGACCATGAGTTATTTCATTTAAATTATCCACTCCAACAAAGGGCGGTCACCACACTTAATTTTTAAATAAAATGATGCTAATTAAAATTCAATTAATAATGTTCTTGGACAACGGGGTTCCCAATGGCAAGTGGAACGACCCAACGGCAACCACCACCACCACCCCACGATGCTCAGAACCGCGCCGCAGCGAGGCGTGTCCTGCCGATGCCGTTTTTTGCCGCCCCCCCGCCCACCCCCCGCCCGGTAGTGTGGGAATCCGCGGGATGGCCCGGGAAGCTCCGGGCCTCGTCGGAAGTCAGGCCAGGGCGCACAGAGAGGGCGGGGCTTGTGGGAAGTGCGAGGGATTGCGTCACACCGCTTTTCTTTCTGTTGCTTCAGAGGCAGCGCAGGTATTTACAAGCGAGAATCTACCTGCAGTGGAGGACAGAAAGGTCCAAACCCTAGACGACTATCTGGATATCTGTCCCGGTTTTAACCCTGATCCTCGCAAGGACAGAAGACCCTTGTCCTTTCAGTCCCTTAAGTTCCCTCCCCCAAAAATGGTGTAGCTCGGTGGATTGAGTGTCTGCCTGTGAACCAAAGTGTAGCTGGTTCGATTCCCAGTCAGGGCCCATGCCAGGGTTGTGGGCCAAGTCACCAGTAGGGGGCGTGTGAGAGACAACCAATCTATGTATCCCTCACACATTGATCTTTCTCTCCCTTTCTTTCTCCTTCCCTTCCCTCTCTCTAAAAGTAAACAAATAAAAGCAAAGAAAAAACGAATTTAAAAAACTGAGGCAAGCTTAAGACACATTTAAAAAAAAGGAAATGGAAAAAAGTTTGCCCTACCTGCCCCCCACCACCACACTGGGGTAAGAAAATTTTGTGCAACAGTTTTAGAAAGTATAGAGTTCTAAAGTATAAACTGTTAGCATTGCTAATAAAGTAGACATGTGTAAAAATGGAAGTTTGGGGATGGATAAAAATTTAGTATCATCAAACGATACCATTATATTTTAGAGGCATTTAGAAATTCAGCACTTTCAAAGCTTCTCCAGCAAGAATGAAGAGCAATGTTTTCTCCTGGGTCTAGAAACAAAAGGTGTTTCCTCCGCTGGCTCGCCCTCTGAAAGTTGCTCAGGTCACAGCTGGCTGATGTGCCACAACCACATCATGCTCAAAGAGGAAGACCTGGCTCACTCTCTGGAGTTTATTGCAACTTCTTGCCTTGCAGCCGGCCAGAGCAAAGTATATATTGTTCAGTATAAAAGAGAAACAGAGGCTGAAGAAGGTTAAGAAATTGATCCAAAACCATAACGGTCATGAAAGGACTTAAACTCGGTTCTGTCTGCCTCCAGTCTAGCAGTGGGCAACCCAGGACAGCCAGAGAGGGAGCCTTGTCTTCATACTGATGCAAACAAACAACGAGTGTTCTCTGCGGATCAGTGGACAGCTCAGAGGTGAGAGTCCTAAGGAGAAATCTGCCTGACTGCTCGCTCCTCATCACCCAGCCTGGCTGCACCCCAGAATTTAGCTCCCGGAATTCTAGACCACTCTTCCAGAATTTTGAGATGAGACGTCATGGCTGCTTGAAAGACTGCATATCTATCAACGTTACCTTGCCTGGCTGGGGTGCAGGGGTTGGTCTGTGCTGGCCCCTCCACTGTGAAACACCAGCCAAGCCAACCATAGCGACACACGACTTCATTCCTGCGGCTCTGTCCCACGTCCGCCCTGCCAGCCTTGGTAAGGGGGTCCCCTCCCCTCTGGCAGATGCATTCTTCTCAGCCTTCTGACCCAGGACCTGCGGGTCACTGGATTGACAGACAAAGGACGGCAAGAAATAGACAATCAGCATGGCACGTGAACTTAATGTAAATGGACTGAAATACATTTTTAATGACAACATATGTCGAATGCATGGCCCCTAGGGAACTGACATGTGTGCTTCATGTGGTGCTAAACTTCCTCCAGACAGTGTCACCAGGACCGAGTCCTCACCAAGGTGGAGAACTGAAAGCCAAGGAGCTCAGCCTCCTTTTAATCACCTTCTACTCATTTTCCAGGATGCCAGGGCTGTCTGCTGCAAAACCACGAGGCTTGCTCACCAGCGACAGTTTGGGTGGGGAGACTCACAGGCACAGAGCGACCCAGTGCTCCCAGCCCAGAGCCTGGGCCCACCCCCGCACCCCCATCATCTCTGTTCTGGGGAAGAGCAACATCACCTACTCAGTGTCTAGCAGTTTAGCCCTCTAAAGGTCACATAGCACATTTAGCTAAAAAAAAAAAAAAAAAAAAAAGGGAGGAGGGCAGAATTCAACATGGGTCAAAAGTACACCGATAGGTCAGTACATTGTAAAAACAGAGGGCTGTGGAATTATCTTCGTCTCCCAGCGAGTCAATACCGCGCTGGTAGGTGAGAACCAGAGGCTCATGGGAGGCACATGGTGACAGAAGGAGCCCTGACTCGGGGTGGCGAACACAGAGTACTATGTGCAGATGCTGTGCTGTGAAATCATGCACCTGAAACCCGTATAACTTGCTAACCACTGTCACCCCAATAAATTCAATATTTAGGATTTTACCAATATATTGAAAGCCTTAAATTTCAATGAACAGTGCCAAGACTGGCTTCCACAATACATTTCTCTTGTTTGGTTTATTGTGAATTTTAAAATTTGAATGAGATTCTTTATTATAGTCACACGCTTTAAACCCAGAGAACACATAAGGAAAAATGAATAGATTTTTTACCTGACTTGAACCAACACACACTGACTAGGTACCAAGCACATCATCATCAGACTTGTGCTGGGAACAGAGAAATAAATAAAACCAGGGCAGTGGCGGCGGCGGCTGTCGCTGGGGCCACGTAAAGGAGGGGCACCACCGCCGATGACAGCACCACGTCCAGGACGCTAAGGGAGCGTGAAGTTGGACGCGATCCGCTCTGCTGGAGAGGTCAGAGAAAGGTCACACAGAGGAAGTGATATCTGAGCTGCAGTTTAAAGGCTGGATGGGCCTTAGCTGGGTGGAGAAGGGGCAAGGCAGGGAGTTCCAGGCACAGGGAAAAGCACTGGACCAGAGAGCCTGAGCCCTTTTTGGATGGAATATGAGTGAACGGGAAGATGATATTCTGCGATGTAAATTTAGAAATAGAGTTTGTGACCTCATTGCTCAGGACGCTGGGTGCCATGGATGGACTTGGAGAGTTGTTATTCTCTAGAACGTGAGGGGAACAGGTGAAACCAGCCAGACAACAAGGCCCTGAAGAGTCTCCAAAGAAGAGGGGTTGAACCCCGAGGTTCTGCCCCCGAAATTTGAGTCAGCATACTAAGGATTGGCACATCGGCAAAGGCAATAGGAGGGGCACTAAAATGACCCCCCGGGGAGGAGCTGGTGTTCATGTAACCTTTTATTTAACAAATGCTTATGGAGCGCTAAACTGTGTACCAGGGAAAACTGGATTTAAAAAAAAACCCATTGGCTGCACCTTTGAGGAGAGATGCCACAGTGAGGAAGAGGATGGAGGGGAGGGATCTGCACAGGACACTACCAGAGAGGCCGTGCCCTTGACCCACCGGAGATGGCTTTCTGGGAGAGACAATCCCTGGCCTAAATTTGAGTTGAGAGTAAGGATGAACCGCTTGAGGTCCGTGTGGCCTTGGGCCACACTGGATATTTCTGGGCCGCATTTTCTTCATCTGTGAAGAGAGGGCCCAAGGCTGGACCCGGGGCTCCCACCCTGGCTGCCGTTCGAATGACCACGGGGACCTAAAACTGCTGGTGCCGGGACCCACTGCAGAGCAGCCTTGCGTCAGCGTCTCTGGGAGGGGCTGAGGTCCTGGCCTGTACTGCAAGCTCCTCGGCCGGCGCTCCTGTACTGCGCCAGCGTGGGGGGGGGGTCACCGCGCGAGCTGCGCTCTCAAGTCTCGCTCGCTTGTGAAGTGGGCACTGAAGACCGACCCAGGCAGACCCAAGTGGACCCTGCAAACAGCAGATGCCTCGCCTTCCATCGGCACCCCTCCCCCACCCCAAACCCCGTACCCTCCCACTGCCCAGGAAGCCGCGCGAGGATGCCTACCCATAGTTTCTAAGTGCCCAGGACCAAAGATTTCCTCCGTATCTTTAAAAAAATACAAGTGCCTGGCTCACATCCAATTCCCTCAGAAAATGGTCACAGCAGAGAAGCCAACTTTTCTACAGTCTTTTCAGGCCAAGGGTCCTCTTCGCAGACCCCCAATTGCTCCTCCCGACCCCTGAACTTTGTTTTCTGTTTGCAACATTTTACATGTACTTAGTCCCCTTTCTACATGTCACCTTCTCTCGGGATCTCACCCAACTTTCTACACCCAGTTCACTTACTGTTTTCACGAAACCTGCCCAGACTTTGCTTTCCTAGATTTATATCATTATTCTCCAGTAGCATTTGCATAACTCACTTATTTTATGATTATTTATTCCCTGTAAGTTCTCTTATTTTTGCCTAAATGGTTATCAAATATTTTATCATGTTTACCTTTGGGAAGAGGAATTACATGGAAAGAAAATTAAATAAGAAATGAAGTAGGATAATTATAAAGGAAATTAAATTTGACTAAAAAATAGGTGTAGAGGATGACAGAATTTTAAACAGCCAGGAGGTATAGAAATGTCATTTATTCATTTATTCATTCGTTTGATATATCTTTATCAAGGGCCAACAATGTGCTGGTATTATTTTACATGCTAGAGGCTTTGAAGGAAAAAAAAAACCTTGGAAACATGGATTTCTGCATTCTATTGGGGAGAACAGACAAGACATAACTAAACATGGACATGTAATGAATGTGGTAACCATGAAAAATGAAGGAGCTTGGAAGACCACAGATGAGAACGGACGGACAGGTGGGTGCATGAGAAGCCCTCTCCAGGCCCTGGGGACACGCCAGCAGATCCCGCGCGATCCGGGCTGTGATCTTCACACGGGCCCAGCCTCACTCACGTGGGCCCTGTTCTCGTTCTTCTCAAAGAGAAACGAAACCGCCTGTGGTCACAGCAGGGGACCAGGAGCCGGGACCGTGCTAGTGTACAGGTTTGCAAGTAGGCCCTTCCTAATCCTTGCCGTTGGTAGGTCTTGCTTCGATTTGTGCATTGAGGTTTTCTCACATGGACTAGCGTTTTGTCATAGGTATCACATTTGCTTTGTAAGGAGAAGTAGCTTTAATGGCTTCCCATTTCTGGTAGTTTATATGATTTAACTTTAGAAGGATTTTGAAATTTTCCTTGGTAACAAGCTCCCACTAATATGTCACAGGGAACATTAGTGCCTAAATATTAATTCGAATAAAACTTCAAAAGGATTACATTGAAAACACCTATTTGCGAGTACAAGAGGATTAAAAAGTCGGGAGTAAGAAAGGATGATGGAAGCATTTCTTCTGATATTTTGATGATCTGCAAACAAAATGGCAAAGAGGACAGAGTGGGAAATGCAAGATGAAAAGTCCTGTTTCGTCCCCTCCACACACGGAGCCGGCGTGGGTTAAACGGGACAGAAGGGAGCCCGCCCCGCCCGCCACGGCTGCTGCTGACAGGAGCCGTCACTGCGAGGAAACTGGGGCGGAGGGAGGCGGCTCCCAGGCATCAGCACCCCGAGACAGATGGGGGGAGGAGGCGCATGTGTCAGTCAGCCCAGGTGACCCGTGCCCTGCACCAGCGCAAGACTTCCTGCAGCCGGTGCGTCTCTTTGGGGGCTGGCAGGGCCCTGGACGATCTTAGGAGAAAGTATTCTCCTGAAGCCACATTCTCGAGTCAAAAAAAAAAAACAATAACAAGGGGAAGAGAAAGAATCAGATGCCCCACACTATGTGAGTTCTGGTGCGGAGTCCTCAAACCCAGGGGCAGGCAGTAAGTGGCCACGCGGCGTTTCAGTCCAGTGTGTGAGATTCAACTCGCTTGGAAAAAGGTGCCTGTGTGTACATGTGAATATGTTCAATATTTAGATAAAAGCATTTACATAGTATATAAAATGCCTGGAGTCTTCTGGCTGCAAACAGCTTTGTGTATATTGAGAAGAGATCAGGTCATTTTTCCTATGCATATATGTATAAGTATGTGCAAGTATGTGTATGTATGTGTACATAGGATGAATATGTGCCGGTATATTGTCTGGGTTTGTGTAATTCTCAGAGTAAACAATTACAGCCAGAAACTCTAAACATTACTAGACTACATGGCGGGAAATGTTCTTGTGTGTGGACACATTGCCTCCGAGAGCACATACCTGTGATCAGTTTGCATTTCGTGTGTCTTACCTAGGGATTTGTACTTGGGCAAAAAGGGTTACAGAGTCCATTAGCTGGTCTGAATTGATGACAATAAATCCCCGATGCGCAGCTATGACAGGAATTACTCTCCTCTAATGACTAATAAATGTGGGGAAGTCATGTGTCCCATTGGATTACTTGGCTAAAATCGCATTTAGAAGATGGCTAATTGTCTAAAATTTATCCAAATTCAATACAAATTGTATTGCCACTAATTGCCTTTGCAGGTTTCAGAGCCCGGAGCACATTTAAATGTACGTGTCCCAGCCTCCTGGGCACGTGTGATACGCGGGTGGGGTGGCCACCGCCATCCAGTGTCAGCTTTTCAGCTGTTTTGGTAATTTGACAGTAAGTGATTATGGTTTGAAATATGACTTTCCATGTTTAGGGCGGAGACACACTGTACTTTTAAGTGAAATGTTTTTGTCATGGGTAGTCTATTCTTATTGTGTTGCAGTTTGACATGTCTTAATTGTAAGATCAGCGTTACCAACAAGTAGAAACACATTGTTCCACCTGTTAGTTCTACCGTACATTTATTTTATTGTTGTTCTAAGTCAGCTGAGCTCATTCACCAAGTGCCGGTGTGCTGAACAGCTGCTTCCAAAATTTTTATAATCTTAAAAGAATCCCTCATTTGAAATTCCTTATATAAAATTGATGTTTTTCATGTAGTGAACAAATTTTAAAATCACAGAAAATATGTAAATTTTAGCAAAATAAGTGAGAACTATTATAGCTAGATATGTAAGAAAGTGTATATTTAAAAAAATTTCTATTGGAATTCTAAATTTGTTTTTCTTTATAAAGAAGCTCATAAAAGTTGTGACAAATACTCAAAAATATTTTGGATGAAATATTTTATTTTGAAATACTCTTCAGAGCGAAAAAGTGCAAGGTGCGATGATTAGACTGAGAAGGAATTTAAAAAAACACAGAGAGAGAGAGAATTAAATGAGCTAAGAAAACACTATATTTTCTTAACCCCAAACTCAATGAGTTAGCAGTTCTGGGTTAAATGGTAGTTTGGTCAATCTTTCTACTGAAACACAGAAAATATCTGATAAAATATGACAGCTATATATACACGCAGATACGTAACTGGTTTGTATATTGCGAAGAGAAGTCTCCGCGGACCAGAGCAGAGGAAGAACCCCGGTGTAAGTAAGGGCCGCAGGTAGCTTCCCTGTCCATTGGGAGCCAGGCGGTGAGGCAAGAGCTCTCCGTGACCTCCCACAGCCCACGCGAGACCGGGCCAAGATCGCATGCTCTGGGTCCCACGGTCAGAACTGCGGACGCCCACGGAAGCCTCTGGCCTCACTCTGTTCATGAATGAGACGTAGAATACCACCCACCAGGGTGGGGCGGAGATACAATCACCCAGAAGAAGTAAAGGTCCCCAAGTTGGAGCTTGATCTGCCCCCGCGGTGGGCCTGGCTCTTGACAACGTAAAACCTCACACGCACACGCGGAGGGACACAGAGGAGGCCTGGGAAGCAGATCAAACGACTGCAGGGAGTTAGAGCCGCGGGAGGGAAACAGTCCCACGAAAGAGAAAGGGTGGACCCAGCCTTCTGAACACATCCATGCCCGAGGAAGTAATAATGGTAAAACCATTTGAAAAAGACTTTGACATCTAACGTTTACAATTTCTATAGCTGTAGTGGGGGACACAGTCCCCATGAAAGAAGATAAACGTAATTCACTAGGAAGGAAGAAATTATGTTAAAAGCGTAAGCTTCTATAAAAATAATCTGTTAGAAATACTAGAAATGAAAAGTATAGTCAAGATAGTTTTTAAAATAATGGATGAGCTTTAAAGTCACCTACGAACAGCTGAAGAAACGGTAACGGGACTGGGCGAGAACACGGAATACCTGCAGTGGGGCACCACACAGAGGTGGGGAGTCTGGAAGGAAAACTACGATATAGGCAAGGTTAACGAAGATGCTCCATTTAATGTCTACATCTCAGAAGAGAAGGAGCAGACATCTGAACAGACAATACTTGGAGGGTTTATGGCTAAGAATCATTCTCGCAGAGAGATTATTAATATTGAAAAAGCCCAGAGGAACTGGCCACATTGGAACACAAACGCAGGATATTAGAGATAAAATAAACCCTGAAAGCCCCCAAGAAAAGAAAAGTTAGAGTGCTTACAAAGAACAGCAATAAAACCGACAGCAGACTTCTCATTAGCAGCCAGGATGCCAGGACAGTGTAGGCAGTAGCTTTAGCACCATTACAGGAGACAAAACACATGAACTTCACATTTTTTATCCAGTAAAATGATGATTTCATAGGGTGATGAAATGGGCATTCGTTGTATTTTCTGATGGCCTTTTATTCTCAGTTTGAACAAGAAGCAAGAAGGAAATTGAAAACAGAAAAAAATGTGTGGCAAAAAGAAACAATGAGGAAAATATTAGTAAATTCAGATAGTAAATCTAAATAAATACAGATTAAAGTAAACTAATAAAATACACAAATCTGGACATGTTTAGCTGAATTAATCTTCATTATGTTTTTTGAATTTTCCACTCCTTTCGCAGATTCTCAAAACAATTAAGTGGATTTAAAATAATATTAAGAATATTGATAATAGAAACAAAGCTAAAGAAAACCAAAACATTACCAGAAAAAAAACTACAGAGAAATCATAGAATATACTAAAAAAATAGAACTTATAATTGGTGAGAAATAAAAAATATTTAAATAATGACAAAAATAACTGCAGGATAAAAGAAGTCTAAATATTTGCAAAGTTGTTGTTTCTAAAAAAAGATGAGAAAAATAAAATTGATGTAGTAATCAGTCATGAGACAAGAAAACCTAAGCTGATAAACATCCAAGTCTTTAATTTATGCAAAAGATTTAAAATATGCATATACTAGTTATATCTTCTGAAACTCAAGAGTGCAGAAACTATAAAGAAGCAAAAAGGTTAGCTGCAAAAGAATAAAAAATTGTTTGCTTGCACATCTTGTATAACAGTAGATGCTGGAAGGCAATGGACTTCTGGAAAAGAAAATCGTCTGACTCGATTTTGAACCCTCTGTGCAGTTGCTGGTAATAGGAGGAAGCAATCAAAGGTGCTTTGGTTTGTGTAAGAATTCAGAAAGTAGTTCACCAAAATACTTCTCCTAAAGAAAAAGCCTCAAAGATTCAGTGTAACTGGTTGAGAAAGGAACCAAAATAATCCGAAGGCTGCAAAGCTGTATTAACGGAAGACTGGTCGTGGTCATTGAAAGCAGCCATGTATTTACTGAAGCCTAATTTTGTATATACACTTTCAGAACAGAATCTAGATGATAAAAGATGAAAAATGTTTGAAATAACCTATTCCTCTGGGTCTGGAATCTCGAAGTGAAACCAACCAGACCAGGCGAAGGGAGAGGAGAGCAGAGAAGTCCGCAGACGCGGGAGTTCAAAACTCAGCATTTCACAAAGGGCCTGATAAATACAGAGCTGCTGTTTTAGGATTTTCATGAAAAGACCATCTCCAAAAGAGTGATAATCAGGATCTATTTTAATCAAATCAGTATAAAGGATAAGAAAGATCCGCATTTGATTCCAACTATGATTTCTGGAAACAAACAGGAATGCTGCGAAATGGAAGGCATAAATGGGCGGCATACCTGTGACACACTCGTGAAAATTAATATTAAAGCGTTAACTACTCTGTTCAAAGTTGGGCATCTCAGCCTCATTCATAGCCCAGAAATCCACCCGGATGCTCTCCGTAAGGGGGAGATTTAAAACTCAATGACACAGTGTGAGACAACGGATGGGCGGGGATGTGCATGGCGACGTTTAGCCAACACGAGGGGCTGGTGTTCCGTTCGGACAAGCCAAGGTCTCGTCACGCTTGTGCTGGCTCTGATGGGCCCGGATGCACGGGGGGAGCGAGCCGCTGATTATTGGAGACAAAAAACAGTATGACCACTGGAAGGAAAAAATAGAGAATACGGACAGATGGTCTGTCTGGGAAACCCCAAGTAATCAATTACCAAAAGAAGTTTTTTTTAAAAAAAAAGTAATGGGTTTATGAAGTTAATGTCTCAGAAATCAAGAAGCATTCTGAAACATCAGTAATAATGCAACGCAATGGGATAATGAGGTAAGTAATAGCGCAACAGCATCACAAATCATTGCTCCGTTTCCAAGTGTATGTGGAATGCCCTAAGTCTGTTTGGAAACAGCTGGCAGAGGAGCCTGGGGGCTCACGTGCCAGAGACGCAGGGGACTGTGCTGTCCTCTGACTTGGCCGTCACCGTGGCCGTCAGCTCAGCCACCCGTCTTGTAAGAAGCTGGAGGGACTTACCCAAGTTTTTTCTGGGCTTCTTGTCTAAGTGCCAACTTTTATTATGATTTTCACATTTCTCTAATCACTATGAAAGTTTATATGTCTGAAAGCTTCAGAGGATGCCAGGAAATTAAAATTATGCAACACTGCGCTGATGGGACTGATGCCCAGTTGAGGTTGAGCGACTAGGAAAAGCATATTAAATGGCAACACACACACTAAAACAAAAGCAGGTAGAAAATTCTAAGTGGGAAATAACGGTTTTAAATGGCGATTCTCAAATGAAAAGAGCCAACAAAGGACTTTAGCCAATAGTTCAATATATTCTGCTTTCTGTTACTTATTATTATTTACTAGTCAGATGATAAATTCATGTAAATTTTAAAAATTTTCTTTCCCTTTTCAATGAATACATGCCACTCACAGTTACCAAAGGGTCACGGGGATTTCCGCTCTCTGGAGTCATTTTTCATGAGTTTTCAACAGAGTTAAAAAAAGAAAAACCAGAGCGAATCCTACATTTGCAGACAAGTCACTGTAATTGAATACGTGACTTGGTATGACCAACGGTAGCCGGAAATATTAAGGTCAGAAATAAAAGGAAGAACACGGTAGCTAAGAAGGACTCTTTTTCGTCAATCAATGGGAACAGGTCGAGCTGCTTGAAGAAGTTGTGAGTGGTCATTATAGAAGTGAAAGGTCAGGTACAACGTGATAAAAGCTTTTTGAAATGTCCCCATGAATTTCCCATAGTGCAAACCAAATCGCCATACACTGACCAGCATAAATAATGCAACTAAGGTTGTGGTCAACAACCCTGTTATCATCCCAAATGGTGGACAGACTCGAAAAGCATGTTTCCAGCGTGAAGTGGTGAACAGGGCTGGTCTGGAGAAGGGAAACACAGGCTTTTATGAATAGGGAGAAATAGAGTTTAGACATAGGTAAAAAGTGAGGCAATATCCACTGGGAAATATCAGTTAGAAGGAAAATTTTTCACCTCAGGAGGAGAAACCAACTAGGCTTAGTCAGAACAACTGACTATACACAAAACAAGCAGCAGTGTGTTCAAGCAGCTAAATGTAAAAAGGATAAAAGCAAATATTTAAAAAGTATATAGACCCATGATATTTTCTCACATAATGAAAGATATTTTTTAAAGATTTTATTTATTTATTTTTAGAGAGGGAAGGGAGGGAGAAAGAGAGAGAAAGAGAGAGTAACGTCAATGTGCGGTTGCTGGGGGCGGTGGCCTGCAACCCAGGCATGTGCCCTGACTGGGAATCAAACCTGCGATGCTTTGGTTTGCAGCCTGTGCTCAATCCACTGAGCTACACCAGCCAGGGCATGAAAGATATTTAAAAAATATGCAACTACCAAGATGAAAACTAATAGGTCAAAAGATCAAAAAGATCACAATATTGAACATTACAAAAGGCATAAAACCCAAAAGGAGAATGATTTGCATGGTGCATACTGAAGTTACCTTTCTTCCGCACAGAGCAGTCAGAGTCACCAAAACACACGTACCCACACGTACCCACACGCACTGACACACAAGCATGAGCACACAGGTAGGAAAATACTACGTTTTTCAAAAAAATTATTCAAAAAAGACAATAGATGCAAATTACAGTTGCTATTACTTGTATATAAGGAAATGGAAAGTTTTTATACCAATACGGCAACCCTAGGTAGGCAGCGTGTGGTTAGAAAGCAGCACAGCAGCCTCCTCACACCTCCCCTGTCCAGTCTCCTGGAAGAGTCTTTGAAAATCTTTATCAAAAGTTCCTGGCTGGCGTAGCTCAGTGGATTGAGCATGGGCTGTGAACCAAAACATTGCAGGTTCGATCCCCAGTCAGGGCACATGCCTGGGTTGCAGGCTGGGTCCCCAGTGGGAGTCACATGAGAGGCAACCGCACATTGATTGATTTCTCTCTCTCTCTCCTTCTCCCTCCATTCCCCTCTCTAAAAATAAGTAAATAAAATCTTAAAAAAATCTTTATCAAAAGCAATTTTGTAATAGAAACACATACTAAGGAAAACATAGACCTATATAAAATCATTCTACAATCATTCCCAATAGTCCTATATAATAATAAAAGCAGAGAAAAAAATCTAAATACTCCAAGTTAAGGGTTGATTGGATAACTGTGATATGTACATAATATAGAGGATTCTGTATTCATAAAATCATATTTGGAAAAATAATTATATGAACATTTATGATATAGTCTTAAGTAAAGAAAACTAGTTTATAAAATATTTTGTACTGTAAGTTCCAAATATATAAATGTGTTTTTGTGTGTTTTCATAGAAAAATTACATTAGCACGCATGTAATGGTAACTACTGGGTAGTGAATGTTGAGTATTTTCTAAATTTTGTATAAAAAAGTAATTAGTGACAGATAAGTATTATATGATTATTATGTGGTTTTAAAAAGTTGAAATAACTGAAACGCATGCAACTAGAATAGAATAGGTTAACAAAGGGGTTAATAGATACATGGATATATGTCCCAGGCAATATAGTAAAATGCTAGCTGTGAAATCTAGGTGATGGGTATATGTATATTCACTAAAAAATTCTTTCAACTTTGTGACATATTTGAAAATTTGCATAATAAAATATCAGAAAAAAATGATTTAAAAATAGAATAAAAATACATATCTTCTTCCTAACCTAGTAATAACTTTTTCCTTTTCAAATACCAGTATCAAATATACATTTATAATAAATATTCAAGTTATTCAATTGTTCTTTTCAAAAGAGGTATATATGAGCCCTGGCTGGTGTAGCTCAGTGGATTGAGCTCAGGCTGCGAACCAAAGCGTCGCAGGTTCGATTCCCAGTCAGGGCACATGCCTGGGTTGCAGGCCATGACCCCCAGCAACTGCACATTGATGTTTCTCTCTCTTTCTTTCTCCCTCCCTTCCCTCTCTAAAAATAAATAAATAAAATCTTTAAAAAAAGGTATATATGTTACATTCAACAAACATTTTTGGGAAATTACTCTGAGAAATGGGATGGGTTCTGTGGAAGCTTAACAGACTCAAAACTCCTCAGAAAGAAATATATGTAAAAATTGTTACACGTGGAAATGCACAACAGATGGGCCGGAAAGAGTTTGGACATTTAAACACATTCAACACCTTTTTCAGAAGGGCTCCGTAGTGAACAGGTACGGGTGGGCTGACTTGAGCGCCTAGCCAACATCAATAATCTTGCTTCTATATGATGAAATTCTGGGCTTCAAATGGACTTGTATATGATAGAGAATCTACAAAGCAAATACAAATGTATTGAACACTCATATACAACCTGCAATGTGAGGATTACCTCTATTTTGCAAGGGAAAACTAAGGAGCAGAGACATCAACTTCCGAAGCCAAAACCTGCACCATGTAGCCAAGTGAACTTCGCCCAGGGCTTCCTCTGACCCGGGACGTTTTGCCACTGCACTAGAGATGCCATTTTGTCACGCCACTGGTTCGTGACTCGTGTCTGCCCGATGAAAGACAATGTGAACGGAAAAGCCTGACGGTGGCGTTCTCTCCTTGACTCGGACTTAATACATACGAAGGTGTTACAGGGCCCGGGCAGTGGCCTCCAGCCATCAGTTCTGTAGAGCCGCTGTCAGCTGAGAGCTGGGCGGAAATGCAAAGGTTTGGTCTTACCCTTTTCTACCGAATCAGAAAATATAAGAGCTCGGAAATCTGCATGTTAACAAGCCCCATAATCATGATGCCTGCTAAAGTTTCAATTCTCTAATTAAATGGTTAATTTACTAATTAAGCTGGCAGGAATATCCAGGAGGCTCTGAACTTCTGACTTCTGAATTCTCTGCATTTTATATTAAGTATTTTTATATGCTAAAATTATGGTTTGTGCCATCTAAAAATTTTAATGACACCATTACAACATTTGTGGTAAGTTATACAACATGTTTGGGGGGGTTTGAATTGCTCGTTTGTATTTCAAATTCCAGCTTAGTCACAATTTATTAACATAATTGTACTTAAACGAAAAGTTAGAATTATTGAGTTTATCTCTCTGTTCATTATTTTTATTATAAGCAGAATATATTATGCCAAAACAAGTTTCTGAGTCAGATAAACATTATCGAGCACTGAAACAACTACGTGTTTTAAGTTTGTAGCTACTATAAATTTTTGGCTCTACTACTGCACATCTAGCAACTTGTGCTATTTGTGAGATCTCAAAATAACACTTTTTTGCTTAATAACACTTAAAAACATGTGTTATTAAGGCAAGTACTATCTGATGTCAAACATATTGAAGTCAGCATTATCTGCCAAATAGGTGTTATGCTTTTATGAAATAATCGAATGAAAACTGAATTTAAACATTGGTTGAAGCATACCAAGTCATATCATTACCAACCACACTGAAATAACCAGTTACTGTGATTTTTGTTTTACTCAAACGGAAACTTCTGTTTCATTGGAGAAGCCCATTCTACTCAAATGCATTTTTCCGTGCCCATCAGCATGCTGTCTGATTTGCTCAGTGGCTCTTGCTGATTCACAGTGACGGTTTTGAATGATGTCATCCCTTTTTTTTATCATTTCTGAGTTCATGGCATTTAAAGTTGAAAAATATCATAAAAGTACCATAATGAGTAGCATAATCCTAGGAAGAGATTAACAAATATTTCAAACCTGTTTCTGCTGAACTATAAAAGTTCTGGTGCATCTTCTCTGTACACTTGCATTCAAATCTAAACCAAATAGACTGAGGCCATGACCCCTTATATGTCTTCTGTATCTTTTGCTTCTCATGGCAGCCCTTGAGGAAGAAAGAGGGGCGGGGAGAGGAAGGGAGGGAGGGAAGGGAAGGGAAGGGAAGGAAAGGGGAGGGGAGGGGAGGGGAGGGGAGGGGAGGGGAGGGGAGGGGAGGGGAGGGAAGGGAGAATGAATAAAAGAAAAAGAAAAGATAAAAGTATCTCCACTTGGAATTTTTAAATTTCTATAATCTGATCCCATTTTCCCCAAAATGGAGCTCGAACACTCCTGACTCCTTGGAGCAGGTTATTTCTGGCTCAGGACGCCCTCCTTTGTCACTAATACACACCACTTATTCGACTCTAACCCCTTCCATGTTTGAAGGTTCGAGTCACTTGCAGAATGCCTTTCCTGTTTAATTTTACTAACATGGGCTCTCTTCTTCTCAGAACCCTCATACAGATGTCATAAACACTGGCCTTATGTGGCATGGTTTTGAATGGTTTTATGCATTAAAGACCTGATTCTTCAACGAGTGTTAAGAAGATCAGTGAGGTATGAAGGTTAAACTCACAGGCCCTGGCATCACACTGTTGGCCTTGCCTTCTTCTTTGGCCCATCACTTGCAGACTAACCCTCCTTGATCAGGCCATGTGGCTTTCCCTAACTCAAATTATTTGTGCCTCAGTGTCCCCATCTGTGAGATGATGACAAAGAATGTATCAAACCTCTGATAGTTAATCCATGCAATGGGTTGACCAATGGTAGCAGTTATTATCAGGGTAAACTGTTTCCTCTATGGAAAGGAGTGAAAATAATTTCAATTCTAAAATAAAATCTTATCTGAGTCTTTGTCCAATAACTAGCCTAGAAAACTCATAATATTCTCATTGTGGTTTTGCTGTCTTTGGTGATCTCAAAAGTCTATTCTAAGTCTGAAATTCTATTGCTACTAGAGTGAGGATTTTGTCCAATTAAGTACCCTTCCTTCCTCCCTCCCTCCCTCCCTTCCTTCTTTTTCCTTCATGGAATTAAAATTATGAAATTCCCACAGATGAGTATTTTTGGGAAGAGATTGCGACACATTTTTGGAAAAGAGATCATGCTATCTACTTCTTGCTTTTCTTTCCCATTGTGATCCATGGCTCTGCATTGTCTATGCCCAACACCCGTGTGCCAGCTAATCAACCGACAGGCCTTTCGCGCTCCGGCGTGCTCAGACTAGGGGACGCTGAGCCATGTACAGAGCCTTTTGCTCCTGTGTTCACTGTACTCAACCCTCTCCTGGCTGAGCGCGTACAAACAAATATGGCAAGCCAAGGCCTTTGTTCTCTGACACTTGGCTAGCAGTGATTTTAAATAATGGGGTTTACAATAGAGACCTCCTCTAAATACACATAATCTTCAGACTCTTGGTTTGGCAAACAAATAGTTACTTAATAACCAAAACCAAACCAAAACAAACACAAAATGAAGCAAAACAAAACAAAAACAAAGGTCTCCCTTCGCCGAGCTGGGCCAGTCCTGCAGGAAGGAGCCCGCGTGGTGGCCTGGCCAGTGAACCATGCGTGGACAGCAGTACCCTGTCACCGCTCTGGCAGGGGCCTCCGATCAATGCAGTTTAGCGCTGGGGTCCCCGAGGCCCGGGCTATGGTTCGTACCCAGTTGGGAACCCAGACACAAGGGCAGCTCACCTGAGCTCTGCCACCTGTCCCTGCCCTCCCTCTGCCCCCCAAACCCTAGTCTACAGCAGGAGATGACCTGCTGTGCCTCCTGACCCCCTACCCCATCTGAACTCCACCTCCCGCCCCCCATTTCCACCTTCCGTGGAAAAGCCGGTTCCCAATGCCAAAATGGTTGAGGACCGCTGGCTAGCACATCCCCAAACTCAGTCCTGAGTGAAGCTCTCTTCTCGGTGTCCTTACACAGATTTCCCATGTAGAAAAATGACCTGACCTAGACATGCCTCCGTCATTTCTATTGTTGAATATTGCTTTTCAAAAACTAGTAGTAATAATTACAAAGAGAGTTTAGTTGAGAGTGAATGGGAATTTCTTTTTTATTTTTTTAAATTTTATTTAAATTGTTGCAGTACAATTTTCTATCTTTTACTTTCATCCCAAACCACCCACCCAACCCTCCCCTCCTCCCTCCCATTTCCACCCGCCCCTAGTTTTTATCCATGTGTCCTTTACACTTGTTCCTGTAAACCCTTCCCCTTTTCCCCTGAAATTTCCTCTCCTCTCCCCTCTGAACTCTGTCAGTCTGTTCTCTATTTCAGTGTCTTTCGTTATATTTTGCTTGTTTCTTTGTTTTTTTGTTTAGGTTCCTGTTAAAGGTGAGATCATATAGTATTTGTTTGTCACTGCCTGGCTTGTTTCGCTTAGCATAATGCTCTCCAGCTCCATCCAAGCTGTTGCGAAGGGTAGGAGCTCCTTCTTTCTCTCTGCTGCATAGAATTCCATTGTACAAATGTACCACAGTTTTGAATGGGAATTTGTTGATCATCAGAATAACAAAGTACTGAGACAATACCTTGGGAAATGTAAGAAACCAAGGGATTGAAATAAGTATTTTAGCTGAAGTCAAGGTGCTAAATTAAATAACCTGCCTACATCCTTTCGTTTACGATCCTGTTACCTAGAGATACTTTAATCTACTGTAGTGTCCGAGAAATAAGGAGGTGATGGTCTAGTTTAGACTCTACCCTGGGGACAAGCATTTTGGGAGGTAGAAGGAGATTTTTCAAAAAATTAAAATCTCTGTTTCCCTGTAGGTTCTAGTGTACTAGTAACATAGTAACACTCGATGTGCATAACGTCAATCTTCTTGTTGAGTCTACTTGATTTTATTATCATAAGAAACGGTTTTGGGAGAGCTTCACACTCCACATTCTTCCCGTAAGAAACATGAAAGGGAGAAATGCGCAGAAACACTATGGAGATTGGATAAGTATATACGGGGTGATTTTCTGATTATATTGTGAAAATATTGTTTCCAGACTCATGTACACATGTGGATAAACTAACTGCACATATTTATTATGAATATTTTAAATGGGAGGAATACCAGTAAAGCCCATGGAGTAAATATATAGTCATTTTGTAAACTATTTATCTGGAAACCTCAAGAGCTTTTTGCTGCTGTTTCATCTGACAGTTAAATTTGTTTTAGTGTCTAAGTACTAGTTATGTGATATTATTGTATAAAGTAGCCATGAAAATATGTACAATTTGCTTGTAAGAACGATCGAATAAATAAAAACATATGGGCAGAGCCTGTTTTGATCAACCCGTGTAACTCCACAAGCGCCAGGCAGCCCTCCGCTTACTCTTCTGTGTGAACACGCACGCGCTAATTTAACACGCTGCCGGACTCATTTGTAAAAGTAATGGGGTGTCGCCTTATTAAAGCGTGTAAACATATACCATTGCATACATTCTTAACGGAGTTGGGTTTAAAGATCTCTGTGGATTCCTAAGACATCTTATTGAAACCTCATGAAAAATAGGAAGGCAATCTAAACACACTCCATGAACTTTTTAAATGCATCGACCAAAATACCCATAGATAATACACTGATGGTAGTTTGTATTGAATGAACACATTTTATATGGATTACTACACCTTTTAGTAACATGTCCTAAAATTGGAAATTTTATATTGTATTTTCCCTTTCAAGACATAACATTAGAGGAGGTTAACTAACAACCCACAGGCTGCTCTATGGGCAGCCTGTACCAATACGCGCTGAGACAAACTCTAAGACCCAAGACCTGAGCAAGCCTATGGAATCTGGAAGACTCAGTTCCTTTTTTTTTTTTTAAAGATTTTATTATTTATTTTTACAGGGGAAGGGAAGGAAAAAGAGAGGGAAAGAAACATCAGTGTGCGGTTGCCTCCCATGTGCCCCCTACTGGGGGCCTGGCCCTCCACCCAGGCTTGCACCCTGACTAGGAATCGAACCAGAGGTCCCTTGCTTCACAAGCCAGCACTCGGTCCACCCAGCCACACCAGCCAGGGATGGGAGACTCAGTTCCTAGAGTCGTCCTTTTCCTAATGTTCAGGTCAGGAGGCCAGACTGAACAACATAGTTTCGAAACAGCCCTCTACGTAAATACAGTATTCCAAACACATAATATAATAAAAGGGATACTTTTTAAGAATCTTCAATTATATTATACAAATGGTGATGCTTGTTTAGGCAGTTTTCTATTACGAGTCTGTCGTTAGGGGGAAGACATTGGAGCTAGAGACATAAACTGGAGAAGCCAACAGGTAGGTGCTATTTTTATCCATAGGACAGGACTGTGTTGTAGGAAGAGAAAATACAAACACAGCGGTGAACAGGAGCCAGGATTGAGCCCACATCTTCAACCCTTAATGCTTAGAGGAGGAGGAGGAGGAGAAGGGGCTAAAGTCACCAGGACAGAAACCGAGAAGGAAGAACCATCGCGCTGGAGAAGAAAGAAAGAGTGAAACCTTCAAAGACACTAAAAACAACAGTCATGGAAGATGTGTCCACAAAGAGGGTGCTTCGCTGTGCCAGGCATTCCCGGGGGGCTGAGGGGGCTGGGGGGGGCAGGGATGGAGAGCAGACTGCTGGTTCAGCGAGCGGTGTGTCCCCCCACGGTGAGACGGCCAAGGTCAGTGTCCGCGGGAGCAGAGAGCAAGGGCGCAGGCGCCGTGTTGCGGCTCCACTCGCGGCGAGACCGGGCGACAGGATGTGTTTTGTCGCGTGTGCTGCACACCCATGTCTCTGGCCCAGACTTCCAGAGAAAACCCTTTTGTTTTAATTTTTAATTCAATTTGGGTATTTACTTATATTTAGATACTTGCTTTTTGTATTATAAAGGAATGTTAGCATTTATTTCTTAACATGTTATGGCACAAGAGATTTTACGTAATAAATAATTAGAAATGAACAGGTACAAGGTATTTCAGGCATTATTACCCATATAACGCACATTGTTACTTTTTCCTGAAAATGTGGGCAAAAAGTACACATTATACATGACAAAATACGGTAATAATCCAATGTTTTTATATATGCAGTATGTAGTTTTCTGTAGTTAGCCGTACCTGCGCAAGGGGAACCACATGCATCCCTTTGCCGGGGCTGCCGTCACAAAGTACCGCAGACCGGGGGTCTTGCACAACAGAAATTTTCCCGCCCGGGTCTGGGGGCTGGAGGGCCAGGATCCAGGCGTCCGCGGGCCTGCCTTCTCCTGCGGCCCCTGTCGGTCTCTCGCGCAGGCTCGCCTCCGCACCGTGTCCTCGTGTGACCTTTCCTCCGTTCACGCCTGTCCCGGGTGTCGCCTTGTCTCTTCCGAGAGGGGCATCTGTCCTACTGGAGTAGGACCCCAGCTTTATGACTGCATTTAACCTAATTTCCTTTTCAGAAACCTTTCTCCAAATACAGTCACCTCGAGGGTTGACTGTGACAATGACACCACATAACTGGTTTGTAGTGTAACAAGGGTTAGCTATGCCGTGGGGGCAGAGAAGAGGGAGGAGCAGACATAAGTAAGGCTATTTATACCGACGATGCAGAGCGTATGGAAAGTAGTCTCTGCGGACTGAAGTTCCTACGGAGGATGGAGAACTGCTCCAGTGGGTGGCATTGTTGTGACCATCGTAGGTGACCTTTACGGAACCCATCCTTCGTGACAGCTGGGCTCGTGACAGTGCTGCAGGGAAGAGCCAGTATTATTCCCATTTCACAGCGAGGACTCGGAGGCACAGAATGGCTGCGTCACTTACAAAAGCCATGTGCTTAAAAAGGGATGACTCGGAAGAGAAGCAATGAGTCAGGATTTGGAGAATGTCGGTCTGCCTCCCGAGACCACTCTCTCCACCATGACCGTCTAAATCCCAGTGGCCGGGAGCAGGAGAAGGAAGCCGTATGCACGGAATAGGGTTCTCCAACTCAGCGTTCCTGAAGCCCTGAGGCTGCTTGGAAACTGTACTGGCTGAGTTTGGACTGACGGAAAAACCTGATTTGAAGAGCGCCCGTTGCTGAGCAGCGAGGATGGTGGCTGGGGTGGATGACCACCACACACGAGCAAGTCACAAAGTGACGAGAGGATGCCAGGGCCTCGTACATCAGCCGGCAAGCACACCATTTAGAAAACGTGCGTGCAGGACCTGGCAGATGATTTACAGAAGAAATACATGTGACCATTAAATTTGGAGATGTTTCATATCCATAGTCATCAATGGTCCAGAATGAAACCTGTGTTTCAAAATAAATGATTCCGATCACCCGTAAGAAAGACTTTCTCAGATTTTGCTCCTAGGAGGGTGGCTTGGTGTGTGTACCTATTTCCCCAGTAACTCCGCTCTTCCTGGGGACCCGCCCTGGAAAAAGCATCAGAGATTTAGAAAAATGTTTTTACAAGGATAGTCACATCAATATCATAGAAAAAAATTTCTGGAATTCACTTAAACAGTCAAAAACAGAATACTGACAGTGACCAGAGGGGAGGGAATTTCAGGGGAGAATGGGAAGGGTTTACAGGAACAAGTATAAAGGACACATGGACAAAAACTGGGGGAGTGGAAATGGGAGGGAGGTGGGGAGGGATGGGTGGGTGGGCTGGGATGGAAGTAAAGGACAGAAAATTGTACTTGAACAACGATTAAAATAAAATTTTTAAAAATAAATAAAATATATTTACAAAGAGATAAAAAAGAATGAAATTATTAGCATTTCACTTTAAATTCATGATTTTGAAGAATTCTAATATAAATTTTAAAACACTTTAAAGAGTGGTGTGCCAAATTTTATATACCTTTTAATATTGAATTTTGAAGAAAAAATATATAGATGTAGATGAACTCAAAGAATAAAAATTCTAAGTATGCCAAAAATAATCAATACGTAAAGAATGATGGGTAAATTTTCCTATAGCTTCATACTTCTCTGTGTTTTCCAAATTTTATGTAAGGATCATATATTAAACTAGTCATAAAATGTGTGTTTTTTAAATAATTCAAAGATTGATTTTATATCCACATAAATGTCTATGTATATAAACGGGCATTTATGTATCCTCATCAGTGGCTGCCCTGGGCCCATGTAAATCTGCAAAGTAATAGAGATTTTGATTTTAGCGTACGTGACTAGGCCTTATCTAAAGGTTCTCACCCATTTCAGGGGATTCTGAGAGGGCTCAGATGTAATTCAGGTTCTCTAGAATTTCTCAAAGATATGGGTTCTCAGCTGGTCTGCCAAAGACCGTTGAGCACCAATCCTAGACCCCCATGCAGCCCTGTTTTCCCTGCAATGAGATGAAAGAAATGATCGTGAACCCAGAGACACTGGCCGAACCGCAGGCACAGGTGCGCACTGGTGGGAAAGGTACTGCTGGTGGAGGGAAGGCTGTTCTCAGAACGGCAACAGCAGATGATAAGCAACTTCAGTGCTCCTTACAGAAGTGAGGGCAAACAACCTCCCCAGCGCTGAAGAAGTAAATATGTTCCCCAACCAGGGGCCAGTGATCCCCTTGGACAGCCCCGGCATTCAGGCATCTCTGGCAGCGAACACTTTCCGCACCCCGGGCCCCGCTGGCTCATAGCGCTGATGGACATGCTGCCCAGCGTCTCACAGCAGTGTGGGGTGCACAGTCTGACTGGTGGGAGGGCACTGGCTGAAGCTCTGCCCACACCGTCTGTGGGTGGAAAAGCACCACTGGCTACAGCAGAGGAGGAGGAGGAGGATGGAGCTCCAGATCTTGGGGAGGACGTTGATGAGGCTTCCAAGAATGAAGCGAACAGAATGGAGCCAACTTCTGAAGACGATGAACTTGAAGAAGTTACTAGGAGGGGCTATTTTACATTGTGACTGCCTTTTCAGACTGTGTGTGTGGATCTGGTAAAACCTAGGCGTCTAACATGCCTAAGCCCTAGCCCGCTGGACAGGGCAGCTCGCTTCCGTTTTTGCTGATACACGCGTCCTTCTGTGCGGCTGATGCAGCTGAAGAAGCCTGGGAATAAGTTTGAAACCACGGCCCATAAAGGTCTTGGCCTAGTTAAAAATAAAAAGGAATTTCTCAGAGATACTATTCATAATAGCCCTTGTTGACACAGAATGCAACTGGACATTTAGTCATGACCAGATGCGCTGCGTGTCTGTGGGAACTTCACGGGTGAGACCTGGGCCCACAGGAGTTTCCTGGGAGACACGGAAGCTGAGCACGTACCTGCCTCACCACCTGCCCTGGGCCCCGCCCTGCCCTCCGTAGGAGGGCAGCCTCAGCTGCTGGGACGGCTCCTAAAATACGTTGGACTCTCAGGACATGCTTATCGGATGGCTTTGGGAACAGATGTAATTCTTTACATCCCCCCCCCCACCCCCGGTTCAAACCCCCGCCCTTGGCGCAGCGGTGCGGCGGTGTTCAGGGCTCCTTCCACGGGGCTGCAGCTCTGAGGGCTGTGTGTTCTGGAGTCTTACCGACACTGTCCACCCAGCACATGGGTGCTGGTCCGAAGGCTGGGGTGCGTCCTCATTCCTCCAGGGGAGCCAAGTGGTCCCCGGAACGGGGCTGAGTCATTACTCCTACACCCTTTACTTACGCTGAGAGCAGCTCAGATTGAGTCGGTAAAGGAAAGCCCAGATTTCAAACGCAAGAGTGACAAGAACTTCCATTTTCCTGACATTCTCCTGGGGGAACAGCGGCTGCTAGTAGGTCGGCTTTGACAACACTGATTGCGTGTCAGTTTGAGTTAAGAGCACAGTGCCCCTCTTTCATTTCATTCCAACCAAAGACTCTAAATTTGACTAATTTTTTTACAGCTCTCATTTCACCCACCGCCAGGAATCCCTCCTTCCCACTCACAGATTTGGAAAGGGAGTAGTAGCTTAATAATAAGCTAGTTTAAGTGGGAGCCAATTTGTATTTTCTTTCTTCTGTGCTTTGATGTTTGCCAGCCTTTTAAAAACTTTTAAAAATGTTTTTCTGTCAAAAAAGCCCAATCCAGCCATTTGTGACTTAAATAATTCTTTGCAATTCCTGCGTCTTCTCCCAGTCCCTAGAGACGTTCTCCCCCTTTGTCTGTATTTGCTTTGAGTCCTGTAGGTTCCCAATTACATGAAAGTGAGCCAAGGTGAACCTCCAAAGCCACTGCCCCCGATCCAAGGTGGCCAGCAAACCTCCATTCTACCTATGCTTTCTCCTTTCTGTTCTTTAAGAATTCAAGATCTTCCAATGCTCTTCCCAGTCATGCTGTGTTTACATGAACTACTGTGTTCTTTTCTATTTATTTGAAAAATTTCAAACTTACAGAGGCAAAGCAAAGAGTAAGACGAATATGTATGTCATTTACCTGAATTCACCTGTTATGAACATCCTGCCACATTTGCTTCCCCTCTCGTTCTGTCTCATAACATGTACATTCTCATCTCTCCCTTCCCCTCTTCCCTACTCCTTTTCTCGTCCCTCTGTCCATCTGCCATCATCGACGTCATCATCATCATCTATCCACCTGTTTACTCTGGTGAGCAATTTGGAACATCTTTCCAAACATTGTAACGTTTTACGTGGAGAAGATTCCTGAAAAACACTGAAGATATGTAAGCTGCTGGTCCAATGCCTGCCAAACTTACTAAAGCAATCAAACAAACAAACGAACAAAAATTCCAATGGGTTCATGCACCAAAAAAGAGGATGTTTTCATGTAGCGAATCACTCATGTGTGTCTTGCTGTGCTGTGTGGAGAGCAAGCCTCTGTATTAATTCGGCAGCACATGGAAATAAATAGCACTGGCACGAGATATGTACATGCATATAAAAAGCTTTATTGGATATGTGAATAAAGCATACACACAAGGTAAAATAGAGTAGGTGAGAGAAATGCATTCCTAAACCTAAAAATGCATCCCTTGCCCACTGGCTCTGAGCCCTAGAGAAATGAACTGGGGCTGGGCTGGCACCTCGATGGGATGTGAGGGAAACTGGGGCTCTGGTGGACTCTGATGTGCGGGCCCTGGATTTCTGAAGGGACCGCCATGACCCCCAGCTTCCTGCTCCTGTGATGGGGGCACAGGGCCTGCAGGGAGTTTTGCTGTCTGCCCTGATCCCAGCCTCCCCGCAGGAGAAACGTAGGAGGGAGCGGAGGGCCCGAAGGGAGTCTGCCTCTGGGAGGTGGGTGTGGGAGCGAAGCAGAAGGTGGGTAGAGGACAGAGGCCCCACCCTCTCTAAGTGAAAGTGTGTCTGTCTATCTGAGAATCTGCTGGTGGCGCCGTCTTTTTCCAACAACTACTGTGTAGCTGGAATTGTTTAATCCCCAGAGCAGCCTGGGTCTCCTGGGCTTTCTGGACCCAGAGCCATCACCCTGGGAATAAGGGGGAGGCCAGGGACACGAGGAAAAAGCCGCTGTAGGGCGGAGTTGCACCAGGACACAACTGAAGGAGGGCAAGTGTGTTTCTGGCCTGATGGGGCTGGTGAGCCCCATCTCAGTCACAGCCTGAGCTCCCCCCCAAGCCCACCATGCCTCCCCGCCACCTCCTGAGGGAGATTCCTCGGCTGGCAAGGTGCACTTGGAAGATGATGGCCCAGAATGCATTTGGAAGCCAGAGAGGGAGATGCAGGGCTGGCCTGTCACCTGGACCCCGCCTCCTTACAGGTGTGTCAGGAGAGTCCGCTGGTCTGCCCTCTGCACTGTGATCTCTCTGTCTCTCACTCATGCTCTCATTACTCCCAACTCTGCTCCGCTCGATTAAAAGTAAACTAAGAGAAAGTCCCAAATAAAAATTTCTGGTATTAGCATCTCAAAAACAACAGCACACACACTAACCCTGATCTTTGGCTGTCGCTCAGCTGAGCCAGCAAGCCCGGAACTTCATGAGGACATCATTGTTTCCGTTAGTCCGGCTCTCTCCTCCTCCTCCTCCTCCTCCTCCACCTCCTCTACCTCCTCCGCCTCCTCCACAGCACATGGCACTGTGTGCAGTCCTGCCTCGAACGGACTCAAGTTGTATTTTGATGCACATTTATATAAATACACATAGAGACATAAATACATAAAACATTAATTTTTGCTGTGCTTCTTACTGTTTATTTACAATGTCATTACACAAAGTTTCCCAAAAAATAGAAGAGATAAAAAACTCTTCCTCAGTTGTTCTATGAGGCCAGTATAAACATGAAAACAAAATTAGACAGACTTCACACATGTACGCAAGCGTGCGCGTGCACGCAACAGAGAGTAACTTTGAGCACCTCAAAACATATAGAAAAACATTTGAGACAGTTCAACACCCACCATGACAGAACCCCTGAGTTACTGAGCATGTGCAGATGAAAAGAGAATTTCTGACCCAATGACGAGCATTCCCATAAAAGTTACGGTACATATGTATCATACCCAATGACAAGATATGTAATACTTTACCAACTCTTTAAACTGTAATGACTGTATTATTTGCCTGTTACTTTCCTACTTGCACTTCAACTAGTGATCTTCCAAATGGCACGTTTGGTATTTAATTTACCTTGACTCTTCTTATGTCAATTATATAAGACCCTTAATAAAGGAGTTTGTTTTTCTTTAAAAGAATGAAGTGCATTATGGCTGTTGAATAAATAGTATCAAACAAAGCATTCCACTGGAACTTAAAGAAGGAAAACACTCTATGGATGCAAAAGTTTGGGAGGACTTCACAAGAAAATAACCTTAAAGAAAAACATAGTAAACCTGAAAGTTGCCCCATACAAAGATTTCTTCATAGGAAATAAACAGATCAGAGTAGATGATCTAGACGTTTCAAAAGCTTGATCTTTTGATAGCAAGGTAAGTGTTTTGCTTTGGTTTATAATGCAGCCTAAGAGAAAGCCTTGAGAGGGAGGGAGACATAGTAGAACAACATTTCAGGAGTTCAGATTGAGTGAACGGATTAAGTAGAAGAGACAATGGAGGCAAGAGGCTTACAGATACAGACTAAGAAATACTTAAGTGCTACGGGAAAGATAAGGAGGACACACAAAGAAAGACAGACACGATGGCAGATAAAATACTAGCATTTGGTGGCTGATGAACTTGAAGGAGCAGGAGAGAAAAAGAATCCAAAGGTAACCAGGTCGCCAGGCTGTGAGGACTAGGAAGTGCGGTGGTGACGTGAAGCCCTACAGGAATACATTAGTTCGGGCAAGATGGTTTTGGGGTAGAGAATGTAAATCCGGGTTGCTTCCTAAAGAACTGTTCACTCAAACATAAAGGACCATGAGATGTGCTGTTCAAGGCTGGAATGTGGCTCTTAGGATGGGTGAGCCTCGCATTGCACCAGAATCCCTGTGTCCTCTGCTTCCCTTTCCCCCTCCCCTCTGCTGCCCCCGTGAGGGTCCCCATGGGCAGCAGGCTGGCTCGGAGACCGCACAAATGATAACACACTGTGCTTCCTTCTACAGACCTTCTTCCCTCTTCCAAAACGGGCAGTTGGAGGTTTTCACGGATGTTTGCAGCTTCTCCTGAACCTTCCCATGCCCATTAAAGTCTTAAAATTTGCCCTGGCTGGCATAGCTCAGTGGATTGAGTGCGGGCTGTGAACCAAAGCATCGCAGGTTCGATTCCCAGTCAGGGCACATGCCTGGGTTGCAGGCCACGGCCTCTAGCAACTGCACATTGATGTTTCTCTCTCTCTCTCTCTCTCTCTCTTTCTCCCTCCCTTCCCTCTCTAAAAATAAACAAATAAAATCTTTTTAAAAAGTCTTAAAATTTTAGTAAACATACCACAGGTAAATTTTATAAAAGAAGTTGCTCTGCTCTTAAACATGCCTGCCTGGGTCCCTTGTCATTTCATTTAATTAGGTTTTGTGTGGCCGTCAAATTCAAAATAACTGAGAGAGTAGAATGATGAATCTGCATCAAATTTTCCATTATGCTCGAACATTCCTCTTCAGAAACCACTGGGATGATTCAGAAGGCCACAGCTGTGGGCAACTGGTGATTGGCAGCTTCATCACCTCAGTGTGCCTGCTCATGCATCACGTCTCATGCAGAGTATTTTGGTGAGACATCAAATCGCCCAGGTGACTCAGTCCCGCTACAGCCCACATTTGACAGTCTGAGAATTCTGGCTTTTCCCAAAACTAAAATCACCTTTGAAAGGAAAGAGATTTCAGACCCCTGATGAGATTCAGGAAAATATGACAGGGCAGCTGATGGTGATTGGGAGAACTGTGTGAGGTCCCAAGGTGCCTGCTTTGAAGGGGACTGAGGTGTCATTGTCTTATGTACAATATTTCATGTATCTTATATCTTCTTTAATAAATGTCTCCATTTTTCTTTTTTTAAAAGATTTTATTTTATTTATTTTTAGAGAGGGAAGGGAAGGAGAAAAAGAGAGAGAAACATCAATGTGCGGTTGCTGGGGGCCGTGGCCTGCAACCCAGGCATGTGCCCTGACTGGGAATCGAACCTGCAAAACTTTGGTTCGCAGCCCGCGATCAATCCACTGAGCTACGCCAACCAGGGTTAATGTCTCCATTTTTCATATTACATGACTGGATAGCTCCTGGATGGACCTTGTGTGTGTACCACATCTTCTTTATCCAATCACCTGTCGAAGGACACTTGGTCTCCATGTCGTGGCCACCGCGAATAATGCTGTAGTGAACATAGTGAACATTGTCTCTGCCAATAAATTATTTCGAGTTTTTCAGGTAGACACCCAGAAGAGGGGTTGCTGGTCATATGGTAACTATTTTCTTAATTTTTGAGGAACCTCTGTGCTGTTTTCCCAAGTGGCCGCACCAGTCTGCATTCCCACCAGCAGTGAATGAGCTTCCTTTGCCCCACAACCGCCAACACGTATTATTACCTGTCTTGTAGACCACAGCTGTTGTAACATTGTAATGTTGATTGCATTCCCCAATAGATAGTGAAGTGGAGTGACTTTTAATATATCAGTTTGACCATGTGCATGTCTTCTTGGGAGAAGTAACTGTTGAGTTCCCATGCACATGTTCTAATTAGATTGTTTGGTGCTGAGTTACATGAGTTCTCTATATATTTTGTATATTAACCCCTTGTCGGGTATGTTGTTTGCAAATATGCTTAATGTTTTGTAGGCTGTTTCTTTTGCTTTACCGAAGGCTTTTTAGTTTGACATAGTCCCATTCATTTATTTTTGTCTTTAGTTCCTTTGCCTTTACTTCCCTTAACTTTGAGGTCAAATTCAGAAAATCTTCTCCAACATCACTAGCCATTAGAGAGATACAAATTAAAACCATGATGAGATACCACTTCACACCAGTCAGAATGGCCATCATAAACAAAGCAACAAACAACAAGTGCTGGAGAGGCTGTGGAGAAAAGGGGACCCTAGTGCACTGTGGTGCGAATGCCGACTGTGCAGCCACTGTGGGAAACAGTATGAAATTTCCTCAAAAAACTAAAGATGAGACTGCCTTTTGACCTGGCAATTCCACTGCTGGGATTCTACCCTAAGAATCCTGAAACACCAATCCAAAAGAACCCATGCACCCCAATGTTCATAGCAGCACAATTTACAATAGCCGAAGCAACCTAAGTGCCCATCAGTAAGTGAGTGGATCAAAAACCTTTGCTACATTTACATGATGGAATACTGCGCAGCAGACAGAAAGAAGGAGCTCCTACCCTTTGCAACAGCATGGATGGAACTGGAGAGCATTATGCTAAGTGCAATAAGCCAGGCGGTGAAAGACAAGTACCATATGATCCCATCTATAAGAGGAACCTAATCAATAACAACAACAGCAACAACAACACCAACAACAAACAAATGAACAAAATAGAACCAGAGACTTGGAAATAAAGAACAAACTGACAGTGACCATAGGGGTTGGGGGAGGTGGATAAGAGAGGAAAGAAGGGGAAGGGGCAATCAAAGAAACACGGATAGAGGACTCATGGGCACGGACAATGGGGGGACTGACTTTGGGAGTGGGGAGAATTGGCTAGGGGTGAGCAACGGGGAAAAAGGCAAGACAACTGTAACTAAACAACAAAAAAATCTCTAAGGCCAAGGTCCATAAGTATAGCACCTGTGTTTTATTTCATGCAGTTTATTGTTTCAAGCCTTATATTTACATCTTTGATTCAATATCACAGCTGTTCTTTTGTAGCAAGATTCCTCTTCTGTGTTCAGTAGCTATTAATATACCATCACTGAAACGGGGAGCATACTTGTTGCTATATTCTGGAGAAAAGCTTTCTATTTCAGCATGTAGATGTTCACAGTATCATTTCTGGATTATTGCTGTGGCTCACTTGTTGAAATGATAAGAAAGTTAAAATATATTTTGGAAAATTGTAAACCCTTTTATGCACGTATTGTGTTCTGAGAGATTGAATAGAATATGTACGGATGAATATATTCTTTGAAAACCTGAAACTATTATCCTCTACTCAGATCACATTGAAACTTAAGAATCCAAAGGAAGCAGAAAGTTTTATAATAAAAGCTTGATACAGAAGAGAATGAGAGAATCAGCTATTAGGATCAAAAATAACCAGGACCTTAATTAATTTTTTTATAGAGCGAGGTTATTATTTTCCCCCAAGGACTCGCCTTCTCCACTGTTTCATTTTCCCTCCACGGCTTTCTATTCATGTTAAACAGAGAAATGCTACAGCTCACACTTTTCTCTGGCAAAGACTACTTACTCTTGAATAAGGACAGGTAGTGCTTTCTTTGTGGAACTAATTGACTCTCTTGCTGTGCACGTAGAACCTGGAGCTAAAGTAATGAGTTTTCGATAAATAATGGAAGTTTCTTAGTTTTATAAAAGTTTCTTTCAAAAGATGCTAGCACTTAATCGGATGTAGGTCCTGAATAAAAATTATTTATTCATTAGACTATTGCAAAACAAACATTTATTTGTAAGTCTCTTGTTTAGGACTCAAGAGTACTCCCTCTATGATATATAAACAAGACAAGCAAGAATTCATAGACATGGACAACAGTGTGGTGGCCACAGAGGGAAGAGGGTGGGAGGACCGTGAAGGGGAAAGGGTCAAGGGCATGGTGGCAGAAGGAGACTAGACCTTGAGTGGCGGCACACAATGCAATACACAGCTGATGCAGCATGCAATTATACACTCGAAACTTACATAATTTTATAAACCAATGTCATCCCAATAAATTATATTAAATAAATGAGTAAACAAAAAAAGGAAAAAGAAATATCAACACAACAGTTCACAGGTATAGGGAAGCATATGAATGTACCATAATGAAACTGAACAATAAGATGATAGTATTCATCTTAGTGTTGGATTCTGGAAAAAAAGACATCTAGTCCAGAAAACAAAGGCCGTATGTGGTAGATACAAGCAGTGAAATGACGCTTAGAAATGTTAGCTTTGTTCTGGTTCATGTCACCAGTGTGTCCTGAAGTATGTAGAGGCAGAAGGGAATGTGTGGGTGGGACAAGGGGCATGAGGCACAAAGAAGTGTGGACGCCACACAAAGCCGGAAAATACGTGGTCTGGAGGTTGCTTTGGACAAGAGGAGGAGGTTACTGCAGTATATATTGCTCATGCTACAGCTAAATGTGAGAAGGAAAAGAGCCTCAGAAACTTCTAGATAGCGTAGACCTTACACATACACACAATGATCTAATTAAAGTTGCTGACATTTTTGTTGGTGTTTGACGTTGTTCTGGCTGAAATTAGACCATTTTACTTCAGCTTGCCAAAACACACTCAGATACCATTATTTTATATATATATAAATAGTGTGTGTGTGTGTGTGTGTGTGTGTGTGTGTCAACAGGGTACTTGGGAGGGACAATTCAGCCCATATCTTTCCTGGTGTTCATAGTTCTGTGTTCAAAGCTTTCAAGAGGGAAAACGCTTTTACATTGTAAGCAATCAGCACATTAAATATCATTTACTGGGGTCTAACACATTCAGAGATTCTTGCCTTCACTGTGGTTCTAGTACAAAAAGACAATATACCAAAAGACAAAGACAAAAGACAAAGCCCTTGTAGCTTTATAGTTACCAAGAAGTCTCCCTACCTCTCATTCCAAGCCCTGACCACTCAGGTGGAAGCATCCACATGTTCTCAAGTGTTACACTTACCTCCCACTGAGAAAACTCTGTATTCTAGTACTTGTGATGAGAGCAGTTAACCATGACGTAAGGTGTGGTCTCTGTATAAACAAAATGGCAGTGCAGTGCAGAGAACAGAAGCAAATCAAGACACCGATTCTTGGTGCTTTGGGGGAAAAATTATATCCTCATTGAGGAACTCTAAAATGTGTTTAACAGAAATGTGAGAAGGGCCCTGGCTGGTGTGGCTCAGTGGATTGAGCGTGGGCCTGTGAACCAAAGGGTCGCCGGTTTGATTCCCAGCCAGAGCACATGCCTGGGTTGCCGGCCAGGCCAGGTCCCCCATGGGGGGCATGTGAGAGGCAAGCACACATTGGTGTTTCTCTCCCTCTCTCCCTTCTCCTCTGTCTAAAAATAAACAAATAAAATCTTTAAAAAAAGAAATGTGAGAAGGGAATAATTGTATATATGACAATAAGGTGTGGTTTCAAGAGGCAATGATGTCAATATTCTGGAAATCAATAAAACCTTATAACCTAAAGATCAAAAACTATTAGTGGAATGAATACACTAGCCTGACACCTTAAAAGGGAAAAACAAATATTATTTCAACTAATGCAAACGTTTTCGATTAAACTTAATGAGCTTTTATAAAAAGATCTTAGTAAATATACACTAGAAGTGAATTTAAATTGTAGAAGCACTCGATGTAATCAGGGGGCAGATAGGAATGGCTGCTCGCACTGTTAGTGTTTGGCAGACGTTGAAGCTGCTCAGCAATTCCATGAAACAAGACGAAGTAATTAGAAGTATAAAAAATAGACAAAATTATTATTTTAAGATGATATTGTCTACATAAGAAATCTAAGAGGATCTGAAAACAAAGTTATTGGGTAATGTATTACAATATGATCAATACACAAAAAATTGAGAGATCCTTATAATACTCTACAATTAGAAAATATAGCAAATAAAAGGGTTTTATGTGCAAAGAAATAGTTTAAGTTTATCATGGATAAATAGAATAAACTGTATGTGGGAACTTGATGGAGAAAAATTGTAAAGACCTAGAGGAGACCTGTATAAATGAAGGGATTTATAACATTCATGGATGGCATAAATATAGGCCTTCCCAAATTTATCTATAATTTTAATTCAATTCTCTAAAGTCTCAAAGGATTTTTCTGGAAATTGAAAAACTGATGAGAGAGTCAGTTTCAAGAAAAATGAAAACAACATTGAAAGAGAGAGACAACAGATGAAACTTAATATACTTTATTGTAAAATTATGATAAAATTACTGCACTTGAAATGGTGTAATATTAGTATAGGAATAAACATAATTTAGTGGCATAGAACAGAGAAATCGGTTATCAACCCAATTGTATTTTAAAATATAGTGGACAATAGAGGCGACCTTAGCAATCAGCCAGGAGCAGGTGATCTATTCGAAATGTATTGTTGAGACAATCAGTTATCCACGTGGCGTAAAAATGAAATTAGACCCCTAATTTCCACCATGCATCTAAATTTATTCCGGAAATATTGAAGGCAAATACAAAACTTCAAACTCTCAGCTGTGAATGTAGAATAATGCTTATTATTTCAATAGGATAGATTTATAGTTAAAAATAATAAAACATCATAGGAAAAAATGACAAAATGATACATTGACTACATTAATATTTAAAAGTTGGGTGTCTTAAAAGACACCATAACAAGGTTTAAAATCAAAGATGTGAAAAGTAGGGGGCGCATATGTAATGAACATAGATGTTTTTAAAATATAAAGAACACCTCCAAATAAGACCGGAGAAGATCACAGACAATCCCGTCAACACAGTCAAGTAAAAGAACATAAATAAACAGAAAAGAAAGACCTCACGTCCAAAACATAGGAAAAGATCACCTCACCAGCACCCACGAAAATGGAAGTTAAAACAACTAGTCATGTTGTGTGTTCAGCTAATAGATTTGCAAAACTTAAATGTCTGAAAATAGTAAAAATCAGTGAGTCTGCAGTACGTGCACGTGTAATGGAGAGAGGAGGGTAGAATTTGATTTCTTTTTTAAAAATTTTATCTTAATCATTGTTCAAGTACAGTTTTCTCCCTTTTACTACCATTCCAGCCCACCCACCCATCCCTCCCTACTTCCCTCCCATTACCCCCCACCCCTAGTTTTTGTCCATGTGTCCTTTAAATTTGTTCCTGTAAACCCTACCCATTCCCCCCTGAAATTCCCTCTTCTCTCCCCTCTGGTCACTGTCAGTCTAGAATTTGATTTCTCATTCACGGACAGTAGAGATGAACGTTGGTGAAAACACTGTGAGACCAATTGTACAGTACAGAGCGAGACTAATTTAGACGAGCGCATCACTCCCCTTCCAGGTGTCTTCCCCAGCTAACGCGGAGCACAGGCCGTGGCGTGACGTCAGCGGATGTTCTGTGCAAAATTTGTGCATAAGAAAAAACTGAAAATTATCTAAATATCTATTATCAGTCTAAGAGATAAAATATGGCATGTCATGTTCAGAAGCACTATGTTAGAAACACCATGTTTAAACATGAAAAGATTGTAAACCAATAACATGCAGTTTCATAGCAATGGCTAACACACAAAGCATAATCTGTGTATTGGAGGACTTTTATATAACACTTTGCTGTGAATTGTCCCAAACCAAATTCCAGACCATGGCTGCCTCCAGAGGTGGGAAGAGTGTTTAAGCCTCAGGAAGACGAAAGGAATTTAACTATACTGTGATGGTTTATTTCTTTCTCGTATAAAAGTAAAGATTTAAAGCCAATGTGACAAACGTTAACAATTTTACAATTTTGGGAAGCGCCTCTGTCGAAGTGGAGTACACTCGCTGTCATCCGCACTACTAAAATTGTTCCAAAAATACACTTAATGGGACATTCGTCACATAGTTTATTGCCCTCAGCCCTCTCAAAGATTAATTCCAAATGTATGACGCCAAGATAATCGGGTCCCTTTTTATATGACTGTTACAAAATAGCCCCAGTTTCCAATCAGGTGCCCAGAGGGCGGAGCCTGACAAACTCTGGGCGTGGGAGGAAGTTTGGGCTTATCGGCAGGGGACACAGGGCTTAGGACACCCTGTGCATGTCCCAGGGACAGATGCCAGAGAACCGCCATCTGCGGGAAGGAACGCATCACTGGGATGTACATCTCCGGTCAATCTTCTCCAAAGCGGCAAACCCGTCGGCCACGCTCACGGCCCCAGCAGGCACCGGACTGCACTGGGGTGACCATCTCCAGCTGAGGGTGCACAGAGGTACCTGGAGGAAGGTTTCTGGGTCCTCTCCAGGCTGGGAGCCGCCAGGACCTGCTGTCCCAGGAGGAGCCCCACATTGCGGGGACACGACCCTCGTGTCCTCCAGCAGGGCCGACCTCTTCACCTTCTCTTTCCTTTCGCTGACCCGAGAATGTGGTCTTTGTCCCAACTTGTTATCTCAACAGTTGTGAATGAAACTCCGGATGAAATGGCTGTGGAATTTCTGATTTATTAGACTTTAAAAGAATCCAACACTTTGGCATAATAGTGAATAGGAACGAAATTAATTCTTCGCTGAATAGAATTGCTATTTAGCTGCTTTGTTTCTCCACCCGAATCGGAGTCATTATCATTGGAAGTCAGGAACCTAAAGTGGCCCGAATTATTTTTCTTGTTCAATTCAGTCATTGTACTTGGATTAATAACAGCATTTGTCTATAGACTCCAGACGTTTCAGTTTGTTACGAGTTGTTTAAGCCCAATCAAATATTGTTAATGCAGGCACCCACAACAAAGGGGGAAAGAGATTTCAAATGAGAATGAAAGAAAGAAGAAGGGAGAAAAGAAGGCTTACACGAATTTTATCTTTGGCAGAATGTTACAGGCAGAATAATTTAATTTTATTTTTTTTGCTTTTAACCCTGTCACGGCTTCCTCTTCACTCTGGAAGACAACCCGCATGCGTTTTGCAGCGCTCTCTGATGCCAGATGGCTTCAGCTATCATTTCTTTCAAACCCCGAAAGCAGGCTGTGTCCTTATATCAGCTAATGCGTGTGTGACCCGTAATAATGTTTGGCAGCTTCTTGGCTGATCTGCATAATGAAAAAATATATGTAGTACCTTGAATTCTGAATTGTGTCCTTCCTTTTATGCCGGGGAATTCTTTGCATCGTCCCTTTGTTACTTAACTGATCATACACTTCTCAAGGTGTATGTTTACAAACATTTTGTTGTGTTTCTCATGCTATTAGCATCCTGAAGCTGCCTCTCTCCAGGTTTCTATGGCAACGGGGGTACAGTGCATTCATCAGAAAGAAGTTCTGTTTAATTGATCTACTAATGTAATGCTTAATAGTAACTGCTAAGCAGTCTTTTGTTTCCAGGTCATATTTAGGGTTCACCGATTTGCATAAACACATTTCATCAGCTGAAACCAATTATTAATGGCAATTTTCTATCTTTAGTTTTAAATAACTAAATCCTCATTGAGGTTTTCTGAATAGCAAATATTTGTAGCTTCCAGAATACACTTGCCGTTTGAGCTCGGTTTGCTTTGTTTCTGTGAGCAGCAAGAACATCAGAGAGCTTGAAATTTCGATCAAAGAAGACAGAAATAAGATGTCTCTTCTTTGCAAGAGAAAGATATTCCAGAAAGCTAACTCTGGGCCACATGATGCATTTGATAAACAATGGCAGTTGTTTGTTACTTTCAAGATTAAATGTACAAGGTGTGAATACAAAATTTATATTAGAGCTTTTTTTTATGGTACTGAAGAAAACTCCTGACAGTTTGTATGTTTAAAGACCTGTGGACGTATTTTAGAATTAATGCCTGTGAGCATAAAGCTTTTTAAGTAAAAGGGAAAGAGTACTTCAGGCACTTTGAAATAATCAACAAATTATTTTAACACAAGCCCAAACCGTTGTAGTCAACACTTACCTCTGAGTGAAGTGAGGTTACAAGGAGTCTGTACGTCACTGTGTGTGTGCATCAGTGTGAACACACGTGCACACTTCCGAGGGCTAGGGAGTGACCAGACCCAGAGCTGCACGCGGACATGTATTATGTGTCCACACCAAACGTTCATTCTAATCACTTTGGTAAATAGACTCATTCTCGACTGCACGTATTACTATGATAATATTAAAAAATTTTGATTCAAAAGAATAACCTAGAAAACTTAACTTGATACTAACAAGAGCTCTTCCTCAACAGATGAATTACATTTCTTTACATATACTTCTGTGTATTTTCAAAACCATTAATCAGTCTTTTATATTTTATCCTTGAGGTACGCTTATCCACCCAGTCTTCTGAATCACTTATATTCAAGGAATTGTTTTTCAAACAGATTGTGTGCCTATAAATATATTATGAACACGGTCTACCAAATGCGGTCGTGTCATCTTCCAGATGCCCAGAAAATGTAATTAACACATATATTCTCTTTCTTTCTCAGTTTCCCTCCATCCCTGTATGTGCTTAATATCCAGCAAATATACACACAATAGACACACAATGTGTGTGACTTTGCAGGATGTTAATAACGTTAATATTATGCTGTCATTAAAAAGCTGGACAGCACAACAGTGCTGACCGACAAGATAGTTTTGCAATTCTTTTTGATGTCCTTGAGTTAAGAATGAATACATTTTGGACTCTTGCAAATTCAGTGACTGGCCTCTTTGGGTTTCTCTCAGAGATCTCATGGATGTTTGCATTTCATGGACTGAAGCATCCATTTCCACTCATGCCATCAGTGGCCATAATTGACTAAGTAATAATCATATATACATCATACATGTTTCAAAGTAATTTTATTATTTTTAAATTATTTTATTGTTGTTCAATTACAGTTGTCTGCATTATACCCCCACCACTTCCCCCCTACCCAAGACAAACCCACCTCCCTCCCTTGCTGCCACCCTCCCTCTTGGGTTTGTCCATGTGTCCTTTAGAGTAGCTCCTGGGAACCCTTCCCCCATTATCCTCTTCCTACTCCCCTCTGGTTACTGTTAGATTGTTCTCAATTTCCATGTCTCTGGTTACATTTTGTTTGTGGTTTTTTTTGTTGTTTAGGTTCCACTTAAAGGTGAGATCATATGGTATTTGTCTTTCACTGCCTGGCTTATTTCGCTCAGCACAATGGTCTCCAGCTCCATCCAAGCTGTCACAAAGGGTAGGAGCTCCTTCTTTCTTTCTGCTGCATAGAATTCCATTGTGTAAATGTACCACAGTTTTTTGATCCACTCACTTACTGATGGGCATCTAGGTTGCTTCCAGCACTTGGCTGTTGTAAGTTGTGCTGCTATGAACATTGGGGTGCACAGGTTCTTATGGGTGGTGTTCCAGAACTCTTAGGATATAGTCCCAGCAGTGGAATTGCTGGGTTAAAAGCAGTTCCATTTTTAGTTTTCTGAGGAAATTCCATACTGCTTTCCACAGCGACTGCACCAGTCTGCATTCCCACCAACAGCACACTGGGGTTCCCTTTTCTCTGCATCCTCTCCAGCACGTGTTTATTGATTTGTTGATGATGGCCATTCTCACTGGTGTGAGGTGGTATCTCATTGTGGCTTTCATTTGCATCTCTCTGATGGCTGGTGATGCTGGGCAGCTTCTCATGTATCTCTGGGCCCTCTGTGTGTCCTCCTTGGAGAAGTGTGTGCTCAAGTCTTAACAAGGGTTTGATCTTCAAAATATATAAATAACTCACTTGGCTCCACTCCAGGAAGACAAAAAAAATGGTCAAAGTAACTTTAAAATTGAAAATAGTTCTGAAATGTGTGAAAAGTACATTCACAATATTTTGTGTGTGACATTAGCAAATAAATTGAGTAGAACACAAAGGCTTTTCACTCTTTTTTTTTTTTAAAAAAATGCCCTTGGGAGATATTTTCTTTTCTTTTTTTTTTTAAAGATTTTATTTATTTATTTTTAGGGAGGGAAGGAAGGGGGGGAGAGAGAGAGAGAGAGAGAGAGAGAGAGAGAGAGAGAGAGAGACATCAATGTGCGGTTGCTGGGGGTTATGGCCTACAACCCAGGAATGTACCCTGGCTGGGAATCGAACCTGGGACACTTTGGTTCCCAGCCCGCGTTCAATCCACTGAGCTACGCCAGCCAGGGCGGCTTTTCACTCTTGATTAAAAAGCCAAGAAACTATGATTTCACTTATATAGGGGGATATAAAAATAAAAGCACTCGGGCTGGCGTAGCTCAGTGGATTGAGCACGAGCTGCGAACCAAAGTGTCGCAGGTTCAATTCCCAGTCAGGGCACATGCCTGGGTTGCAGGCCATGGCCCCCAGCAACCGCACATTGATGTTTCTCTCTCTCTCTCTTTCTCCCTCCCTTCCCTCTCTAAAAATAAATAAATAAAATCTTAAAAAAATAAAATAAAATAAAAGCAATCAATGAATAAGCAAGAAAAAAACTCATAGACACAGGAAACAGTATGGTGGCTACTAGAGGGAAGAGGGTGAGGGTAGTAAAGGGTAAAGAAGACCAAACATATGGGGACAGAAGGAAACCTGACTTCGGGTGGTGAGCACATGATGTAGCATACAGATCATAGAACTGTACACTTGAAACCTATGTCATCTTATTAACCAATGTCACCCCTACAAATTATAAAACATTCCCATACACAGTCACTGGAATATAACTGGCCGAATGACAAAATACATCAGTTACTTATTATTTTAAATAAAACATAAAATAAGGATGCTGTGTAAAGGCAGCCCTTGAGGAGCGTTGCTATGACTGAAATGAATTTTAGCTTAAGATGACCCCGTGGGTATAACTTAATGGCAGAGATGAAGACAGTAACTCAGTGTTACTTTGGAATTTTCTTATTTATGGCAGCTTAGCGATATCCTTGACAAGATCCAAGACTTGAATTTGGATGATTAAGTTTCCGTAGTTTGTCATAAAATGAGACAACAGGCTTTACCTCCAGAATGTTCACAGATAAAATAGCGTCATTTAAGTTTGTGTTCAAACTTGGAATGATTTCTGATCTTGTCCTAGTTTGTCTTTCCTTTAAAAAATAAAAACAGAATAATAGCCATTACATAGTTACTTAAAAAGTAATATGTTCTTGCTACAACAAATTAGCAATGTGAACATTTAAGTAAACTTTAAATTTTAAAATTGTCAAGGAAAACTTAGATAAAGTATAAACTGAGGTCAAGCAGAAGAAATGCTAATCTTCAAATATATTTCCCATTGAAAATTCATCCTGTACCCTTCGTTCTTGCTTTAACGAATATTTATCAGGCCTTTTGTACGTGCCAGGCATGCATTGCTGTGGCCATTTGGGATGCAAGGGCAAACACACACACACACACACACACACACACACACACAAATACCTCTCCCTTCACCAATGTTATGTTTTGGGAAGAAGAGACAGAAAGTGAATGATACCTATAATAAATATAGAGGTTAGAAGGTGGAAAGTGCTAGAGAAAGTCAACAGAATTGGGAAAGCACACTGGGGGACTAGCAGTACCGGGTGGGTGGGGAGGGAGAGGCCCAGGGCAGGCCTGAAAGACAGGTGATGTTGTCCAACACGAAGGGCATGAAGGAGCCGGCCGAGGGGACGTGTGGACGTGGGCAGAGACAGCAGCTGCTGGGGGGCCCTTCGGTGGGGTGTTCAAGGGCAGGCTGTGTGACTGGTAGGGAGGCCGGCCCTGCTGTAGCTCAGTGAACTAGGGGAGGGGAGAAGCTGAGGAGGTCAGAGAATGGGGCCCATCGGGTGGGGGTTTTGCCATTTACTCTGATGACATGGGAAGTGACTTCATTGCTGGGCCTCCCAGTGTAGATGTAACATGGTCTCAATTTGTAAAAAACAAACAAACAAAAAAACCCTGATCATTCTGGCTGCTCTGTTGAGAATCAACTCCAGGCACATTTTCCGCTTACTGTTGTTGCACAACAAATTGTTTTTAAACTTCATGGCTAACAACGGTCATTTTTAAATGTTGCTATGATTTTGTGGATCAGCAGTCAGGAAGGTGTTTTGAGCAGTTTTCACGTGGGTTTCTCAGGTGTTTGTGTGCATGTGACGGTGAAGGCAGGACCCATCTGAAGGCTTAGCTAAGTGAGATATGGCGACGGCTCCCTTCCGTCGCTGGGACCCGTTGCTGACTGTGGGATGGCGCTCGGCTGGCGCTGAAACCCGAAGCATGAATACTTCACGTGGCCTTTCTGGGATGATGTTGCAAACTTTCACATACTGTTTGCATTTACTCAGAATGAGTGTCCCCAGAGAAGAGCACCAGGTCGCAGCCCCACAGTCTTTAGGACAGAGCTCCCGAAGCCGTACAGCTGCACTTCCTCCATGTTTTAGGGCCCGAAGTCTCTCCAGGCTCAGGAGAGGAGGGGCAAATCTCACCCCTTGGAAGACCTGCCTCCCAGGCGCTCATCCCTTTACAGCCTGAGGTCCACGTTTTTGTTGTCTAAATCCGGTGTGCATGTAGACCCGATTCCTTGGGTGGAGCCCCTAGGACACAGCTCTGTGGAGATCACTCATCACAAAGATAAGACGTGAACGAAAGGACACATTCTCTAGCCTCTCCCTGTATACTCTACATACAAGCTTGAGCCAGGTGGTGGATGGAGGCAACAGACATTATCATTTAATGGCAGGAAAATGAGGGGCATGCTGCCGCCACTGAGGGAAGCTCACTCCCTTTCCTCCCACAAGACAAAACTCTGTAATTCCTTCTGATCAGAACACTGAACATAAAGTCAAGAATCTTGTGCCAGTGTATGTGAGGCACAGCTCTGGCTGCCCTCAGTCTAGAAATCTGTGAACAGTAAAGACAGGTCATCAGCTCCCTTCGGCACCTCCCTGACCCCACACAACACGCACATGCAGAGCCAGCAAACCGTTGTGGAGCAGGGACAAAAACACTCCCTTTCAGAAATGGGGAGAAGGAGACAAACATAGCAGTGACTTATATGAAAGAATATAAACATCTCTCAGGCAGAAGTTACGAGGATGGGGGTAGCCCTCAAGTCATTGTTCTTTATGGCCCTTACCGTAGACCTTGGATAACTCCTTTCTTTCTTACCTTCCCAGGCTACGCATGGAACGGGTATCAGGAAATTCTTGAGTATCAACCATCTTTCTTAGCCCATTCTCCTGGCATGGGTTTTTCCTTTGGCAATTCCTTTTCAAAAGTTACTCAACTTCTTATATACTTTATTTCATCCAATCCATGTGCCAGTCACATTTACAACTGTTTTTGAAAACTTTCCCTCATTCTGAACTCCACTTAAGTTCAAAACTTCTGCTCTATGAAGCCCACCTTCAAGAGAATGAAAAAAAAAAAAAAACAATGCCACAGAGTGGGAGAAAATATTTACAGAATATTTTCAGACAAACAATTGTTTTCAAAATATATAAAAACTTAAAGAAATTTAACAATCAGGAAGTGAACAATTTGATTTAAAAATAAGCAAAAGACCCAAACAGACAGATAGAAAAGAAGTTCATGGAAAGATGCACATTATTGTGTGTCATTAGGGAGATGCAAAATTAGAACAATGGGACACCTACAGGCCCATCAGAATGGCCCGAATCCAGACTAATGACAACACCAAATGCTGGTCAGGATGAGGAGCAACAGGAACCTCATTCATTGCAGGTGAGAATGCTAAATGGTATATCAATGTCCAAATACAGTTTGGGAGTTTCTTACAAAACAGTACACACTCTTACCGTACAATTGACTGCAGATTTCAGGTTCTGTTTTCTTCAGTCTGATGATGTGTGTGCCGTTTGCCTCTCTGCTAGAACCTTGACCCTATTCTCTCTGCTTTGTTTTTGTTTATATATATATATGTTTGTTTTGTTAATTTATTTTACTTAGTGTTGCCTCTTAACATAAATTGTCATTTTAGTGCTTTTGTGTGAGAGAGCAAGAGTATTAGGTAGACTCTTAGAAAGTAGACTACTTCTGTAATTTTTTCTCTACACAAATAAATTTTCAATGTCAATCCCTAAAATTATGGACCCTTCAATCGCAGCCTTATAAAAGTTTCAATTTTTTATTTTCTAATTTCTGTAAAATATCTTTCAGTGAAAATGTAATATTTTACATACTAGCTTTTAAAAAGCCATATTAATTATCCATGATGCACAATGCAGACTATATAGTTAAAAACACAAAGCGGTCATTTATTTTTCTTCTTTCAGGCTATACTTTTTGACTTGTTTTTTTCCAGCAACATTGTTTACTTACTTAATTTGTTTAAGGAATATGTTTCCTGAATATTTAATAAGAATTACTGTTGACAAGTTTTGACTGCTCCAACCACAATGAAAATCAAGTCATATTGAATTAAAACTTGCTTTGACTCTACACATGTTTTCTCAAATGCCCAGCAGTGGGACAATCTGAGCATTCATAGTCCAACCTAGATACAGGGCAGACAAGCAACAGTTGAGCAGTGTTAACAATGACCTCCTTTTCCTCTAAAATATAACTTAATTTAATGACATTCGCTGAGTAGTGTCCACCACGTGCAGGTCAAGACGCTAGACCTGCAGGGCACACAGTAAACAAGACAGAATCAGTTCTTATCTCACAAAGATAAATAATAATCCACCCACTTTACAACACAAGTATTGAATAACACATACTCTGGTCTACCTTCATCATTATTAAAGATAGGAATGCTAGATTTTGTAACATTAATGTTGCTTCATAAACAGATGCGGAAAATCCTGTGTAACGTTCAAGTTTCTTCCTTTGGACATACATGAGTCTCCTATCCCTTTCAGACACAATCAGATGAGGGTAGAGATTCAGATGTTTGACTTTCTCCACCTGAACCACGTGCCTGTAGCTCCTTCAATGGGAGGGACCTGATTCTTGACTCTGGGCTTGAGCCTATACAATCAACACGCTGTTGTCAGAAACATATTCTCCTCTGTGGGCCTTCTCTCTATCTCTCTCTTTCTTACCCTTATTCTTTCTTAACTCTCCCCTCTTCTTGTAAGCTCAGCTAGTTATGTGAATTATCACTTATTTATCATTTCCACCAACAGATAGGGATTCAGGATAGAAGATAGGAGAGGATAGGAGGGGAGAGGTTGGATTGCCCTGCAATTTAGCCTCAGGGTGAACCTTTCACGGAGCCAAGATTAGCCTCCTGTTGGCATATCTCTTGGGTGGTTTTGCACTGAAGAAATTTATGTGTTTTGATTAGCTTCTCTGGCATTACCCTCTTCTCTTATCATTGTAAATGCTAGGTGCAGGAAGGCGTACAGGACTGTCAGAAGAAAACAAAATATATATAGCATACACTACAAAAAGCATCCCAGAGGGAAAAGAGGGGGTTGGAGGACCTCTTCTAAGGGAACTAATCTAAAATAGGTGGTCAGGGAAGATCTCTGTGGAAGGGGACTTTGTTCTCATCCTAAAGAAAGAGTGTTAATTGAAGGGTACAGCAGACAAAAGTCAGGGACGTGTTTGCGATCAGAGGTAATAGCGAGTTTCTACCTATAGTGGGGCGGGGCGGGGTGGCTGCAGCACGGGAGCTTAGGAAGATAGTATGACAGGACAAGAAACGAAGGGACAGTGAATAAGATGAATTCCAAGCATGCCATGAAATGAACACTGCAAATCTATATAGGAGATGCTACAGGTATTCATCTGTATTGCAAGAATGACTGTAAGTCTTCGATGGAGATTATTCTTTCTTTTTCTTTTGATTGAGGTGCAATATAAATACTATACATTTTAAATATATGAGCTTCATGAGCTTTGATAACGGTGTCAAGTCACGGAACCACCACTAGGATCAGCTGTAGAGCGTGTCCTTCCCCCCAGAGTTCCACTGGATGGTAATTCCACTGTTAAAACTTCACATCCATGAGATTACAGAGAATGTTGTCTTTTGTGTCTGGCTGCATTCACTTATTGAAATGTTTTTGAGATTTTTCAGCGCTATTGGATGTATCCTAACCTGTCTGTGTTTTTGAGCTAGAATCCAACCTGAAAATGCAAAATTGTTCCTATAGTCCACTGTGTTAAATTTTACACTATAGTTCCCAGAACATGCTAAATGCAACCTATAAGAAGTCACCTTCTCAAAACACAAACCCTTTGCTGTAATATTGAAAGAAGATCAGTGCAGTTCAACAAAGTTGTTGAGTTTTCTTTTTCAATTAAATACACCATTTCCTTTTTTATGTGTTTCATTCCATTTTCCTATAACTTTATATCCTAAATGTATTCCTGAAAGGTTTTCTCAAGTTATTCTCTTCTGTTATTATTGACACTGCTACAGATGTTCCCCAATTTCCCCCTTTTGCCCTGCTCTCCCCAGCCCCCCACCTTGGCCACGTTGTCGCCTATGGCCATGGGCTATGCTTACATGCATACACATCATTATTTCAAAGATTTTAAACATGGTAAATTGATCTGTTGAAGGGCAGATCTGAAGAGAAGGTTGATTTGCTCCTACCTAGTGGTTTTACAAGTACTATGTAAATATTATCATCCATAATAAATCCATATTTTTTATTCTTGGTCATTGAAGCTGGACTTTTTATAATTACTTTTTGTATAGATATGAATGAAGAAATAGATGGCTGTTGAACTGTGCTTTGAAAATGTAATGGCAATCATTAGTGATGATTTGATATCTATTGTACTCATTGATTGTGATTCTACTGGTGAGAGTGACCGTCTGTGTATGAACAGGAAATGAGAAGCTAAAACATTTTATTGATGTATTTAGTTGTGAATCAATATTAAATATGATAGAAAATTCAGAAATTAAAAATGCATCTTCAGTTGGGTTACGAAAAGTTCCTAAAGAACATACATATTTAATATTAGACACTTGTTTGAAAGAAATTTTTCTATTGCACTTCAAATGTGAATCAGAATTCACTGCCTTACAATGTCCATTGAACTCAATGATTTAGTCCCTTCCTCTTTTAAATATAAAACAAGAGGAGAAGACCATTTATTTCTGGACAGACAAAAACAATGCTGAAAACAAGCCCAAATATTACAGAATTTCTAGAAAGATATTGTACAGTGCAAATAGAATCTGTCTGCTGGTGAAACTTCCCAGAGCTTAGGGACTTACAACCTTACATGGGGAACAGATGGAGCTTCCAAATGAATTAATTTTCATGGAAAACAAAAACATGATCTGGCTGGCGTAGCTCAGTGGATTGAGCACGGGCTGTGAACCAAAGTGTCGCAGGTTCGATTCCCAGTCAGGGCACATGTATGGGTTGCAGGCCATGGACCCCAGCAACCGCACATTGATGTTCTCTCTCTCTCTTTCTCCCTCCTTTCCCTCTCTAAAGATAAATAAATAAATAATCTTAAAAAAAAGAACATGAAAATATTCTGAGGAGTGAAGAACGAGATGAGATCGTGATCAGTGGTAAGTGACCAACCCGGATGCAGTGGGAGGGCGGCGGGCGGTGGCATCGAGACCCATGTTCACAGCTGTCGCTGCAGCGTGTGCAAGCAGGTCGCAGAAACTTTCCCTGTAAACCCTGATTGTTTGGGTGGCAGGGATGCACCAACGGTATTATAGATATATTTGAAAACTAAATAAATCTAATAAACATGTACTGATTTTTTAAATGTAGAAATACAAGTAAATCAAAACCCCCCAAAGAGACTCCAAGCCAGAGAAGAGGTGAGAGAGAGAGGGAGAGGGGTTACCTGCAGGCTGTTTTTCTGTTTCATATCAGTTTTGTTGGAGCACTGGCTTCTACAAGTTTTTTTGTTTTGTTTTTGGGTGTTTTTTTTTAATCAATCATGGTTCTGCATTCATTGACTTTAAGCACACAGATCAATCTGGGTGGTCAGAGAGCCCTTATTCCTGTAAATAAAACTGTTAGTCCGCTAGTATGTATTTGGCCCAAGTGAATTTCCCCAAGACATTTGTCAGGGATGGAGGAGAGTTCTGGGAAGGAAAATGTCTCTCTTCTTTGATTGTAAGGTACAATCTTTTTTTATTACTATTTTTTAAAACTTTTTTTAACTTTCTTTTTTTAAAGATTTTATTTATTCATTTTTAGAGAGGGAAGGGAGAGAGAAAGAGAGAGAGAGAGAGAGAGAGAGAGAGAGAGAGAGAGAGAGAGAGAGAGAGAGAGAGAAACATCAATGTGCGGTTGCTGGGGGCCGTGGCCTGCAACTCAGGCATGTGCCCTGACTGGGAATCGAACCTGCGATGCTTTGGTTCGCAGCCCGCACTCAATCCACTGAGCTATGCCAGCCAGGGCTGTAAGGTACTATCTCTAACGATCTCTGGCTGTCAAGGGCCACAGCCAGTGTTCGGGTGTGTGTTGCGTACTCGTCTGAATTTGTTGGCTGCTGTTCTTGGACTTGCCAGATTTACTGCAGATTTGTTGGCCATTCTTTCTGCTCAGTGCACCTCTGTTCCTCCAGGAACATCACCTAGCCCCAACCCCACTCTTGCAGCAGCACCAGGTGCTGCACTTCCTCGCTCTCTGAGTGTCGTGTTGGGAACAGAGCTTCTCTCCATCCCAGTCCCTCGGGCAGACCCGGCCGGCCAGGTGCAGTGTGGGAGTGCCGATCACGCATACCGCAGCAGCCTGTGCTTCAGAAATTTCTCCGCGGGGCACAGTTTCCCAAAGTGCCAGCCCAGGCTTGTGGCAATGAAACCTAAAAGCCGCATTCTAGTTTTGTCAACACAAGAGGACCCTATTTACAGCTTCATGGGCGTCTGGGAGAATGGTGGACCCACTAGTCCCTCCTACTCTTGGGACAGTGATGGTGAGTGGAAAGCAACTGATTTCCAACTCAGAACTTGACCTTCAGGGAAACACAAAGGGCTTAGAGTCCCGGGCTTTGCCTGTTTGCGGTGGGAGTGAGCTGTGACCAGAACTAACTCAGACACGTGCACCCCTTCCTGTGTAGTTCGGAAAAGGAGAAAGAACAAGACTGGCATTCTCACATCTAAGCATGTAAGGGTTTAGATGGTCATATGTGGCTAATAATGTTAATGGTTTCAGGGTTTAAACAGCTGGCCAGTTGTTGAACTGCTTTGCTGGGATCTCAAAATCTCTCTCCTCTCTCTGTCTGTGTCTCTCTCGCGCGCTCTCTCTCACTTTCTTGTTCTCATTCTTACTACTCCCCACCCCTCTTATTGGCCAGATTTTCTCATTTGTCAACTTTGCTTTGCTCTATGTTAGGCTCATAGTTCAAAACTCAAAGCTCCATCTCAAGGTTGTAGAATAAACTAAATGACTCGGTGCAGTTATTAAGGTAACCAGCCTCTTAAGAATGAAGATGCAGGGAGCAGGGGCACAAAGCTACCCAGAAAAATGTCTACTCCTGTACCCCCAAACATGAACATGCAGAGAAAATGAGTTGCCTTTGGAGTTACAGTCACTCTAACTTAATTTTATTGTATCTACTTGTGTTTGCAAACACTGCTGAGAATCCTTCTGCAACCACTACTTTCCGTCACATTTACCAAGTGAAATCAGTGGGAAAACTCTGAATTATAGGTTCTGTTTGAATAGCATGTAGCACGCTAGCACTAATTGGTCTGACTGCAGATGAGCGTGAGAACGTTCTGGAAATGTGTGCTCTCCAGGTGTACCTAGCTGAGTGCCAACTGACACCGCCTGTCGGGGTCCGCAACGCTGACAAAAGACAGTCTGATCGCGAAGTCACAGAGGGAGTTTTTGATGGATGAAACACCTCAATGTATGCACCTCCTTCAAAGAATAACGCTCTGGATGGGTCATTGAAAACAAGACTTCAACATGCAAACTGACAAGCCGAGACGGAGCAAGCGTGGCTCCACTGTGGAAGCCCGCCTGAGATCCCGCGCCGTTAAAACAGAATTTTGATCTGCTAACGAAAGCGACGCTTTGATGGGACTGTCTTCTCTCACCATCTTTCTCACATTGACAATCTGTAGTCAGAAAAGCACAAATCACGTACGTAATTTGAATATGGGCTTTTGTCTTCCCTCCTGGCGGTCTTCTGACGAGTGACGCCCTAGTTTATCTAATCTCAACAAATGTCTTCGGGCTCCTCCAGGGGCGTCACTGACATCCTTCATGAGCACATTTGCAGCAGCATTCAGATTGGTTTTTGACACAGATTTTGTGGAATATGAACAAATTAGTTCGTATGGAATTTAAATATATAATTGAAAGGAAGTAAAGTACCAGCTTCCACTAATATTTAATAACTTATAATAAAACAAATGGGCACTGTTGCTATATAATCATGAAATGATGTTTTTAAACCATCCTCTGTTTAACATTTCTTTCTGACTTTTGTGAATAAAAGTTTGAATACCGTCTTACACAATGTCTTCTACCACAATATAAAATGCTAAGTAAGTATTCATTCTCTGTGTGCATGTGGGAGAACATAAGTTTTATAAAGCAGATCTCTTTATGTGGTATTAGCAAGGTAAATTTTTAAATTTTTAAATCACACATCTGTATATTTTATTTTATATTTTTAAATTTTATTTTAATCATTGTTCAAGTACAGTTTTCTGTCCTTTACTCCCATCCCAGCTGACCCACCCATCCCTGCCAGCTCCCTCCCATTTCTACCCCCCTCCCTAGTTTTTGTCCATGTGTCCTTTATACTTGTTCCTGTAAACCCTTCCCATTCTCCCCTGAAATTCCCTCCCCTCTCCCCTCTGGTCACTGTCAGCCTGTTCTCTATTTCAGTGTCTTTGTTTATATTTTGCTTGTTGGTTTGTTTTGTTGTTTAGGTTCCTGTTAAAGGTGAGATCATATGGTATTTGTCTTTCACCGCCTGGCTTGTTTTGTTTAGCATAATGCTCTCCAGCTCCATCCATGCTGTCGCAAAGGGTAGGGGTTTCTTCTTTCTTTCTGCTGCATAGGATCCCATTGTGTAAATGTATCACAGTTTTTTGATCCACTCATTTACTGATGGGCATCTAGGTTGCTTCCAGCACTTGGCTATTGTAAATTGTGCTGCTATGAACACTGGGGTGCATAGGTTCTTTTGGATTGGTGTTTCAGGGTTCTTAGCATATAATCCCAGCAGTAGAATTGCTGGGTCAAAATCAGTTCCATTTTTAGTTTTCTGAGGAAATTCCACACTGTTTTTCCATAGTGGTTGTACCAGTCTTCAATCCCACCAACAGTGCACTAGGGTCCCCTTTTCTCCACATCCTCTCCAACACTTGTTGTTTGTTGCTTTGTTTATGATGGCCATTCTGACTGGTGTGAAGTGGTATCTCATTGTGGTTTTAATTTGTATCTCTCTGATAGCTAGCGATATTGAGCATCTTTTCATGTGTCTCTGGATCCTCTGTGTGTCCTCCTTGGGGAAGTGTCTGTTCAAGTCCTTTGCCCATTTTGTAATTGGGTTGCTTGTCTTCTTAGAGTGGAGTCATGTAAGTTCTTTATATATTTTGGAGATTAAACCCTTGTCTGAGGTATCATTGGCAAATATGTTTTCCCATACAGTTGGTTATCTTTTTATTTTAATACTGTTTTCTTTAGCAGTGCAGAAGCTTTTTATTTTGATGAGATCCCGTTGTTCATTCATTCTTATATGTCCCTTGCTCTAGGGGACATGTCAGTAAAAATGTTTCTGCATGAAATATCTGAGATTTTCCTGCCTATGTTCTCCTCTAGGACTTTAATGGTACCACAGTTTATATTTAAATTTTTTATCCACCTTGAATTTATTTTTGTGTATGGTGTAAGATGGTGCTTGAGTTTCATTTTTTTTTGCACGTTGCTGTCCAGTTCTCCCAACACCATTTGCTGAAGAGACTATTTTTACTCCATTTTCAAATCACTCATCAGAATATTTTAATTTTTCAATTATAATACATAAATACCCCTATATAAAGACCTCCCCCAAAGAGTCAGCATAGTTAATTTTTCTAAAGTTATGTTAGATTTTTTAAAAAGTATCTGTATCACAGATGTGCATGTTGTATTTTCCATATTTGTTATAATGTTCTGCACCTTGATTATTTCCTGTTAATGATGTTTTTGAGTGTTGTCTCTAGTAACACTTGAATCTTTATCTTTATCCAAATCTTTATCTTATTCCAGTGAATGAAGCTAATCTAATTAATTTAACTACAACCCTGCAAGTGTACGTTTAAATTGCTTTGAGCTTTCTTTCCTTTTTCACAATAATGCTGCCACACCCATCTCAAATGCACTCACTGGTGGCTCCCAATGACTCATCAGGTTGTGTCTCGGGCTGTGGGGTCTCCCGGGTCCAATCTGAAAACCTCACAGAGGTCGGAGACAGTGCATTAATTGGAAGCCCTGCAGTAAAGCTGTGACGGACGCCTGGGGGAGCGGACGAGGGGGAGCGGGTGTCAGCCCCCAGGGAAGGGCCAGGGCGGCCTGAGGCAGGGTCAGAGCACAAGGTGGGGGAGCTGGTGAGCGCCCTTTTCTCTGCTGTGTGTCCCATGCAGATCCCTCCCTGCCATCTCGGGGCTTCAGCGCAGAGGAGGGACAGGGCCAGCCCAACAGCATTTCCCAAGTAGCAAACGGGTGGAGAAGGCCAGCTGGCTACCCACTGGCTTTTCCTTCGACATTCCTTGCAAACTATGCCTTGGCATCCATAATCAACGAGAAAACATGTTCAGCGGAGAACAACATCAGGCAGAGGTCTCTAGGCTCCCTCGGGGACAGAGTCACTCAATGCGGAGAGAACACCTGGGAGTATGTCAGACCCAGTCTATGACGTTCTGGGGTCACCCCAGCCCCATGCTCCACCTCCAGAGCCACAAGGAACTTCACAGATTAAGGCTAGTTCTTGGTCCTGCTACCGTTTAGGATACTGGTCAAGGTTCCTGAAATAAGCTCAGAAAAATAGCCAGACTTAGAGAGAAACAATAAATCATTTTATATACTGCACTGCATGAGCCAGAATTAATAGAGATGGTAAGTCAAGAATCTTTAAACGCTTTATCTATAGAGACAAACAGAGACAGAGGTTGTCATTAGGAAATGACATATAATTTTATTCGTTTATTGAGTGACATTGTTTAATAAAATTTTGCAGGTTTCAAGTGCGTATTTTCATAATCCATCATCTGCATATTGTATTGTGTGCCCATCACCAAATTATATGTGAGGTCTGTGTAGAAGGTATCCAGCCGTGAAATACAAAAAATAGAGATGTTCACTGAAGGAGATACAAGACACAAGAAACACTGTGCACAGGACAATGATACCTCAGTCCCCTTCAAAGCGGGCACCTTGGGACCTCACACAGTTCTCCCAGTTGCCATCAGCTGCCGTGTTATACTTTCCTGAATCTCATCCACATTCTGAAATCTCTTCCCTTTCAAAGGTGATTTTAGTTTTGGGAAAAACCAGAAGTCACAGGGTGCCACATCTGGGCTGTAGGAAGGCTGAGTCATCTGAATTATTTGATGTTTCACTAAAAAACTCTGCACAAGACATGATGCATGAGCCAGCACATTGTTGTGACGAAGCTGCCAGTCATTAGTTGCCTATAGCTGTGGCCTTCTGAATCATCCAAATAGTGTCCATGGAGAAATGTTCAAGCTTAATGCAAAATATGATGCAGATTCATCACTCTAGTCTGTCAGTCATTTTGAATGTGACAGCCACACACTGCATGTGCTCATTCAATAGCATCTACCGCCCCCACTGACTAATACAGTGAAGTCGTCATTGTTCATCCATAATCATTCCAGTCCACTCTCCTTGACTGCCAGGTCACATTGATGTTGTGCAATCTGTTGTCGTTATATTAACAGTGGCTGGACTTGTTCTGAACAGACCTCATGTACCTGATAACCGGATTTGAATCTCAGCTCTACTATCCCCTGTGTGTATGACCTTAGGTAGGAATCTTCTCTAGGACTCTTTATTCAAATATAAAATAAAGATAATTATACCTAACTTGTGGAGATAACTTGAGCACCAGCAATGACAGACATAAACAAGTCACCTTATTGCATATTTCTTGGCCTGCAACACATACTCAAATGTTATTAACAAATTATTACTTTATCAATCTATACTCAACAAATGAATAGAAGACATACCTACTACAGGACATTTTTAAAAACAGGGCTAATTAGTACCTGGAAGAAAAGGAGTTCTGAAAGAAAAGAAGAAAGCCAGCACACGAAATGTGTTGACAATGGCAGGGACGGGTTAGTGAGGGACGGGTTAGTGAGGGAGACAGGGAGCTTCCAGAGAACGAGCACAGAACTCCCTGGTCTCTCCACGGGTACCTGAGATGGCAGCGCAAAGCCAGAAAGGCGCTCAATAAAAGAATCTCTGTCCTTCACCCTCGCGCAAACGGACATCTCAACAACTAACGACCTAGACTCGAGGTCTCCAAAACGCTCTGGAGATTTAACAAGTTTTAAGAGAGCAATGGCAAAGAAACACACTTGAATATAAACTTCAGTGGCTCGAAAGAGTTAGTGATCATCATACGATCTCAACATACTACGAGGAATGACAGGTATGTCTGACAAGGGGACTAGGGAGAATTGGGAGCTCCAGCTGCTAGCTATTCCTATGCTTTTATTGGGATTTTTTTACATCTTAATTTTTTCCTTAAAAAACAATTGTCTGTCCTTCAGTATAAACAGGTTTAAATGTAATATAATTATTCCAGCATATTACATTTCAGTGATAACACTTCTTAAGAAACTGTATTGCCCCCTTTTCTCTGCTGACCCCCACAGACACACATTAGGGAAGATGAGTTTGAAAACATTCAAACGAAGGTAGGGTCTTCCTACAGTGGGCATTTAGATACTTCTAATTAAGATATAAAAGAATAAGTGTAGAATATAGCTGGCTGTGATGGTCACATACGTGAAATCACGCTCATTTGAACTTACCACATATAACTGTATAATTTATTGTTCAAAGTGAGACAACGAATAACTGTATGAAGACAACAGATTTAACAAGCGCGCCAGAGACCCGGCCACTGTGCCCGAAGCAAGGACAGTGACAGTGCTGTGTCTACACGGTGGCCAGCATGGGGGAGAGAAAGGTCCTTCAGTTAAGAGTGAGCAATGGGCAACGTAAGCTTCTGCTTCCCTCTAGATTGTGTACTCACATGTGTGTGTATATATGTTCGCATTTTTAAAAATAAATGAATGTGGGTATGCATGTTCATTGCAGTTGTAAGAGAAATATATTACATTACCTGTGTGAATAATCAATAACCTATGTACATAATGAGGGAATTAAAAGATTCATCATATGCAAAGGGATGTAATTAATTTTGATATATGCGAATAAAAGACTTATTTATATTAGTTAATTTGAAGTGCTCAATCTGATAAAAATGTCACAGGAGCACTTTCTCTCCTGGAAAGGGGAATGGACTAGAGTAGAAATCTCTCCATGTGAAGATTTTGTGATAAACCATTGCATCTGTAGCCTACGGGAAGAGTCACAAATAGGCCACAGTGTCAGGGACTCTGTTCCCCATGGGTCACAAGATTCGTCTCTGCTCGCAGAGTTCATGGTGGTACTGTGTCTCAACCATATGTTCGCCTTATGGCAGGACCACCTGCTGTTAGCTCTGGAGCAGGAAATTTAGTCTAACATTCTGCTCCGTGCTTTACATTTTTTCACATTCACCCAATTCTTCTAGAAAGACATGTTGTCTGTAAACAGTTATCAAACCATTGTAAAGAGCACGAGCTTCAGGGACCACATTGCAGTTTCTCAACTTCTGAAGCTTTTGGTCACTGTATTTATCTTATACTCAATCCCCAAGAACAGGTTTTTAAACGTGAAAATAAATACACAAACTTTATGGGCTTTTCCCTGACCACGTGGGCAGGTACACTGTACTTGGGGCAGTGACGATGGATGAAGACCTCATACGGGGAATACGATGCTGGCAAGTCGATATTCCACAGGAAACTGGACAATTCTGTGGTGCTTGAACTTTGCCAAAACATCTTGAACTGCTTTTTGGACATTTTATGGCTGGCAAAACCTGACAGTAATGTGTTAGTCCACATATCTATTTCAGTGGGACTTGAATTCGCATGGTTCTAATTCATTTGCATTTACGTCATCATAATATTTCCCAAGAGCCATTGGGTATCCTTTCAAAGCTGAAGATTATTTTCATTAGCTCTTTTTTTTTGCTGTTTTATTCAGAAAACCGTTTTCACCTTATGTACAATTTCTAAAAGGGGTTTTAGCTGAACTGAGATTTTGGAGGAAGTTCTTAACCTGCCAAATGCTGCTGAGACAGGACATTCAAGTGCTGCCAGAGGGAAACGTTTGTGAGTTTAGCACTGTGCTGAGGATTCTGGAGGCTGCACGTGTGGCCCCTGTGCTCCCGGCACTTGTAATAGAGATGGATAGACAAGGCCAAGGTTGGTGAAGCACATATTCAATACCAGTAATATTTGTACTGACTGCTGTAGTTTTTTAACCTTTTCTTTTTTAAAAAAGATTTTATTTATTTATTTTTAGAGAAGGAAGGGAAGGAGAAAGAGAGAGAGAGAGAAACATCAATGTGCGGTTGCTGGCAGCCGTGGCCTGCAACCCAGGCATGTACCCTGACTGGGAATCGAACCTGTGACACTTTGGTTCACAGCCCGAGCTCAATCCACTGAGCTATGCCAGTCAGGGCTAGTTTTTTAATCTTTTCTATCAGCATTACTTGTGTGTTCATTTCAAATATGTGTACCTTGGGAAGTTCCTCTGAATTTGAAATCTTGGGTCTGGGTGATTCTCATGTGTGTTGTTGAGATTTGACAACCCATACGCTAAGTATTGTAAATGCAAAAACAAATCTAGAAAATCAGAGGTAGGATAAATGCTTAAGGATGCAAATAACGTGGAGGATTTTGTGGAGAAGCCGGAACACAGGCTGGCCGGAGGCAGGGTATTCTGGATTTGCAGGATATAAAGGAGATCAGATTTTTAGGTTTAACCAGAGGCATGAGCTATAATATGGAGGGAAGGTCACCAAACAGACGGTCCTCAGAGAAACCTCCCTTCCAGCGTATTAACACAGCAGTCTTTCTTTTAGGTAAATTAGAGTCTTTAGTTTTCAAATAAATTAGTCCACCTCTGTTGATATTTCTTAAAATTTGCTTTCCAGTGATATACTTTACAAAAGTACATCGGCCAATCCGTTTTGCATCCTTATGAAAGTTAGCACACCCTGTGGGTCCACTAAAAGCCAAACTGTTCCAAACCCATTGTGGGCATTACCGAATCGGACACTCCCAGCCATCGTCTGAGGTTACCTCATTCACGCCCACTTTCCAGATGATGACAGTGCGATGTGACCTGGTTAAATCATCTGCTGTTCGGGGGTACAGAAAATGACCAGGCGAGGATTTGCTCTTTGACATCTTGTTCCAGGGACCATGCTGCAGATCAGCGCGTCACAGTCCCGCCATTCCACACAACTCCACATCCCGCACGGGACGGGGGACGACGCCGTGAGGACGAACACCCGCATTAGCTAAACACCTCGGGATCTCTTTCATGCTCAGGTAATTGATTACAAAAATATATTGCGTATAACATATTTTTCATCACTTCTAAAGTGTGATTATCACATATCAATCATGAGTGGGTTTTTTAAAATATAAATTAAAAGACAATTGTCATAAATGTCTTGGTGATATTTTCTGAGATAAAATATTATAATGTCACTTTGATGACATTCCTTTTTTTTTGCCAGAACAAAAGGAACATAAAACTACAGTGGAACTGTCACAATTTTAGTGACAATTATTTTCTACTGGTAATTAAGACTTCAAACCACAGGAAGGAGAAAGGCGATCATATGCTATCAGTGTTAAAGATCCTGAATTTAGTACAAAAATAAAGGCAACGGGAGGAGGGCTTTCTCTCATACTGAATTTTAATACATATTACTGTGTGCCCTTATGGAAAAGTGAACGTCAGTAGACTCTCACATGCAGGCCACGCATGGAAAGTTATTTTCACATCTCCAAAGAAGATAACATTGTCGTGAGCCTTCCCTTTCTCTAGCCCCCATTTGCCACATCTTCAGCACAGCGACAAGATCTGCTTCTGAGGATGTGGCGTGCGAATTACATAAAGAAGTCCACGTCAACCTTTAGGAACTGTGCCTGGCGTACAATAAGTAATAAGGACAAGTTGGCTGTCGTGTAAGAAACATGTAGAAAATCTGAGCAATTTCTAGAAATTAAGTTTGTTTTTTGTTTTGTTTCCAAAAACCAGCTGAAATGCAGGCCAAGCCAGCACCTCAATGCCCTGTTTTTCTGGGCCAGGGAAACTGCAGGCATGAAGTCCAGAATGATTCCGTGAAGCTGCGTTTTGACATCATTTTCAACGTTACGTTCACACCTACATTTATAAGTGGTTCTGAATATTTGTTATTTCTTTTAGATGATGAACTCGCAGCGGTCAGAGCTTTCACCCGGGCAGCCCACGCACAGGCTCATGCACATGCAGTGTTTAAGCACTGCTGGGAGCAATCACAGCTCCGCTTGCTATGCATCGCAAGGAAGCAAGGGACAGTCTATGAGACCTATTTTACAGTGTCCAATTATGTTGACCCGGTAAAACAAGCAGCAGAGAGTGTAACCAAATGAGAGTGCCTGGGAGCCAGAAAGGTTCCTTTTCTTCAGCAGGGAAACTTTCCACACAAAGCCATTCTGGAGAGTCAAGATCCTTTCTCGTGGGGACGGCAGGTTTTATAACGAGTTAAAGCACTTGGTGAGCACCTCTTAGCATTACTTCCAGCCTTAGCATGTGACCCCCATCGACCTGACTGAAGAAAAGACTAGCAGAGGAAGGGTCCCCCGCATATGCTTTATAACTTGGTTCTTGCAAGTACTTATGAGATCCTTTTTAATGTAAAGCTGGCTGTTTGGAAATGGGGGTAAATAAAGTCAGACTTGAAAAACATGAAATGTTTTTGTTCTGATTTATTTTACCTCCCAAAGTTTTGTTATAATGAATTTACATGCAGTACGATACACAGAGTTTGAAGAGTAGAGCTTGATAAATTGTAAGCAACTTGGACACCCGTGTGCCTATCGCTCTGATCACCCAGATGCCATCTCCCCTGACCCATCGCTGCCCACCCATACCCATCGCCCCCCGCCAGACTCGGGGAGCTGCGTTCTGATGTCTGCTGTCACAGATTAACTTTACCTATTCTAGACTTTCCTATGAAGAGAAATGAACACAGTGCACACTGTTCAGTGTCAGAGTCCTTTCATTCAGCCCATTTTCAGATTCGCCAATAGCGTTGTGAATGTGAGTGCTTTATTCTTTCTTACTGATGAGTAGCACTCCATTTTATAAACATAGCACGATTTGTCAACTACTTTTCCTGGTTATTTGAATTTGTCTAGTACTAGACTATTATGAATAAAGGGACTGTGTGCTTTAATCATGTGGACATATGTTTTAATTTTTTCTTTCTTTTTAAAATTATTTTATTGCTGTTAAAGTACAGTTGTCTGCATTTGCCACCCACCACTCCTGCCACCCCAGCCATCCCCACCTCCCTCCTCTGATTCCATGCCCCCCCTTTGTTTTGTCCCTGTGTCCTTTATATTTGTTCCTAAAAACCCTTCCCCTCTTTGCCCCCGTTTTCCCTTCCCACCTCCCTCTGGTCACTGTCAGATTGTTCTTAATTTCAGTGTCTTTGGTTATATTTTGCTTGTTTCTTTGTTTTGTTGTTTAGGATCCTGTTAAAGGTGAGATCACATGGTATTTGTCTTTCACTGCCTGGCTTATTTCACTTAGCATAATGCTTTCCAGCTCCATCCATGCTGTCGCAAAGGGTAGGAGCTCCTTCTTTCTTTGTGCTGCATAGAATTCCATTGTGTAAATGTACCATAGTTTTTTGATCCACTCATTTACTGATGGGCATCTTGGTTGCTTCCAGCACTTGGTTATTGTAAATTGTGCTGTTATGAACATCGGGGTGCATGGGTTCTTTTGGATTGGTGTTTCAGGGTTCTTAGGATATAATCCCAGCAGTGGAATTGCTGGGTTAAAAGCAGATCCATTTTTAGTTTTCTGAGGAAGTTCCAAACTGCTTTCCACAGTGGCTGCACAGTCTGCATTCCCACCAACAGTGCACTGGGGTTCCCTTTTCTCCACAGCCTCTCCAACACTTGTTGTTTGTTGATGTGTTTATGATGGCCATTCTGACCAGTGTGAAGTGGTATTTCACTGTGGTTTTAATTTGCATCTCTCTGATGGCTAGCGATGCTGAGCCTCCTTTCATATGTCTCTGGGCTCTCCTTTCTGTCCTCCCTGGAGAGGTGTCTCTCTGGGTCTTTTGCCCATTTTTTAATTGGATTGTTTGTGTTTCTGGAACTCATGTGAGTTCCTTATACATTTTGGAGATCAAACCCTTGTCCGAGGCACCATTGGCAAAATGTTTTCCCATACAGTTGGTTCTCTTTTCATTTTAATGCTCTTTTCTTTAGCTGTGCAGAAACTTTTTATTTTGATGAAGTCCCATTTGCTTATTCTTTCCTTTATGTCCTTTGGTGTGGGGGACATGTCAGTGAAAATATTGCTGTACGGAATATCTGAGATTTTCCTGCCTAGTTATTCCTCTAGGGCTTTTATGGTGTCACGAATTATGTTTAAGTCTTTTATCCACCTTGAATTTATTTTTGTGTATGCTGTAAGTTTTAATTTTTTAAAATTAAATGTCAGTAAAATTGCTGTGTTACCAGGTACCTGTATGTTTTACTTTATATAAAGTAAGTAGTTTCCAAAGTTGTTGAATCATAAGGTTCTGCTAGGGATGTGAGTGGCCGGGGTCTCACATCATCCCAACAGTTAGTGTGTTCAGGTTTTTACTAATTATTGCTATTTTAGTGGACATGAAGTGATATCTTAATATAATTTCTCATTCTTTTAATAAAATAAAATGTGAAGTCTTTCCCTAAGGGATTGCTCTCTTTCTTTAATTCCTTTTCTTAAAATCCCGGGGTGTTATATCTTAAGATTTGTGATTGCACTAATGTGCAGACGTCACTCTCTTGCGTGTTTCCATTTATCGTTGGAGCTGAAGGGCTCCATTCGGCATCATATTCACAACTTTTATTGCATTGGGAAGGCTTATGGAGAAATGTTTCTACACTTTGAAACTACATGATTATTTTAAATGCTTTGATTTGTTCAAATGTTTATTACTTAAATAGAGTTTTAAAAATTACACAACAATAATTAGGCATTTTTCAATTCTCCAGATGCAGAGGTCATAGTTGAGCATGACATAACCAACAGCGAAGGTATCGTGTCTGGGTCTGAGACTCATTAGCTACAGAAAGATGATGGAAAAAGAATTACCTCTATTTGGTACAGGTCATAAATATCAATAAATAAAACCACAAAGAATCAACTAATTAAAAACACCTAATCACAAAATATAGCTTTAGATTTAATAAACAAAAATACAAGAGCCTCAGTTAAATTTAAATTTGGGGTAAACAAAAAAATGTTTAGTATAAGAATGTTCCATGAATGTTTACATCATACTCATACTAAAAAAGTATTTGTTCTTTGTTCGTGTGTAACTGGGTACCCTGTATTTTAGTATTGTGTCTGGCAACCCTACTAGGAATATGTGTATCATTCATACGCACACACAAATGTGTGTAGGGAAGTGCGTAGGTGTGTGTATGCATGAACGATGGACAGATGGATAACTCTAAGTTCCTGCTGCTATTAGAGGTTCTTTTAAGGCAACACTGACTGTGGGGGCATGCAATGTGCTAGAGGAACCCAGCGGGCTCACATATTTGTAAACAGAATCACAAAAACATCAGTTGATCTATTAGTTTTCTAGAGCTTCCATAATAAGAAAGAATAGAAATTTATTTTCTCACAGTTTTGGAGCTGGAAATCAAGGTCAAGGTGTCAGCAGGGTTGGTTCCTTCTGACAGCCACGAGGGAAGGAGTTCTTCCAGATTCTGGCCTTGGCTGGAAGGCGCCATCTTCCCCCCTTGTCCACACAGCATTTTCATACTATACACGTCTATGTCCAGATTTCCTCTTCCTATGGACACCAGTCTACTGGATTAGGATGCACACAAATGACTTCATTTTTAACTTAATTACCTCTGTAAAGACTATCTCCAAATACAGTCAAGTTTGCAGGTATACATAGGACACTTTAGGGGACGCAAGGTAGCCCATCACCTCGGGGAAGGGGAACCGGAAAAGATGGAGAGGGGAGTGAATGAAGTATGAACAGTGAAGACAATAAGAATTCGAGTGTGGCTTTTATATTATGTACGGGAAATATTCAAACTTAGATATGCTTTTATCTTGCCTGCATGAATCTTAGGAGTGAAGTTATTCAGGGCATTGAGCTGCCACTCCACCCTTCGGTTCCGGTGTTGGAGATCTCATGCAGCCAAGATTCCCACTGCCAGTGCACTCGGTCTCCGTGTGAAAAAACACGAGAGACATGTGTGAGACCCCTGAGCATCCAAAGGTGTCATTTCCGCTTCTCATCTGATAATCAGTGATGACTCAGTTGGGGAAAGAGGAGAATAAACTTGGAATTATATTTTTAACTGTTTTGCAATGCGGAATGCTTAAAGAATACACTAAAATGCATTTTTTTAAAAAAAAAACAATTTAAATTTTCCTTGTGATTTCTTTCTTTTAATTTTTAAAGATTTTATTTATTTATTTTTAAAAAGGGAAGGAAGGGAGAAAGAGAGAGAGAAACATCATTGTGCAGTTGCTGGGGCCATGGCCTATAACCCAGGCATGTGCCCTGACTGGGAATCGAACCTGCGACACTTGGTTCGCAGCCCGTGCTCAATCCACTGAGCTACGCCAGCCAGGGCTTAAAATGCTTTTTGAGCCATGAAAGTAATGTTTCTTTCTAAAATGCTCATTTAACACCGTGGTTTATTGAACAAAGCTATCCTTTGGTGGCCTGTCTCTGTAGCCTCAGGTACAGTCACTCTTGTGGGACACGGAACTCAGGTTCTGCATGCTAGGACACGTTAAGAACCAAATCAGTGTTTATCCCTTTTAATCTAAGAAAGGAGAAATACGTTAAAACACTGTAATGGTGATTTGATGGCATTTCAACATAAATTACCTTGGACATAAACTATGTTTGTGTGGGTATAAATCTTAAAAGCTCCATCGTACACAATTTCTGGTGAAATGCTTTGCCCGTGAATTTTTTTACTTTACATGTAACTCACCTCCAGCAATGCTCATCTGAAAGGAAGACAATGCTTCAGGATGCAGAGTATCATCTATATCACAAGCTGGAAGAAAGATGAGGAGGCAAGGCCATGGTCCCTCCCTACAGCACCAAGATGCTCACGTTTTAAGAGTGGCCGAGGTCGATCTCACTAGAGTCTTTAGCAGAATATATCCATGCGACAGGACACAGCTGTATTTTAATGTCTTCTTTATTCTGGGATGTCTCAGATGAAGAGAGAAGCCGAATAAATCTGTAACACCTCTAGCTGCTTTATCCATTCTTGAACCTGAGAAAATACCCAGAATTTTAAATTACAGGAGTATACCCCGTATCATATCAATGAAGCCTTCTTTGATGCTATGAGATGGTTTCCTTTTTCTGCTGTGCCCGAATACATCTTCAACTGCAATTATTCTAATGGTAATTAATTGTTTGCATGCACTGCCCCTTACAGAACCGTGAGCCACGCACTCCTACTTACCAAGCTTAACGCAAACAGATAGTTAGCATGAACTAAAGAAAAAGTCTGTGGAATGTATAAATGAATACAAAAATTAAAGTAATTATAGTAGTAACAGGCACAATTTACTGAGATCTTACTATGCGCCAGGTAGCAGGCTAGCCCTGTTATATGGATTATTTGGCTTTCTTTTCTCAACAGCACTATATGGTGGAGATGATCATTATAGAGTTTACAGATACGGTACTGAGACTTGGAGGGGGTTAGCAAATGTCAGTGCTGGTATCCGAACAGCAGCATTTCTGTTTTCAGAACCTGAGGGCTAGTGTGGTGGCTAGGAGTCCGCCCTGCCCAGCCGCACAGCCTGGGTCGGACTCCCCGCCCTGCCTCTGCTCAGCTGCACGGCCTTGGGAACGTGCAGGGCAGAACTCGCCGCCTCACGCCTTAACATTCCTGTGTCTTCGTTTCCCAGCTGCAAGTTAGAGATCGGAAGAATTGCCTATTCATGAGGCTGCGTAGACGTGTGAAGGATTTATGGCACCCCAGCACTTAGCACCAAGCCTGGCTCACGGTGAGTGTGAGCATTTTTATGACGGTAGATTGCACGCATATCACACCATATATTTAGCATTGAAAGTTTCATTTCCGAAGCCAGCACTCTGCTTCAGTTCCCGAACACTCTGCACACCTGGGAGATGGTCTTCACCCCGTAGTTCCACTGGCACGGCGTTCGCGTGGGCCCTGGTCACGTTTCCTTGAGGTCCCGTCCCTCGGATAGAAAGCTCAAGCTAAAGCAGAGCGAGCCCCACGGGTGTAGCTTCGTGCCAGCTGAACACTAGAACCCACCGGCCGGGAGGGCCAGCAACAGAGCACAGTTGCTGGCGTCCTGTGTGACAGACATCACAAGGCCAGTGTGTCCTCTCCTACGTGTGGTGCAATATGGGGTTTTGAGCAAAGACAGAGAATGCTAAGTGACGTCAGGTAATTCACTACAAGCATTTGATGCATTAGGTTTAACGCAAATTTAAATAATAATAGGATACAAAAAAGGAAATAAAGGTACATTTCAATGACACTGAGTAGCAGTTCTGTTTTTTGGAAGGCCATTTTATCTGTCACAAGGGCCAGGTGCAAGGTACAAGGAAGGCATACCTGAAGGACATTGTAAGAAGCAATGGGAATTCTTGACCAGACGGACTTCCTGAGCACTGGAATTAACTTGGAATTAACCAGGGTGATTTGTTGCCTCTCCATATACAATATCCATTTGTTAACTACCAGCAAGAATTAGTTCCACGAGTAATTAGTGCAATAACTTCCACCGATCTTGATCTCCTACGCCCTACAATTTGCTCTTAATATTAAGTAAAATATTAAAACGTGTGACTGTTTTTATATCGTCAGCCCTAAAAATCTCACTAAGTTATTTTAATCAATATACTTGTTTTAAGTAAAAGCCATTTAATCTCCTGACTTCTGCATTAACCTTCCATTAAGTATTAGCGAAGAAGTTAAATGCACCTTAGTCAATAATGCTAATGCAGGAACCGTTGTATTACCTATGGAGAAATGCGTATTCATATTATGTTAAAGTGGCTCTCCTTAACGATTAGCCATTACGTGTCAGGAAAGCGATAATAAATTTGAAATATTCCGTGAGAAAATGAGTTATAATGTTGAAACTGAGTTCTCTGGACTGCAATAACTCTGAAATGAGGTCGTCTGCTTCTTCTGGTCAGCGCCTTTTAAGGCGATGATACTGAAGTGATGAAGACACCCTCGGTGACACTTGAACCTCACCTTGCAGTCGCACATCTTGGCGGGTAATAAATGAGGCTGCTAATTGAAGCCGAGATGTATGAATCTATTGTGTGCTGGTGTTTTAGCAAGTCCTGATTCCGTGTAAATAATGTGCCAATATCTGTAAGTCGCTCGCAGGGGATGAGGGGTTTCTTCTGCCCAGAGCCGTGTTACAAAGTTCCCTTTGTCCCTTTATCAGGGCATGATGTCCACACCCCCTTCCCGTGCATGCTTAGAGTTTTCCAACGTTCTTCTGCAAATGTCCTTCCCATGGAAATCTTATTTCATGGGAAGATGATCGATACAAATTTTAAGGACGTTGAAGGAGCACGGACATGCACCTTCTTGTTCCCTGACAAGAGCCTGTACCCCGAGATGAGAAGCTGCTTCCTGCAAAATCAAACCTGTAGGTTCTAAGTAGCATTTTTTCTTGTATCTTCTTCCACGGTTGCAACTAAAAATTCAGGTGCTCAATCATCGTCGTGTTTCTGTAGCCACAAACCTCCTTCATTTTGTGTTGTTAGACGTAACATGTAGGGTTTCATGATTTGAGAAAATAGATATTGGGAAGGTGTCACAAATCAGTTCAAATTAAATGGCTTATTGTTCTCATCTTTGCCACCTGTAGGTGTCCTTACAGTTTAGGAAAAGAGACTAATATTTTGAATGTATATGTGTGTGTGTTTTAAATATATTTTTAGTTTCTTAAGGAAGTTGTCTAAATCCTAAATGGCCCAATAATGTGTCACCTTCCTTAAGGCAAAAAGAATAGACTTTTATTCATTTCTATAAATGAACAAAACAGAAATTCACTCCTAATCTGTTTGTTAATAAATTGATTTAAATCCTGTGGCACTATTTTATGCCTAACAAATAATCTGTCTGAAGCAGTCTTAAGGCTGGTAGTAGCTCACTAATGGCTCTATTTTCTATGTTAATTGCTTAAAAATTCGGTTCCTCCCTCTGGTAAAGTATCATTCCCATGCATGTTGTGTTGTCAGTTAAGTGAAAGGCATTGTTTTTGGAGTTACATCATAAACACTTGGGTCACTTATTTGCTATATGTTATAAAAGTATAACTGTCCCTGGCTGGCATAGCTCAGTGGATTGAGCAAGGACTGTGAACCAAAGTGTCGCAGGTTCGATTCCCAGTCAGGGTGCATGCCTGGGTTGCAGGACATGACCCCCAGCAACCACACATTGATGTTTCTCTCCCTCTCTCTCTCTCTCTTTCTCTCTCTCTCTCCCTCCCTTCCCTCTCTAAAAATAAATAAATAAAATCTTTAAAAAAAGTATAACTGTAACTCCAAAATTTCTTTGTTATATATAAATTATTTTATTGTATTGCATTATTTTAGAAAAACCTATGTTAATTTATAAATAATTACTTCTGGGTACTCATAGTTTATAATCATCATCATATAATTTTATTTTATTTCAGGTGGACTAATTAGTTTTTTATTTCATTATACTCTTATCACTAAAAATACCATGGAATACTCTTGGAATTTCAAACTTGCAAAGCCTTTGTCTATAAAAAGTAGAAACATACAATAGGACATTGAAGTTTTATGCATCGTATTTTATTCATAAACATGTTTATCTTATAGAATTATTTCATATTGTTCTATTAAACTAGTAATAGTCACTCACTGAGTACTAACCACATGGCAGGGAAAGTTTAAAGTACTTTCCATGTTTCATTTCATGTCAGCGTCACAAAACGCCAAGACCTACTACCACTTCCTGCCTCACAAACGAGGCCGTGGAGTTGCGGAGCGGTTAGTAGGCTCGCAGCCTCGGAAGCCCAGTGGTTAGACCAGGATTCGCAGCTAGCAACTGGCTCCAGAGTCCACACTTAAATAAATCTCTCCGCTTCCTCGATATGTATAGTGAAATACTATGGGTTGTATAGACTGCAAGGAGAGAGAACATATGATTATTTCAAAGATTCTTCTTCAATATTTATTTTTCATTTTACTGAGCAACAAGTTTGGCAAAAGTTATAAAATTATAGATGCAGAAGGTCTTTGAGGCTACATTTTCACAGCCATCTTGCCCCATGAAATGGGGGAAGCAAAGACAAGCTATTTCATTCTGTAACATTGTCTTTCTCCCAGACTTCTACTCAACATAATTCAGTCTTTTAGAATCAAAATCGAGATAAAATCAAGCTGCTGGGGATCTTCTTTAATCTTATACATTCATTCTTGAGAAGGTTCTGCGACTAACCAACCAGCAGAAAGTAAAACCAAGGTGGGCAAAGGCCAGGGTACATCTTTAGGGGCCTGCAATCCACGTTTCATTCAAATGCGATAGAGATCAAGTCACCTTCGCTACCTAGGAAATAGTGGTGGCCTGCGGCTCCACATGATCCCAGCTGTTGGCGCGGCAAGATCGGCACTGCCTCGGGCAGCATGCGGACGGACGATAGGAAGAAAAGATTAAACTTTCTCCTCCCATCACTCACCTGCGCCTAGAGTAACCGGGCAAGTCCCAAGGAAAAGTAAAACCTGGGACCAGCAGGGGAAAAGCCATCCAAAAAAGAATGGGCTTATTATAGTAGGACTCCGAAGCGTGGAGGGACAAAGGAAGACACAGAATGTCACGGGAACCCATAACGCTGTGGAAGGGGAGGTGCCCTCTGACACGCCTTTCCTGGAGGAAAAGTCAAGTGAAGAGGCATTGGATAGGCTCAAAAGATTCGGCTGGAAAATAAAATGAAGCCACAGTTTTATTTTAAAAGGCCAACGGATGCAACTCTGCATCCTACGAAATAATGAGTAAACAAATACGGATAGGTTGACAGTGACTAACACATGGCAGGTGGCCTTTAGTGGCACATTCTGATTGTTTTATGTCATCGTGAACATCCTATCTAGCTTCCCGCAAGTCGACTACGGACGTTTCTTCCAGAGACAGACTGTGAGAGTGGGTGGACCGCGTTCACGCGGCGTGAAGTTATGCCCTACGCTTCGCGTCTCTTTTAATCTTACCTCCAGGCACGGTTCTGCGGGTCGGACCCCAGGAATTCTCTCGGACATTACCCAAACTGATAGTTACTTTGATAGCATGAATTACATATATTAAAGATGATAAATTATTAAATGATAGTGGCAGAAAGATATGAGATAGATAGATAGATTATAAATAACAAAAGTGATCCTTTGAGGAACATGCTTCTTTTCAAAGAGCAGCTGATATTTGTTGTATTATTTACAGTTAGAGGAGCACATGGATATACGTGTTGATTTTCACTGATTGTCAAGTTTTGGGAAATTATAAATTTGTCCTTGGATATTTCTCCTAATGAGTGTTGTATTGATAACCCAAGCTGGCAAATTCTTCTAGCTATTTTCTGGTTGTAAGTTAAGTACTTTTGCAGGCCATATTGATTTTTTTCTTCAGGTCACCAGGGTACTATTTAACAAATGGAAATTCACTCCATACTATTCTAAATGGATTTAAGCATTATATATTTGGCAATGATTCAAAGGTATGAAAAGAATAATATCGTGTAGATATATACATATAAATTACCCACCAGCACTTATCCACAGGGAAGTATACCTGCTAATCAAAGGAAGATTCTCGTAAAAGTGTAACAAGCAGGCTCTCTGTACTGTCTTTGTCCACCATTAATCATGACCCATAATCGCCTCGTTAATAACAGCTAGTGAAAACTTACGCGGCTTCCCAACGTTACTGGAATGATAGGGCTTTACAGAGCAAGTGCCCTCATACCTGTCCTCCTCCTCTTCCTCCCCCAGTTCTTCCACCGCTGCCTCCCCTCTCCTGGAGGCTCCCTGGGCCAGACTTCATTAAAAAGGTCCTTGATTGCCACCCTCTTCTCAGACTCCCCCCACCCCACCCTCTCTTGTTTACCTGAAGCCTAGTGCGTCCCCCAAAACTTCCTGCATCCCAGGCGGGCTCTTCCCAGCGTCTCACCGATGCACCTCATCTCCTACTTTCCTCCCCTTCTTTGAAGCCCCCTCATTTGTTCCCCATTCACTCCTCCGTGTCACTCCCAGGCACTTGTCTCCTCTCATCTCCGATGGAAACGACCTCACCAGTCTTTCTCCTCACTGCAAAGCATAAGCCAGAAGATCTGTAGGATTGGCTGCATAAGACAGAAGCACATTGGCATTTACTCATCTTTTCTCTGCTTTATGGTTTCACAGCGTAATGGTGAGTTTTATGTGTCGATTTGGCTAGGCTATGATACCCAGTTGTTTTATCAAAAACTAACCTAAATCCTGCTGTGAATGTATTGTGTGGATATAATGAGCATCTATAATCGGTTAATTTTAACTACTGGAGATTTTTCTCAAAAATGTCAGTTGGCCTCATCCAATCAGCTGAAAGACCAAAAAGCAAAAACAGGATTTTTGGAGAAGGAGAAATTTGGTCTGAAGACTACAACATCAACTCTTGCCTGGGTTGCTGGCTTGCCAGACCACCCTATGGATTTTGGATTCGCCAACCCCCAAAACCAAGGGAGTCATTCCCTAAAATCAACCACTCATGCACACACTCTGTTTACGACACATTGTTTCTCTGTAGCACTTGAACTGAAGCTCAGAGCCATGGCCATTATCTACAGCTTCCACCCTCACTTCTCTCCCGGCTTCATAACGAGGTCGTACCGGTCTGTTGTGCTTCTGTAGACACAAGACCCAAAGGAAACAGGCTCACGTCACATTTGCTTCTCTCCACCCCCTCCCCAGCCTGCTTCCCTCCCGTGGCCCAGTCGTGGTAAACAGCGACTCCTGCTCAGCTGCCACCCCAGACACCTGCCTGTCTTTGACTCATTTTTGCTTTGTCCAGACTGGTGTTTCTCCTCGGCCTCTTTGTAATCTGTTAGTCTCTCAGTCAACTGGCCAATAACTCCTGGACGTCCATCATTTTTGTCCACATGACTGCGAGGACTCCCTCTTCTGCAGTGTGGCTTCTGTTTCCTGATTGGATCTGAATTAATACACTTCTCAGGTCATTCTCAGTTTGAGGCAGATGCCCTCCTGTGCGATCTCACGTCCCACACGCTTGCGTCCATCATAGCCATGGTCACGCTGGCTTACACCTGCACTAGTCAGAGTTTCCGTTTGCCTAACATGTTGTAAGCTTCGCCTGTTGCTCCTTTTTGCATCTCAAAGGCTAGCATAGTGCCTGGCATAGAAGAGCAACCCAGAATGAAAAATGAGCAATGAAAGAATACTATGTAATATTTAAATAATAATTAAAGGACAGATTATACATTTCAGTGAGCATCTAACAGCCACAGCTAGCTGCCCCCAAACACACATTCTCCATTCCTGATTAAAGATGCCGCCGAGAAGTGGCTGGCCAGACAGACTATATTTCCTTGCTTCCCTTTCATATAGATGTAGACATGCAACTAATTCTTCCACTGAGCAGAGGCTTTTTGAAAAATGGGTCAGACTTCTTCAGACTCTCTTCCTCCTTCCTGTGGCTCCCTGCAGGCCCTGGGTGGTGGCAGAGCTGTATGTCGGAAAGAGCCTGGGTGTCTGAACCCTCACATAGGGGAAAGCACCCGAGGACTTCATTGTATGTTTTTGTGTAAGTAACAAGCAAACGCAGGTTCTAGTTACAGCACCAAAATGCAGAAGGCCTGTTTGTCACAGCAGTAACTATATGCTGACTACTGTAGCATTAATGTACCAAGACTTTAAAATCATGAATTTAGAATATGTGGCTCTGGATTGATCGCGGGCTGCGAATCAAAGTGTCCCAGGTTCGATTCCCAGCCAGGGCACATGCCAGGGTTGCAGGCCATGGCCCCCAGCAACCACACATTGATGTTTCTCTTTCTCTCTCTTCCCTCTCTAAAAATAAATAAATAAAATCTTAAAAAAAAAGAACACGTGGCTCAATGGCATTGCGGCTGTAGAACTGTGTCCAAGGGCTTAGCCTTGATGCATGTGACCAATTCAGTCACCTCGACCCAAATCGGCTTGGAAGGGTGAAAGCCCCAGATTCGGGTGAGAGCATTTAAATATATTCCCACTCTTTCTCCATACCGTGTGGCTGTCTTCGTTTTTGAGAATTAACTCAGAGTTCATCTGATTTCATAAAGCATAGTTGAAAGTTCATATTTTGTCATTGTCAGAAGTTACCTTGTTTCTGACATGATAATCACTATACTGAGCGGGCTGCCTTCCGAAATGTCATTTTAAAAACTCTACTTGGAAATTTATTCTGAGAGATTTTATGTAATTTTCCCCTTGTTTTGAAGGTCACTCCTTTATTGAATCATCACCAAAAGCTAAAATTTAATTTTACAAAGTTGAAATAAAAATGAACTATTCAGAATGAGTAATTTATTGCAGAGATCATTAACTTCCTTTATCTCTCACATATTTTTCATATCTGGAATATCAAAGGCAGAAAACCAAAAAAAAATGTTGTCAATATAGTTTGTACATGAACACGTTTATATAACCTACAGACAGACACATTGCATTCAATATTCACAAGTTATTTTAATGATATTTGGTTCCAGGGAACATTCAAACCATATAAAAAGATTTAGGAACAAAAATGCTAGTGGATTAAGAATGTTCTACTTTTTATACAAAAAATTTTACCATAATATACTGAAAAATTAGCGAATCATTCAATCTCATCTTTAAGCAAAGTTGTTTTTTTTAATGCCAAGAAAAACAAGAACGCTTACACAAGTCTGTTTCTTTGAGTGAGTCAAAGATATTTTGTTCCAAATCAAGGTGGCCTGATTTCTCCAGCAAATCTCGAAGCAGGTTTTAGTGGACAGGCACCCAAAAATACTGTATATATTTTGGCTAAAACTACCCGACATACACGTTCAGGAAAAGGCCCTGATAACAGAGTGCCAGAAACTGCTCCTTCTGCAAACATCTCACTTTGCTCCTAACCATGTGGCTGCAGCCACAGTGACAGCTCTGATGGACACAGGCGGTGAACTAATGTGTTGATGTAGGAGAGACCAGGGACTCTGCGCTTTACCACGTTTCTATTGAATTTAAAAGATATAATGCACGTAAATCCCTTAAAACTCTTCTGGCAGCATAAGTGTTCAGGCCTGGAAGAGGCCATATATCACAGAGTTCAAGTGCACACGCTCTGGAGCCAGACTGCCTGAGTGTGAGTTGCACCACACCCCCGTGCGACTGGGAGCGCGTGCTTAACCTCTTCGTGCCTCCGCTCTTGTTTGTGGGGGTGTGCGGCTGTTCGGTCCTTTTCTCATCCGTGACCCAAGAATATTAATCAAGCTACTTCATAGGGTGGTTTTGTTGATTGAAATAGTAAATACATGTTAAGTGTTTAGACCAGCACCTGCCCTGCAATAAGAGCTCAATAAATATTGGCTCTACTTATTTAGTGTTATTATTTAGTGTGCACGTGGTGCTTAGAAAGACTAGCTTTTTGTCCTATCGCAAAGAGGAGTCATTTTATTAATTACCAATGTAAATTCTTGTTTTTTAAAAAATACTTTTCAGTATGATGCAATGCCATTTTCACTTAGATAATTCCCACTGGTCTTATTTTATTTATCACAACTTAAAATAAATCATTGTTCTTTTCTATACATGAAAAATATCTTAGACCTCCTTACATTTAAAAGAAAACATTGCTATTTAGGATCTTTAAAAAACTAGCTAGATTCACTAATCACATTACATTTTTTAAAGAAGATTATTCCTCCTTAAGGATGATGATATAGAGAATTCATTTGGAGCCTTTAGGGTATAAACAAAGACACTATTCAAGTTTCATAAATTCTTTTAACATGCCAGATGTAAAATCAATTAGCTGTAGTAGAAATATGGCCTCATATTTTAAGGACTGCCGCATTCTAATTGCTTGGTCTGCAGTTTTTTTTTTAACAGTAATATAAGGGGATTTGAACTTAAACATTTTTCATTTCTAGAATGCTCCTGGTTGACTTTTGAAAGTTCCTTCACATAAGGGCACTGAGAACCTTCTTTGGAAATTTAAAACAGGAAAACGTGTCTGTAATTACAAAAGGACATCTCAGGAGTGTCCCTTACCCGCTAACAAATAATAAATAAAAGGGCATCAACAGGATTCATCTGTGCTCCCTAAATGCTGTTATGAGTGTTTACAACTGGAAATGTATAACTAGAGATGCTGTAGGATTTATGATGACAGCACTTTTAGCAGACTGAACTCGGTCAGGTAGGTTGGACGCTGCCCGGGAGAAGGGAAGGTGATAGTGTTGGGAACAGCCATAGGCAGTGCGGACGCGACCACTGAGAGTGGGTCACCAGGCAGCAAAGTCCTGACTTCAGAAAGGCCCGCTGGTTCTGCCGGACAGAGCCGCACACACCCGGTCTGCGTGAGCCTTGGGCGCATGCTCAGGGAAATAAGGTCCAAACGAATGGGTTGGCTCAGATGGGACCTCGCAACCGGCATCTGTTAGTGAAGACTGCTCTAACAAGCAGGTACGTTCACACCAGCGGTGTATCAGCTCTTCCCGACCCCTTCCCAGGTCCATGCCCTGCTTATTTTTAGACGAAACTCAGAACGCACCCTACCAAAGGCACTTTCAACCATGTCCCTAAGCCAGAGCAACAGCAGGACATACACTGGTATTTGTCTTGCTCACCTCTGGTAGAACTTGTCAATCACTTGTCTGACAATTTTGAGGCCAGGTATGTTGACAAAGTTGGGGTTTTCTGTATTTTATAAATAAAATGTGATCCGTATGTAGTATGCTTCATAATACCCTTATAAGGGGGGGGAGGCGAGATATTGTAATTAAAAGCATTAATGTATGTCTGGCTGGTGAGGCTCAGTGGATTGAGTGCCAGCCTGCGAACCAAAGAGTCGCCGGTTTGATTCCCAGTCAGGGCACATGCCTGGGTTGCCGGCCAGGTCCCCAGTGGGAGGGAGGTGTGTGAGAGGCAACCACACATTGATGTTTCTCTCCTCTTTCTCCCTCCCTTCCCTTCTCTAAAAATGAATAAATAAAATCTTTAAAAAATAAAATAAAAGCATTAATATGTCTTCAGCATAAATATATAGATGCTCATTCTAATTAGAGTAAATAAATAACAAAATGACGAACTCACCAAATAAGTTAACTAACCATGTTTATTTTACAGAACATTGAAAATTTTAGAATTATAAATATGATGGATTAATAATATAAAAAATTAATGGAAGTGATTCCTGATAATAAATTATGGTTATAAAATCAAAAATTTCAGCCCTGGCTGGCGTAGCTCAGTGGATTGAGCATGGGCTGCAAACCAAAGTGTTGCAGGTTCGATTCCCAGCCAGGGTACATTCCTGGGTTGCAGGCCATAACCCCCAGCAACCACACATTGATGTTTCTCTCTCTTGCTCGCTCTCTCTCTCTCTCTCTCCCTCCCTTTGCTCTCTAAAAATAAATAAATAAAATCTTTAAAAAAAATCAAAAATTTAATAAATCAATAATAGAATATTTGAGGTGGAATTTGCGTTAGCCAGGACAGCTGGGGGAAAAAAAGGATAATGTCAGATAAGAGACAACAACAGAGAGCAAATGGATTTGCAAAAAATATCTCTATCTATTCAAATCCAAAGCTGATACCTCAATGGTCTGTACATGGGGTGAGACTTCAACCATAAAAAAAGAGACTTCAAGCCCTGGCTGGCGTAGCTCAGTGGATTGAGCACGGGCTGCGAGCCAAACTGTTGCAGGTTTGATTCCCAGTCAGAGTACATCCCTGGGATGCAGGCCATGACCCCCAGCAACCGTACATTGATGTTTCTCTCTCTCTCTCTATCTCCCTCCCTTCCCTCTCTATAAAAAAAGAGAGAGAGAGACTTCAACCATTAAAAAAAAACAAGCAAACAAAATAAGAGCAAGAAGGGAAGAGGCTAAAAAGAGATTTAAAACATCGCTGGCACTGCGGAGAAGACAGAGTGCAGATTTCAGTTTCACGGAGCTTGAGGATCGTGAAAAACTCGGCTTCCCAGTGAACTCTGGAAGAGACGTGGATAAGGGAAAACGACAACATCCCGAGATGAAGGATTCTGGTCCAACAGTGAAGGCCCCACTGAAATGCACCTTCTCCAACAAGCCTGAGGCAAGCCTTCGCAATAGTGTGGCAGCTGCTGGTGACTTAATGACTCACTGACACAAAATTCATTTTTTTCAAAGATAATAGAATTCATAGTTTCTTTCATGTAATATCCACAATGTTTAGTATATAATCAAAAATGACTAGACATAGAAAAGAAACAGGAAAACTTATCCATAGATCAGAGAGGAGTGGGGGGAGGGGTAGAGATAGGAGCAGACCCAAAGGAAACAAAGATGTTGAAAGGAACTCATATGTTGAGATGAGAAGACCATATTTTATAATACCTAAAGTGAATACATTTAAAAATTTATAGGAATGGCGGATAGATTGGGTGAAGCGATATACATTTCTGGATAGATACAGAAGCTGTGAAAAAAGAAATAAACAGAAATCCCAGAACAGAAAAATGTGATTTCATTTTATGGTTTTATGGCAGATTGTATATATACACATAAAGAATCAGTGCCCTTGTAATACTGACCTATTAGAAATTACACAAATAAAAACACAAAAAGAATAGAAGACTAAAAAGAGAAAAACGACCTTAATGAACCATGAAATTGAATCAGGAGATCTAATACTTGTGGAAATGAAGTCCAAATTATGGCAATGTCACTTAGAAAATGCTGGAAAGGGAAAATAAAAGTGCTATTAACATACTAGAATGATCAACCAAAAAAAAAAAAAAGCCTTTCGTGCGTTCATTAAAAACATCCGCGGAGTACCTAAGGCATACTAGTACTCTAGACGTTGGAGATACAGTGATGAGCAAGAAAGACCAGGCTTCTGATTTCATAAAATTTACAGTCTATGTAAAAGTAAAGTATGGAAAATAAACATCAAACTATAATTTTTCATCATAGTAATACATCCTCTGATAAAAAATAAATAAGGAGAGATCATGGAGAGTAGCCAGCTACCACTGTAAGTAATCCCCTGGGAGCCCTCTCTGAAGAGGGGACACTCCCACTGGGGAGCGAGTCCTGTGAGCAGAGAGAGGGACAGAGCGGTGGGGAAAGAGAAAGCATCTCCCAGGAAGGTCTTAGGGAGGAGAGAAGCTGCATAGGTTGGAGGAACGTAAAGAACAAACGCGGTTGGGCAGCAACGAGGTAAAGGGACTTTCATGCAAAGTGAGCACACGGAGGCCGTATCAGGCCAGACCAGGCCACAGAGAGGAACTTGGGTTGTCTTTGTGCAAGGGGAAGACAGGAAGACTGAAATGGCGGAGGTGGGCACATGCCACGCCGTGATTTATGCTTTTAGAAGATCAGTGTGGGAGGAAGGAGTGCAACAGAGGGGGGAGAAGAAACAGGAAATGGTGTTGACCGGACGAGGTCAGTGGCCTTGAAGTTCTAACGGGGGATATGGAAAAGGGAGCAGCGGGGATCAGCTTAAGTTTGGGCTTCAACCGCTGAGGAATGGTGAAGACAAGGAGAAGTCTGTGGCCGGAGTAGGTTCCGGCTAGAAATGCAAAGCTCTGTTTCGGACCTGTCAAGTAAGGTTAGATTCTTGGCAAAATGTCCAAAAGGAGATGTCAAGCAGGTAGCCAGCGTCTGACAGTCCAGTCCAGGGAAAACGCGAGGACCGTACTTAATACGTTAAGGGGTCTATAAGATCAGATGGTTAAATCCATGAATCTAGATAAATTATTCAAGGAGAAACTGTGATTAAAGAAGGGACACAGCTAAGAACTGAGTCTTTGGGCACTGGAAAATTTAGAGGTGACTAAAGGAGCCGTGGATAGTCAGGGACAAGCAAAACCAAGAGCACACACTGAAAGCCAAGAGACACACTCACAACGGAGTGCTTTCATTCATCCGAATACTCACCGAGCGCTCATGATGGGACGGTCAGTGACATAGGCACTTGGCATGCGTGAGTGGCTATTAAAATGGATAAAAATCACTGCTCTTATGGAGGCTATATTCTCCTGGAGAAGACAGGCAATAAAACAACAAGTATAATCAATTTAAAAATCATGTATTATAGAAGACGATTTTTTGTGTGTGTGGCAGAGTTTTAAAAGTGAAGCATGTTAACAAGGGTTTCTAGTGCTGGGAGTATGAAAAAAATCAGTTGGTAATCTTAAAATAGTGTGGCCAGAACAGGAAACTTTTAATTTTGTCAAAAATGATCGAGAGGCTTAAAAAACCTGAGGACAGAGCATGGGCATCTGGATTTGAGGTCACTGGTAACTTTGAAAGAGTGGTTTGGGGATGTAGTGCGGAGAGAGGAGGTTGAAGAAAAGTTTCAAGATGAGAAGGTAGAGATCGTTACTGAAGAAAAATCTTTCCAAGATTAACTTTGAATGAGAATAAAAATTTGAAGACTTTATTGAGGAAGGATGTGAACCAAGGTGGTACTTCGTGAGGTTGGAAGGTGCTGGGGAAGGTAGGTGTGCTGAGGAGAATACTCCAGTGTGGACAAACAGAAAATGAGGATATAGGTAAAGGACACGTGTGGAGGGGCATGGCCGCTGGAAAGGGGACAGCAGGTGGCATCCCGGAGCGTGGCGAAGGCATCTGCTGTGTGTGGGAGTTGGTGCAAGTCAACACCAAACCATTGTGACACATCTGGGTGGGCTGGCAGGCATGGAATTTGGGGAGAAATGAGATAATTCCATTTATTTCTACTGCCCCTATAGGCTATGAGTGTAAGCTCTAAATTTAATTTCAAAAGAATGTCATGGGAGGCTCAGGAGGTGCCAGTCATACAACCCCTTTTCTGGGTTCAAACCCAGAAAGAATAAAAAAAATAAGCCAAAAATGAAATGAAGGATTAGCTTTATTTATTTGGGCAGTGGGAACATCAGTGAGATCGCACAGTACACACGGTTAGATGTTTGAATCTGGATCGGAAAGAGAAGCCTGAGATGGAGACAGAGACATGCCGGTCAGTGGTTGTGTGGTTCAAGCTCTGGGTTTGGGTGAGGTCATCTAAGGAGAAGATTTGGTGTGACAAAAAGTAGAGAACTGGATATAGCACCCTAAGGAAAGCCCATATCGCAAGTGTAAGAAGAAAAAGGTGAGCTAAGAAATACCCAGAATATTCAGTAACTCAGAACTCAGCATACTAGGTTATAGTTTCGAGTATAAGGAAACACTAATGAAGGTAAGGAGAGATCAATATTTGGAAATAAGATTTTAGTGGACCAGGTCTCAAGCTGAATGCTAATAGGGCGAGGACTAGAAGGGAGAAAGGAAAAGTCGTCTTGCTGAGGTTGGTCTACTAGTTCAAGAATCTTGACTGTGGAGTGTCCTGGCTGGTGTAGCTCAGTGGATTGAGCGCGGTCTGCGAACCAGATCATCGCAGGTTGGATTCTCAGTCAGGGCACATGCCTGGGTTGCAGGCCACGGCCCCCAGCAACCGCACATTGATGTTTCTCTCTCTCTCTCTCTTTCTCCCTCCCTTCCCTCTCTGGACATAAATAAATAAAATCTTTTAAAAAAATGACTTGCTTTAAAAAAAAAGAATCTTGACTGTGCAGGGAAAGAGAAGGAAATAAGAATAGTAGAGTGGACTTTTTGTTGCATAAGTTTGATATACTTTTAATAGCAGAAACCAGTCCAGTTTATTTGCTAAGTGCAATAAAAAAGCAGCAGTGAGGGTTTACAGACAGAGAAAAAAGAGAATCCATAAAACACGCATCTCACAGGGGACCAGGCCCGGCGGCCTCAGTGGAAGGTGGCAGACGGGGTCTCAGACAGGTGGTGTGCACGGCTCGGCGGGTGTCGGCAGAGGAAACAGGGTGCTCTCACCTGAAGTTCTCAGTTTTCTCAGTGAAATTGGAAGCAACGAGAAACAGATTAGCACAAGGAAAATAAAATCGCGTGAGAGTCTTTCCCCCAAGAGGTCTGCCCAAGCCTGGCCAAACCCCAGCATAAACAGGACCCAGAAATGCACACGCGAATCCATAAAATGACACACGGAACAGAAAGGGACCTGCGGAGATTGGGGAGGTTTCCAAGAAAATTCCTGCTCCACACTTGGAGATCACTCCCTCCGCCCCAACTCCACGGAGCGTTCAGTTCCAAAGACCCTCCGAGATGAGCTCTGGTTAGAAAGCGTAGGCAGAGCACGAGTTACGTGAGGGACCAGAGGCAGACGAATGTGTGACTCGTGTTTCAGTAAATGATGCCTTCGGTAAGATTTTAAAATGGAGAAACAGAAGGGAATATTTTCCTTTTCTCATCACTAAGACGAATCACACCAAAGTAGCCGCAATGTCTAGTCTGATTCTAAGATGACAAATGCTGGACACAAAGTGGCACAGGCGTTTGATGGCTCTTGTTGACAAGCCAAGGAAAAGTGGGTTTAATGACTGGACTGACCCAGGAGAACTGGTGGCCGACAGAAAGACTGCCAATTGTCACTAGCCAGTAGGAAAGTCTCTCATGGAGACATGGAAAGGTTTAATTTTCACCCTTCCCTATTGCAAACATTTTATCATTGACGTGGATGCCATAATATGTGACGTGTTTATGGCGGAAACAGAAAGCCAACAGAAGTGTGTATAAGAGAGAAGGAAGGTGAGGAAGGAAAACAGACGCAGAGAAAAGGTACTAGTAGGTAGAGAGATATACGGACAGAAAGATACAGGTGGGGATATACATGTAGGTATAGATATAGAGATAGAGATAATAAATAGACATAGATGTATAAAAAGAAAGAGATGTAGATATAAGAGCGGGGGGCCCAAAAAACAGAATTACTTTCCAGAGGGCAGGCCCCTTTTAGTTAGTACAGGCTTCCCCCACGAAGTGAGTGTTCTGGGAACCCATCTGTCTCAGTGTGCCAGCTGGCGTTGTTGGGAGAGGCTGCGTTAAACTTCAGTGAATTTCTTTCGAAGGCTCTTTCAGTGTGTTTGCCCGTTTCATGATGGGTGATTTACGAGTGCGCCTGCTCACACCGCACTGAGTGTTTATCAGTTTTTGACCAAAAATGGCATGACCCTCACACCCCACCCTCCCTCTTCACTTGATCTCACCCTGAGAAACTTTTTTTTTAAATTTCCTCGAATGAAAAAAGTCCTCGGGAGAAAATGTGTTGCCAATGTGGACAAGGTAAAACAAAAAATGGCAGAAGCACTAACAGGCATCCACGTTGATGAGTTCAAAAAAATGTTCTGAGCAGTGGAAAAAACATCACAATAGGCGTATTGCAGCAAATGGAACAGACTTTAAAAGTGACTGAAGTTTAAACATGTAATAATGAATACACAATGTTTAATGTATTCAGGTCTTTTTTTGGTTTCCCCCTCGTAGATTGCGATATGGATGAAGATATACATATATAGGATATAGAGACAGACACAGGTAGATTAGATAGGTAGATAGACAGATGACAGACAGATGGATGACATATAGGGGTGGACAGACACAGACAGACAGACGGAATCTGTGCACCCACCTTTACGAGTCATTTCCGTGGCCACCATCCCGATTTAGCCATCACAGTTTGTGTGTGTGCCAGAGCGCAGCGATCCTATCTCCTTGCTCCCGCTTCTGTGGCTCCTCGACTCAGATGAATGTGAACTCAGAACGGAAGCAGAAAAGGGCCGGTGGCCCGGGAAGGACTGAGGACAAGGCAGAATTGTGTCAGCACGGTGGCTGTGGGGGCCTCGCACGCGTGGGCTTCGATTCTGACGCTCTAGTTACGGCCAGTGTGACGTGGGCCATTCATTTAATCTCTCCATGCCTCGTTTGTCTTCTCTGAGTAACACACATGTCTACTGCAGGTACCCCGACTGGCGACTCGATGAGATTGTGCGGATGAAACGCCGTGAGACCTGTTCCTATGCAATAGTGGCAATGGATACCTAAGAAGCTGTTGCACGAACTGGCAGTGGTCAGCTCCAGAAAGAGGGGGTAAAGAGGACAAGAGAACTGGTTTCAAAAAGCAATTGTCTCACCCTGGCTGGCATAGCTCAGTGGATTGAGCTCAGGCTGCGAACCAAAGCATCGAAGGTTCGATTCCCAGTCAGGGCACATGCCTGGGTTGCAGGCCATGGCCCCCAGCAACTGCATATTGATGTTTCTCTCTATCTCTCTCTTTCTCCCTCCCTTCCCTCTCTAAAAAATAAATTTAAAAAATAAAATCTTTTAAAAAAAGCAATTGTCTCAATACTTGATGGTTCATTGTTCCAGGTACTATATATCTTAAAATTTAGTGTATATACAAAAATGGCCTATAGAGAATGGGTAATATATCACAGGACAAAGATTTGGAGTCAGGATTAGAAAAACATTACTCTGACAGGTAGAATTGTGAGAGCCATATAAATTGCCAGGGAGGTGGTGAGATTCCAGGTATTGAGGATATTTCAGCAGAAGGTGGGCAAATGCCAGAGCTTCTGCCCCAGAGCTGCATGAACAAGGCGGAGACAGGACAAGGCGGCGATAAAAGTCCTTTTCTCAATTGACTTTTTAAAAAAATTCTACAATTACAGTGCAGAGGTGGGCAAAAGTAGGTTTATAGGTATAATGAAACAGTTTATTCTAGTACTGTTATTTATCACTTATTGTATTATTTTTCCATACGAACAACCGTAAACCTCCTTTTGCATCATCCTATACAATCTTCCTCTCATGTTTGGTAATTCATAATAGAGATTAAAATTTAAATTTTACTCTTTTTTTAACTGCAGTTTCACCATGCACCTAAGACAAAGGGTTGATCACAGGTATCCTTAAACACTCAAGGAATTTTGGTGCATTAAACTTTGTAAATGATTTGCTCACCAAATGCAGCCACGTATAGGCACATACCCATGAAAGTAATCATTTTAACCTATTTGACACATTCATCTTTTTCTCTGGAAAGACTACTAAATTGCTGGTACAACCATAAACAGTTCTTTGGCGCTGCCTCCGGTTTGGAAAACCTTAAACTAGATGATGACGCACACCACCTACCGTCTGGACTCCGAATCCACACCGCGTGCCCGGGCTCAGAGCTCTGTTTTTAAAGCCTGTCAATACATATTTTGAAGAGAACAGAGATTTACCAATCTCTACTTCTTTCTTTTTAAATTAGTTTTCCTTGTAAATGACTGGTCTCAGAGGGAAAAAAAATCCCTGCTATGCTTGGCATTTCTGCTTACTGATCCATAAAAAGAAATGGTGTTGAATTTTTTTTTCCGGGCTAAAGAATGGGCAAATCTATAGCTGGTTTTTTTTTTTTACTGTTTACCTTTCTTTTATGACAAGAATGAAGATAATGACCGAAATATATGCAACCCTTAAATGTTGTCAGATAGTCGTCATATTTATATTCCGAGCCGACTGCGCTGTTCACAGTGATTTAATACTACATTAAAGTCAGACCTGCGAGGACATCATAAACAGCTCTTGTTTAAAGGGCATTGTGAAGGAGAGCCTTTAATCTGATTGATGAAATAAATGGAAAGTAATCTATCCTCTATTCAACAGCTTGTTGATGATATGAAAGAATTCCTACCCGAGCAAGCGCGGCTTTAGAGAGAAAGACCTCTTTCATCCTGTCAGTCTCCCACTTTTAGAAAAAAGTTTAAGTTTTTCATCATGGTTCAGGGGAGTCCTTGTAAAACGTTCATTGAAAATTTAAGAGCAATTACAGTGTCAGACAGCTCGAAAAATTGCTTTTACTGAGTGAGAGTTCTCTGACAGATGCATTGTGGGAGAATTGATTCTTTCTAAGGGATAAGTGAATTGTCATTGTGAGGCTCCTCTCGTGACATCTAGCTGGATGTCATCTGCTTTGTAACAGAAGATTTGAATCAGACAACTGTGCTCAACACTAGACAGCGCCTAGATTAGTTCTGCAAAGAAATACGGCTTGTTCTGCATGGCAGCCACTGGGCTTTTCAAGATTACAGATGAGCAAGGATTTCAAAAAAAAAGTTAGAAAAATCAAAAACAAAGCTTGATAGCCACTTCAGAAAGCCTGGGTGCATCACTGGTAAGGAAGTCTGTCAAATGCTTGTGGAAGCCACGGTGAGAAAAGATCAGTAGGGTGCCTCCTGGCTCCATTAACCTGAGGCAAAGGGGCGTGGGACCTGCTCTGGCTCACCAGGAACAGCATCATTCCGGGGATTATGCGGGATCCGTCCTCTGTGCGGAGAAGAAGAGAGGAACCAGCCACGATTCTTGGTGGGCCGGGACTGGACAGAAAGGGCTTGCCAGGTAATGTCACTAGTGATTCGAGCGTGGCCTGTGGACTGGGCGGCGTCCCTAACAACATGTCATTTGCCTAGGCGAAGGTGCCGGTTCCGATGCGGAGGGAGGCTGGAGCAGAGAAGCGCACGGTCACTGGTCGGCTGCCAGCTCCCTCGAGCCGTGGTAGGGGACCTAGTACTCACTCGTTATGGACACGGACTCCTGGGGCGAAGGGATATATTTGCTGTGCAAAAGATGCATTTTAATTGATGAAATAACTCGCCACGTGTCATAAATTTTCACAGCCTCGGGCACGTTAACCCTTGAATTAGGTCTAAAAATAACGCAGCTATGGGATAAAAATATTTAGTGAGACTTGGTGTTATAAAAGGAAAAAAAGATAATAAAGTTTCAGTGTTCTTAGATTATTTCCAATGTGAATTTATTTTATTTTTATTATTTTATAATTATGATTTATTATAACATTTTACATTTAAATACATTTATTTAAAATGTATTTTTACAAGCACCTTTTACCTTTGCCTTTGACTATTTTCAATTAAATTTAGGCCAGCGTGAATACTATTGGGTAGGCAAACCCTGGGTAATTTCGATTTGGAGGTGTTGGTTGGCATTGGCTAAAATACATCAGGTTATTTATAGAATCGTTTTTTTACAATCTTAAATTTTTGTAGAATTATGTTTCCAGTTCCCAGAAATAATTGTACACTGCAAGTCCAATAACTCTAAAATATTTTTAGAAATTTACCCCAGCTTTAGCAAAATAGCAAAAGACGAACTCTTGTTTATCTTTTTCGTGTCACTAGAAATTCTTTTAACGCTAACCACACAATTGAGAGTGTGTAGAAACACGAGCCGTCAGCATAACGGAGAGGAGCTGCCTCCCCCAAACAGCGGCCTCCGTCCGTCCGTATCCCCGCTCCGAGCGTGCGTGCTCGCCGTCGACGTTTCCCGGGAGCCCTTTATCAATGTTTATTTGAGTCCTCAAATGAATTGATCATGATTCAAAAGGGCAAACTCAAATTCCACTCATAGAGTGTGCCGTTCAAATTAAACAACACACAAATCTGACTGCTTTCATTTCTGGTGTTTTCCGTTTAATATCCACATACATTTGTTTCACTCAGGGTGGCAAAGTGCATTTAAGTAGTTTGCTAACAACTGAATTATTTCATGTGTCTCTACCCTAAGCAGTAAAATGCATTATTCAGTGAATTGCAAACGTGGAGAACAGTATGTTCTTTAGTCAATGATGCTACAATTCCAAGTGTTCGGCGTGATCAATATCACAATATACATTAGGTTTAAAGGAACTTCCTTGATTGCACAGGATTTTATGAGTGTAAATCTAACAGTGAGATAATGCGGTTAAACAGAATGCCACACATACACATACGGCGCATCTATCAGATACTTAAAGATTAACAGGCAAAGGAAATTCTCTTTTTTCGCTTTCACAGAGAGTATTCCTATAAGGTGCTTGTGTCATGAGATCACTTACAGTCAGCAAGTGGCAGAAATAAAGTAAATATAATATTTTACAATCTATTACAAAGGGTAAGCAAATTCAAACCTGTATAAACAGAAACGTACAACTGAAGAACATTATTGTTCTTCTTTCAAATGGATTGAGACATACCTAAGTGAATAGAGGTCTTGAGTTTTAAACACTTTATAAAGAAAAAAAAAGCAATGTTAGCAGAGAAAATAAAACGTAGTTATTTTGATAGACCCATTTAAATTTCCAGAAAAATATAAAATTTGTTTTTAATCTACAATCCTCAATGCTTAGAATCAACACCACCAGTTGATGGTGTACGCCTCGCAAACCCAGCCCCTGTGTTAGGGGTGTCTCCATACATGTGTCTTCTCACCACCATTACTGACAACCTGTTGGACCATGTTTGGGAGAATCCTTTGCAATTTCTCAAAGGCGTGCCAGAAAAAAATGAAGTCCCTAACATTTATCGGGAGATTTTTATGGTGATTTCGTGTTTAGAAAGAAACAAAATAAATGTTGTGCAGTATTTATGGTGGGAATGAATGTCCTTCCTCTAGCAATCGGCGGCCTGGGCTGCATATGAAACCAGCCGCCCGTGCCTTTGTTTGTGTAAGCTAGCCGTCTGTGGCGAAGCGTGTTATCTGGTGTCACCTTATGAAAGTCTCAGCGGAGCAGACTTTTTTCTTCCCAATATGTAGAGAAGAATTACTTTAATCTTTTTCTTCTATGAGAAAAGATCAATGTTATCTTCTGTATATACCTGATGAAACACTTATCTGTTTTGATAATTAATGAATCCATTTTAAGCCCATGTTATACTATCCATCTTTTGCAGTTCAGAAATGGATGACAGTGTGATTATGTCTTTGCGAGATAAGCAAATGTGTGTATTCTTAGATCATCTGGCTTTTAAAATACCAGCAAAGGAAAACTGTGGCAAAGGAGTTATTTTTCTTATTCTGGGCTTTGAAATTTGGTGATTCCGTCTATTTTATTGGATCAAGGGCCTATTATACCAGGGTCGCTCAGTGAATTGCGCGGAAGTTGAGTATACCAACCATTTGTTATTCTTTTATCTATTTATATATTCTGTAAAATGCGTGACATGAAACAGTTCTCTGGGCAGGGCTGATGCGGATATGAGCAGAAGCCCCGGGGAACCGTATTTACTCATCTAGAAGCAAGTGTTGCGAATGGAAGACACATGGACCCCTCCGGGTGCCAGTCCTGCCAGTGGGTCCCCCAGGCAGCCAATCAGAGCTGTTGGCATTTCCAGGCATGCGCCTTCCACTCTGAGTGCAGCCAAAACTCTCTCTTAGGCCAGCACCGAAGTGTGTTTCAGAGTTAGAATTATTTCATTCTGAAACTTAGAAACCTTTAAGAGGCACTGCTGTCTCCTACCCCTGTGTTTTTATCACACTGTAAAGTGCCTCAGACATCTGTTGTGTATACTTAAGGTAATAAAGCCCCCAAATATCATCTTAATGTGCTCTCCCCCCACCCCGGCCGTTTAAGCACCGTCAGATCTAAAGTCTTGAAAGCTCTTCTCTGAGTCCGTGGAGATGTGTTACCCCTTCGTGCGATGTGGCCTGCGCTTGCAGTCAGAGAACACTCACCCCTGGAAAGCATAATAACAACGTTCCAAAACGTAATAAAAGGAGGTGGTCTAAGAGGTGAAAGTATGTTCAACTCAATATTGCACTGAGAACTGGACATCAAGGTTTGAATAGGTTGGAGTTAACATACACTTTTTAAAAAAAAAATACTTTTCTTCCATCTTCTCACAGTTTGCAGGGTGTAACCTGGAAACTTCATGTTTCATGGCCACACCCAGGGTGTGACACACGCGTGGCCACGTCAGGCGACAGAACCGTGTTCACGCGAAGCAGCCGGAGGCAAAGGCAGAGAGCAACACCGCCTGGCTGCCCCTTTGCCCTTCACACGTTATGGAGGTTGCAACGTCTTCCCTGCGTGGAGGGAGGGGACGAGAGAACTACTCAGGGCACTCCGAGACACTCCCTTTGTTTCTGCTGTTGCTGTTTGAACCCGGGGACATATTCTTTCCCCTGGAATCAGTCGGTTTTTTGCAACATTCAGGCAGTGCAGTAGGAAGTGATTAGAGCAAACGCAGCTGAAGCCTGGAGCGTTCGCTGCTCGCCCTGTCTCGTTATCGTCGTCTCTCATAATGGCATGCTCCCACGGGGACTGGCGTTCCCAAAGTGACTGAAGAAAGGGAGAGATAGAAGGCAGGGGACAGGCCAAGGCCGTGATAGCGGGCTATCTCTATGCAGGGTATATTTAAAGCTGCGATGTTACGACACTCTTCCCTTAAAACTGCATTGTTCTCTGTGATGGCTCAAACAGGCTTTAAGATCAGCAACTAGTGTACAATACCCAGAATTCCAAATATCATTGTGAGTTAACTTTTCCCATGAAAATGCGCCTCTTATTAAAGAAAGTTTTGCGACAGCTTTACACCGTGTGTATTACCATATCATATCAGACAATGTCAAATACGTACAGGTAAAGCTGATCCACACAAACTGAGGCTATGCAGCACTTCCCCAAGTCATGTGACTTGGAGACTCTATTCAAAAAATGTCTGGTAAGACGATACTTTAATGAAACACAGGTTGGAAAATAATACCGTGTCATAGGAGCAGATGACAAGGTCCAGCTCTTGTAAGAGGCACGTACACACAAGGCGGCATGGTACAGGGGGGCCGCGGCAGTAGGTCCCACTGCGGGCGGCTCTAGATGTCAGAGAAAATGCAAAACAAAACAGTTTTCCAAGGACTTGATCTTCCTGTGGAAAACGTTCTAGAAGTTACTTCTGAAAGAACTGACCAGCACGCTTTAAATTCTATACTTTATGAATACCAAGAATTCATGGAGGTCCTCACATTCTCCCTTCTCCCACTTTCCTCCATCAGGCACTTAGCACCCTATGTTTTAAAACAGCCTCTTTGCTTCCCGTTACTCCCTCATCGGAAGCTCTCTTACCTCACCCCGCATTAAACTTCTATGAGACCACGCCCTTTAAGACAATACATAATCAAGCGTTAAAACAAGTGGTGAAGATCCTGAGATCTCTAAGGAGAAGAGAAACCACTGTGGCCTAGAACGCCCAGCAGAAGTCCTTAGGAGAAGTGGACCTTGAGTGAAACCGTGACACCAACGTTCAAATGAAAGACCAACCATCGTGGTCAAAAACGTGTGTGTGGGAAAGTTCCCAGGGGCTGTAACCACGCAAACTGAAAAGACGACACAATGACCCCAGTGTGACGTGTGGTGTCCGTTTCCAATGTTTGCTCACTGAAACAATGATGAAAATCCGAATGTGGGCGACGAGAACGTCTCTCTGCCACCTGTTGCCCGTCTGTGCGCTTTGTCCTAACACGACTCGCCTCTGTGTTGTCCTTTGTGAAAGATCGGAATTGCTTTCCATGACCCTGACCCCTAACTTGAGCCAGGAACCAGACGTCCAGCGGAAACAACTCTTACCTCTGAGTCTGCAAAGGCCTAGGCTTGGGCTCAAAGTCTGTTTTTACAGCTCTGCCTCTTGGGCTCCCAGACTTATGCAAATGAGGCGTGAGGACGTGCGCCTGGCCCCGGTCCTGAGGAGAGATCCATGGAGGGCCTCGGCTTGCAGGGGGGAATGTCTGGACCGACCCCTACCTCGACGGATGTTTTCCTGGTCGTCTGTTCATTTACTGTGCCGCACTTGCCAGTGCTGCCCACTCCCCACTCCCCACCCCGCCCGCCGTCGGCTGCTTGAGGGTTGTTGGTGAGCTACTGGTCCGCATTTATTTGTGTATTGTTTTATAATCACAGCGGTGCTTTAGAAGCCACCAGCAATTAAACTGTGTTTAGAAGAACACATAAGTTAAGATGGCAAATAGTTTCTTGGGATTTAATCAATTAATTCAGGCCTTAGTCATCATGGTCTTAAATCCCTAAATTTTCTCATTCCTCTTTTGCTATGCATATTATATGCTATACACGCATGCACAAACACACATGCACATTGCACACACACACACACACACACTAGCTGTTTAGCCCTCAGACTTCAGAAATTCTCTGGTTCCCAGATTCAGGCTAACACGGAAACACCCTAACAAGAGTTTTGATGGAGAAAGGGATCCTAATCGATCCCGTAATTACACCTACAGTTTCAAACTGGAGGAAGCACAACGGCCGTAGTTAACAAGCTCTGACACTTATTCTTATTTCATACTGGGGAACCTGGCGGTAGACGCAGATATCCCACAACCACAGCTCATCGACGAAAGCCTCGCTTTAGCCGGAAACCTCAAGAGGCAGCAAGCGGCCCACGGGCGCGGGAAGTGATGGAGAAGAGAAGCAGAGCGGCAGCTCCAGCCACCATGAGAGTGATTTACAATAGCGCTGGTGGCAGCCGCGGTAACGACTGTTTCTCATTCCACCCAGTGCCAGGCAGCAAATTGCAGACACCCTGACAATGGAAAGTGTTAAAAAGATAAAAGATAGAGCAGCTTGGCACTTAAGGAGATAAGTGGATGCTGGGAAGAAGGAGCCAATTGCAACCTGATCCGTATTCCCTAAAGGGCTGCAGTGTGTCACCCACAGGCTTGCCCCTCGCTGCAGCCCAGGAGCCCCGAAGACACAGAACAGTGCGCGGAAGGCGACAGACACGGAGCCTGGAAATGCAAACCCGCGTTTGGAGGTCGGCTCAGTTACTTTACTGAGCTGCGCGGCTTTGGCTCAAAATCGCAAGCCTCAGTTTCCACATGGGTAAATTAGGAATAACCCAGCTGCCTCCTACGCTTATTTAAATATGACATGAAACCACAGGTGACTGGGACGAAGTAGAAAGCTCACAATAAGTACCAAGAAAACGGTGCTGATGTGTTATTTAGCCCTGGGTTTCCTACTATTTATTAAATCATTTTTTAACAAATGTGTTAACTAGAAATAATGACGAATGTGTGCAAATTGTTATTTGAGCAAAAGCTGTGGAACTTCATTTATCCGTTCAGTATCTGGGAGTGATTCCGCAAATAACTGAAGGTCAGCTTGTAACATTTGTAATGTGCTTTGGTCACTTGGCATGACAAATCCTTTTGAGATTTCACTGTTCTGCATACTCTTGGAGAAAAGTCAACGTAATGGATCGGATGTCTGTTTCGGATAGACACAATGATACTGCAAATGGCTACAGATTACTGCCATTTGAATTTTTTTTTGTCTGATTTCAGGATATTTTTCATGTCTCTGCTTCTTGTTCTCTCGCCTGTCACCAAGTACTGTATAATCTCTGCCTCCAAAATGCACCTCAGAAAAACCCCAGAGCACAAACCCATCCCCTGACACACACGTGCTCCTGGCAGCCCCCCACGTGTGTAAGTTGCTGGTAAAATACAAGCCCCCAGGATCCGGTGAGTCAGGGTGTGGAAGGCATGGTTTAGGAAACCACAGGGGCTTTGATCAGGAGAGTTCGGATATTTATTTGATTTCTCAGAAGATTTTTTTTCCTTATCTTTAGGTGTTTAGCTGTGATCCACACAGGCAAGAATGCCAGGTGAATAACCCCCAGACGAGGGAATTCTAACATCGACTCGTTTTGGTTTAATTAAAATAAAATTGCTTGTCGGAAAAATACACCATTGTTTGTTAGCTCAGTTTTTCTGGTTATATTTGTATAGAAGCCTCAATAGCTTTGTAAACATTTTTATACATAGGCTTCTAGATATGTTTTTCAAAGTGCTTTTTGGGCCCTGGCTGGCATAGCTCAGTGGATTGAGCGCGGGCTGTGAACCAAAGTGTCGCAGGTTTGATTCCCAGTCAGGGCACATGCCTGGGTTGCAGGCCATGACCACCAGTAACCGCACATTGATGTTTCTCTCTCTCTTTCTCCCTCCCTTCCCTCTCTAAAAAAAATAATAAAATAAAATAAAATAAAACAAAACAAAATGTTTTTTGGGAGAGAGCAATTGGCGAAAAGTTCACAGCGTGAGGAGATCACCCAGGCAGCTGGGTGAGTTGACGGGATTCTTCACAGCAGGTCTGTTGGCTGTGTCAGCATAGAGTAGAACAAAAGATAAATCTACAAAACTCCGTGTGTGAAGCACCCAGAGATTCTATAATAGTCTCGTGAGTTTTTAGAGCTTACATCTGCTGCCTAGAAGTCCCCTTGGCCTTGGGAGCTGGCAGTCACCGTGAAGGAGTTCGGATGGAGTTCGGACCCACACGGAGTCATGGACACCAAACCTGTGCGGGGCAAATGGGTCAGTGTCTTCTACTTTCTCGGACACACTCCATACATCCGAGTAAGGCCGTGCAACGTCATTGTTTCTGAGACACCCACCCGATCGTGCCATTGCCTTTCTGAAAATCTAATAAGAATGAAACATGGTAGACCAGTTTCCGCATCGCCCGGCCCCGCGTGGATCAGCATCTCTCACACAAGCGCCCTCGCACCTGCCCCGCAGATGCCGAGCAACCGCCCTGCTCTCCAGCCGCAGCCAGTGCTCAGGGTCCCCCGAACACACGGACAGCGTATGTCTCAATGCTGCAGAACGTACGGTTTCTTATTCCTGGACTTCCTCCCCTCCTTCCTCCTCTTTCCTCCCTGCTGGTGTGATGCGCCATCTCTGTGCTCCCAGCCCCTTCTACCTATTTTTGTCTATTTCCTGTTTGTCTTCTGACTCTTGCCTGTGATGTCGCATTCCCTAAGAAGGCTTTCTAACCCATGTTCAATTGCTAATTGGGTTGGGTGATTTTGCTAGCTTCCCCCTTGATTTCTTGCCAGTTGCCTTCACTGTAACACTTGAAGGAATGCAGTGTGGCTCTGCTGCCCTTCATGGGCCTCCTGCCCACTACACTGTGAGCGATCTGCAGCCAGCGGCCGTGTTTCCACATCTTTGCGTCCCTGCCCCAACACGTGCGAAGCACTGGCTGCTCATAAGTGTCTGTGGATTGGAGGAGTGCGTCAAGAAGAAAAGAGACTCTTCTTAAGTGAAGTTAAAGATGTCTCATTTCTTCCTTGTTTATCCTTAACCCAATCACATTTACCGAACCAAGTGAAGATGTAAATTACTGTCTACATTCTCTATTTTATTCAGATAGGAAAATAGGCATCGCTTAAGCACCTGTGTTGCCTCTCTCCTTTGAACGTGTTCTTGTTTCGATAAGTATGAAGGAGTTTCCAAGATAGTGTTCCCTTGCTTCCACAGTGGGTTGCATGCTTCCAGTTCTTAGGAAACCCAAATTATATCTACAGAAGGAGTCATAGCCAAAACAAGAGGCGAAGAGTATAAAACATGATTATGCTAACCTCACGGACAAAGCTAGGGCCAGATGAAGTAGTAACTAATAGAAGCAGTTGTAAGTATGTGTCCATCCATCTTTCTATTTGTTTCTATGAAAAGAACATGAGCTTTTAATGAAGAGGGGTAAAACAGTGTTTATTGGAAGATAGTGCATGGGTCCCCAGAGATTTTTTTTAAAGTTTCAACTTTCAAACAAATAATACATGTTTTAAACCATAGATATATGTGTAGCTTCACAAACAATACTGAGAGAAGTCCTGAGGTAGATCTAAAACAATGTTTCCGAGCAGAGAGCGGGAGCTATGGCGGCTGGGCGTCAGCACAGGGAAAATGAGTTGGTAGCGTCCCTGTTACCCAGGCAGAGAAGGAGACTTCCATCAATTTAACGTATCAGAATTCTTACAATTCATGTGACAACATCCTGGACAGAGTCTCCCGTGATTAAAAGCCACGTATGTGGGCTGGGTGAGAGAACATTTTCATACATTGAAAGCAAGGCCATATGAAAGAATGCTTATTTAACTGTGAAGGGCGATAGTACGCAAGACCCTACCCCCAGTCTTGTCCTACTCAATGTCGTAAAGATGGATGGGTTAAGAGTGTGCATTAATTCTGCTTTTGGATCCTTTTTTAACATTAAGTTGTAAGAGGAAACAAACGTACCTACACAGTATTGGCAGCAGAAAGGCTGGGTGGGTTTTACTGCAGTGCGAACCTGGTAGGAGGCGACCACGGAAGGGGGTTTCCGAAACAGCCAAACGAAACCTGGTTCGCAAAGATCGCCCTGAATTCGTTGTCAAGTCCTTGTGCTGCACTGGTTAAGACTTTGAGACACTGGGGCATGCTTACAGGTGGTGATCAGAATGGAAACAGGGTCAAGTTTGAGAAAAGCAAAAAAGTATTTCCTGGCTCTAGAAGCAGAACAATTGTTGCCTTCCCACGCAGGAAGCACTGTCTCAGGAAGGGGGCAGTAATTGTTCTGTGACAGCCCTCCTTGGCCACACTGAACCCAGGGGTGAAGGTCACGAAGGACACATGGAGGGAATACGCAGAACACACACACACACACACACACACACACACCCGAAACCCGCTGTAGCTGTCAGAAGTGTCCAAAGATAGAATGAACTTTCGTGGGAATTAGAGAATCCCCACTTAGGGCAGGTTTCAAGTAGAATCGGATAATGATGTATCAGGGACATCGCAGAAGAAATTTAAATATTTGGTGGAGTGGAAAATTGAAGAGCTGACTTACAGGAGCCCTTCAGCCTAGGAAGATCGTGTCGCTCCACGAATCACTGCGCTAGGAGCACCACCCCTAACAGTAGCAGCAGCGAGAGTTGTAGCCACAGCTTCCGCAAAGGCACGCGTTTCTATTTTCCAAGCTCTGCATTTAGCATTTGATAATCCTCGCAGCTGACCTATGAAGCCGGTACTGTGGTTGCAGTTAATTCATGGAAGAGGAAGCGGTGGCTCAGGACAGTTTTATAACTTGCCCTACAACACGCTGAAAGGGCGAGTCAGGATTTAACCCGGGCGCGCATGACGACAGACGGCCCCTCTCACCCGGTGCTCGGTGCAGCGGAGCTGAGCTAGCTGGAGCTGTGCTAGCTGGAGCTGCGTGGCCCAGTCATACAAAGTCAGAGAGTGCAGGAGAGAAACACTGACCTGGCTGTGTCTGGGAAAACTTCCTTTTTAAATATTTTATTTATTTACTTTTAGAGAGGGAAGGGAGGGAGAAAGAGAGAGAGAGAGAAACATCAATGTGTGGTTGCTGGGGGCTGTGGCCTGCAACCCAGGCATATGCCCTGACTGGGAATCGAACCTGCGATGCTTTGGTTCGCAGCCCATGCTCAATCCACTGAGCTACGCCAGCCAGGGCTGGGAAAAACTCCTCATTTCTCATCAGGCTCCCACACGGACCTCAGCTCCACTGCACTTACCAGGGAGCAGGGCAGATGATTGGCCCAGATGTGGGCATGAACTCATTATCTACTTGTGTCAGTTCAGCTCCTTTGCAAGTCTATTCATGAACTCTAAAAGTCTTAATAAAAATAATTAGTGAGTTGTTACTAGAATATACTGCTAGGACCTGTGTGGATTGTAAAATTTAAGTTTTTTTCCTTAATAAAGCTTACCTCTATTCCAAAGTAATCATTACAATGGAAGAATCTGCAAATATTTAACATGTTCAGGAATAACATCCAGGTGTGTATATGTATTCAACAAGATTTTATGTAATGTTCTCTGTGCGCAAGGATGTGTGAATAACCGAGAACATGAATGTACTCAGCTCTCTCAGTAAACTAAGAGAAACACACACGTGCACAGTCACACACCACACACGTGAGCCAAGCGAGAGAACAGTAGTGCCTACATGTGTTACAAATGCATTCCGAGTCATTAGCCTTATGTGGGAGAAGAAGAACAGACCCTTTAAGAGGATGATTTTAAAGATTGTCTCCATACCTGAAGAAGGGAGATATCATTGTGGGTGTGAAAATAGTGAAGTTTTCTAGACCAAGAAAATTAAGTAAGCAAATTGTCTAAAAAGTCGAAGGCAACACCAAATGAAATGAAATTAGTTGCATGGCGAAGAAGGGCTGATGCCTGATTTTTTACGTTCTCTTCCCATTCTTCTAGAACTCACTGCTACTCATCGTACCCATGACACTCACTGCCCTGGATCACCCACACTTTTATTCTGTTAGTCACTCACAGCCCTGAAAAAAATTTGGCAGGACTTTCATGTGCAACTGAGTCACAAATACTTATTCTAACAATGAAAGCATGAAAAAGAAAGGCAAATACCATATGTTAATATTTTTATCTTCTGGAAAAATATTTTTGAAAGACGAAGAGGGTAAAAAATGAAATGAGATTAGTTGCAGGACAAAGAAAGGTCTTAGGTAACTTAAACTTCCAGAGTACTAAAGGAAGTTTATCATTACGCCGATAATTTCTCACCCAGTACCGTAAGATGCATTAACCCTATCACAGTCATTTTCCCAGCCCTCCCTACTCCCAAGTCACATGCTTCTTCAAGAGTATGAAGTTTGATTGCTGCACCCTGAAATGATTCCTCTCCAGGTACTCTTGGAGAAGTGGAAAGTCCCCCAAGATCGTAAATTCTGCAAGCTTACTTCACCATGACGATACACCGTTAGCTTTTCCCTTTCCACGTCCGACCAGACTGGTTTCCAGGGGCCGCTTTCCAGAAGTTCCCCTCCCAGACAGGACCGCCTCCCTCTCGAGCCGGGACACGGGACCACCAGACCCAGAGCTGCCCAAGAGAAATCTCTATTCAGCGTCAGCCTCAGACAGGCGAGACTGAGTCATGTCTGTTGGTTAAGAAAAGATAGTAACTAGAGAGAAACGCAACCAAGTGCTTTCAAGCCCAAAGGATGTCTGAGCCATTCCGTGTGCCAGGAAGTGGAGGGGGGCCCGAGGGGCCCAGAGAGGAAATAACGGAGCGCCCACGAGGGCCCAGATGGGAAAGGCAGCAACAGAGTGGAAGCCCCCACCCCGGGAGCAAAGAGAGAGGAAGTCGCTCCTTAGCCAAGGAGCTCGGCCCGGCCTTCTGGACGTGGATGGGCAGCTGCTCACGTCGCTGCAGCCAGACCTTGCCCGTCCTGCTTCCGTGCTGTGCCTTTCAGCATCTCTGAACCCCTTGCTGTTCCCAGAGGGGCCACACTTGCTCCTCTCTGGGCATCGGCTGTTTCCTCCGTCTGGAAACGGGCCGCCTTCTTCTTGCCTTTGGACTAGTCACCAACATCACTTGTTTAAATTTCACTCTCAGCCAAGAGCTCTCTGGGTGCCTGCTACCGCCTTCCAGATCTAGGTCTGGGGTTCTGCTGCTGTACCCCGTGCATCCTCGATAAAGCACCTTGGGAGGGTCATGCAGGTGTCTGTATCTCCTAGTAGATGGAGGCCTGTGACGTCAGAACCAGCATCCATTTGCCCGCCTTTGTGCCTTCCCTGCTTAGGACAGCGCCCGGTGTAGGGTCACACTGCCCAGTAAATAGTAAGTGAACGAATGCGTGAGTGAAGGAGTTACCTTAGCCTGGGACTCTGGGAGTGGCTCAGTGATAAAAACAATTGTAATGATAATTGCAATGATAACTGATACTCATTACATTTCTCTTGTGTGCCGGACACTGTGTTAAGCACATTAACTGTATTGTCTGATTGACTCTCAAAACAGTACATGAAAGACCATTATCACCTCCAGGTTACAGATGAGATCATTGAGATTTAGGGAGTTAGGAGAAATTCCCAATATCATGCTGATGATAAATTTGGAAGCTAGTGTTTGGGTATAAAGGTCAGTATAATTTCAGAGGTGGAATCCAATCTTCACTTAATACCTGCTTGAATAGGTGTGGTGCCCAACTCTATTCCCAGGACGGCACCTGCCGTGTTCCCTCGGTGGTTGGGTGCCCCATGATACTGGCAGGGCCTGTTTTCATTAAAGGGTCACGAGAACATCAGGGGGAAAATCAAAATCCGTTCACCCGTGAACAAATGAAAGTGTAAACTCCCATTCACTAATGTTTAAATCAAGATCAAACCTACAACTCGCTGGGTCTTTTTACTAGTGAGAGGGAGACATCGAGTATGGGTGCTTGGGTGACCAGCTCCCAAGAGCAGTCCAGTGGTGAGGGCAGAAGGAGGAGTAAAATAATAGACGCACAGCCAAATCAGAGTGCAAAGGTCAGAACACCTACCATCCATATGCAACCTTCACCCTGCTGTCGGGGGGGCGCCTGAGATCCGGGCAAGGGGCTCTGCTGCACCCCATCCCCGCCCCCACCCCCCCCAGCTCAAGGCCCCCTCTTTCAGCGCTGTGGTCAGAGGGGAGGGCTCATCTGCCACCTGTCGCCAGCTCGGTAAGTGATAGCCAGAGCCTCCCGGCCTCCGGTTACTAGCTCTCCTTTACAAGGAGCATTGTGAACAGGACTTATTTGTTGTCTTTACAAAGAGATCCGTTCTGGTGACTCTTACTGAAACATACAGAAGAGCCTGGGTATCTGGATTTCTAAGAAACGGAATCTCCAGGGCTGGATGAAGTAGGGAAGGCAAGGGAAAATGAGCCAGAGGCGAAATATCTCGAGAAGCAAGTCCCCCGTTCCCACCCCAGAGGTGTACGTGCCTGGCTGGTGCTGGCTGTGCTGGCCGGTGCGTGGCACCTACCCACAGGGGGGCTCTGGAAAACTTCAGCCGTGGCTTGTCCTAACTGAGACGCGCTTCAGGAGTAAGGTACACACTAGATTCTGAAGTCTTCGTATGAACAAAGAATGAAGCGTCCATAAGTATTTTTTAATTTTGATTGCATGTTGAAATACTATTTTAGATATGTTGGGTTAAATAGAATATGTTATTGAAATTCATTTCACCCTTTCTTTTCTATGTGACCACTGTGCACTCCAAATTTATATATATGCTTTCCTTCGTGTCTCACTTGATATGTATATATTAGACAGCCATGGTTTGTAGGGTTGTTACGTAGACTGGTCTTATGTAATCCTCTTTAATCTCTCAATTTTTGACATAAGGAACCTTTAAACCATTAATGAATTAGAAATAATGTTATCAATCCTCAAAAAAAACTAGTTTTATACCTCAAACTATTACACATTTGGTATTTTCATATTTTTTATGCATTTAGAATTTTAAACATCGGATTAGGCAACTGTGAGCTGACGAGTGGACACTCGATCCCATCCAGCATGAAAAAGTCCTAGAAGTCACAGGGGCTCCTAGTAGCAGCAGCTCCGTGTTCCCCGGGAAGAGAACGGCCTCAGACGGAACCGAGGCGGAGGTGGCAACACAGACATATCTGAAGCCACCTGCCGGCCTCCTGGCGTTGCCGTGGTTTTCTCACAAGGTACACGCCATCCGAGAAGGTGCACATTAGTGGCATAACTCAACGAGAAGTGAAGGGTTTGTGAATATTTGCTTACAATGTGCATTTTAGTTTATAAACGTATGCATGGACCGTGGAGTCTCAAGATTCTTAATATTATCATCACATAATTATCGTTTTCAGAGGGGTCGATATTCTTCACTTATTTTAACAGTCCTGCGTGTGCTGGAAGGAGAGTTTTCCCTCCGTGGTTAAAGTCAGGAGATTTGGTGAAGAGCAAGGCTAAGGACAACCTGAAACCAGGAGCGAGCACTGGCAGCGGAAAAGGCATCCTCACCACAGCCGGGCTGACGGAGGAAGTGTGCCGACTGGTTTGACGTGCGTGCAAAAAGAGCTGGAGCGGAGGAAGAAGACAGCCTTGAACTTCCCCGTGGTCGGACACGCAGTGCCAGGTGAGGGAGCAGTGGGAAGGGGCACCATGAGCTCGCTCTCCCCACCTTACCACCAGCTCTCTCAGCTGAGCCCAGCGGGAAGCCCCCTGCCTGCAGGGACAAGGGCTGGGAGAGGCTGGGGACGGCCTGGCAGACAGGGACTGCAGAGGGAAGACTGGCACATTCACGAACCACTTTCCATCCAGGATCCTTCTGTGTAAGGCCTGATGCAGTGCGAGCAGGCGCAGCGACCAAGGGGGGAAATAAAGGGGTATGGTCAATCCTAACAGAAGGGCCATTAATCCAACACGAGAGGCTGCACCAGAATGAAGAGCACTAACCCGGAGTCGGCTCTGCGGTGGGGACGGGATGGAAATCTGTGGTAGTCACCATGTGAGCGAAGGGTGAAGCAATCAACGGTAGGTGCAGAGAAACCGCAGTGCTTAAGATTCTCCTTGATTAATTTATGAATACAAAAATTATAATGTATTATAATGGATGGTAATTAAATTGAAATACAATTAAGTCTTAATGATATACCTTCAAAATGGGAAATGGATAACTTGGTAGAAATTGCCAAAAGATTAGAATTTAATAATTAGCGAATGCTATCTTCCGCTTTTGACATTTGACATCTGTTTTAATTGTATCGGTGATTGTTTTGGTTAGTTACAGCTCTAGAGGAAGTTTTAAATCTCAAGTACAAAATAGCAGATAATTCTTTTATCACTTCATGACATGCTAGTACCCTATATAAACTAATTTTATAGACAAATAAAAATAGATTCAAAAAACAGAAATACATGCATAATACCGTGTTTAATGCTAGCCTCTGAGCTCCTCTCCCATGAGCGAGAATGGCCACTCCTCCCGTCCCTCAAGGTGAACCAGTGCCCAATCTGCACGCTTCCCTGCCTGGACTCCCGCCCCCACTCCTTCCTGCTCTCCCGTGGGTGTCAGAACAGCGTCTGCGGTCCACGTGCGTCCTAGCCTGTTGCACTAAAATAACTGTTTAGGTGCAGACTCACAGTTATACAATACATAAGTCACGGGGGAGTACAGTGCACAAGTGTGGCTACAGTTGATAATACTGTACTGCCATGTTTAAAAGTTGTGGAGAGAGTAGATTTTAAAATTTATCATCACAAAAAAAATTGTGTGGCTATGGATAGTGATGCATGGTAACCAGACTTAGTGTGGTGATGTCATGGTACATACAATATCGAATCATGTTGTAGACCTGAAACGAATGTAATATTATATGTCAATTATACAATGATAAAATTTTTTGATTAAACAGTAAAATGAAAACTTAGAGAAGCAGAGAGATGACATACCGCTTCTGCCAGTGTTTGGTGGAGATGTTGTTATTGGTTACAGTTCTTGACCCAGAGAATGATAAGGGAATATGCACACCAATTTGGAAAGAAAAGAAAACAATGGATGGGGAGCTAATACTCTATTTTGAGAGGTCTAATTCTTGTTCTCACTCTGCTAGAGGGTCGTCCTTTTTTTTTTAAAGATTTTATTTATTTATTTTTAGAGAGGGAAGGGAGGGAGATAGAGAGAGAGAAACATCAATGTGCGGTTGCTGGGGGTTATGGCCTGCAACCCAGGAATGTATCCTGACTGGGAATCTAACCTGGGACACTTTGGTTCCCAGCCTGCGCTCAAGAGGGTTGTCCTTTTCATCAAGGTTTCTTTCAGTGGTCCAGATAGGCACCCGTCGGACCCCAAATCTTCATCCACTGGGCGCGGGAAGGCTTTTTAACTCGGACAACGTCCGTGTCTGTGCCGGCGGGTCCCCGTCCCTCGGAGAAGACCTGAGCCATGCCGTAGAGAGCGTCTGGAGTAAGGCGTCACGGGTGCCTGATGCGCCTACCCGCTGTGAGACGCAGCCCTGAATAACACAACAAACTGACCCCTCGAGTGAAGGTATTTAGGATAAGCATTTGTGCCATTTCTCATTTCTATTTTTTAAAAGTCTCGTTAGTTATTTATTCATAACCATAGCTATATTATTTGGATATATTTTCCATTCAATTTTCCCCAGACTTAACTAATCTTAAAACATCCCCAAAACACATAATACTTCCCCAAAATAAATTTGCAACCATGAGTCAAGCATCTCAAGGTTCTTCTTCATCAAATCTAAAGTGGAACCCAAGACTTTGTATTTTTAAGAAATCCTACCTGACTGCAATCCAGAGGACCCCCATGGTCAGGCAAGTCTGGGGAAAACTAATTCAATTAAACAACATATGCCAATATTTGAATTATGTAAATTTAAAGATACACTCTGAACCACTTCCTTTTACTATTTCTTAAAGAGATCACTTTCTGAAATATGATTTGTGATATATGTATCACATTCCTGGAAATAAGTATATGCCATTTTCAAAATATGATTGCATATATATGCACCCTGTAAGATGAAATTCTTGACCTAACATTTTTGTGTTTATAAACAACATTCATACAAGAACAATTTTAAATGTTTTTCTTGCATATCATGGAAAAACCTACAACCATTCAGAATAGCCACCATTCTATTAAACATGGGCCATATGTAAGACATTCTTACATAATTGTATTTATTCCTCATAAAAAAGTGTGCACGTGTGCAAGGTTGTGCTTATCTTACCATGAGGAAAATAATTTCAAAAGTTTAAGTAACATGTCCAAAATCTCATTAGTCTAGGTCAGACCCTTCCTGGGTATCACCCTAGCTCACAAGGAAAACACTGTAACAAATTAATTTACATATAAACCCAAATCAGTAAGTGATCTTTTTATCTGTGTATTTCTCTGGGCATTCATTTTCATTATTTAACCATAGTGAATTTGATATTTAACTTAGTTGTATAAATATATACTTTGTGCCTAGAAATCAGGACCATTTAGTTGTTCAAAAAACCTCAGCCATCAGTAAAAAAAAAAATTCTGATGATATCACTGATTATGAATGGCTATTAGGATGTACACACCATAGAGAAAAATACATACTTTAATTGATTCTCATGGGGAAAATGTTACATTCTCTTTCTAGATAAAATAAGAAAATCCCCAGGGTTCATAACCAAATCAATGAATTCACAATCATCCAGCGAGATGTTTAGAAATACAAGGAAGGAACCACACTGTTTAAATAGTGTCAATTTTTAAAATTGCCACGCTCCTCAGATTTGCTTCTGCTAGTTATACAGCCATGCCCTCCTCGATGAGGCGAACAGAGAGACAGTGGTAATGAACTTCACCTGACGGCAAACACACTCCCAAGGGCACTGGCTGCCTGAGACAGTCAGGCTTTCTCGGAGGAGGCAGAGGAGGAGATGCAGTATATTTGAGTCTAAAAGAATTCTTGAAATATACCAATTTAATTGATCTATTATCGATTTGGGAGATCTTTCTTAGGACTAGAAACCATATTATTGGCATCTGAAATAGCTAATTCTTCTGTAAGAGAAATGTCTGGCTAATTTTATACACATGGCAAAAGAAAGTCAGTCTTCCTAACTTTTCTCTACCCTTTCTTTCTCGCCTCTCTGCTCTCCTCTTCTCTCCTCTCCTTCCCTCTCCTTTCCCACCCTCTCCTCTTTATTCTGTTTCCAATAAAATATATAAAACTTAGAGAATTTATTTTGTGGGTTAATTAGGCTGCATCACTAAATCAAATGGGTTTTCTTAACTTTATTCAATATAAGTGAAATTGCTGGATAAAACAGGACTATAAAGTGTGTCTGTCCTCTTTCTAGAACCGAAGGATTTTAGACGAGAAGAGACTGTGTCATCAAATTAGCTTAATCCTCAGTGAATGTTTACTCCCAAGATATAGAAACTATCAGGTTGGCTTCCAATATTTGGCCCCTATTTACTACAATAAGAAATTAGAGTAAGAGCAATAAAACTTAACAGTAATAGCATCTGTATTCTATACCCAGCCGAGTTACAATTCCTGTACAAAGCAAGGCAAAGATATTCTCCGGTTTGTTTAAACTCAGAATGTATCCCATTCAGGTACCAAAAACAAATATCCAGAATGTTCTCTAGAAACTTTTTTCTTTAAAAAATGGTAGCAATAACAGAGAAAAAAATTATTGGGACTTATCTCCAAGTTGAATTTATAAGGCTAGCGTCACACAAGGTTGGGGGTGGAAGTAGAGGAAAGTTACATTCTTACAAAGGTGGCTAAGTTTTCAAGGTGCTATTAACTTTGATAAGTTGGTTGAAGAAAAATTTTAAAACCACATATCAATTTTTACTTAAATGACCATATTCCACGATTATTATTTAAGACCAAGAAAAAATGAAAACAGCATCAGTAAAGCCCAAACACTTGGAAATTTTTACATACATCTTTGTAAAGAACAATGACTCAAGGATAAAATCGGGTTACCATTAACAGAATGGGTAGAAGAAAACACACATCAGACTTATGAGATGTGACTCAAGCTATATTCAGAGTGTTTTCATTATTCTTCAAATAAACGAAACTTCCTATTAATGACTTACTTAAGTTAGAGGAAGAAAATTAACAAAATCTAAATAATTCAGAAGTAACTATGTAATAGAACTTCAAGCAGAAACAATTACATTGCCAAATAATGGGAATGATAAATGTGAGTTTCATATACAATTATACAGGAAAAAAACCCTGATTAATTACATTATTTCAAAAATGAGAAACGGGACATTTTAACACTGATAGTCTTCAGAACATAATTGATACTCATACATTTAATAATTCCAAGAAAATGGACAATTTTAAAGAAAATTGTAGAAATAGCCAAAACTAATTCAACAGAGACTTAAACAGAAAAGTTTTCATGAAGTAAACTTACTGGAAAGTGTCAAAAACACAGCACAAACAAAAAGCGCTTCAGAGACAGACGGTTTTACACTGACTTTCTCTCACTTTTCAAGACACACACAATGTCTGTGCGGCAAAAATTACTGAAAACACAGACAAAAAAGGAAAGTTTCCAAATGTGCTTTAAAAAGCAGGGACTATTCTGAAAATAAAAGCTGACAAGATACACAGAAAAGAAATATGTGTAACCAATTCTTTATGACCATAGACAGGCAAAATCCTAAAGAAACTACGACAAAATGGTCTTTAGTCTGAGAATAAAACTATCCATTATTATGAAATCTATTAATAAAATTTATCACATGGACAAGTTGAATATAAAAATAATGTAGCTTCTCCAATCGGATACCCAAAAAGGCTAAAATGAAAATCCAAGAACCATTAACTAGTACAAGTTTTCAATATGCAGAAATAAAAGTGTCTCCTCAGCGCAGTGTAGACGGTCAAGCTTGGCCCAATAAACAACCTGAGGCTTAATCCAACGCTGTAGGGGGACCCCGTTACTGTTGAACACTGGCCCAAGTCTAGCTGGTAAGACTTGGAGAGGAGAATGCGAAATAATTATTTGCAGATGATATGATATTAAATCTGGAAAGCCCGAATGTATAAAGATGTAAAGCAATGTAGCCCTTGAACTTCACTTAAAATGAAAAACGCACAGAAAAGCTTAGAATTGTAGTGTCTACATTTTTGCCGCTTTTCGCTCATTTCCAAAATTTTGTCATGCATATGTACTGCCTAAACAATGTAAGTGAATAACAATAACAAAATCATCTGTATGCAATAATGCTAAAACATACAGGCCAAAGGAGGAAAATTCATCTCCATGATGCTGAAACCACTAATAGCCTTGTGTACAGACTTGTACGGGTGTGATGTACACACACTCACTCATCTATCCAAACATCTCCACGTGTGAATTCATACTGTATATTATTGTGTTTTTCAGCTTGGAACGGTATAAGCTTCAGACAACATGGGCATCATTTTACATAAAGACATATATTTATCTAAGTCATTTCAGCAGCCTGATGTACAGTAGTTTCTTGCATGGATTTACCACAGGTTTCTTAATAGCTGCTTTGTTTATGGAATTTAAACATCCCATGTTTTGATTTTGACACATAATGCTTCAATAGGCATTCTCCTCTGTATGTACTTCTGTGAGCATGACAGTGATCTATTGCTGTATAACAAACTACCGCAGAATTTAGCTGCTTAAAATAGTGGTTTATTTTATCCCAAAGGTTTGTGTCTGGAGTTCATAGGTGATTCCTCTGTTTCACCTTGCATAAATGAAAGTTGCTCTGTGGTACTTGGGTGTCATACGTGCTGGTCTGGATTCAAGCCAACATCCCTCTTATTTTTTTTAAAGATTTTATTTATTTATTTTTAGAGAGGGAAGGGAGGGAGAAAGAGAGAGAGAAACATCAATGTGCAGTTGCTGGGGGTCATGGCCTGCAACCCAGGCATGTACCCTGACTGGGCATCGAACCTGCGACACTTTGGTTCACAGCCCGAGCTCAATTCACTGAGCTATGCCAGCCAGGGCCAATGTCCCTCTTATGAATGATGGCACCATGACAAGGACAACTGGAAGGCTGGGATCAGCGGGAACTGTTGGCAACAGCGCCTACATGTTGGCTCTTCAGCACGGAAGTCTCCACAGAGCTGGGCAGCTCACAGAGCAACGCAGAGGTCAAGAAAGCCTGTTCCAAGAGACCCAGATGGAAGCTGCAACGTGTGCTATGAGCTAAGCTTTGAAGGTCCATCGCACCCCGTTTGCCATTTTCTGCTGCTCAGGGGATCCACGAGAGCCGTCCTGAAGTTACAGGGAGAGGATTTAGACTCTCCCTCTCGATAGAAGTAAGTAACTGCAGTCACCTTGACATTAACACGGTGAGGAAATCTAGGGTCCTGGAAGTGTAGCTGCATGGTCAAAAGGAACGTGCATTTTAAAGCCCTTTCCAAAACATGTACACCAAACACACTGTGCAGAAGTTTCAGTGTGCACTTTCAAACAGACACGTACATCGACACGTTCCTTGTCTCTGAGGGGCCCTCGGAGACACTGAATGTGTTCTTTTGAGTTTCTCATAAAGAGTCAATGGCTGATGAGAACACACACAGCTCAGCCAACAAAACGCGACTTCTGATATAAAGTGTCAGAAAATCAGGAGACATCTCTAAGGCAAATGATCAGGGTTTCTCCTTTATCTGCGAAGCTCAATGAAACTCTAAACACAGCTTTTTAGATGGTGTGTAATATGGTTCAAGACTCAATCAAAGGCAGAAAATTGACCTACCCTGCTGAAAGGGAAAGCTTCTAATGGTAGGATTACCCGTGTTATAATTAGACCCTCTGCTGAGGCAGTAAATCTCTTTACTTTTGAATCATCTGTAAATTTTCTCCATGGATTGCTTTGTGGATTTCCACTTTTTCCCCCTTCCCTGAAGCTAGCAGGTGAAAAGAATTTGGAATCTTCCTCCACTTAGGCGGAGATTCTGCCCGCATGCCTAACACTCTCCACCAAGAATTGTTATTTAGAAATAGCATCTGCTATAAACAATGGAGAACTCAACTAACAATGACTTAAAACACAGCAGTCATTGTTAACAACAGACCTACGATTATGTAATCTCAAGATAGGTCAGCAGGTCCATGATATTTCCAAGGATTCAGTTCCTTTCTGTCTTTCCACCCACTATTCTTAGCAGTTGGCTTATTGTCTTCGTGGTTACCATTTCGTGGGGGGCGGGGGGGGAATGGTTATTTTCACTTGAGATAACATTCGTATTCAAAACTTTTTAAATGTGGAGAATGAGCTCTCCTCTGGTGTTATTCCTCTTCATAGGAGAGCAAACACCCTTCTTAGAAGCTGCCAGGAGGCATCTCATGGGTCGTACCTGGTTACCCCTTGCTCTCAAGGAGTCTGGAAAGACATTGCCTGACTGCCCATTCTCAGCTTGAGTTGCTAAAGAAGAAAGAGATCAGTGGGCGTGGCTTTCTGCTTACAGCTCACAGTTCCGCCAGACGGGCAAACAGAAAGCGAGCCGAGTCTTGGGATAAAGGTGAAGAGGTCAACCCGAGGGTGCTTCTGGAATAAAAACAAGAAGCCTCCACTGGTTACATATGGTCCAGCCTCATTTCCCAGGATGGGTGTAGCAAGTAATGAAAACTAGTCCCTATTCAAGCTTGTCTTTCCTGGAAATCTAACCAGGGTGGGTTTCAGTGAGCTTTCTGTGGATATGGGAATGCAGAATGCTCTCTCTTCCCCACCCTCATCGCCTCCTCCTCTACATCTGGCCTCAGTATCTACACTCCATTGGTAAACTTTATTGTTGAAGGAAAGGACAAAGAAAACTGTCAGACAGAAAAGTAACACAACGTAGAGGGAAAAACAAGAACTTGGCCAGCCCCGGGCAAGGAATGAAAGCTTATTCCCGAACCTTCCTCTAATTTTGAAATCTGTGACTCCTGCCTCGCTTATTTAAATCATAGTTTCTGCATCTGTAAGTGAACAAGTGGCAAAAAATTACATTTAGAGCTATATTATATTGTTTCATTAGGACTTTGTCACCCAGTAGCCAATGGATAATTAATCTTAAGGAAAGCGGGCTTGTTACTAACTGGAGTTCATTGTCATCATCGTCCTCATCGCCATCTTCATCATCGCCATCTTCATCATCATCTTGATGGAGCACAGAATGCCAGGCAATATGTGAAGTGCTGTATGTGGATTATGTCATAGCATCCAATCTTTACAGTAACCCAATGCTGTAAATTTTATTTTAATCTCCATCTTTAAAGATGACACAGTGGAGACCAGCACAGGTTCTTTTCCCAGAATTACTTGGGAGTTTACAAGGGCAGGAATTAAACAAAGTTGTATTTGATTGCAGAGGCTAACTATTCATTCATTTAGGAAGATCTCAATGAGCTCAATGAGCTATGAGATTAGTGTAATCGTTTTGATTTTCAAATAGAATGTGTGCACTAAAACAGTACCGAAATAAGAATGCGCAAGCTCTCCATATTCTGCCGGCACACTCTGGCCAGGATGATCTAACTTCCGGATGTGTGGTCACTCTCAGTGGTTGTAAGCAGTGTGCACAGGTGTAGGAGAGACAAGGGCACTCGTGCACGGCCATTTACCAAGTCGCCTAACTATTGATGAGTAAGACAGACTAATGTTTTATAGCTTTCTAACGCCAGTACCGAGAGAGAACCTGTAAAACAGAAAAAGAGTGGTGAACCAGCCTGGAATAAGACACATTCACTGAAAGTTTGTTCCAGCCCCCTCCTGCACCGAGCAGAGGAAGAGGTGGCCCTAGTCAGCGCAGAATGACAGGCAACGAGTCACATAGAGCAGACACAAGAGGAGGCTTGTCATGGCCTTGGGCTGAGAAAGAAACAGATCCCTTGCCAAAGCAAGCGCCTGCCAACACCACTTCTGCGCAAATGGGCTGGCAGGCGGCCTGCACTGCGCTGTTTGGGGCCAGGCTCCCGGGGGGGACAGTGTGGGACCGCCACTCACATGCTCAGAGAGTAGGAGAGGCAAGCCTGCTTTTTTTGTTGCTATAACTAAATAGGAAAATATTTTTATTTTCTGCGCAAGACTTGGAAGGGTGCTGCAGGCAGCTGTGCAGAGACATCCGCACCTGAGCGGAAAAGAAACGGACCCCGAAGAGGGAAGGGGGCCTGTGAGAACCAAAGCGTGCCTCCTGTTGAATGGAAACTCGGTTTCTTCGCTGAGACAAGGCCCCTGGGGCCAGCTGCATGGCGAAGGAGATGCCTGAAGCCCGGGGAGCAGCACAGGAAGGGGGACGATTTGCGAGTAAAGGTTTGCTTTCCCTCGTGAAGCGAGACTGGCAAATATTTGTATTTTCCATGAAAAAAAATGTGTTTAGTGAATGGTATTTTGAAACATACGGGGTAGGATTACAAGTTTAAAAGACTCTTACACCCTTCTGTATGGACAGAGCCGTCCTTCTGCAGAGAGAACGGGAAGTCTTGCATCAGTTTGAATCGGAGGGTGAGAACACAAGCAGAGAACGAAAAGGACGATCCCCACCGGCATGAGCACAGGGCAGAGCCGGGCAGCCCTGGCCTTCAGGGGCTGGGTCTGAACACTGACCTCACTGGCCGAAGCCTTCCTGATGTTAGGCGTGTGGGCCCGGGGCTCAAGCAGCCACAGGCAGACCCGCAGCAGCCCAGAGGGGAGCTGGGAATGCGGGGAGAAACCCGCAGGAAGGTGAGAACCGGCCCTTGCTCCTCCAGGTCCTCTCAAAGGTGTGTGTTAGCTCACTCGGAACATCCCAGTTGGAAAGAGAAGCAAGACACGAGCAGGGCGAGCTCACTTTCTGGAAGGACGACAGCAGCGCTTCCCTCTGGCCACAGAGCTGCTCCGGCTACCACCGCGGGGACGGGGACTGCGGGCTGCGGCTGTCCCTGTGAAGGGCGGCTGTGCCACGCCCTGGGAAGGGGAGGCGTGTTGGGGACCCTGGGGTGGGGGGCCGGGGTAGCCTGAATGGGTGGTTTCCTGAAATGGAAACCCTACAAACCAGGCTGACGTAGATCTTTTCCAGCGCTCCCTAGTGTTTCACAGCCTGCACTGACGCTTGCCAGCACTCGCATTTCACAACCCAGTTGGGAAACCGAGGCGATTTCTTTTTCCAAAATGAAATCCATACATTTTCAAATAACCCTGAGTTTATTAGGGATTTTTCCCCAACTATTCAAACACATTATTTATTTGGTGGCAATGACCCCATGTCTCCTACTTACTGGAATGTCTCCACTGGGGAACCCAAACCTGGAGCCAGCGATCTGTAGATGTGAGACCAGTGCTCACCTAAGAAGTTTGATTCGAGGGACGCCAAAGCCCTCCCCAATTAAGAAATAGTGTTGTCTATATTGCCGAGTGTCTATTATTCGGTGCTTCCGTCATTCTCCCCCCCCCGCCCATGTGTCCTGTTTTGCAAGATAAACACTCTTCCTGAGACAGGTCAAGCCTTGGCCTAGAAGTTACAGCGATGACTTCTCCCCGTGTGGCCGCTAGGGGCGCTGCGGGCCTCTCTCCCGGGACTCCAGCAGACTAGCTCACGTTGGCCGCTCAGCGCCCAGTTCAATCCCGGGACGCCTGTATGCCCACCTCCAGGGAAAACGATGGCCCCCCATCCTGGGCCCGCATTGGTCTCTGTGCGAGTTGTCAACATGCTGGCGTGTTTGTACTGAGCCTAGTTACTGAGCAAAATTTAAGAAAAAACACACTGCGACGTTAGTCCAAATGCAGTTGTATACCAAAACGGCAGGGATGGAATCTGCCTACTTGGGACCTACCCACTGAGAGGTTACATTATCCAAATGAGCGTTTAAAACAAATAATAAACCTTCTAAGGACAGGTCTGTCTTTCATTGTCCTGATGTGCTGGTAACTCTAAAGAATCTCAGTGATAAAAGATTCCTTCCCATCGAGAAGGGTTATACCCCTCCCACCCCTTACTACACCACGGCCAACAGGTGTTCTTATGTTCAAATGCCTGGTCTAATTCCCCAACTTCACGACCAATACAGGAATCACAGAACAGGCCTTCGCGTATTTTATCAACTCTCCTGTTTCACCGAGTGTAGCATTTGGTTGGGAGATGCCTTGAATCTCTATTGATCTTCAAGTGATCTTACAAGGTTCCATTTTCTGCTACAAATTGAGTTAATTATATCATTAATTAGGAAATATAAGTTAAATGTATTCTCATTTGGTTCCATTAAATTCACCATTAGTCAGTCAGTTGAATTCTATTAAATTCAACTCATTAGTTGGTTATGGGTCCAACATGTCTTCAATGATATTTTTGATTTATAATCCATATTCATTTTTTTTCCATTTGGCATTAACGCTGTGTAAGTCTTATTTATATTGGCAGAAAAAAATCTATCAGCAAGCAGAAAGCAGTGAGCACAGGAAATGTTGGTCATTAATAGCGATTTCCAACTTGCACAGTCACTCCACCAAGGTGGACACCCTATGAGAAAATGTGTGAAATATTTTGAGGTCCTGCAATATATACCTGTCCCTGGACTGTGTGTTTAAAGGAGAAAACGTCTTTGTCTCTTGACCTTCAAAAATGCACAACTTGACAAAATGGACAGAGGGCATGCATTGGTCAAGTAACCTCCAGACGAAATTTGGATAAAGGGAGTCTGTCTGGCTTATAGGAATTGCCAAACAGAAGTCGCCCAGGCAATTGTCCGGTGGCCAGCAAAGGATGTGTCACAAGATGCGTTCGTCATTTTCGCTGATAGGAACCTTGTGGGTTGGAGACCTCTTCTTTCTTTGCAAGCCCCTTCTGTATTTTTTTCTTCACAAAGGGGTTCAAACATTGCGGCAGGTTCATGTTTTGATGTATTCGCCAAGAGGACTTGTCCTCGAGATTACGCGTACTTCATGACTTGCCCCAGAGCTCCTGCAGCTGGGAGCGTCCAAGTTCACGTCTCAGGAAAGGGACACGATGAGAGAACTCCAGAGCCAAGGGAAGAGTCCGCTTACCGGCCTTCGACGAAGCCTGGCGTTGCAGGTGGGAGGGAGAGGTGAGCTCAGCAACCTCAGAGAAGGAGGAGGACACAGAGCCGAGTTCTTGTCCCGTGGGAGCAGAGGGCTTTGTGCACCGACTGTGCGGGGCGCTGCTGTTTGGAGGCCGATGCGGGTAGATTCGGATCCAGGGGCAAGTGAGAAATAACACCCAATGCAAAAAGGAAAGTGTGTTTGCTTAAGCACATCATCTAGTTCTGTAGAAGTGCTCATTCGTGGCCAGCTCTGCCCCCTAGAGTCTCCTGGAACACCTCTATCACTAGCGTAACTGTGGTCCGATGCTGGAGCGTGGAGGAAGTTCAGACACACCCAAAACCGAGAGCCTTGCTGGGTGTGCACGCGGGGCTTTGGCGCTGACACACGGGGAAACGTCTGAGCGTGGGCGTCTGAGGAAAGGCCCTCCGTCGGGGAGGGCAGGTCAGCGCTGCTGAGCAAGGTGTCGCGGACAGGAGCTCGTGATGGCTGTGGACAAGCTTCACCTGTTTGCGCCTGTTTGCGCCTGTCAACGGGGTGGCCCCCACCCTGCTGCTTCCGCCTGGAGGTGCCATTTGCCACCAGTCCGCGGATGAGAGAATCCCACTCAATTACACACTGATTGTTCATCTACTAGTGCCACTGTTTGCAAAGAACAGGAGGTTCTTTTCACGTCAAGAGGCCTCAGAGCAACATGTTAACGCAGGCCCCTGGCATCTCGCTGCCAGGCTCAGAACCGTGCCCCTGCTCTCGAATCGTAGCGCTGTGGTCGTCAGCAAATCAATGAACCTGTGTCTCGGTTTTCTCATCTGTGAAAGTTTGGAGGGTCGTTTTGAGAATTAGAAATGTGAACACGTGGGAAGTGCTCAGGACTTGGGGACATACGGGTGTGAGCTCCCGATGTTCAAGTTGTCCAGATGCGACCCTTGGCCGCCACGAGTGAATGAACCAACAGTGAAACCGCACAAGATTTTCTAGCAGAGACTGCGTCTGCCCCCTGGATATGTCTGTGCCGTTACCCTCAGAGTGAAAAAAAAAGGCTTCATCCATCTGATATTTGTGAGACTTTTCTTACTTTTACATTGTTATTGCCCTAATTAGGGGTCTGGTGTTGTAGTCTATGTTAATATCAGGTTAAATGCTTGTGATCTTGTAAAATTTTTATTTTGGGTGTTGGGAGGCCATTTAGAGTTCATTAAGTATAATTTACACAAAATTCTTCCAATGTAAATCTTTGTGGGTTCTTGTCTTTTTGGAGTCTGGAATTTGAACAATTCAAACAAAACACTATAAATAATTACAGAAGATACCCAGCCCTACCAGCCCCTAAATCAGGCCTAATTTTACTTCAAATTAAAATTACACCCAGATTCATGTATCTAGAGTGCCAAGTTTAAAATTATCGCAGTCTTTACCAAATTAAATCATTTATTTGCGTGTAAACTTATTTGTGTCGTGATGTCCCGCCTCCAGCCTCCAGAGAAGAGGAAACCCAGTGACAGCCAACTCTGTCCTTTGTCCCATTACTGTCCTGAGTGCTAACTACGTCCTGGACCCTGTCTCCCAGGCCCTTCCTCTCCCATCCACGTCATCGTCTCAAAAGGATACAAATCCCGTTGGGCCTTTCCTTAGCTCCTTCATGACTCCCGCCTCCCTGTCAGGAGCCTCTGCTCTGGGCCCTGCACAGTGCTAGCTGCTGGGAAACGTGGTGTCATGCACGCACACATCGGTGTCCGTCAGTCCCCGGAGGTGGGAGGGAGACCGAAGGTTTGTTTTTCTGTTTGTCTGTCTGTTTTTAATGCACAAGCTACGTACCGGTAGGACCGCTGTCAAAGCAGATGCGGGTATTTTTTCCTCCACCGATTTCCATACCTGTTTCTTTTATTTTCTCCTTTCTTTCACTCTCCTCTTATTTCTCTGTCTCCTCCTGTTCCATCCCTACAAGGCCTTTCATAATATCAAGGTTTGGTTGCCACCGAATTAAATACAATTCTAAAACCCCACCAGCTCGAAGGGGAGACTGGTCCCCATAGGGATGGGGCCCTGCCCGGGGAGGAGCCTGGGCAGCTCGGTGGAGGGGGTGTCCTTCGTGCGCTCGGTGTCCAACGGTGACAACGCAGGCCTGCGGGGGCAGAAAGATGGGACACAGAACCTGGGACAGCCCGCTCCCGCATTCCCACGGGACACTTTTCTGCCCACTGTCCTTGAACTCGCTAAGTGTAGAGAAAAGGAGAGATACACACAGTCATTGTAGAGCATAGAGAGAACAATGACATCTTTTTCAATGACACCGATCAGGACAATGCTGGGGTCTCAGGTAAGATGGGGCTCTTCCAAGCTGCATTCTCAGAACCCGAGAATGCCCTAAGTTTTCTAACGTTTATTAAGGGGATAATTTGGGGTGATGGACGTTTCTGTACCAGTAGTTGTGTTCATTCGGGAGAAGCTGACAGGCCATTAGCATTTTTGACTCAGACGGGGCGTCCTGTCTTGCGGTGCTGCGGTGTGCAACATGCAAAGACACCGGAGCGCGAGGTTTAGTTCAGTTTGCTCACCTGCAGGGACATGTCTGGGAGCATCAGTGCTGACTGAAAGAATCACTTCACCTGAAGCATTTAGTGGAAACAGAAATCAGGTAGTTAATTCACGTATTTGCTGAGACCACCCACAACTGCTTCTCAGGTTGTTTTGCAGACAAAATGTCAGGGACCAGTGTGGGGCGCGGCTGTGTCCTCAGGGAGTGTGAGGGAGCCAGTTGACAGACTTCAGGAAAATGACCTTTTAACTGGAAATATATGGGTTTTTTTTAAGGTCCCAGTTAGCAAAAGGCATGCAAATTATCTCATTCTTTTCCTGGGGGCGGTGGGGAGAGGCAAGTAAACCATCAAAGAATTGACCAGTATGAGAAAACAAGGAAGATTACAGGTAATGAAACAGAAATTATGAAAACAGATTTCATCTACTTAAGGCGGCGTCTAAGCACATGTTAGGGTCATAATGATGGACGCTTTTCAAAAAGTAAAGCTTTAGCGGCATACAAGAGACTGAAGAAGGAGACGGTAATAAGTTTTATAAATGAATAATAACAGTCATACGCTGAGGTACTTGGAAGCCTGCAAAATAAACAATATTGTAATTTAAGTTATTTACGATTCAAAAAAATCTGCATATTCTGTGATGAGAAATAAACAGCCAAGTCAGTATCCGGTTCCCCGAACACCGCCAGCCACGTGACACCGCCACCTCTAAAGAGTGTGTGAAATGCGATCGGAAAACACACAGGACACATTTTCTGTAACTTTCCCAAAGACACACACATGCAAGGAAAATATAACATACACGCAGACTTCCTTGGGACTGAAAATGGCTGATTTAAAAAAAGAAAGAAAGAAAAGAAAAAGAAAAACCAGAAAGAGGCTGAGTAGGCACAGAGCTATTTTTTTTCTTTTTCTCCTAAAGCAGATTAACTAGTCGGGCATTCCTTTTGAGTAGCTTAAAAGGTTCACGTTATACCTGGCGGAGTGAATAGGTAATGATATACGCCTCATTCACCAAAGAAACAAATGTTTTGTTCCACAACTCTAATTCTGTATTTTGTAGTAAGCTAGAGTGATATAATATACACTAGTATTATTGTAAAACAAGAGTTTATTACTCGGCTAAGTAAGCTGATCTTTGCAAAAGTGTACAAGTGCTTTGAAATAAAATAAAAACGACTTAATCCAATCTTCCTTCATACAATTTCTTTCAAGGAGAACAGACACAGCCTGTTAAAATAACAAAGAATGTAGAGTTTCCATTCATGGGCAAAGTGTCCTCATTCAAACTCCCACTCTCAGGCTACCTGGCTGGCTTCTCAACTTTCTTTGCAGTGGGGAAACGTGATTCCATGGAACCTCCGGGATTTTGTTTTATGTTAACTGGCCGAGCTTTTCACGCGTCACAGACCTGGTGACACCTCAGTGACACCCACTTCGGATTGTCTGCTGGTGGAAAAGGCAGAGAGAAAGGGAGGAGGAGAAACCTCAAACAGGTGAGCAAGGGCGACGTGGCAGCCACAGCGGGCTCTGCGACCAGGGGCCAAGCGTGGGATCGCCAGGGAGATGGAACAAGCCCTTTGGTGCAGTGATTTCACAAGAAGTGTTAAATTACAAACCGCGTCCTGAGAATCCTCCAGAATCTGGCAGCCCTGGACGGAAGCTTTGCAAAGGAGAAACTTAAATCTTCATAATCTCTCGCCGGGGTGTGAGCAGAGACTAACCTAATTTAAATGTGATCAGTACACCACGTCTGGCTTGCAAAGGGACTGTGGAATTGGGTCGCATTTTACACGAGATGGGGACATGTGGACACCCACATTTGTCGTTGTTCCAGGGAATAACCTCAATATTTGGAAAGGAATTCTATTTGACCACTTGTCTATGTCACGGCTAGAATTCAGCTAGAGGTATTTACATGGTGCCCTGTATCTATTTAGATGCTTTACAAGAAATCACAAATGATGCATATTTTCTAGTTTCAGAGTGATTCCAACAATAGGCTTTCTACTAATTCGATCAAAATATTTATATACCTCTGACTTTCTGTCATGATAGCAATATGTCTTTAATGTATTTATTCCCTGAAGACTTTTTAAAAGTGTCTTCAAACACAAAAAAGTTATAAAAGGTTGAGATGTGATTTTCATAAGATTCCAAAATGTAAAACAAATGTCAAAGTAAATTTTTACAATTGCTTTTGATTACAGCATTTTGAGATTCTCAGAGCGTTTTAAGAAATCCTTAAACCAGCCTGTTTTTTTTTTTTAACTAAACATAACCTCCCTTGAACCTAAGCGCATTTCTTTCCCCTCTGTCAGTCAGCCCCTTGTACTCCTTTTGAATTGCTATTTGTACGACAGGCCCCTAGGGCAGAAAGCTTTGGTTGGGCTGGGTCCCCTGGTACAAAGACCTTTCCGAGGCCAGATCCTCTTCAGCGCCTTCGGAAGGGAAGGCCTCTCCTTGCAGGTCTATTTGATCAAGATCCCTTGTTCCCACTGTCAAAGCTCGTAGCTCACAACTTCTCAGGAAAAGAGAATGAAATCAAGTGTGAACCGAGGGTACAGACCAGAGCTTTTATCGTCCCTGAGAATATTTATTTCCTTCTCGGGAAGTGCAGTGGGGGCTTGGGTTACTAATGGGACCGCTCGCTACCCAAACATATCTGTATCATTGGCTGTTATTTCTCCCCCAGTCCCGAGCACAAGTGTATTATTCGGCAACAATGAAATGCCTCCTTTCAGCTAATGAGTTCCAAACTGAATCCAGCCTCGGTGGTTACGTGAGTCAAGCAGCGGGGCTCGCTCCCATTTAGGAGAGCGCTCCTGCGTGGCACAAAAGGAAGGCCAGGTGGGGACAAAACACACACCTACCGAACCCCTATTCAGGGCTCCAGCCTCGAGAAAGCGCCGGCTCCGCCGGGCTCCACTCAGTCGGCTGCTGATTTGACATCGTGATTATATACATAAACTTATAACTTTCTGTTGATCAAACACCAGAGACTCGCGAGGATTGTAATTTTGAACTTGGTCTATTTGTGCCAAATTGCCTGAAAATAATAATTAGAGAAAATTTAACATAATGAGTACAGTAGTTTCAGAGAAATTACCCCGACAGAACATTAATTGTATTCATTAAATAGAAAGGGATAAAATTCGAAGGTCATATCTATTATGGTTTTATTTTTAGAAATCATCTTCAGTTTCTTTCTTTTTAATTCACAAGACATGAATTTAGACAGAATTAAGAGATATTTAGCCAGTAAAATGATTACAGGTAGATGTTATTTTTAATTAAAATGCCATTTAAATTCACCAAAAATCAATTTTTAGTTATAGTAGAAAGCTGTTCCTATTTATGTTGCTGTGAATTTAAAATCATTTTAATATGTAAGCAATAAAATATTATTCAAAGTTGAATTTTTTCCAGTTTTCTAATTTTATCATCCTAAATGAATGAGCATAAAAGTAAATATATTGAGAAAAGTGCACTGAATTCTACACTGAGAAGTCTAGCCAGACCAGGAGTTTGGGAATTAATGATTACTACAGTTTAAACAGAATAAATGTCCTTGGACATCATGAAGTGAATTTACTCTTTTTTATCGATGTCATTATTGATCCTCAGGGATTTACCAAAGTTTAATCACGGGCAGGGTAAACCCTTAACGATTGGATTGAAATGTGATTTTTACAGAGACAAATGTGAACTGGAGCTCCTTTGAGCTGAGGTCAATCAGTGTTGGCACAACTCAGAGAGGTGGTATATATTATAACTTTAGCATGTTTTTGTGTGTTATAAGTTTAGTATGTCAGCACTAGAAAAGCTTATATGTTTGCTGATGAGGCAGGACCATGATTCATGCTTTCCTTAAAGAAAAACTCATCAAAACGTGAGATTCCATTTTCTCAAATTCCAGGTTCAGCATACAGCCTTCTAATTGCTAACTAGGCTGTTGCTAACTGTAATAAACAGCAATATCCTGGAGGTGTCCCTCCTCTAGTTTCAGCTTTGGTTTGCAATCCATTCTTATGAATTGGGTTACTATCTATTGAAACACTTAGGCTCATCAACTCATTGAAGTGATCAAATCAAATTTCTGTACTTGCAAACGTGCACCACTTTAACTCCATCACAATGCCCCCTTGCTGCTAGTCTAAATACCCGTGTTTTGCCATGTATCATGTGCAGGGTTTTTGCCCAAGTTTGTAAGAGAAAACAAGGATACACATTATACCTGGGTGTAGTGATCACATGCCATGGGTATACTGTAGGTGTGCATTAGACACAGCAAAATATGGCATTTCAATTTGCTTAACTAATAGGTATCACAAACTAAAACTAATATGGCAAAAATAGAAATTTTGACTTTTAACTGCAAATGTATCTCTTTACATAAGAAAATGGCACAACCATCCAGCCAAGTTTTCTAACAAAAAAAACAAACGAACCAACCCCAGAACAAGCTCTTGATCTCTCCTTTTCCTCACGGCCGACAGCCGTCCCGCAGTCCTGAGCACCGCACCCTGAAACCACAAAACTCTGTCTGCAGTCCACGCCGAGACCATCCGACGCCTGGGCGGCTCCTACAGCCAACCACTTAGTCCGTGAGTTCCCTTCTTGTCTTTCACTCAACACGCTCCAAGCAATAATTCTTTTATAACATGTTATCAGGTATGTCTCCTCCACGCAAAACTTCCTCCAGCGCCACCCATGTCACCCCAACAGGCTCAAGTCCTGCAAGGCCTCTCACGACCAAGGCTCTCGCTCTGACTCTGCTCTCTCCATCTCCCTGGTCCACGCGCCCCGGGAACCCTTCCACCCCGCTCTTGCTCCAGGGGTGCGACTGCCTGCATGCTTCAAGGCCCTGTCCTTGCCACTTCTGCAGTCAAGAATGTTCTTCCTCATGCCCTGGCTGGCGTAGCTCAGTGGACTGAGCGCAGGCTGCGAACCAAAGTGTCACAGGTTCGATTCCCAGTCAGGGTACATGCCTGGGTTGCAGGCCATGACCCCCAGCAACTGCACATTGATGTTTCTCTTTCTCTCTCTCTCTCTCTCTCTCTCTCTCTCTCTCTCCCTCCTCCCTTCCCTCTCTATAAATAAATAAAATCTTTTAAAAAATGTATTTTTAAAAAAAAGAATGTTCTTCCTCCACGCAGCCGTATCTTCCTGCCTCAGCGTACTCGGGTTTCCACTCAGATTGTCACCGCTCAGAAAGCCTTCCACGATCACTGGGGTGACACAGCAGTCCTCTCCCCCACCCCTGCTCCGGTCCTGTACCCTGCCTGGGTTGTCCTCGCAACTGTATTGCTGCCTTGGAGAGGAAGGAAGAACTCATTTGCTCGTTTTGGATCTGCCTTCCAAACCAGACCGTGAGGATTTTTGTTTTCAGTCCTCAATTTCTAGCAGTTGGGACAGCGCCGACGATGGAGTGTAGACGCTAGAAATATTGGGTCAGCAAGCAAAGAATAATGTGTTTGTGTGGGCCCCGTGAGTCTGAACTGGCCAAAGAAATACATGTCTCACTTGTTGATACGGCTCAGCCTCCATAGTATTTTTTTTTCTGCTTGTCCATATTGTCTGTTCAGAGTGAAATGGAAGGGTGGGCCTTTTTTCAGGTCTAACGCTTGGGTCGGGCCAGGCTGAGTGACACGTGTCCCCTGACTTCTGACACGGTTTTGGTCCCTGGTGAACCTCCAGAGGTCCTCCACCTGCCTCAGCATCTCCCTCCATCCAGGCCCCCCAACTGATGCCTCCCTAGTTATCTTCTGAAACCAAATTCAACAGATCGCGCTTAAGTAAAACTGGTAACTCCTCTTCGTAGTTTTCTAACCTCTATTGGTGGCTTTTTATGCCATCCAGAATATGTGTGCTCTTCTTTGTTTGCTGCTGTGTCTCCTTCCACTGGACTGTAAGTTTCTGGAGATGGGACTCGGTGTGTTGGTCTTCTTTGTGTCCCCCAGATCCAAACAGTCCCTGATTCATTCCATAAATAATCATTATGGAGTATGGTCCAGGCGTGCATGCGGTGTTTTTGAGTGACAGAAAGAAGACCAGTGTAGCAGGAGAGGAGACGAAAGGGCAAAGGGGGCAGGACATAGGACAGACGGGAATCCATCGCGTCGGGTGTTGAAGACATTAAGAAGTTTGCATTTCACCCTGGCTGGTGTAGCTCAGTGGATTGAGTGCAGGCTGTGAACCAAAGTGTCGCAGGTTCAATTCCCAGTCAGGGCACATGCCTGGGTTGCAGGCCAGGTCCCCAGTAGGGGGAGTGTGAGAGGCAGCCACACACTGATGTTTCTCTCCCCCTCTCTCTCCCTCCCTCCTCCTCTCTCTAAAATTAAATAAATAAAATCTTTTTTAAAAAAAACAATCATCCTACTGGCTGGCATAGCTCAGTGGATTGAGCATGGGCTGCGAACCAAAGTGTCACAGGTTCAATTCCCAGTCAGGATACATGCCTGGGTTGCAGGCCATGACCCCCAGCAACTGCACATTGATGTTTTTCTCTCTCTCTCTCTCTTTCTCCCTTCCTTCCCTCTCTAAAAATAAATAAATAAAATCTTTAAAAAAATTTTTAAAGAAGTTTGCATTTCATCATTCTAAGTGAACTGAGAAGGCATGAGAAGCTTCAGAAGGGGGTAGTATGAGCTGATTTTTTTTTAAAGATCATGCTGACTGCTGTGTGGAAAATGTGCTTTAAAGGGGTATGAGCTCCGGAGTTCTAATGGAAAGTTCCTGAAGAAATGAAGCCAAGACATCCAGAAGCTTAGAGCAGAGTAGCAGTTGAAGGGATGAAGAGAAGTTGGATTTTCATGTTTGGGGAGAAATGTATCAAACATATAAGATAAGGGAAGACAGGAATCTCAGATCCCTGCTGGGGTTTTTCACTTGAGTGGCTGACGGTACTGTGGTGTTGTTTATGGAGAAAGGGTGCCCAGGAGGAGGGGTTTGGGCTGTGCGTATGGAGTCAGAGGTCTTCTTGTTTTGTTTTGTTTTGTCTTGTTTTGTTTTGTTTTGCTGCATTTAACTTTCACCGCCTTTTAAACTTCTAAATGAAGCTATCAAGCAGGCAGTTGGATATACAACTGTAGTACTCAAGATTGGCGATTGATGAATGAATGAATACCTCATGGAAAGATTCTCAAATGATTTTTTGTTAGAGCACCACGATTTTATGATTGTACATATTAAATGACTATAGACTTTATTTAATCAATGGAATAAATACTAAGACAAGAATTTTCTCAAGTGTAAATTTATTCTAACATATTTTTTTCATGAATTTCAATTTATCTATAGTAAAGTCGGAGATTATATACATAGGTATCATTTAATGCTTTTAGTATATGTTTAATGTTTATCTCTCTATGACTTTTTACCAAGATGGCAATGTCTTTCAAGTGATAAACAACTTGAAAACATGTGCTCAGGACCGCTGTGCTCAGGACTTGAAAATGTGTCCCTTTTCCAGGGACAAAAGCTGTGATAATCTCCAGGATTCTTCTGCTTTTCTACTTGGTATTTATCTTCTTTAGAGAGTTTGGGAGCAAGTTAAAGGTAAAAATGTTTCTACAAATGGTCACCACATCCAAGAATAGGTAGTCATTATCAGCTCCTGTAAAACCAACTTTGTCCTTCTTCATGATCCTGAAAAAGAAATTACGGAGACTTTGCACCAAATTTCAGAATGTCTCTAGCTGAAGTCACCATTCAAAAGTCATCATTCAACCACTAGGATCCCACTAACCACATGTTACCATCAAGATAGAAGAATTATTTACAGAATTAGAAATGAAGAAAGGATTTTTATAAAGGAAAAAATGTTGCCCGAAGTAAAAATGAAATAGATAAATTTTTTATTGGCTTATTTAACAGCACATTATTAATTCTAAACAAAGCTGTGCCCCACTCATAATGTTCACACCTGGTGCTATAAAAAATTCATAGTGTTTTGTGCACTGCAGCTGCTGTGTACCAATAATTGCGACTCATAAGTTGTTGATGTTTGCGTTTGAATATAATTTGGGGGACATTTATGTATTATCCAGCAATTTTTATTTTCCACTTCAGTTTTCCAATTCCTCGTTGAGAAATTCCTAAAAACTGTTCCCTGGAAAAAAAATTCAAAAAACTGGTGGACATGGACACTGCTCTCTTTTCCCCAAGTAAGAAAAAAATACATACAGGTTGTTTGATCTTTAAATCTGCAGAAAATCATTTAGAAGCTGTATGAACCAAAAAGAACAAAATGATGGATGACAAACACAAGCACCCTTCCCTCAAGCGAGGACTCCCAGCTGACCCGCCCACGCGGGAGGGGCTCAGAGCCATTTCCTGAGCAGTGTGGTCATTCCTCTCACTGCTGGCGTATTTTAAAGCGTGAAAACAGGTTGATGCTCATTAAAAACTGTGTACCTATTAAAACAACCTAAACAATAGAGAATTATGAAGATCAATAGAAATATCACTTTCACCATGTAAGCTCATTCCTCTTTCCAAAAGTAATCACTCCATATTTCTGTAAGCAATTTGCCAAGTTGGGTATTTTATTGTTATATGTTTTATATATATATAACATATATCGTTTATAGCATATACATATAGTTTATATGTGTGTATGTTATATATATTATATGTTATATAATGCCTCATGTATTTTTATGTATAAACTGTGTATATGCTTTATACATTTTAGGCACCCTTGTTTTCAGTTGAATGAAATATAATTTCAATCTTGTTATAATACTTCACTCTTTCCATTTATTACATGGCTTAAATAATACAATATACAAAGGATATATAGTGCTTTGCAAACAGTTGGTGATTTCAGGCTTTGGTGATGTGCGTCAAACCAGCCGCTACCATTTAAATCCCTGTCCTTTCTGAACTATGGACACAGACTTATGAGGAAATACAGGTAATGCTCCAGACAAATGCATCAGGGCAAACAGATGGACAGATATACAAATAGTCAGTCAGGTGGCCATTGGGATTTAACAGTTGCCATGGCTTTGTTTTAAGATATTTCTGGAAAAAGTGGAACTTACAAAGAGTAATCCCAGTTTTTGATATTCAATCGGGTGTTTGCCGGCATGGTGTGTTGTTTCTGTAGACATGCCCGGGAAAAAGTTATTAATTAATACTTGGGCTAAGCATTTACACTTGTCACAACAAGCCCCATTTTTAACCCCCTTTCCAAAGGAAACATCTGTCTTGCATAAATGTCATGGTCAGTAGACACCTACCCGGAAGAGCAGAGCCTCTCTCTGCCACTCTGCATGGCCAGACACACTGCGCACACTGATTAAGGTAATGTACCATCTAGCAGGGCCTTATGGGTAGGAGTAAGCCATGTGAGCTTATTCACCAAGGAAACTCTCTGATTCAATCTTACTCCCAGAGCAGGACTCTGTAAATAAAAATTTAATCCAATAATTGTTAACCGACCATTCCCTACAAATTGTGTAAACAGTCCTAAAATGAGGAAAGCAAGCACGACATAGGAGCCTCTTCTATCTCCAGGCACAAGCAATGGTGAACAAATCAGGTTAAGAACAAAGGATGAGACATTAGGTTAACAATCCGACATAAAGCAAACATTGCCATTTGGAATGCTGTATTTGTGCAGAATATTGTACTCTTCCCCCGTATTTCTTATTTAAAAGTAGGTAGGAAGCCATTTAGGAATGTGTTGGGGACAAAATAATGTGTCATTATGGTATGAATGTTTTTAGCTTAAAAATGCCTTCCATTGTTCCATAATGACACAGCAATCCTGGTCATAATATCAATATTAATGTAAGATTCTTCAGGGCGAGAACTATGAAAACAATATAGATGAGAATAGTTTATGTCTATTTTGAATGACAAAAGCAAATGAAGCCATTCACACCAAATGGGAGGTGGCAGAAAACACAGTTGATTCCATGATTTCTCGGTTAGAATGGTGACAGTTTAATGCAGGCTGCTCTGTGGGCCACCGGGAGCGTTCAAGATATAAAAACAAGAAACGGACTTCAACTTTCACAACAAGATTATTTAAGAATGATGGGCGAAGCAGGTGAATTCTGAGTTTCTGAAGAAGCTTGGAATTTCTTTCCTGAGTAATATGTAAGAACATGGTAAACAACTGTACTAGTATTTTTACAGCACCTTTGCCTGTGAACGCCCCTTCTCACTTTTCCATTATTTTTCTTGTGGCTTCTGTCCTTGCTGTAGGTCTTCTCCACCTAGCAACAGTGCCTCCTTTTATCTTCCCTGTGTTATTGCAGTCCAGATTCACTGAGCGCTTAACCAGACAGTGGCACAGGTTACCAGCAACGTCCTTGTGAGAGAGAATGCAAGTGCTGGGAGTTGGGACACTGAGTTCGTGCAGGTTTTGCTAGATGGGTTGGGAGAAAAAGGAACTGTTTTATAGGGAATATTCAAAGCCAAAAGGCCGAGTTAATATCATCATGCCAATGTTTCTAGTGTTAGAATCACAGATTATATTTCCTAAAAACCCTGACAGGTAGTTACCTTTGAACCATGAACTGACATTCTCAGAATATCCTTAGGAGCTGCCCGTCTGTATACAGTCCTAATCCAAGATCAGGAGGATAATGTTACAAGATGATAGGGCTATGAGCCAATTTATATTCTTTTTGTGTCCTTAGAACTACAGATGCACACCTGTTTAAGAGACTGAGAATGTAGTTAAAATATTAAACAGTCCACAGATGCTCAGAGCATTTTTGGAAGAATATCTCACAGACACAGACTAGTATCATCTCACATTCTTCCCAGTCGCGTTGCATTTTCACCAGTTGGTGCACATCTGCGGGCCGTGACTCAGGTGTGTGGTTGTAATCGGGGAGGATTCCAGCCTCCCTCCGAATCAACGCTCTCTCATGAGTTTAATGTGTTTATCTTGAGGTTTAGAAGCTGGGACCATCTTGTTTTTTATGCTCCCAGTATCAAATCGTACGGCATTCTGTAAACACTGGATGTTCAATGAACCCTATGGCACTAAAATGGCTTTAGGTGAACTTAAGAATGTAAGTAATATACACCTTTGTTTATCGTAAACGTGAGTGTTAGCAGTTCCCAACTTTGTAGCGCACGTATTTTCTCCACTGTTTCTCAGGTGTCTGACACACATATCTGCCGTAGGTCAGGTGTCCTGGGGGCGGTGTGCACACAGGGAGAGGACAGAGAGCAGTGTGCACAGCAACGTGGGGGGAGGGGGCGTCAGGTGAGATTGGACAGGAGGGCTGGTTGGTTCACAGCAGTTGCCACAAAGACCTCCTTGTGTCCACTGATAGCTGCGGAGGGGGGATGGTCCCTCCCACCTGTCCGACCCTAATGCAAGGGAGTTGGCCCTCGTACATCCTCACTGGCAATTTGGGATTCGACCTGCCGCCAGAGGAGGGGATGTGACCTCAGGTGAACAGGTATCCTTCAGCCAAGGGCCACTCTGGGGGAGTCACTCAGCTAAGCGCTGCCAGCCACCCACGCTTCCGGGAAGGGGACAAATGAGAGTGTCACTCCAGAAAGGCATCGGGGCGGTGTGCCCCATCACCCGCTACACTATTCTATCATAGCCCTTTGTAGCATGGCTTATGCGCTCAGTACTCTACTTTAAAATAAATTGCAAACGTCACTGTTTGAATTGTGTGACCTTCAACATTCCTAAGTTACACAAGTGAGCAACTAGATCTTGGAAAATTTTCCACCCTTGTTTGCCAAACTTAATTGACTGTCTTTCTACTCCATTGTTACCTCATCTCTTTTCTCTTTACATTCTTTCTGTTGGAATACCCACCCTCCTTCAGTTTAACTTCTCAGAGTACGTGTAGAATGTATCAAATCAGTGTCCTCAGTGTTTCTGCATTTCTTTTATCTGCAAACATAGATTGTATATTTTTATTTGAGTGTCTCTCTTCATCACTCCAAAGGAAAAAGTAAGCCATTTTAAAAACTGCCAACCAGTGCTATTTCATTAGTAGTAAAACCGGTGTTCTTTTCTACTGTTGCTATTACTTGATGTTATAAGCAATGTCAGCTCCTGCTTTTGGTTTTCCCCTTAAATGAGCTCTTTCTTGAATATCTTCCTGTCCTCTGAGGGACCCTGTATCCCCGGTACAGCTAATCTCACGCCCAAGTCTGTTTGATTTCCCCCCTTGTATCCAATAACCAACCTTGGGTATTAATCCTTTGTTTATAGTCAGTGTCTTCTTTGTTGTGTTCCATTCCCTTTTGTCCTCCAGTTGCTGTAAATTAGTGTAATTAACACACTGTCAGGTGTCCTTTTCTCCTAAACCTTGGCAGCTTTTGAGCATTCTGTATACTCAAACCATAGATTGGGGGTGAATCCTCCTACAACACATTGTTAGCATAACTTTTACTTCAGAAAACTCCCCCACACTTCCCAAAGTCAAGAAAGCCTAATTCTAAGTTTTTAAACTAATGCTCAGGACTTTCAAAAAAACATCCCCCCCAAATTGTTTAATAAATATTGATCAAGCAACCATGCTGCCTGGGCTCATCTAGCTAGTGAGCAATGTGTACAAAAATCAATGCTCACATCTAGGAGGAGATGTAAATAAATAAATTGTAAATAATTTTATTATGTTACGCTTTATGTAAATGAGAAGTGGTAAGGATGAACTATAAATCGGGGAAAAGATGCAGGGGTGTGATTTTGCCTACAGCGGGGCTGACCAGAAAGGTGAGTGCTGAGCGGACACCTGCAGGAACCCCGAGCACACGTCACATGAGTGTGTGGAGGGAAAGAGCTACAGGCAGAGGGAACAGCAGTCATGAAGGGTCCTGCTGAGGGACCTTGTCGGTACGTTTGGGGGGAAATGCAAGAAGAGCAGTGTGACGGGAGTACAGTGAGTGAGGGGGAAATACTAAGCACTGAGGCCAGAGGGGTGGAGGATGCTAAGTTACTAGGACTTTGTGGGTCCTTGTAAAGGTTTAGCAGGGGGTGAAATGGAAATCGCTGGAAAATTTTGAGCACAGTGGGACATAATCTGACTTGTATTTTAAAAGCTGCTTTGCTGAAAGCCCTGGCTGGCATAGCTCAGTGGATTGAGCTTGGGCTGTGAACCAAAGCATCGCAGGTTCGATTCTCAGTCAGGGCACATGCCTGGGTTGCAGGCCATGACCCCCAGCAACCGCACATTGATGTTTCTCTCTCTCTCTTTCTCCCTCCCTTCCCTCTCTAAAAATAAATAAATAAAATATTTTTTAAAAAGCTATTCATCTTTAAAATTTGTATTTAATCATCCATTAATGATTCTTTCCAGTATACTTTATATTCAACATCCAGACCAACAGAAAACTTATTATTAAAATCATATATTTATCAATTACCATAGAAAATGGTAATGTAGATTGGAATGTAGATTTATGGAGAATTTTCATTAGCAAACTTCAAGGACATTTAAACAGGATTCTTGTGTGCTGATGACCTTGGAGTCATTTTTTTTTAGTTTTTTTAGAATTTCTAAATTTGAAGACGTTCTCATTTTAATGTCATGCCCTGTCTCCTTTGCACTTAATCCACCACTGCTAGTGAGTCTGTTTGTGACCCCCCCCAAAAACACAACTCCTCTTTATTTTGTTGGTGCTGTAAATGTTTAAAGATAGATGGCTATCATGTTCCCCCAACCAGTCCACAGCGCCATCATTCTTTCCTTTTGCAGACTAAACATTCCAGTTTTTTCTAAACATTCCTGATGTGACACCACGGCTAGCCCTTTTACTATCTTGGTTGCCCTATGTATTAGGTTCAATTTGTCAATGTCTCTCTTACAGAGCGGCAAGCCAAACCGGACCCCGGGGCTCCAGCACGCCTCCGGTCCATGGGTCCCCGTGTGCGACAATTCTCCTCCGCGTTCTAATCGCCGCAGCTGGTGAAGGTAGCCTGAGGTTAGCCCGCCCTCGGCTTGCTCACAACGTCTCATTGACTCTGTCCACTGACACAAGGACAACGTTCTAACAGAGATAAAATTGAATTTTTAAGCATAGGCGGAGCGAACTAAACGTATACCTGTGATTAGATCTCCCTTTATTCCATCTTGACCCTGCAGGGTTTAATTACAGTTATTAGTTGTTTATAAATTCACCGAGTCAGAAATCTCAAAAGCATTGTAAACTGAAAGGAGTTAAAAGACACATTAAATTAATCACTCTTAAAGTCATACAACATAAGGTCTGCATAAAAATAGTTCCTTAAAGAGGAGATTTAAAAGTGTCTCAGTGATAAGGTGTAATACCCATAATTTAAGTTCAAATCCAAAAATCTTTTAGGCAGTAAAAAAAAAAAGAAAAGGATATAAAAATACGCAAAATTTTATCTTCCAATACATGAAAAGCTCAATAGTGGTATGTTTCAGTACATTACAAATAAGCTTGACATTTTTAACCCAAAAATAATAGTAATATTAACAATAATGATGCTAATTATAAAACTCTAGAGGTTTACTAAGAATCATTAAAATGTACACTTAGAATGAGCAAATTACAGGACAATAAAGCCATTTAAAAAACATTTCTGACAAGGAAATTCTATGTAAAATATATAAAGGACTCTCAACACTTACAATAAGAAAGCAATCCAGGTTTAAAAATGAGTAATAGACTTGAACAGAGCAAAGCAGACATACCAGTGTCAAATAAGCACATCGGGTGAAGCGGCCCTTTATAATCACAGAAATAAAATTCAGCTGAGAGGGCCCATATGCAACAGTAACCCCGGAGCAACGGGCTCACCTGGCACCTGATTTGGGTATCAGATACCCTTCTCCAGTTACAGGAACCAGGGTTCCTTGGGAGCTGGATCTGAAAGGGCACGGGGAACATACAAAATCAGCTGGGGGCGTTTCATAGTGCCAGAAAGCAAGGAGGCACTAGGGAGGGAGGGAGGGAGGGAGGGAGAAAGGAATGGAGGGAGGGAGGGAGGGACCTAAGCATCAAAACTGGGGTATGTCAAAGTGACACAGGAGCCAACCAACAAAATTCCTAATGGCTTAGGCTGGGACAAGATAGGCAGCAGGATAATGTAGTATTGGAATATAACACAAAGCACAAAATAAATACTCATGAGTCCATACTGATATAAATAAATGATTGGATAAATAAATGGGGGGAAACAGACAAATGTGTGCAAAAAATAGACCTCTAAATAACTTAGGTAGATGCTTCCCTATCAAAGAGGCTAAGCATAATTCTTGCCCCTGAGACGCGGGCTGTATGTGGTGACTTCCTCCCAAGGACTGTAGCGTAGAAAGCAGAAAAAAAGGAAATTTTATAGTGAAGAAACTCAGCCAGCACGAGCTCAGGCAGGTGATCAACAGTGATGCCATGCTACTAATCTGTAACCATGGCAAGGCACAGTGAGAAGTGGCCCTTGACCCCTGTAGCGTACCTCCATAAAATGCCCTGCTGGCCCTGGCTGGTGCAGCTCAGTGGATTGAGCACAGGCTGCGAACCAAAGGGTCGCCAGTTCAATTCCCAGTTAGGGCACATGCCTGGGTTGCAGGCCAGGTCCCCAGTGGGGGGCCATGTGAGAGGCAACCACACATGATGTTTCTCTTTCTCTCTTTCTCCTCCCCTTCCCATCTTTCTAAAACTAAAAATAAAATAAAATATATTTTTAAAAAGAAGTGAAATATGTTAAAAAAACTCCCTGCTGTCTAGTCATGGCAGAAATATCATGCAACCGACACTGAAAGACATTCTGCAAACCATCTGCCCAGGGCTCCTCAGTACTCAAGGCCACCAAGGCAAGGCATCTGAATACCCGCCTTCGTCTGGAGGAGACTCAGGAGACAGGACCGGAAGGGACGTGACACTCCAGATGACACTCCAGACGAGACCAGGGGTCAAGAGAAGGACATTAGCCAAAAAGTACAGCAAGCATTGGCCAGTGGGGAGAGGCTAGTGATTCCGTTTTATCCTTACAGCTCTTTGAAATGACGGTTATGGCTGGTGTTTCTGGAACCTCTTCGCCGTGGTGGCGAGTGGAGGGCGATTGGGAGAAACTACAAGTCATTCCTTGCCGGAAACATTTTTATAGGCAAGTTTCACAAAGTCAACCCCTGTTTTTTCTTCAATTGTGTCCAATTAGAATAGTTTTTCCAAGGGAAGATATATATTTCAAAATGCTTTTTACATGTATTGGGGTGACATTGGTGAATCAGAGTATGTAGGTTTCAAGTAGACATTTCTATGATACATTTCTGACCCTTGTGTGCCCACCACCCGAAGTCCGATGACCTTCACGGTAACCCGCATAAACCACGCACACCTCAGTGGGAAGGAGGAAGACGAAGGAGGAGCCATCAGGCATGCTCCTCAGGCCAGCAGCTGGCGTGACCCCAGGTGGCAATCCGTCCTCAGGTTTTCCTCTGGGCCACGTGCACCCGGTTTCACAAGTCTCCTGCGGTGCCAGCGCTCCTGATTTCAGAATGGAAACCCTGAATATTTTATGAGTTCACTGAAATATAACAGGGAAAGGGTTATTTTTTTCCCCTCTCAGTGTAAACACTTGCCCTCATCGATGTTGAAGAAATTTTGGTTTGGTGAAACACACCATGTCTATGTAACTCCTGTATGGGAGGGGGAAAAACTCAATTTTTCAGTTCTTCAAAAACCCTGGACGACATTAGGATATAGAGCAATGGTTGAGCGGCCTGAACCAGGAGCAACAGATCTGAGAAGGTGATTAGTCCCATTCTCATCCCCACGGAGATGTCCCGACCCCCAGGCCCCCTGCGCAGCCAGCAGTGGGACCGGCCTGAGTCGTGGGAGCTCCCGGGTCTGGGGACCGAAAGCGCGCCAGTCCACAGTGGTCACGGTCACGAGGCTGTGCTCACCAAGCTCATCAACACTTCGCTTGGTGGGCCCTCCCAGGCCTGCGCTCACCTTGCACATGGTTTTCACATCAAGAAGCGCACATCTTCGTCTGGAACGTTCGGCGGTCCCCGTGATTGGCAGAAGCGGTGTTAACGCCACCGGCCTGCGGTCCGACCGTCGGATCGGCTGCCAGGAGCAAGCAGAGGCCCGAATGGTGCAAATGGGGAGAAAATGGCTTTTCTCCAAGGAGCAAATTTCCTTTAAACACGCTCTCTCAGAGCGTATGAAAAAGCGCTCGCACGTCTGGTTAGCGTTTAGATCACCTTATAAGCTCTCACGGGCAGGCTTCAGATGGTGGGCAATAGTCGCCGCGCAATAAATCCCCCGGGGATGTTGATCTCGCTGAGATCCAGGGCTTTGCCCGTCACGCGAGGGGTCTCACTCGATTTCCTTTGCAAGGCCTCGGTGGGGCCTCCTCACTCCTATCCGAGCGCTGGAGTGGAACCGCTGCGATGCATGTGATAATCTTCCATCCCAAGCCCTGGAAAACACACGCATACATCATGACGGTTAACGGGCAGAGATACCTAAAACCTCCCACATTTTATCACTCTGTCGTTATTAGTAGCGTTACTTAGATCTAGAAAGTATTCTGTGAAGCCCAGCCATTCTGTAAATATGAGTCATAAAATATTCATAGAATCAGCGTATATTTTGATGAAGTAGTGAATTGTCACCGGGATAAAAATAAATAATCCTTTAATTCTTTTAAACCTATCTCTTTCAGTGCCTCGGCATTTTCCCCACCTGCCAAAGGGAGGGTAAAATTCTCAGTCCTTTCCAAATTCATTGTTAATGACTTTTTTTTCTGAATCTTTCAGTGAAATTAATTACACACCTTCATACATTTTAGTGTAAGTTTTAGGTAAGTTCTGCTCTCACTGGGGTCTTACTAAAATCTACAAATCTTCAAAAGTGTGTGCATCACCGGGCTTCCACTTGAATTGGGACTTGCAGCCAGGAGCCCCAGAGGACGAGAGTAAAATAAATTACGAGACCTAACAGTTATTACCCTGCAAAGAACGGTTGAAAAGCTGGGCCTGGAGCCAGGAAGCTTTTAGACACCACGCTGTCCGCACAAATCACAGCCCCCGTTTTAAGCACGGACTGCAGGGGTATACGGGCGAGCTTGCAGGTAACTCCTCGGAAGCCAAGTCTAGGCTGGCTTACCTCTAACGAGGACCTAACAGAAATCACTGTTCCATCTGTCAGTCCTCACGGTAGTTAAGGATGCCCTGTACTGGTGACCATCAACTCCGAAGGCCCTCATATTGCGCCTACAAAATTTTCATAATGACACAAGGCTGCGCCAAACCCATTTAACTAACAATAAGCAGTTATTTACATTTGAAGTATCTGCTTTTAATACAAGTTATTCTTTTGTGGACAGAGGTATTCGTTGGGTACACACAATTACAACTTGGAATATTTAAGCAAATCAATTTGTAAGTAAAAAAATACTACATAAATGATTTGCATAAAGACTCAATGATACAGTCAGATGTGAATACTTTCCCCCTTGAACTGAGAACAGCAAATACTGTAATTTTTATACCATAATCCAGTCTGTAATGATATTTTAAGAGTTGTGTGTGTGAATGGAAAGTGAGGAACCTCTTAGTAATAGTACCTCTGAGAAGGGAATACAGGGACATGGAGAGTGTTTATTTTTTTACCTACTGCCTTCTGCCCATTGTAACATTCAAGTATTTCATGCAATTACTGAGTTTTATTTCACACTTACTGTTTAAGAACATCTTAAACCGAATCATAATTTTTCTCTACTTTTTCATTTCCAAGTATAGACAAATATTTTAATATTGCAAATACTTACGGAATCTGTTCAAAACCAGTCTTTGTTTTGAGTTTTCTCACATAATGTCTATATGCTTTTAAAAATACAGTGTTCCTCCATGAGTGCTGTGTGTACGATTTCATTTAATTTCTACTGTAAAATAAAACTTGATCTACACCGATGCACAATTGTGACATGACAGATTACTTTTCTGTATTAGCTGTTAGCTTTGCAGTTGGTGTTTTGGGACAACTTTGGTATTCAGAACAACATCTCTTAAATTGAATCTTGGGGTGACACAGGTTCACAAAACCATCCGGTTTCAAGTGTACAAGCCAACAAAGCATCGTCTGCTCACTGCATCCTGTGCCCGTCGCCCAAAGCAAAGTCTCTTTCCGTGCCATTTGCTCGCCTTGCCCACCCCCACCTAAGCCCCACCCCCTTTCCCTCTGTCTGTCACCACACCATTGTCTGCGTCTCTGTGTTGAATACATGTATATCACACACACACACACATGCCATATATGTTTTGTTTCGCTTTTGCTTCCTCCCTTCACTTACTTCCATCCATCCTCCCAAACAGCCCCACCCTCTGAGATCTTTCAGTCTGTCCCATGCATCCACGCCTCTGCTTCTATTTTGTTGTTAGTTTTTTTGTTCTCTAGATTCCACATATAAGTGAGATCATATGGTATTTGTCTTTCTCTGACTGGCTTATTTCCCTTAGCATAATACTCTCCAGTTCCATCCATGCTGTCGCAAAAGGTAAGATTTCCTTCTTTTTCACAGCTGAATAGTGTTCCATTGCGTGAATGTACCACGACGAGCTTTCTTATCCACTCATCCACTGATGGGCACTTGGGCTGCTTCCAGACTATAGCTGTCCTAATAACGCTACAATGAACACATGGGTACATATATTCTTTTGAATCAGTCTTTCAGGTTTCTTCAGATATATTTCCAAAAGTGGGATTACTGAGTCTTAAGACAGTTCCATTGTTAATTTTTTTAGGTATCTCCACACTGCTGTCCACAGTGGCTGCACCAGCCTGCATTCCCGCCAACGGTGCATGAGGGTTCTCTTCTTACCACATCCTCATCGGTTCTTGCTGTTTATTGATTTATGGATGGTGGCCATTCTGACAGGTATGAGGTGATATCTCATTGTGGTTTTAATTTGCATCTTCTGATGATTAGTGACATTGAGCATCTTTTCATTTCTCTATTGGCCACCTGTCTGCCCTCTTTAGAGAATTTCTATTAAGGTCCTTTGCCCATTTTTAATTGGATTGTTTGTCTGCTTGGTTTTGAGTAGCATAAGTCCTTTATATATTTGGGAAATTAAACTCCCATCAGATGTATCTTTGGCAAATGTGTTCTCTCATTCAGTAGGTTTCCTTTTTCATTTTGTTGATGGTTTCCTTTGCTGTGCAAAAGCTTTTTAATTTGATGAAATCCCATTTATTTATTTTTTCTTTTGTTTCCTTTGCCAGAAGAGATATAGCAGCAAAAATATTGTTATGAGAAATGTCTGAAATTTCACTGCTTATGTTTTTGGGGGATTTTTATGGTTTCATGACTTACATTTGTGTCTTTAATCCATTTTGAATTTACTCTTCTGTATGGTGTAAGTCGTTGGTCTGGTTTCATTTTTTTGCATGTATCTGCCCAATTTTTCCAACACCACTTATCAAAGAGACTATCTCTATGCCATTGTGTGTTTCTGCCGCCTTTGTCACATATTAATTGACCCCAGAGGCGCGCATTTCTTTCTGTGCTCTCGAATCTCAGAACAGCACTTCCTAATATCAAAACTTCAAACATACAAACTTTAAAGAAACTAAATTTCAAATCACTAAATCCACCTAGTAATTGAATATGTTTATATTTCAAAGCATCTTCCCTACGTTTATCAAACAAGGGCCATTTGCTCACATCAATGTCATTGATATTAATTATGGAGTAATTACAATATTAATTGAACATAAGATTGAGCACACTGATACGCGCATTCCCCTGGCCAAGGTCCAATCACACATGCGTGTAGTTGCCCTACATTTGTTACAGGTTACAGACTTTGTTTTCATATTATCTTAGGCTTCCTGTCCAGGCAGGAGCTTTTTTTCACAGAACGGTCCACTTGTTTGTGCAAAACATGACCTAGTTTGTGTTTTTGTAATATTTTTTTAAGATTTTATTTATTTATTTTTAGAGAGGGAAGGGAGGGAGAAAGAGAGAGAGACATCAATGTGCGGTTGCTGGGGGCCATGGCCTGCAACCCAGGCATGTGCCCTGACTGGGAATCGAACCTGCGATGCTTTGGTTCGCAGCCCACGCTCAATCCACTGAGCTACGCCAGCCAGGGCAAAACATGACCTAGTTTAGTCTTCAAATGCCACCATGCCATGTGTCTTTACGTAAGTGTCTACCTGCGACCTTAATGATTATTTGTGGTGTTAGAAACTAAGGTAAAGTAAAATAGTAAACAAAGGTGATTTTATAAGTCCCAGGATGAGGGCTATGTGGTAAATGATGAAAATATGATGCGTAGCCACGCTCTGTAGCAGGTGAATGGCTGGGCAGCCCATGGGAAAACACATCCTGTGGAAGGGGGCAAGGAGAGCATGGTGCTCATTCACTCCGTGATTTCACTTCCTCCTAATAAATATTCATAACTATAGCTGTTGTGTAAATTGTAAAACCTGTTCATCGATAGTCACAGGACACCTTCTACAACAACATCTCTGTTTAAAATTAGAATTTATAAGTAATAGCATTAGAGGTAAATTGTATTTCTTTTGAGAAATATGATCTCTTCTAGGGAATAAAGATCCTCTGACGTGTATCTGGAAACCCTGATCAATACTTGTGTGTATTCCAGTGGTTAAATAACTACAAATAATGAGGCTAATTATCTTGAATGAGATAATAGCATTTTAGATTTTCCTCAATATTCACATTGTAAATTGGTTTCTTAGACTCAGCTCGGTACAAACAGTTTGATACCTAAGGCTGCTTTTGGTAACTTTCCAATCTTTTCTCCATTTCCTCAATACCCAGTGTTAGATTTATATCAGCAAATTATTAGCTCCTTCTTGGAGCGTTAGACAAACTTCAACCACCCATTGTTACAAGCACCAGAAGAAATAATGCAATATACAAAGCATCCTTTGTAAGTGCTTCTCAATTTTAATATTGGAACAGATTTTTAAATTGAACCTGCTCTCCATCCATTATAAAAAACAAGATGTGATTTAAAAGTTTTTTCAGCTGTCTGGGTGTTAAAGATCGTTGATTTAGAAATACACATGAACCCCCCTAAAAACAACACAGCGAGGTCAGCCCACGCACCGTGCAGTGCTGTGACCCTCACAAGATGCTGGGACAGAAAACAGTGGGGAGGGACAGCTTGGCCTCGGCGGTGGGACACACTGAGTTGGAATACCGGTCCGATCACCTCCTAGACACCCCGCAGAGCGCAGCATCCTCCGCGGGCATGCACGGTTACCACTGAGTGGGGCTGTGCGCCCACGTCTCATTGCGCCCTCCTCACAGGTTTATTGGGAGGGTTGGGTGTCTGCCCTGAAGGTCACTGACGAGCACTTCCTGGGATCTGGGTCCCCGTCGGCATTGCCTGGTGGCCGCTGTGATTCAATTGCGGAAAGGGATCTCATCCTTGTTCTAATCAGTGTTGATAATTCCACATGTCTCCAAACCCACCTCCAGCTCTTTTACTGGTAATTTCACTCAGACCTCTTCTGGGACATAACTGTATCTAAACATGTTTAAGTTATTCCGTGTTCAGTCCACGGAGTGTTTTTGAGTCACGAACGCAAGTTTATCGCTCACTGTAGATGGAGATGCTCTAGTTCCCCGTGGCTCACTGCAGAGTGTCATCGTGTGCTTAGAATAAGCAAATTCAAGGTCAATGGACAGTTCGTATGCACTACCGCATGCCCCTCTGAACACGCACCCTTTCTGTGGCGTGCGTTGCAGGGACTTGAAGCTGCCCTGTGTAAGCAGGCAAAACCTGAGACAGAGCGTCAGGGCAATAACCTCTCATGAGTTCACACTTGCGATGAGTTCTGTCATCCCCCTGGCCCCCAGACACAGCCGGCTGCACTTGGAAAGGACACACAAACCCTGACCCGAGCCCACGAGAGGAAGGGCAGCTCTACGGAATGGCAAGTTCTTGTTATAACCAGGAGTAACTGCTGGCGGGATCCTAACTGGAGCCCCGCTCACTGTGTTAAAAAAGATTGCAACGTGTCTCCAAAACCGGGTCAGGTGTCCAGGGATCTGAGTTCTAGAACTGCCCACCTGTGCCTGTCTCTGTCTGCTCCGGAGACTTTGCATCCGTGGAGAGAAGGGTTTGGACCAGCTGCATTGGAAAATCTCATTCAGATAAAAACGATCAAATTTGCACGGCGAGCCTAGCTGGTCTCCGAACACTTGCACAAGCAGCTGGAACCATCTACAGACCTGGCTTCTTAAACTGTGCCCAGGCCGCCTCAGGATTTCTGAGCAGAGGCAGGACCGCTGTTTCACCTGAAACTACCAACTAGCGAAAGGTCAGAGTGCGATGCTTCTAAATGGCGTATTTGACAAATACAGAGCTCTGACTAAGTGTGCCACACAGTCGTCTAAGTGCTTTATAACTAACTGTTCATTCATTGAATTCCCATATCAACTCTGAAGTCAGTACTACTATAACCCCCATTTCACAGATGAGAAAGCTGAGGTAAGCACCCCACCCAAGGCCGCACAACTAGCAGAGCAGAACTGCAGATGCAGGCAGTGCGGCTCGGCCCGTGTGCCCCACAGCTGTCTCAGACACGACAAGAAATAGTTGCCCTCCCTATAGCCACTGTATTAAAACGGGAATCCTCATCCCCAGATTTTGGTGGCTACAAAAATCTTTCGCACCCCTCAGCAGGTGTACAGTTGTTTAACCACTGAAACGGAACTCGGAGACACTCTCTGAGACCCATGAACACCTAACAGGGAGGACAAGACTTCCCCTCCGTGTGATTTGTAACAAGAGTTAGGGACAGACTGGAACTATCAGACAGGAGCTGTGCAAGGCCCGCAACGCGGAGGAGAGTGGGAGACAGAGCAGGGTTGCTGGGGGCGGTCGGGGGACTGCAGAGCCGGCAGACCAGGCTGCAGACCCACCTGCACATGCCCCCTGTGTGCCTCTCAGCAGGTGTGCGTCCCTGCCTGTGGCTCGGTGTCCTCATCTCCGAGTGAGAATAACTGTGTCACCTAGGGTGGATGTGAAAATAAGTACAATCTTGTTTATGAGACGGTTACCGTAATGCTCAGAAAAATGGTGACTGCTCACTGATTGCCAGTTGCTATGACTATGGAAGGCTCTTGTGAAGAGTGCTTTGAAAGCCTTGCCTAAATGCTTCCATTGAAACAACATTAAAATTCTGCCTTCTTGCGCGTTCCCCACGGCTGTTCTAAGACCACATCACCGTTGACTTAGCCGAGCCAGCGAAACCCACTTCTGACCACTCCTGCTTCCTCGCGGGTCTGATTCCTGAGTCCTGTCCCCACAGAGTGCCCCACGCGACTTCTTAGAGCCCTTCTCCCTGCTCCCAGGACAGACTGCAAACTCCTCCCACAAGCCTCTAAAATGCTTTGCTCTGTGGGCAGAAAACGAAGCTGACCCCCGCCTTAGGGTCTTCACACTTAGGGGTTGCTTTGCCTCATGCAATGGGGCCTGGTTCCTCGTGGCCACGCCATCTCCGTAAAAACGACCTCTCCTTACCCTTCCCTTCCCGTCTCACGAGGGCTTGTCCTATTCCCCCCCAGCACCTGATGGGGGGCTTCGCTGTTCGGCAACTAGACCATCACCTCGCACACCCTCCATGGCAGGGGCAACTGTATCTCAAACGTTCACCTCTACTGGGTCTTTCTTGCCAGTTTGCACACACACTTTTTTTTTCAATCGTGAAAAAAAAAATTCTCTTGATCCTTTTCTCTCTCAGTTTGTGAAAAAACTCGAGAGAAAATTCAAGCTTACTGTCTTAGGCATCTCTCCTTCCATTTAACTCTCTTTTTTAAAAAATGTATGTTGATGATAATTTATGGTTTATGCAATTATTGTTGCTCCCACTTTTCCCCCTTTGATGTGCGTGAATTGGACCTTTTCCACGTGATACTACTGAAGCTGCTTCCACCGAGGTCCCTAATGGTCCCCGAGTTTTAAAATCCAGTGACTAATTCTCAGTGTTCATGTTACTTGATTTATCAGCCACATGCAACGCAGCTGATTATCCCCTCGTCCCCACGGCATCCCTTTGCTTCTAGGGTAACACACTACCCATCTGATTTTCTCTCTACCTCCCTGGAATAGCTCGTCTCCGATTCAATCACTGGTCCCTTCTCACTGCCTTACACTCCGCATGTCGGAGAAGCCCACGAAGCCGTTGCTAAGCCTCTCCTTTTTTATCTGCTCTCGCAGCCTTGGTGGGCTCACCGAAACGAGGCGTTACATGTCATTCTCAGGATAAGAATGGTTATATTCTGTAGCCCAGATAATCTCTCTAAATTCCATAGTAATATCCAGCTATCTTGACTCAAAATTAGCACACCAAAGTGGAGCTGTGATTTTCATGCCTGACGCGATCCTCTCGTAGTCTTCCTCATTTCAGAAAAGGATACATGTATGCCTTTCATTGCTCAGGCCGAGGTCTTTGGAAGCTCCCTTTCCTCCTGTGCTCCTGGGAAATCCCACAGTCAAATGATCGTCATGTCCAGTCGCTGTTTTACCTTCTAAATGCATCCTGATGCCAGTCTCTTCCCTTTCCTCTGGCCTGCTTCACCAATATCTCTCCATGAATTATCACAAATTACCTGCTACATAGGCTTCCTGGTTTTGCCGTTCCCTTTTCAATCCGTTCTTGACCCAGCAGCCAGAACAATCCAATAAAATACAACTCACCTCCTGCCCTGTACCACCCCAAGCCTTTCAGTGGCCACCCATCTCCCTCTGAGGAAAAGCCCAGCCTTTGCAGTGGCTGGGAAGCTCTCTGGAAGCACCCTCCCCACCACACACCCCGATCCGTCTCTGATGATCCCCTGAGATATTTGGCAACACACATTCTCCTTTGTCGTACTGGTCACCAGGCCGACACCAGCTCGGGGGGCCTTTGCCCTTGCCACTCCCTCTTCCTGAATGCTCGTCCTCCCTGCATCTCCGCGGCTCGCTGACCAGTCACATCTCTTCTCGGGCCTTCCTCCAGGTGTCACAGTCCCCCTGAAAACTGCCCCGGCCACCCAACCAGAGCTTGGAGACCCACCGCGGCAGCCACACACACTCCCCATGCCCATTCCCTACGTTACATTTTTCCTTTTAAATGAGCAATGATGACCATCTGAGTACCTTAGGTTTTAAGTTAACATCTTGTCTATTTTCTGCCTTCTCTTCCCATCACACACACACACACACTCACACACACACACTCACACCATTAGGGCTGAGGGTTCTCCCTTTCCCCTGCCCATCATAGCCCTGGGGCGCACAGCAATGTCAGGCATATGAGAGGCACTTTATAAATATTCACTGAATAATAAAACGTCTTCTCCAACACTATGTAGCTAGTGCCTAGAGTAGAACACACAATTTGGGAGGCAATAAATAAGTTCCTGTTGAATAATTACAGTTATCCAAGATTACATATATGCTGAAAGATAAACGCAGTAATGTAAACCTTGATTCAAAGCGCAACATCAAAATAAAAGTACTGCTTTGTCACAGACCTAAATTGCAAGCTTAATTAGAGTATTTGATAAAATTTTATCAAATTTATCAAATTTTATCAAAATATAAAAATTGAACCGATGTGTCAGCTCAGTTTTAATTTAGTATGGTATATTACCATTGGTTACCAAATTGTAAGTGTTTTAAAGGTATGTGTGACTCCTTTTAAGTTTGTTTGAGGTTCTATTTTCTATTCATAGGTAAATGTTACTTGACCATATCGGTGTTCCATTTATTATACATTTTTTAAAGATTTAATTTACTTATTTTAGGAGAAGGAAGGGAGGGAGATAGAGAGAGAGAGAAACATCAATGTGCGGTTGCTGGGGGTTATGGCCTGCAACCCAGGCATGGACCCTGGCTGGGAATCGAACCTAGGACACTTTGGTTGGCAGCCTGCGCTCAATCCACTGAGCTATGCCAGCCAGGGCTCCATTTATTATGAATTTCTTAATGGAAGAAGAAAAATCTCTTTACAACATATGTATGAATAGTTTTGAATGAATGCATTCTGCCCAATAAAAGAATTCCAGGAAATTTAACAAGCATGTCGACTGCAATTACTCCAGTTTGGGTTGCATCCTAAAAGTGAAGATAATGCATAAGTCTATTTTTTCTTAACGTTCCCTGTAGCTTGGTTTTAGTGCACTCTCGAACTTGAACTAGATAGAAGGAGGAGAAATATATGGGCCTTCGTGATGCATTATAATTGCCAACTTTTACCTTTTAGAGAAGGCCCATGAATAGACTGCTCTTCAAAACGACCCCACTCGAGGGGAGTATTTTAAGACCCTCTAAATACATTCATGACAACTGAATCCTCTTAGATACTAAGGACCCTCACACCGCACAGCCAGACAGGAACCTGCATTTTAAAGTATTTAACAGGGAATCAAATAGCACAAAACAAATAGAGTATCACTTTCATGGGTTAGACAGTTAAAATGCATACTCAGGTAAGCTTGATTTACTGCTTCAAGGTTTATGCCTGAAAGCTTTTAAAGGAGACTCATATATTTTTTAAAAATCCAAATGCTCAGGACAGGGACAGCTGAGTGATACTCTCCTGAACGCAGAGCCAAGTGATACAACTGGAAATATATGGCTCTATGACCACACAGCTTCCCGGGCTGAAAGATTCTGCTCATTCTTAATCCACTTGTCTTCCCTCTTGCTGTATAAAGAACACATCTGACTTTGAGGTCCCATGTGAATTACTCTTTGTTGTATTAAGATTACAGTTATTTTCTTATTTACAATGTTTATAGGTTGTCAAAATTATTCTGCAACGTGCATTTCAAGTAATAAAGAGAATTGTCTAGAATCAAGCAGAATTTTGAAAAAAAACTACAAACAATATCAGATTTTCTAGTAGCTATGTAAATATATAAAATCAGAGGATGTTTTCAATATTTTCAACATTTATAATAAGTAGAAATCTAAACATTGTACATATATGTAGAGTATGCATTAGCCACATCAAATAATTTTTTACTTGTTGATTCATTTATTCAAAAAATATTTAGGAATTATATTCTTCCCACATTCACCACTGAATTTTAACTTAAGCTGCTTTGGAAGTAGCTGAGGAATAAATTGTATGTTAATTAATTATATATGCACCAGCAGTTTCTAATAGCAAGATTTAAATATAAATGCCTTTTGCCATTTAATGAAACAGACCAAAAAAGATATTGTAGGTTTAAATAAGTCACCCAAGTGAAACCCAGCGAATCAGTTATTGTTATAGGACTATAACTCACTATTGATTTTGTGATAATTAGAAGCTTCCCATTCAAGGGGAGTTTGTTTCCATCAGAATTTTTACCTATGGCCACCCGCAAAAATAAGACTGCATATACATCCTTCACTCTTACAGCAAGAAAGTTCAGGTGTTAAGGTAACAAATGTAACCATGAAAATGTCATATTGCTCTTTTAGTTCTTTTTTAAAAGATTTTATTTATTTATTTTTAGACAGAAGTGAAGGGAGAGAGAGAGGAGAGGAGCATCAGTGTGTGGTTGCCTCTCACGCACCCGCTACTGGGGACCTGGTCTACAACTCAGGCATGTGCCCTGACTGGGAATTGAACCGGTGACCCATTGGTTCGCAGGGTGGCACTCAATCCACTGAGCCACACCAGCCAGGGTATTACATTCCTCTTTTTCTTCCTTAACGGTTCATCAACATGCTTAGTTTCTACTGGCAAAAACAACACAAAATATGTGTAACTATTATAACATTAATTTACAGGTATATAGACTAGGTTCATTTTTCCCACTTTTCAAATTCCTCTTACCAACATGCACAGACCCCTTCACATAATCCATGAGTAGCTAAAGTCGTTTGCCCTCCATGCTAAAACACACCCCCCTTGTAAAGAATGTGGAGTCCTGCTCATTCTCAATTATATTTTCTCCTCATTCCCCTAAAGGAAAAGATGGCTATTTCTGTAACATCACTCCTACCTCAGTAATCACCGGTACTGAGGTAAATGCACAGACTCTGTAAGATACACGTCAGGTCCATGAAAACACATCCACCCCAAGTGAGACGGGGAGTCTAGCAAAGACTGTCGGCCCCAGGAGAAAGCGAGAGGCTGCTCAGGGGGTGGTAAACAGGATGGGCCCATCTGGGTTCCGACGCTGGACCAACTGTCAGGGCAAGGGGGAGGTATCGCTTCTGTCTGGCACAGCACATTATCAGAGTGATCTGCCCACAGTGCTGATCATGGGGGTGGAGTTCCCCGAGTACCAAAAAGAAGTAATTGTGAGAACATGTCAACTATACCTTGTCCCTGCAACATGGTGAAGATAGTATTGTAGAGGGATTCTATCATGTAGAGATGTATCATCACACACTTGCAATGAAATTACATTTCTTTTTATTTTTCAGACAGATTATTTTTTTAGATTTTATTTATTTATTTTTAGAGAGGGAAGGGAGGGAGAAATAGAGAGAGAGAAACATCAATGTGCAGTTGCTGGGGGTCGTGGCCTGCAACCCAGGCATGTGCCCTGACGGGGAATCGAACCTGCGATGCTTTGGTTCGCAGCCCAAGAAATTATATTTCTTAAAACTTCACTGTGTAATTTTTTTACTAAAATTGGAAAAATAATGCCAATCAGTTGATACTTAATGAAGTCCTGTGCTATACACTGCACGTAGGAAACTCAAGAGTATGAAATACAGTTTCTTCCCATAGAAATCTTATAATCTCCTGGCACATTCATCCAAAAGAAAAAGGTGATGTGCGATAACCCCTTTGGAGTCCTGCTAATGCTGGATGTAGGAGCCAAGAACATAAATGCACCTTTAAGAAGCAAGACTATGTGTGTTGTACATTTCTGTTCCATAAAGGTTCTTTTTAATTAACTTGACCAAAATACTCTCTTCTCCCTGACCATTCTAAATGTTTCTATCTCGCTATCAGGACCAAGCACCAAGTTCTTTTAACCTTACTTCCTAGAAAAAGTTTCTGTATTTCTTTTCTTCCCTTTTCTCCACTCCCTACCACCACTGCCCTGGTCCAGGCTCGTCTCTGCCTCCAATGAGCACCAAAATCTCTGTTTATTCATTCCTTTATGCAACAAAAGTGTGTAGAACACCAGCTAGTTAGCATTGATTGTGATGAGCTGTGAGTTCTCTCCCTGCTGTCTCAAAACCGGGGGTCTTCTCCCCATTACCCTGCAGAGCATGAGCTCACCGAAGCTCAACGTAAACTTAAAATACAGCTTCGACTGTGCCCCATCACTGCAAACAACCAGTTAATGTCTCCCTTGCCCAGAGTACTGACTCCAGACTCCAACAGATGGATGGGAGACCCCTCTGTTCTTGCTGGTCCGTGGCTAGCTCCATAGGTTCAACTTCCTAGACTCATCCATTCACTTCACACTCGACACTAAGAGTTTCAAATGCCTTGCGTTCTTGCAACCAGCACAGAAATTCCTGCTTTTTCATGTAGTCTCTTTCCACTAAAGGATACTTCGTCTTCTAGACAGGGCTGAGCCCCAACTCCTCTGAGGAGTCTTGCTTACCTTCTTGGAAGACCCCGCTCTGCACCCCAGGCACCCTGCATGTGCTGTTCCTTTCATGTAATTCACCTCTGTGTCTTCAGATTGCTTATGTCTCATCCCGCTTAGGGAGATCAGAAAGCCCTCCAGGGAAGGAAGTGGATCTTATCTGTATGCGTAGCCCTGGCCACCAGCACGTAGAGGGCACTCAGTCGGTATTTACTGAATCCGTTTGGACCCTGTGGTGTGCTGTACCCCTGGGACTGGTGGCAAAGCTCTGGCCAACATGAGCTAGTTGATTTAGATGATTACATATCTCTTTTATCTGTACTGAACACAACACAAGAAAACAAGAGAGCCAAGAGGGATACCATGTTTCCACTTCTAAATGCTTGCGCAACCCACGTAAATGCACTGGCTTCTCTTATCCTTTGAGTATAGTATCTACATATTTACCTTTTCAGTTTGAGTGCTGGGAATCTGAAGACTAGTTGTAGCATGTGTTGGTAGGATTTTGAAGGACACAAGATGATCATAATAAAGAACACAGTACTTGAAAACTCCCTTGGATTCTCTACCAATCATTTTGGAGTTCATAAATTAATTAAAGCTCTTTGTGAGCTAGTCCAAGCCTAATCCCTGGAAAGGGAGGATCCTGTCTCTGATGACATTAAACTGGTTTGTGCTCCCTGCATATGTCATCCTTGCTCGCTACTGAAGATCCTGATTTCCCCCATTGCCTGGAACATCTCCCATCCTCACCCTCCATCTGGCTTTGCCTGGTGAACTTCTAGCTATCTGTCAAGGCACAGCTGAGGTATTACACCTGGTGCCACACCTTCTTTGACCCGTGTGCAAAGTTTCCCTTTTATTACATTCTGTCCCCCGGACATATTTCTGGTACTACACAGTCCCATTACATCCTCATCATTGACTTTGTTGCCTGCCTTTCACCTTAGCAGGAAATGCCAGGAAACTCTTCGTATACATTTTTAGCCCACACCCCAGCACACAGATCATTTCCATAAATGTTTGTGGAGTCGGGAATGAATAAATGATGTATCTTAATTTGTCAAAGCAGCAACACTAAGGCTTTTAATATCAAAAGAGATCTTATTTACTCCAAGTGTGGGAGATATTTTTTTTAAGATTTTATTTATTCATTTTTAGAGAGGGAAGGGAGGGAGAAAGAGAGAGAGGGAAACATCAATGTGCGGTTGCTGGGGGTCATGGCCTGCAACCCAGGCATGTACCCTGACTGGGAATCGAACCTGCGATGCTTTGGTTCCCAGCCCGCGCTCAATCCACTGAGCTACGCCAGCCAGGGTGGGAGATATTTAAAATAAACACTATTAGTCGCATAATAAAATGTCCTCAGTATGTATGTTTGTCATTCAAATCAATTCATCAGTGTTAATATGCTTATTTTAATTTTCTAGATATTTGTCTTATTGTATGATTGATTTTATTTTCATTTACTATGAGGCTACAGGTGAAAATGATCGAACAAGCACTGTCAGAGATTCAATTAAGCATTTGGACAGTCTGTTCTTATTACAAATAGACTCTATTTTTTATCCACACAATAGAATATTTCTTCGCAGTAGAAAACAGGTATATTTCATGTGAGGCTACTCATAAGTTGTCGAATGTGAGAAAGTGACTATTAGTAGAAAAGAGCAGAAACATGAGCTAAACGGAAGTATGATGTTCCCTAATCCCGGTACCATGTGGCTTTTATTGCTTATAACTTCCTGTATGTAATTAGTTAGGATGAGAAGCAAAACTAATTTTATATAGCAATTTACTCTTCTGAAGATGGAAGTGGAAAAATGGATTTATGTTTTGCAAAAGTTTCATAATCACTTGAAACTCATTTACCAATCAATAAAATAAATGTTTCTACTATAAATTAGAATCCCCTGAAACTGTAAATCACTGTAAATAATTCTAACTTTTAAAATTCAAGAAATACAAATTAAAAGTTGGTACACAGTGCACATCACACAAAAGAAGGTTTTATTTCTTTTGGATAACAATATTTAAATGGGCATTCTGTTAAAAAGGCTAGTACTGGTAGACAGAAATATGTATGAGAGTTGCTATAAGATTATTTATTTCTCAAGGGAATGTATGTCACTTACACTCCAAAAGAGTGGGGGGAGTGGATTTGTCAAAGAGACGAATCAATTTTTAAGAAAGAGTCACCGGACTCTAAAAGAGTCATCCAGGTTGCCCCTGTCCCCGCTGGGTTTGTCGGGCCGCATGCACACCCCGGGTGCTCAGACGGCTCCCCGCGAAGCCAGGAGCGGGACCGAGGTTGATAAATGCTGTCTGACACTAACCTCGGACTTCATTTAATAAAGGCAAGGCTGTCCCATTCTAACTGGGTCACAATTAGTCTGGCTCCTCAGAGTCCACAAAACCAGCCTTTTCTGGCCACAATAAAACTAATTTTAAAATGGAATGTATTCCATCAGAATTGCTCGCAGTGAAAGCAGTACCACATACAAAGTTTGTTCAGGAAGAGTTGTGCTTGTCAGTGGAAGTCTAATATTTGAAAGATTGTTATCCCAGTAACCGAAATATAATTCTCTCTGCTTCTGTTTGTCTGTAAGTCTACCTACTGTCTGTCTATCTATCTATCTATCTATGCATTCTAAACTAACAGAATTGAGGGAGATTTAGCAATGAATGTGACTCAAGAGAGAACTAAATCTAAATGAAACCTGGCTAAATGTTTATGTCTTCCCAAAAACCTTCTCTGAAGGAGATGGCAGAATTCCTTTTGCTAACTCACATGACTCTGTTAGAAACACGTAAAAGTGGAAGGTCCAGATTAAAGCTTAAAGCATGAGCAAAAATATAATGAAGAAAAGCATCAGAGTTGAGTTACCAATAGCACAACTAAATTTCTCATCTCTGACTAATCAGTCCGCTCTAAGAGTTTGCTAGACGAAGGGTGAATCCCAAGTTGTGATTCCCAGCATGGATGCTTCGGGTGTGTGAGCGTTAGCAGGCCGCTCTCGCCACCCTCGTGCTTACAGTTTATGTGTCTTCACGGCACGCCTCCTCATCTGACACACCGTGACTAGCTGCTCACGTCCCCTCTCCTCTCTCTGCAGTGCCGGGGGTAGAGGCAGGGCTCTTGCGCCTACTGTGGCCAGTGCTCCAGTTCGCACGTCTAGTGCCCACCAGGAAACAGGAACTCCACAGATTGTTATTTGAAGGAAATAATTACTTAACGAATTAATTACAAAAACATATCACCAGTTGTCTCATGAGAATGATCTCGGGTGACAGGTACATACTCAAACTTAGGAAAACACGTTCTATCTTTTGATTCCCAGCTCAGACAGAGTTATCAGTGAGGGCATTTGGGGGAGAACATGCGATACCTTGTCAATGAGCTGAGCGAGGTGACCAAGGATATAGGGACAGTCTTCTTATAAATACGCAGTGTCATGTTACTCTTTCTTTTTTTAAAGATTTTATTTATTTATTTTTAGAGAGGGAAGGGAGGGAGAAAGAGAGAGAGAGAGAGAAACATCAATGTGTGGTTGCTGTGGGCCGTGGCCTGCAACCCAGGCATGTGCCCTGACTGGGAATTGAACCTGCGATGCTTTGGTTCGCAGCCCGTGCTCAATCCACTGAGCTACGCCAGCCAGGGCTCGTGTTACTCTTTCAGCAAACAAGTGCCAGACTAGGACGGGTCCAGAACACCCGGTGAGCATACAATTGGGAGGAGGCCCAGAGCCAGAAGAGGATGTTGTGTAGCCTTTGGACCCCACTGGGGCCTGGCGGGATCCTCAGAGTATTTACACAAATGGCCTTCTGATACTTTTAACAGTTGTTCTGATACCAACCAGCATGACATGGAGCCTTATTTGGTTAATAAAAGGTAGTCCAAAAGCTATTCATTGCATTTCATTTTCTTTTTCCTGGAGCGGAGTATTTCTGTAGAAGTCAAATGAGAAGGTCCCTATGAGCACAGCTTCATTGAAGACTTAGCTTTCACTTGTTTTTTAAACAGAGGAGACTCGGTGGTTTTGCGGGGAAATTAGTACATGGGCCTGCTGAGCAGCACTGGCCAATCAGAAAGGGCAGGACGGGACTGTCCTGGCGAAACAGCACAGACGGGAGGGCGCAGCGCCCTTGGGACACGAGCGCCGGAGGAAGCTCCTGACCACTTAGGACAGAATGTTAATAGCTCCGGCCGCTTCCCTGCTGACAGCTCGGCAGTGAGAGGCCACTAATCCCTGTTTGTAATACCCACAGTTAAAGGGGAAAAATAAGTATTTCTTCTTAAGCACAGGATCAGCATTAACTGTCTAAAAATTTCGGGAATGTTCTACATGTCTGAAAATCACAGTGAAAAAAAAAAAGAATGCAGCAATGGATAAGAAATCTGTTGTTTTTTTTCCACTCCTGAATCAAAATAAATGATTTACATGGAATGCCATTTTCAAGACCAATCCATTCACCAGTCAGGTCTTACTAGAATAGCTGTATATGTGCTGTGAACAATTTTCATAGAAAGAGTAATAAACATTTAGCATCCATCTGCAGGCAGGTCGGGCCGAGAACAGTCTCCACGTTTCTAGTTTTGTTTTTGAATAAGCCACATCATAAAGAATCCTTGCTAGGGGACCGACGCTTCAAGCCTGACATGGAGCCTGTTCATTAGCGCGGCATTATTCAGGACTGTAAACCAGGGACGTTTTAACAATCACGTTTCTCCATCAGACATCAGCGGCGGCCCCGGCTGGCAGAAACCTGGCATGCATCTCGCTCTTCGGAAGTTTGCATGGCGTTATTTACAATTTGCTCCTCAGGGAGTGCCCTGGAAAAAGAAGTAAAAGAAGCCTGGTTGCCATCATAACTTAGGTTCTAACCTCATAATTCTCTGCCCGACAGCGCAGTTGTCCAGCGTTCATTTCATTAGGTGGCAGCGCCCACGCTACGGCATTTACCCGCCAGCCACTCGCCAGTCAGCTTTGGAGAAACAAGGGAAAGCGTGTATATTTATGAAATGATAATGCTCAAGCTCTGATTTCTCTGAAAATTAGTTGAACCCGAAGGTGAGCATTGAAAAAGGCAGAGTCCGCCCTGGCTGGCGTAGCTCAGTGGATTGAGCGCGGGCTGGGAACCAAAGTGTCCCAGGTTCGATTCCCAGCCAGGGTACATGCCTGGGTTGCAGGCCATAACCCCCAGCAACCGCACATTGATGTTTCTCTCTCTCTCTCTCTCTCTCTATCTCCCTCCCTTCCCTCTCTAAAAATAAATAAATAAAATATTTAAAAAAAAAAGAAAAAGGCAGAGTCAGTAGTATCGCTGCTGCTAAAAACACCGATTTAAACTTGAAATGTTCCAAACATCTGCTCAATATGCAGATGAATCCAATTAAAGTTATTACATTGTTTTTTATATTTTTAATCACTGGTTTACTTGAATGTTTAGGGGGTTTTTTTCCCCCTTATAATCTGTCCTCTGATTTGCTGCAATGAACCCAGTGATTTGATTTACCCTTTGAACCATGTAAAAATTGCTTCTTTTAGTTATTGTATAGAATTGAAGTCAAGATATTTTTAAATACCACATAAATGGAAAATTTAAAAAAAAAGAAACTGCCGGTTGCCTTGGACAAATGCAATTCGAGAAAACTGAGAAATACTGCATTCCCATCATTAGAGTTGATGTCAGAGTCATCTATAGGGTTAAATTTTAGAAACTAGCTAAATTCGTTTTATTTGTGCCGATTTTAGTTATTGTTCTTTTTTTTCCCCTTTGAGTCTTACTTCAGTTCATTAGAGGCAGTAATATCTCCCTCGTCTGTGACAATTTCCATTAATATCTCAAAGACAGCTATTAAGCCTCATTACCAGAAAAGATTATAGAAGGATACTGCACACAATCACATAAAGCTAAAGACAATAGTCATATTTTCATTTGTTTCTTTGTTCTTAAGATGTGAATCAGACCTGGAGCTCTTTTTCGTCTGCTTTTTCTCGGTTGTACTTTCAAAGCTTTTGGAAAAGGAAAACCTCCAAGCTAAATAAACTCTTGTATTTGGATTATTCTTTTCTCAAAATGCAACAAAGACATGTACCTGCTGTCAGAAATTTGCCACACTTATTACTCTCACATCTCATTGTTGGGAAATGCAGAAAAAAAACACCCGAGTTTCATCATTTACATAAGTTATTCACCAGAATTAACTGCGGGCTATAATGAAGCTAACTAGTGGGTGAGGCACAGACACTGTGTACAGTGTTCGCTGTACCCTACAACAGTCCATCATCCCATCAAAATACTTAAAATACCAGTTCTCAGACAATTATCTCAACGTAGCCACGGAAAAACCCGTCTGACAAAAACTCAGTCAAACCCACAAGAATAAACTGTTTGTGGGCTTTAATATAATTATATTAAGTTAAAATAAATATATTTGTGGCTGAAATGAGGTTTAAAATCCTGGTCTTGTGTTAATATTTGTTTTGATTTGAAAAAATTATAATATTAATGCTTATCAAATATCAGTATCAAGTGAATCAATTTCTATTTACAGGACTGAAAAGTGGCAAAATACTACAAAGAGTATATGTAGATCAAGGACTTAACCCTGAGTGACTAAAGACAAGTTTATTCTCTGTATTTTTAAATTTTCTGAAATATTTTAATGTCCTTATGAATGACGTTCTAGATTACAGTCTCAATAAAGATAAAGATATCCTTGGCCAGTATAGCTCAGTGGATTGAGTGTGAAATGCGAACCAAAAAGTTGAGGTTCAATTCCCAGTCAGGGTACATGCCTGGGTTGTGGGCCATATCCCCAGTAGAGAATGTTCCAGAGGCAGCCACACATCGATGTGTCTCTCCCTCTCTTTCTCTTTCCTTTCCCCTCTCTCTAAAAATAAATAAATATAATCTTTTTTAAAAAAGGAAAAAAATGTCACTCATTTTAAAAAAAAGATAAAGATATAATCAGCTACTTTGTATACCTCTCAACCCTTAATAACTAAATGTTGAATCCTGCTACTAACCTGAACACATGATAAGAAGAAAACCTTCAGTTAAACGTGATGCCTCATAGGCAATACCAGAGATAAGAGATTCCTGAAATTAAGCATTTATGAGTGTCTGTCCTGACAGTTTACAGAAGGAAGTCAGCCTACTTATCCTACCTTCCTTTGGCCAACCCTCCCCCTTGCCGTGTGCTGCCCTGGGCTCAGTCTCCATTGTTCTCTCCTCCCGTTCCCTCCTCCACATCGTGGGTCCATTCTCCTGCGGGTGTAAGGCCCACGGCTCCCCCACCCCTCTTTACTCTCATATTCAAAATAGAATTTCAGCCCAGAAGGGCGAGGTCTCTACACTCACTCGTCCACCACCTGCCTGGGCTCTGCCTCGTCAGTGCAAAGGTGCCCCCTTGTTGATCAGGACTGACACCCTCATCACCAAGTTCAAGAGATCTAGTTCACCACGTCCCTGCTTCCCCCTCCGTGGCCACGACAGAGGTGACCAGCCTTCCCGCGTCCTTGCTGGACGCCAGTGCATTCTTCTAATTCCATTTTTTCCATGTCCTTGACTTTTCCTCCTGCCGGTATGCACAAAGTGTGCTTATAGTTGTGCCTCCGGGCTTGTCAACCTTTATACTTCTCTCCTCAATAACTCAGTCCACTCCGCTCACTGACCTTAAATGCCCCCAGACACCCTTCCCAGCTGCCTGTTGAGAACATCCGTCTGATTATGCTCATCGTAGTATTCTTCGCTGAGCTCTTTCTTGCATGAGACGTTAATATACATTTCAAGATTGTAAATACACGTGATGTATAGCCAGAGATTGCTACTTTGCACACGGACACAGAGAGTGGCCCTTGGCCCCGGTCCCGGGTGATGGGAAATTGTGCAGAATCAGGTCTCTACCGTGGGATGAGCAGAGGTCTTGCCCAAACAGAGTCAACCCAAGTTATTTTAGCCACATTTTCCAAAGTTTACTGAATCGTGGAAACACGGACTGATTTTGATCGGTTGCTTGGAGCATCTCTTAGCATCTTGTGGCGTGGCGTGTTCTATGGAACACAGTGTGTTGACAGGCTAGTCTTTCAAAATCGGCCCTCCCTTCACTCCCGGCTCGGAGCCCCACAACTGCAGATCGCCGTTTCCCGGGACACGTTCCATGGAAACAGCGATAGAAGCCGTGTGTGTAGTGATGTTCGCGTCCGTTCGGAGTGTTTTTCAAGCCGCATTTGCAGGCATTTCTTCCACCTGGATCCTCCCAGTTCCCACTGATTTTGTTTCCAAAATAACGTACCTTTATTAGGAGTAGTCATTCGTGATCCTAAGAACTAAGTTCTCTCACCTACAAATATTTTTTTCTCGCAATGACAAAAAAAAAGACTAGCTATGCAATATACAACTTTGAAGCGTGTGGCAATTGGGTAGATAAAACACCCATGCGTGAATGAAATGAAGTTTATCTAAGGCCTCGTTTATTCTGTTCCCTCTTTTTTATCATCCTTAGTTCTTCTCCTACCACCTCCACTCAGCCTTCTAAAGGTCACAGATACAATTCCCGTCCCACTGATCGTTGGAAGAAAGAGACTCAATGAGCACAAACTACTCTTGTTGAACATCTGCAGTTAAGACACTTTTGCACGAAGCCAGGGTAACTTTGCACAGCAGGGCTGATCTCAGCCCCTTCCAAAGGCGCAAACTCCAGAGAGAACAGCCAAGACCCAACACGGATTACTTCAGGAATGGGGCGTCAGATGAGTGGCCTAAGGATTAGTGCTTTCTGTAATCTGATAAGAGCGTGACAGTTTCAGGAGTCTGCTTAATAAGGCATGATTTTTCCCCCCCAGAAGAAAGTGAAGAAAGATTGTATTCCATCACAGGGAATTTCAAAGCTGTAAATTATATTGTCTTGCAGCCAGTGATATTAAATACCAAGTTTTTAATTAGCAGTCTTAATTTTACTTTGTTAGTAAAATGCACTTACCCAACACACAAAAGATATCTTTTGGTGAAAAGATATCTATTCAGGCATAAAATTAACGGAGAAAAATCCAGATACCACAAATAAAACCTATGCTCTGACATGGAACAGAAACTAAGCTATCGAAGAAAAGAGATTTGTATTTATAGTGTACTTGTTTCTAAAGTATCAAGTGAAACCTAAAAGCAATCGTAATCTAAAATGTCTCTGACTCTGACAATTCTCTCCAGAAGTCTTAAAGGAGGCACTAAGAAAATACGATCCAGTGATTATTAGCAGAGCATGCTGACCACTTGCATTCACACCCCCAGCCTCTGGGTGCTCGTGACCCCGCGGGGCTGCTTGAGGTCATGTACACTGAGAGCACCAGGCGTCTTAGAATCAACGGTCTCGGAACCGTTGGGGCACCAACCCCACCATGCGACTGGCAGGATGGGCTCATGCTTTTGCTCTTCCAGTGCTGCGACAGTGACTCTGCACCACTCCCCTCCGTCCCCCAGCCTCCTGAGCAGGACACTGAAAAGGGGCACATGGGAAAGGGTACAAAAGCTCAGTGATACACCGGAGGCAGCTTCCCGTGCGGCAGAAGCGTGGGCTCCGAACTGGACAGTCCGGGCTCGGCCATTGGCCGGCTTGGGAAGCCACGAGGCCAGACCACGTGTCACGCTCATCACGGAAAGACATTCCAGATGTGGCAAAGCCTGACGTATAGATACATAGAGAAACGTTTTGTTTTTATTGTGAGACCTCACCTACACAGAAAAGAACACAAAAATGCATGAGAGTTGAAAGCCTATGCAGGGAGGGAAGGCTGATTAACACCACCCAATCTAGAACTAGGCCGCCGGGATCACTCCCAAAGGTCTGGTGCCCCTCGGCCGGCAGTATGCTGACAAATGTTCAACAAGTAGTTCTCTGGAGAAAAAAATATCCCAAGGCTCTAACCGGTAGCATTTTCTGATTTTTGTGCTATAAATAAACACTCTCACAATGGTAAATTGCAAGTCACCAATGATGAACAATCCCCTGAAAACTTGACAGTCACCTCTTGCAAGCTGATAGAAGTACCTTCGACTCTGTGGTGACCACAGAGATTCTGGAAAACACAAGAGTCGCTTGACTGGGTTTTGAACTATGTGTAAATAGTGTCCTGATGTATCTTTTTGGGCGTCACCGTATTATTCATTTGCATCACTCTAGTTCTTTCATTGCCATATGCAGCTTGTGACTTGCAGCATTCCTGCCTCAGCTACAATGGGCAACGCTGCGGGAAATATCCCAGCGCGTGGCTCCTGGCATAGGCCTATTGGCCAAAGTTTCTCCTGTAGCAAGGAGTAAAATTATCCAATGGCGCCAAACTGTTGCTCAGAGAGCTTTACTGACTGACACCCCCCCCCCAGCAGCAGAAGGGTTGCTGCTGTGTTGTATCAACGCCAGGGCCTTGTACGACCAGGTGTTTCATTTTTTGCTAATAGGGAGAGTGTGTAATGGTACTTCACCGTAGTTTAAATTTTTATTCCTGTGAAGATTATGATTGAGTTTGATCTCTTCAGTTTTTTCTTTTTGTTTTATGTTTGCATAAGTCATTTTTTTCTCCTTAAAATTGAATTTGTGGCTTTTAAAAAAATGATGCTATATGTGTAGCTCTGTATTTTTCTAAATGCCAGCATTTTCTTCTGTCACGTAGTTTGCAAATGTCATCTTCTATTTCACAATCCATATTTTCCGTCTATGTATGGAAATTTGCATGGACAGAAGTTCTCAGTCTATCGGGCTTTTCCATTATGCTTGGGGAAACCTGAGAGGAAATTTCATCACGGCATGCAAGAACCAGTCTTACAAATTATTTTCTAAAGTCTGATAATTTTCCTCTTCACATTTATGCTTTTCATCCACTAGCAACTGATTTTTTAGTACACTGTGTAACTAAGGTGCAATCTCATTATTTTCCTGTTGAATACTGTATGTCAGTTATTGTTATAGATTCTTCTTTTAACCTTGCCATAGATTGTTATTTTGTATATTTCATTTTATTTAGGTTTATTACACGTGTTTAGGTCTTTAAATCTTCTGCCTCACACCTTCAGTTGGCTCCTATGTCTTATGCCTTGAGAATGTTGTACACGTTTGTACACAGTTTGTACACATCGGGGCTCTGATTTGTATTTTTTCCTCATTCTTAAAAGACAGTTTTGTTTAATGTGGGATCTGGGCTTGGCATTCGTGTTTAGTTTGAGGCGGTGGAGAAGTCGGATGTCTGTCTAAACCTTCCTTCTTTGAAGTTCATGTGTCCTCCCTGTTTTCAACAAGCCTTTGTCTCCACTGTTCCTCAGAATGCCTTTGATGTCTCTAGGTTTAGACTGATTTTTCAATTTCTTGCTTAGGATTTGTTGGTATTTTTGAATTTATACAGCGTAGAATATTCTGAGTTTACATCTCTTCAGATATCATTCTTTCCCACGCTCTTGCTTTTCTGCAATGCTGGTGAGAAGAGTGTTAGAATAGCTCCTGCCCGCCTCCCTATCTGTGAACCCCTTTTACGCTTGCCGCCCCCCCCCTTTCCCGTGCTGTGTTCTGATTGGCTTCTGCTCCCCCCTCCCAGAACACTCCACCTGTGTCTGCTCCGCTGTGACATGCACCGTGATTCTGTTTTTAATTTCAATTTGTTCATTCTTACAACTTTTAATATGCCACTAGATTCTTCTTCAAATTTCTCGGTGAGTATTTTAGTTTCCTGTTCCCCGGATATATTTTCTGGGTTTATTTTCTTAGCTTTATTTTTATTGTTGACACTATTACAGATGTCCCTACCCCCACCTTTCCCGCCTCCATCCAGCCGCTGTCCCCCCGGCTCCAGCCATCCCCACACTGTGGCCTGTCTCTATGGGTGTGCTCCTTGGCTCATCCCTTCACCTCCTGGCTTGATGCTAACTGATTAATAGAATAAGCACACTAATTTTTAAAAAATATGCTATCTATTTATTTTTAGAGAGGGAAGGGAGGGAGAAAGAGAGAGAGAGAAACATCAATGTGTGGTTTCTGGGGGCCGTGGCCTACAACCTAGGCATGTGCCCTGACTGGGAATCGAACTTGCGACACTTTGGTTCACAGCCCACAGTCAATCCACTGAGCCACGCCAGCCACAGCAGCACACTAACTTTTAATTTGTGTAATCTGACCTTGAAACTCCCATGTTTGAAAGCTTTGAAGTTTTACTCTTGGTATTTTTGTTTTTACTGCATCTGAGTTTAGAGCTTTTTTATTTTGTTTCATTTTATATTTTTACTTTGAGCTAAGATGGTTTTTTTTCCTCCAGAGAGAATCTGAGTTTGCTTCCTCCGGGCCCTTGGCCACACCGCTAGACAGCCAGCCCTTTCAACGAATGACCTGGGATGTTTTTGCACCATCAGGTGATAAAAGTATTTTCTGCACATCCACACAAAAAATTGGCTAGTGATTACAACTCCTGTGGATCTTCCTCCCTGCTCTGCTGGGACTTGAATCAAATTCCCTGTATAACTGGGGAATGGAGGCGGAGAATTTGACCTTGGCTTCACACTTTCCCAGAGAAGGGAGCCTCCACAGCCTGCCCTGGCGGGGAGCTTCTCCCATTAAGCCGCCCACCCTGAGTCAACCCTGGCCCCACAAAGACCTTGGGGACAGAGAAAGGTGCAGACTTCCCCCCACTGTTCTGAATGTCCTTCTCCAGGCATATTTTGGACTCAACATATCTTACTATTGTGTCCATTGTTTGACACTCCTAAGGACATTTTCAAAAAACAGTTTTGCCAGATTTTACCATTTTCACAGAGAAAAGTTCATCCAGATATTTATGCATTTAAAAACATGAACTTTAAAAAAATAATCTTGGAGAAGAAAAGGATTTAATAAGTATGACCTAAAACCCAGATATCAAAAGTGGTTTGACTACATCAGATTTAAAAACTGTGTACAACAAACTATTAAAATACGAATCGATTAACCCCTATTCTTTTTTTAATGATTTCTTGTGCAAAAATGTTTAAATTTATATGTAGTCAAATACACACACAAAAGCATAAATTATTATCTTTATGGATAAAGGATATTATTTAGACATTTTCTGCATTAAACTACATCAGTTTCACAGAAGGAAGTAGAAGGAAAGAGGAAAGAAGGAAGGGCAAATGGCTAAGTCAACCGAAAAAGTAATACTTAACTTTACTCCTTGTGAAAGCAGTGCAAGATAAAAGATAAATAGCATGCATCAAAGGCAAAGGTTTAAAATGTTGAAAAACAGCCACTCTCATGTTATTTCAGAAATGTAAGTTGATTAAAAAGTTTTTAAGATGAAATTTGAAAATAATAAAGTGTTAAACACACTCAAATGTTTGCCTAGCTTCTTATATTTTAAGCATTTATCTTGTAGCAACTGGTACCCATGCTGAAAGATACATGAATTAAAATATTTTTGTAGTGCTGTTTAATAGGAAAAAACTGAAAAAAACTTAAATTGACTACCTGAGATAAACAGTTAAATATACCTTGGGGAACCGATTATATGTAGAAGAGAATGGAAATATTATTAGAAATAAATTCTCTCTTTATGTTCAAGTATGAAAAACCACAAGATATTTCAGACATTTTGTTTTTTAAGGCAAAATACAAGATGTAGAAAATGGCCTCGTTTTTTTCAAACATTTTGAAAAGACTCCTAAGAAACTGTTAATTGTGAAAATGGAGATCAGGCATTTAACGGAACAAAAACACGGATTCACCTGAGGCTTGCCTATGTGCTGTGAATTTTTGTATCATGTGCATCCATTACATTAGTAATAAAAGCTTATGGGAGGAAAAACCAGATGTGTGCAATAATTTATGCACGTATAATCTCACTGTAGTTGTAAAACATTGGAATAAATCTGGTTCAAGTAAATTATAGTCCATCCATTATAATAATGCTATTACTAATAATCACGTTTTCAAATAACATTTGATAACATGGAAAAGGCTCATGATGAAAAGCGAAAAGTACATGGTACAATTACACACATACACACACATATAAAATATGGTTTAAGTGTTATAAAAGCAAAAGAGGAAATGCACATGTATCCACCTCTATTGAAAAAAAGGCATAAAATGCTAACACTCTATCACGCAGAAGCATTTGCTCATTTTTATTTCCTTCCATGTAGTTTTCTCTACTTTCAAAGTTCTGTGTATTGAAATGTTCATTATTGCTATAGTCTGCAGAAAACAGAGCACTATTAAAGACTTAGAGGCATACACAGGGGCCCACAGAGAGCTGACTTTCCCCACCAGAAATCACCATGTTCTGCTTTCACCTCTGAAAGAGTAGGTAGCTATCAGCAGAGCCAAAAGTGAGGTCCTACAACAGGAGAGCCCTGTCCTCGGGGCTCCATCACGCAAGTTCAGGTTCATCTACAGCCTGCCTAGAGCCAGGGATGTGTTATCTGCCTGGGATTGCGATTCGCTTTTGGCTGTCCTAAACACAAACATCCGAAAGCTGTTTAGTGTTTGGGACAAACGCCCAGAACTGTGTGCGGCAGCAAGTGAATGGAAGACCAGAAGGAACCCTAGTCGTTTCAAGGAAGAACGGTGCACACGCGTCTCTTTGAAAGAACCAGGTGTCCGTCCCGGTGAGGGTCTCCTCTCTGCCCCAGGAAGGCAGTGATGGATTTGAAGACTACCGAAGCTGTGTATTTGTTTTGTTTTCCTGACACATGTGTTACAAAATTCTCTATTTCCTATCAGCTTTTCAAAATGAGGAAGGAAAAGCGAAAGAAGAAAGTATCTTAGAATAAAACAAACTAGAAAGAAAACACGATTTTGTTTTTGCTCCTGAAATTTGCAATCACAAGGAGGAAAGTTGGTCCAGGAATCTCCGAGGCAGCAAGTTGAAGGTTCACATGACGTGTTCTCATCCTGCTTGGAAACATCACCGTTCTCCTGGGTTCCTGGCTTGTCGCTTTGTACTGTGTTCTCTACAGGAGAAACACAGGCACGTGGCCACAAGATTGGTTTCGGTTCCTTCTCTCCCTCCCTGTCATTGGCGAGAAGTCTCCCAAAGCAAAACAAACGTCTTTATTTTCATCACAAGGTGTAATACGTGTCCTCGGGCAAAAATTAGATTTGTTAACCATTATTCAACAAGTTGTCTAAAATAGTTTTAATCCGTGAGTAACTATGAGCATGTGTCATTTTCAAATGTTCAAGAAATAAATGCTCCCTCCTTATTTTTAATTGCATCTAGCTATTTCCCATAAATTTTCATATAAAATACCATTAACGAGAGCTTTGTTGACAGCTCGATGGCTTGCATGCGGAGAAATCCTTTGAAGCTTAATACTCAGACTCCTCTCCTGCTTTAGGGAAAGTTTCAGAGAGCAAACATATATCCACCTGAGAAGAAAAGGCCCATCTGCAGCATAAAAAAGGCTCAAGGAGTATTTGAGAGCAGGGCCCCGAGACAAACTAGTGGGACCACTTCCTGACTCAGGCTGTTAAGCCTTCCGAGACTGGAGTGTCATTACCTCTTGAGAAGAGAATTCCCTCATTATCATCACTGCTTGTGTCCAAAATTCACCCTTCACAGTTAAACCCTGAAGTTTTTTTTTTTTTAAGATTTTATATATTTATTTTTAGAGAGGGAAGGGAGGGAGGAACAGAGAGAGGGAGAGAGAGAGAGAGAAACATCCATGTGCGGATGCTGGGGGCCGTGGCCTGCAACCCAGGCATGTGCCCTGACTGGGAATCGAACCTGCAATGCTTTGGTTCGCAGCCCGCGCTCAATCCACTGAGCTACGCCAGCCAGGGCTAAAGCCTGAAGTTTTATATGACATCCTTGATAACATGGGCATAGCTATTATTTCTTGTAAATCTGCCATTGTATCCATTGTGATAGGTTCACAGGTTTTGCACAGATAAACTCCAGAGCTGAACTCATTATTTAATCTACCCTTTTCATCGTCTACTTTTTGCCACTCTCAAATATTTGGAATAATCCAAAATTGTGTATATTCATTTTTTATCCTATTTCATAATTATACTCATCAATAAAGGTTTCTAGGGCTTTAAATAGACAAAAATTTTTGTAATAAATGAATTCAGTGACAAATAAAGTTTGTGAATGAACAAATTAATTAATTAATAATAAATGAGTTGAAACTTTGAGATTATAGAAGACAATATTACCTTCCATTCAGTGACTTCAAAAAAAATCATCAGGGTCTAGTTACCCTACTCAGAAAAAAGTGCATAATCCTAGATAGTTCTACTTCAAAAGAGAACAAACTATATTAGATTTGTTGATCACATTTTCCCTCTAAGACTGGTATTTTACAGATGACCCCAAATGCGTCCACTGGGGGTGGGGAAGTGAGTTTTAGAAAAATTTTCAAACCAGTGCATGAAAAGGAAGAGTCTTTATTAATGTCTGCATAGCACTTGCCTGTTTAGTGAAACAACTGTTTAAAACTAACATAAAACTCATTTCCTATGGATATATATACATCATTCTTGAAAAAAATGGTTACTTTCTGATAGAGGAAATACATAAAAGGCAAATATTTGAAAGTGTAAATTGCCAAATCCTTTCAGAATCATATCACCTTTACCTTGGAATTATTTAAAACAACTTGCTCATGCATATTTCCCTTTGATTTTACCACAGTTAATATACCTGGTCATCAGAAGAGTTCACTTAAAAATGTTTATGCATCAAAAACTAACTTGCTGCTAATACATGATTAAGTATAATAAACCTTATATAATTAATATTTGTGTTAATTTGTCATATATTATAGTCAAAATAAGATTAATATATAATTAGATGTAAATAGAGCAATTATCCTCAGAAGAAAAGGAAATGCAAGTTAGAAAGACTTAAAGGAATTTACAAAGAAAACTTATCAATGATGATGATTTTTGAATTTTTAAAATTCTTCTTGCCTTTCTGCATAAAGCACATGCAGCGACACCAAAGTTAGAATCCTATTTTAGGATTTAAAAAATTAGCATTCACAATTATTTTGGTCAGCTCAGTAGAAAAAGAAGAGTTCACCCTAGGTGTTCAATTGATGCCACGGCAGCTCGACCACTATTTTTGAAAACAGCTTTTTGCTCAAATAATTGTATATTTTCACAAGTTTGGGGAGGTGGCCTTGTTCATATTGGTGTTATCTGTTTTTCTTTTTTCTTTTGAAATTCAAGCTTTCATTTATTTTCTTTTAAAAATGTATTGAATTTATCGGGTGGCACTGATGGATAAAGTTATACAGGTTTCAAGTGTATGATTCTATAACACATTGTCTGTATATCACATTGTGTGTCCGCCACCCCAAGCCAGGTCTCTTTCCATCACCGTTTATCCCCACTTCACCTTCTTCTGCCTCTCTCCATCCCCCTTTCTCACTGGAACCGTGTTACTTGTTAACGACCTTTCTTTTTGACATTCAATACAATTTTCTCATATAAAGCAAAGAAGGCTGGTAGCATTCTGCAGCAAGATCTGATGTGTTTATGGCTCTGCAAAGAAACCATAGCAGGACCCAGACGGTCCAATGGTCACTCCGCACACTGTACCTATTTTCTCAGGTATCTAAAATACCTTCACAGCTGGTAATGTTACACTGCCAGCACCATGATAAACTGCGAATGTTTCACATATGTGTAACCAATACTTTAGGGAATATTAGGAAATAAAAGAAGCCAGTGCCTTATCAGGCATGGGGACAATTCAACACTTTGAGAAGTGACCACAACACGCCAAGTTATAGAGGCTCATTGTGTATAGAATATTACTCTCGTATATACTCGTCAGTGGTTTATTTTATGGGTAAAAAAAACAGAGATGATGTGCAGTTTTCTTGTGCATAGTTTGGGCTTCTAAACCCACATTAAGATGATTCTAGCCTTAGCCTCGCCTTGGAGAAAGAAGCTGCCTGCTCGGCGGAAAGATTGTGCTGATGAACCCGTTGCCTGCATGATAGCAGGAGACCTGGCCGGGTTTCCCTGTGGAACCTCAGCACAGGTGAGCCTTTGTTACTGTGACTCGCACCGACAGTTTCTAGCTCTGGGGGAAAACAATGGCAAAATCAGCCCTAAAACAGGGAGGGGGGAGGGGGGGAACCTCCTGGGAATCTATAAATTTTGCTAAAACCCAAAGTTACCTGGATTTGTAGAAGGAAAAAAAAATAGCCTTGGATGAACAGCCTCTGTTGTTTCAGCTTAAGCAGTAATTTCTCCAGCATCAAGATAAAGGCAGAAAACAATTCCTATTGAAAAAGTACTCATTAATAACGGAAAAGGAGGGGGATTAAAGAGGAAAGCATTTCTTCTGCAACAAAGATTTCGCTGCCTCTGCAGTGTTAGTAAAAAGCTATTCTAGTTTAGCGTTTGCCCCAAACCGCATTTGTTATGAATTTGGCCGTGCCACGCATTCACATTCAGTGGGAATTCTGTTGGGTGAAGGCAGCAGCCGCAGCGTGAAGTGGGGAGGGGGCGGGGCGGGGTGGGGGAGGAGTCACTTCAAGGGCTGAGAGCCCCTGGGGCACCAGCTGCAGGCACAGCTCTGTCCCCAGGAAGATAGCTGGGAAAGCAGAGAGACACCCCTCAAGACTGAAATGGGAAATCCAGTTTGGGGCCCTCTGCTCCCGCAAGTCCCTCTCAAACACACACACACACACACACACACACACACACACACAACGGGGCTGATGGGTAAGGTAGGGCAAGGTAACTAACCATTGGGACCCAGGGCCAGACCATATTAAGTTCTATGCAAGCGTATCAGGTATTTTCGAAAAGTGGCATAATAGATGAGAGATAAAAAAAATCTGGTGGATTTAAAATACAAGCCTGTGAATAATATGTGGGCTATTGTGATAGCAAGTGGCCAGCCTACGATGTCCTTCTAACACTACCACTGGTTCAAGGCACTCTCTCTCTGGATTCACGATTATTGTTAGCTTTTATTGTCACGAGCCCTGCTTTGGGAGCCCTGACCAGAAAGGCCACACGGGAAAGCCGCCACAGAAACTCACTCGGCAAGCCCACCTTTGGCCCTGTGAGGAGCTGCAGGGGGGTCATTTGGTGTCTGTTGTACAGGGTTTGGGGCTTTTTAAACTCTTATGTCAGAGGGTTAAAATGAGGTCCCCGAAACAGGAAATGATTCTGAAGCCAAACAGCTAACAGACCTGAGGACTCACCGTCCCGTCTCTGGTTTATTCCGCACTCCCCTGCCTGCTGCCCAGCCTGCTGCCCAGCCTGCTCAGCCACCTGCAGGTCCAGCCACCCGATCACTATGTCCAAAGGGGGAAAAGCCATTCCCTTATCATACAATGATCTGAACTCTTCGGTCCATAAGTAATAAATAGCATCCTTGCTAACTTTATATTTATGGCAAGACGTGAACATTTTAGGCTTAATACCTCAACTATTTGGGGTTTTGAAAGCGAAATGCAATAACTCTTCATAATTTCTTTCTTTTCATCAGTGCATCTTCCTCGGTTCTAACCCACATAAATCAGCCCTAGATTTATTGGTGTTGTGTAATGCTTGAACCTTGCTTTCCTCTGCAAAGATGACTTTTCTTATTGTGTATGCATTAACTATCAGGGGCTTTTTTTTTCTTCCGGCGTGGAGCCGCCAGCGACGAGCATGCATTTTCCGCCAGCGTCTCCTCAGCTCAGTAACCGCGCGTGCACCTCCCACTCCAGCCACACGGCAGCCTGCTTGTTTCTATTCTGTGTATCGAGGTGACACACGCAGCAGCCCAGGGTAACGTGAAACCGCAGGTCAGAGACTGACGTCTCCTTTGTGAACCCAGGAAAACCCGGTGTGCACACGGCCACGGCGCCGGAGAAGAGCTCCCAGGCTGGGAGAGGAAGGTCCCCGCCCTGCAGATGGTGGAGCGAGCGTTTGCTGAGCAGAGCGTCCCTGTTAGGGCGCGGGAGCTCCGTACATACTATACAGGCTGCGTGTTTACCCTGACAAAGTCGAGGCCTGAGAAATACAAGCAGACCCCAGGAAGTGACTCGATCCAAAACACTAACTCATTTTTTTTAAGTTCTAAAATTCTGCATGACTTTTCTCTAAATTTCAACTTAAAATGGAGATACTTTTCTGAATACAGAGCATGAGTATGATATTGAAGTTATTATATTAATTGTTATATTAACACCATATAATTTATGGTATAATATATTTTAAAATGTAGCAAATTGTATAGTTTTAATCCTAAAATAGAATTGTATCCATCAGTTCAAATGTCTGAAGGATCATTTTCAAATTGGAACATTATTGGGAATTTTTTCCATGAATGCAAACCTACTTCAAGAGGATTGCTATTTCTGTATGAAAAAAATTATTTATTGTGTATCAAATTTTTGAAACCAAATATTCAGGAACATCAATAACATCTAGAAGGGCATTCAGATAACTGATCACTCTTTACCACCCATTGATATGCATAATAATCTCTCATCATAATTTGTACGTGTTGCTTAGAACAAATGGCATGCACGTGGGCTACTATTAGTTATCTCTGATTGAGTTTGTACAACGTGAAGGCAAAGAGTGTATTACTTCTTCAGCAATTAATACGCCATCATTCATCGGACAGCCGAGCGCATTTAATATCAACCCTCACTATTCAGTAATGGGCACATTTAACATGAACACACTTAACATATATTTGCAAGTTAGTAATTTTACCCACATGTTTCATAAAATGCCTCGTTCTTCAATTCTTTCATGCAACTGTGTCTACCAGATATGTTCAAACATCAGCCCGAGTCCGCTTACCAAACTAAACACATGAAGAGAAAGAGAAAGAGTCGAGAAAACCCTTGCAGCAAGCCCTGGCTGGCGTAGCTCAGTGGATTGAGCGCAGACTGGGAACTAAAGTGTCCCAGGTTCGATTCCCAGCCAGGGTACATGCCTGGGTTGCAGGCCATAACCCCCAGCAACCGCATATTGATGTTTCTCTCTCTATCTATCTCCCTCCCTCCCCTCTCTAAAAATAAATAAAATCTTAAAAAAAAAAAAAAAGAAAAGAAAAGAAAACCCTTGAAGCAAGAGAAACGGCAGGGCCGGTACAGTTCCTCGGAGCGAAAAGCAAGGACGGCTTTGCTACCTGCGTTCTACGCCTTCTGACTCAGCGATCCGTGGAGCGTTCTTCTGCGCAGGGGCAGAGCCGGGGCTCCGAAGGCCTTCAAACCCAGCGCCGGCCACGCACGGCCGACGGAGACGGAGCAGGCCACCGATCTGTCCCAGAACCTTACTGTGTCTGTCAAATTGCCTGCACAGTCTAAAGGTTACAGAGAAACCTACATACTGCTACTTCCTTTGGTAACTGTGGCAAATTTTAGGAGAGTAAAAGTGGCAAATCAGAGTAAAGTAGCAGTAATGATAAGAGTGTTACTGAAAATACAGAGTTCACGACATCTGCATTGGGCGATGTACTTAGATTTGTGTTTTAAACTTAAGTTAGAAAATGCATATTGCAAAAAAAGAAAAAAAACGAGGTACAGCCTGCATAAATGAATGTTCGCAAATATTCCTTATAACGTGTACTTTCCTAAGATGTCCCTTTAGAACAGTTTAAATGCAGTATCTAATTGCTCACTGCTGAGCTTTATGTTTATAAAATATGATACTTATTTTTTGCACGTCAGCAGGCAAAGTCTGTATCTACATGTAAGATCATGGAGCTTCAGTTAGGACAGGCTCACTAGTTCTGTAGAAAATTAACAAAAATAGAGTATCTGAAAAAAACAATGGGGAATTGTCCAGTCGATGCTGTGATTATGCAAAATCCCCTTTCTTACTCTCTTGAAGATTGCTATAAACACATGCTTTCTCTAGGAAAATCGACTCTCCCTTTGACTGGGGACCATTCCAAGCCTCTCAATAACACACTGATGGGGCTCAACACTCTCTTCCGTTCTGTGGTCACACAGCTTGCCGCTTCTTCTCAAAAATGGACCTTGGAAGTCTCCTCTCCACCATGTAGTGATGGGAGAAAGGGGCAGGAACAAAGCATCATAGGTAGCATTTGAAAAAAAAAGAATGAAATGTGTTTCATAACATGTCATGGACTCTGGGAATTATTTAACAGTTTTGCATTTTGAAGGTGTCACCAGGAGACAATGTTCTCCACGCCGCCTCAGCTCTGGGGAGCCCCGGCTAAGTCTCCAGTCAGCCGTGTTTGCGCTGGTGGGTCCACTCTGTGATGATGAAGCTCAACCTGTCACCATTACCTCGGTGACTGGTCCCCAAAGTCCTCTGGGAGGTAAGAATTTCACCAGTGTATCTTTCCCATATCGTGCGCACAATATTTTCCTTCTGGAGAACAACTGACTGTTGGTAATAACCTGTTTTGACAGTAGTTGCATAGAAAGTGTGTGTTAAATATTTTTAGTCACGAGAGTATGGACATATGGGTACAGTTGTATGGGTCTTGTCTAATTATATGCATTATACAATTTGCTATTGTTGGGGACCATCTTCTATTCATTTAATAATGCTTTTGCAAATTGGCAGATAGCATTTGGGCTAAAATACACACGGGATCTTTGCAATGCAAAAGAAAAAACCTCCTCTGCCTTTTCTCTGGTGTAGAGCAATTTGTCAAGTAATTAGCCAACCTAATTAAATTTTTGTAGCACTAATCAAACGAATATGCTAAAATTTTCTTTGCACAGCCAGTTGGCTGTCTGCTTGCATTTAACTTGATGGTTTGAAAGGGGCCCTACTCAGTCTGGCACTCCACTTAATAACCTAATTTGCATTTTATATTGGTAAATCAAATTAAGCACCAGTGGCTTTTAGTATGATTGACTGTGGTCAGGCCTGTTCAGATGGGACTTTTTCACAGAAAATTAGGCACATTTTAATATGACTCAGGCTGTGCTTTCCGTGTTCAGCAAACTGCATTCACTCAGCTAATTAAAAGTGCTTGCCTCCCCCCCCCACCTCCACCACCCACATATGATAGATTTCCCCAGCTGGTGCGTCTATTTCCTTTTGTACAATTTCTTGATGGAAGTTTTTATTCCTAAATATAATAAGATTGTCGAAGCAACACTCCAAACCAATTTGCAGGAAACATATAAACAATACTTTGTTACAAAATAATTGCTTGGAGAGATGGGTGCATCTGTGTAAACACGGGCGGGCGGGCCGCGCGGGGACCTGCAGGTTTCAGCTCGTGTGGCGATCAGCCTCAGACCCAGGAGAATCCAGTGATTTGTGGGCTCCCGGCAAGCAGCGCGGCGCAGGCGCGCCTGGTGCCCTGTGAAGGAGGACTCCCCGCGTTGTTTTTGTTGTGTGAAACTACTCCCACTTCAATGAGAAAAAAAAAAAAAAACATAAGGACAAGCTTTAAACCACCCCCCCCTATAAAAGCAAGATTCATTCTTTGTTGGGGTTAACAACTTAGTTTATCCTAAATAGGTGTTGTTTCCAGACTGTGAATGGGAAAGTAAGACACAGACTAAGGGACTTGTGCACTAGCAGGAGCAGGTCTGAGGTCTGAGGTCTGACGCTCGTGTCCTTGACTTTCCATCTCTGCCCTTTCCAGCATCGCACAGCCCTTTGGCCCTACTCTGACACCCGCCACCTTGTCTCCTAAGCGATATTCACAACTCCCTGTTAGAAAAACTATAGCTTCCTTAGACTCTCTACTACCAGATTAATTCTTCCCACCTCTTTCTCACGCTACAGTTTTTATTTGGAAGAGCAGGATTGTCGAGGAGCTCGTCGGAAGATTTATTCAGCAGCATGCACTTGGTCACGCTTTTCAGAAGCACCGCAAGAAAACGTCCTCACGTGCTAAGCTCAGACTTACTGTAAAGAAATGCTTTAAAAGTGTCACAGCACGAATGGTCTGCACACCAAATTCACCAGAAGCTTCACACACTTGTGGAGCAATATTCTTTAGCTTGGGGCGTCCTTTAGGTGGATTACGGGGCCATGAGCAGGTCTGGAAGAGGATACAAGGACCATGTGTGCAGCCGAGTGCTAAGATCCAATGACAAAATTATGCCTGGAAACCCAAGAGAAAAACGTGGTACATGGTCTCTGGACTCCAAATTCTCCAACGGGTTTGAGATAAGTACACTCACTAATACCATGCTTCCGCTATCTTAAAACCGGTCACTGCAACAATTCCTTAATTAAAAAAGAGAATTAAGATCATGAAAGAGCCGAAGTCAAACATGGCAATTGCTGGAGATACATTTGGATTTTCTATTTCAATTAGATAATGGCGCATATGTTCTGAAACCTCCGTTCAGTCCATTTTTTTTAAAGAGTCATAATTCTGAAGGAAAACTCGGGAAATTATCTGACGCCAGAGCTTAGCTTAAACGCAGTTCAAATTTCAAAGTATTTAGCCCCCCCATCCCTCCCTCCCCGAGCTCCAGAGGTGTCGCTTTCAAAAGTTGTACCTGAAGGCTCCGCGTCCTGGCCTCCCTTCGGGGTCGGGACCGGTTCTCCTGATGTGCACACCGAGGCCCCGCCCCCACTCACTCCTCTGTCCACCTCCTGCGGGGCTCCACCCATGTTTTCCTTCTCCGAGGCTTTCGTGTCTTCTAACACCCGGGCATTCTTGTGGATCGCCAATCTAACACCTGTTTAAAGTGTTCTGACCAAACTGTGCATAACACTCTTACAAGGTGGACACAAAAGGACGGATGGCATCGTGATATTTTAGATCAGAAACACATTAGGATGTCATGTCATTAACATGTGTCACATGATTGATGTATCGGCGCATACACAAGATAAGCCGACTCTACAGTAAGCAACTCATGTTCAAGGATTATTATACATACAGAGAAAAGTTGTTCTTTCTCTGGACTGTAGATGTAAAATTGCCTTTGAATGCAAAAAAAATCACTCATTAGCCATATAAGTTTATTAATTCCTTCCACTTCCTTCAACAGAGATGTTCATATATCTGTATTATTTTTACATCTCAGAGTTGTTTTGAGTTTAATTGAAAAAAATGAGATACTATAAGGTAGGTGATATCTACAATAGACAACACATGGTAGCACTTTTTTAAAAATGTATTTTATTTATTATACTATTACGGTTGTCCCATTTTCACCCCTTTATTCCTCTCTGCCCTGCACCTCCCTCCAACCTGCCTCCCCCCGCCCCTTAGTTCATGTCCGTGAGTCATACATATAACTTCCCTGGCTCCTACATTTCCTATACTATTCTTAACTTCCCCCTGTCTATTTTCTACCTACTGTTTATGCTTCTTATTCCCTATACATTTTTCTCATTCTTCTCCCTCCCCCTCCTCGATGATAACCCTCATGTGATCTCCATTTCTGTGATTCTGTTTCTGTTTTAGTTGTTTGCTTAGTTTGTTTTTGTTTTTGTATTTTTTTAGGTTCAGTGGTTGATAGTTGTGAGTTTGTTATTTTACTGTTAATATCACCTTTTTCTTAGAAAAGACCCTTTAACATTTCATGTAATAAGGGCTTGGTGATGATGAACTCCTTGAACTTGACCTTATCTGGGAAGCACTTTTATCTGCCCTTTCATTCTAAATGATAACTTTACTGCATAAAGTAATCTTGGATGTAGGTCCTTGCCTTTCATGATTTGGAATACTTCTTTCCAGCCCCTTCTTGCCTGCAATGGTGTTTTTTTGTTTTGTTTTGTTTTGTTTTGTTTTGAGAAATCAGCTGATTGTCTTATGAGAACTCCTTTGTAGGCAATTCTCTCCTTTTCTCTTGCTGCTTAGAAGTTTCTCTTGGCTAATGTAATTATGATGTGCCTTGGTGTGTGCTTCCTTGGGTCCAGCTTCTCTGGGACTCTCTGAGCTTCCTGGACTTCCTGGAAGTCTATTTCCTTTGCCAGATTAGGGAAGTTCTCCTTCATTATTTTTGCAGATAAGCTTTCAATTTCTTGCTCTTCCTCTTCTCCTTCTGATACCCCTATGATTTGGATGTTAGAATGTTTCAAATTGTCCCAGAGGTTTCTAAGACTCTCCTCATGTTTTTGAATTCTTGTTTCTTCATTCTGTTCTGGTTGAATATTTATTTCTTCCTTCTGCTCCAAATCATTGATTTGAGTCCTGGTTTCATTCCCTTCACTGTTGTTTCCCTGTACATTTTTCTTTAATTCACTTTTCATAGCCATCACTTTTTCCTCTTTTTTGCAACCATATACAACCAATTCTGTGAGCATCCTGATTACCAGTGTTTTGAACTCTGCTTCTGATAGGTTGGCTATCTCTTCGTAGCTTAGTTATATTTTCTCTGGAGCTTTGATCTGTTCTTTCATTTGGGCCATATGTTTTTTGTTTCAGTGCACCTGCTCTGTAGTAAGGGGCGGAGCCTTAAGTATTGGCCAGTGTTGGGTAACCCACATCACTATGTTGTGATGCTGTATGTGGGGGAGGGTCCGAGAGGGAACAGTGCTGCTTGCTCCACTCTCTGCTGGCTTCCGGTCACTTCCCCCACTACCCACAAGCAAATTGGGCCCTTCTGGTGCTGGTTCCTGGGTAGGTGGGTTTATGCACGTTCTAGGACCCTGTGGGTCTCTCCTCAAACTCTCCTGTGAGGCTGGGAGTACCTCCCAGCACCGCAACCACCACAGGTGTTTTCAGTCAGAGGTTTGGGCTTTATTTCCCCGCTGGAGCCCTGGGTTGTGGATCTGTCTCACTCCCCAGTTGTTCCTCCCAGTTTATCTGCACGTGAATGTGGGACCACCGGGTCCACCAGCCGACACCTTGCCCCAAGTCCTCTCTACCAGGCTGCCCATCTCTGCCCCTCCTACCAGTCTGGATAAATGTTTCTTCTTTAACTCCTTGCTTGTTGGATTTCTATACAGCTCTATTTTCTGTCAGTCCTCGTTGGTTTTTGTTTTTAAATTATTGTTGTCCTTCTTTTGGTTGTGCAAGGAGGCACAGCATGTATACCTACACCTCCACCTTGGTCCGAAGTCAAATGGTAGCACTTTTTATGTCCATCATTTAAAAAGGTCTAAGCAAATTAAGAAAATTAGTTTGAGGAGCATCCAGTGGTCAAAGGAAAGTAACAGTCCAGTTGGCTAATACTCTGATGAGGATATATCACCTCAAAAGTGAACAAGGAAAACAAAGGCCATCCCATATTCTCCAGAAAAAGCTTGCCCATTGATTTCCATTTTACAAGTTCCTGCTGTCCTTTTTTATTTCTTCTGTGTCCTAAACTGTTAAAAAAACAAGGTCCTAACCTTATCATCTGAGCATTCACTTACCATAGACCACGTACAGTGTTAGGGGATTTTGTGTGAGTTACTTTGATGCTGCTTCCCCGGGTGGCCCGCACATTTCACAGCACCCAAACACAGGCACCGCTGGGAAGTTCTAGCTTCCCAGCCATATCACAGGGCGCCAAACTTTAAATGAAAGTGCATATTAAATTCTACTATTTTTTAATTTTGAAACTATAACATTCACTGGAAAATAAGCACCGTTATACGGAGCTCTCCTATTATGACGAGGAGAGCTTTGCTAAGGAAGTGTTCACGTCACTGTCCGCAGGGTCCAGGAAAAATTCTTCTCCCCGCCCAGGAGCTTTCCTTGGGCAGTGGAGCTGTGTGTGCACTGTTTTGTTTTGGTTTTTAATAATCAAAGCAACAGCAGTTCACAAGTAAAAATATAAGGAAGGATATGACTATGTAGCAAGGGATGGCTCCAAATATATTAAGTAATTCAAGCCCTGTCACAAATTACCTGCCACATTCAAAAACAAGTTTCCATGCACTTGCTGGGAATGCCCAAATGGTAGATGTAGAAGTTGTACACACTCACTTGTTAGTTAAATGCTTACAGCGTTTCTTACCACTGTATCACACTGACAAAAGCACATCTGAAAATTGTGCATCTGCCTGGTGACATCCAAGGGAAGAGAGGGTCACATCTTCCTGGAAGGTGCTAACTGTGATCATCACACCACAAAGCACGCGATCCGCGGGGATGAAGAGAGGGCCGGGCCTGCCCCTGGGATCTGGTCTTCGATGAAGCCCGCCCCACAGCCTCTCCTAGGCGGTGTCTTCCCTCCGCTCCCGCACGCTTGTCCAAGGTCCCTGTCTTTTCATCTGTTGGAGACGCTCCAGTGACATTTAGACTTTAGACTTCTTCTCTCCTCGGGTTCTCCCTTCACATTCAGCTCAACCATCTGCATTGAATTTACGCCTTCCTGGAGCCCGGGGCTCTCTATCATCCGTGCCCGTGAGAGTCAGCGAGTCCTCCACCGGGAGGGAGGAAGGTCATCCCTCCTCTCACTATGGAAGAAGGCATCTCACCAGTGAAGGGACCACTCCTAGCCTCTCCTCCGCATAAAAAAAAAAGCAGGTTTTCCATGCCACGTCCTGTCTGCAGTGCAGGCCCAGCTCTGCTTTATGAGACGGGAAGGCTGCCGTGTACCCTTTGGTGATCCCTGTGCGGATACAGTGGGGAAAATCCGGAAGCACGAACCAGTTTCTTTAATAAATCATATTCAAATTGACATAAACTTTAAACAAAATATAAGAGCATTTAAATGACAATTATGCCTCATAAACGAGGAGATGCAAACGCAGAGGAAATGAGAGAGGCTGAAATGAAGTACACAAAGAACTATCCGAGGGCGGCAGCGGCCTGCCGGGAGGGCAGAGAAAGAGCCGTTCGTGCCGGTTCGATGGGGGAAGAGGGTCTTGAGAAAATAAGTCGAGGGCAATTTGCTGGCAATAGAATGGGATGTTCAAGGTGTCCTCTGGACTCGGGGAGCCAACGAGTTCAGTGGCAGTGGCAGGTGCTTGTTTAGGGGCGTTAGAAAGTGGACTTGAGCTTGTGTAAGTTGGGAATGTTACTAATATCACTGAAGATTCATCATCAATGCAGCGATGTGATCTCCAGAAGAGTCCGCCGTGTGGTTGTCGGGATACAGACGTGGAGAAGGTGCAAGCGAGGAAAAGAGGGCCTAGGGCAGGAATCTGCAGCCGATGGCCGATGACTGATGGCCAACGTTGCCCTTGGCTGGTTTTCACAAACGAAATGATACTGGAACCTCGCCGCACCCATGCGTTTCTGCACGGGCGCTGCTACTTTTGCGCTCCTACGGCAGAGTTGAGTAACTGCAACAGAAACACAAAGCCCGCAACTTTGTAGCCCGCAAAGCCCGAAATATTTACTTTTGTGTGCCTCAAAAGTTTCCCAAGCCCTTGACCGAAGAGAAGAGCGCCAGGCTGCACACTGGCTGTGGATGGGAGGTTACGGGAACCAGCACAGAAAACATGTGACGTGGCGGCGGGGCGTGGCAGCGCAAAGGCACAGCGGCGGAGGGAAATGCCAAGTCTGGGTCCAAGTACACAAAGGTTTTTAGATTCAGAAAAACTAACACCAGCTAAATTAGATGGTATATTTACTAAGCATTGCTCTGCACAGTCCTGGGTCCTGGTGAAAATATGTATAATAAATGGGACACACAGCTCCTTCCTCGGATAACTTCATTTCAAAGAAGAAACACATCTTGGTCTCATTAAAGAGAACAGTATATAATAAAAAATAGTAAAGTTCTAAATATTTGGTACAAGCCCGGAATGCTATTGAACTTCTGAAAAAGTATGCAGTTAGGACTTCGGGCATCTATAGAAAACAAAAATAGGAAGTTGGGACAATTAACTGCCTAAAAATATTTCGGCATCTGTCCCTTGGAACTGTGAGCATAATGGGAATTGCTTTTAAGGAGAGCAGCGAGATCTGAAAACTTGAGAATGCTGCTCCAGGTGGGTATTTTGTTTTTTGGGTTCATATCATCAACAATTCTGAGTCTTTTATGTTTCTCTGGCAGGTCCACAGGGGAACATAGCTCCTAGAGTCAGTAGTTTGCAGGCCGAGATTATTTTAGTGCTTTGTTTAATGCTTCTTCGAGTAAGTCCAGCTTCTTCCTGTTCTGGTTTTTGCGTAATCATTATGAGCAGTGGGTGAAATTATGAACTTCCTTCAGAATCTCTCATAACTTTCCAAGTCTGCTTTTCTAAAACAATTTTGCCTTACTTCCTTTATCTTACAGTTGGTCACTAACGACACATTTACAAATGCAGTTTTAATTATAAATGGAGTTCACAGAACTCTATAAAAGAATTGCCTCATTATATAATTATGTTTCGCTCCAAAGGTGTGCTATAAATTGCCTTGCCTTTTTAGCATGCAGGCCATTGCCGAAATCTTCATCTTAAAGTGGTTTTTCATGAAGCGGACTGGAAACTTGCTTGTTTCATTGTGTTCAGTTGCTTCAGCATTACATCAGCATTGGCCAAACCACTGAATGTGATGATAAGTGAAGTGAGAATGCAATGATTGGTATTGATTCCTCAGTAATTATTATTATTATCCAAATAAATGTTTTACACTGGGGCTTCACCTCACACTGTACAACATGGATTTCAGAATCAAATGTAAAACTATGGTGTATTTTTTAATCCACATCTAAACTATATTGAGGAACATATGCAGAGACATAAATATATTTTATTTTAGAACACTGGTACTGTACATCTAATTTTATCTTGAGTTTTCACTCAACTTTTGACACGCATCTTTGGTAACATAATTTTTAATGACTACATAACACTTTATAGTGTGAATACAATACAATTTAGGATATTCTAATTTCCCCCAACTATTCATATTGCCTCAAACAACATTATAGATATTGTGAATAATACCAATTGTTTACAATCTGTTCAAGAAAAGAGAGGCAGAGAAAACACTTTCTAACTCACCCTGTGAGACCAGCATGCCTTGAATAATAAAACCAAATGAAGATATTAGAAGAAGGGAAAACCACAGGTCAATGTATCTTATGAATATGAATGCAAAAATCCTCAACCAAACATCAGCAAATTGAATCCAACAATGTGTAAGAATAGTTAGACACCATGGCCAAACAGGATATACTCGATATGCAAAACTGGTACATTTGAAACAAATGGGTGAAGTCCTCCCCATCGGAATTCTAAAGAAGAAAAATCATATATTCATATCGATACATGCATAAAAAGCATTTGGCATAACTCAACAGCCATGCAGGATTAAAACCCACTCAGCGAACTCGAAACAGAAGGGAACTTCAACTTGGCAAGGAACAGCTACAGAAAACCTACAGTGAACATTATACTTAATGGTGAGAAACTGGATAATTTCCCCCAAGAGTGAGAATCAGGCAGGAACATCCTCTCTCACTGCTCCTATTCAGCATCACACTGGAAGTCCTGCTAATGCAGCGTGATGAGAAAAGAAAAGAAAATCATACAGCTAGTGGGAAAAAAGAAATAAAACTTTGTTTCCAGACACGACGATTGTGTTTTAAAAATCCCAGTGACTTCGCAAAAAACCTCCTGTAACTAATAAGAGAATACAGCAAGGTCGAGGGATGCGAGGTCATTTTCATACTCAGGAACACACAGTCACCTAAAAGATTAAATGCTGCTGCATCCCAAAATATGCATTGGAGACACAGAGGTGACTGGGAGCCCTCAGGCTGTCTCAAGTCTGCTGCAGTGGGTATTAAACCACGTAGAGGTGGCAACCGTATCTCTCACCTTGTTTAAAAAACAGACACCAGACCGCATGATGGCCACTGCGACTGCGGAGGGCCAGGGAGGCAGCCTCCGGTTCTCCCAAGCGCTCCTGTGGGCTCCAACGCAGGGCGGCCCTGGCGTCCGACGGCCACGCTGCAGGAGCCCTGGTCTCAGGCTAGGGAGGCTGAAAGCTAGAGGAAAAGATGGAAAGTATGCAGCGGGTTACAACTACGACACAGACAGGGCCTTAGAGTTTTGTCACAGACGCACTCTATCCTAAGTGAGGGGCTTCCCACGGCACAGTCGGAACAGACTGAAATGTGAAATGTGACCGTGGCCCTGGAGTTGAGTCGCTGGGGGGCTGGGCAGTCTTGGTCAGGGACTATGGGGGCGCAGAGAGCAGGGAAGAGAGGGGGAGTCGGAGAGGAGCCCGAAGGGATGACTGACCGGAAGCAAGAGAAGGAGGGAGGCACTGGCGTAAAACCAAGGCTTGGGGTGGTGAGCACACAAGAGAGTCTACGGGAGCCGTGTTATAAAGCCGTGCGCCTGAAATGTATACGGTGGTGTTACCCTATGTCATCCCAATGCATTGGATTTTTTGAAAGCCTGGTGCTGCTGAAGAGGCCATCCTGAGAAGCCTCGTGCATGCCCTTGGGAAGGAGTCTGAGCCCCCCCCGCCCCCCCGCGCAAAAGCAGAGGCGGCCCGTCACCAAGGGGTCTTTAAGCAGAAGGATGGGGGTCTCAGATTTCTGCTTTAAAAGAGCTGCCACTTGGAAAACAGATCGGAAGACTTGAGCAATTGTAGCACGACAAACTTCTTAAGCCTTCCTAAATAGTGTGGGAAGGAAGCACTTTCTAATTGGGATGCCACTTGAAATATGATTTTACTGGGATGTGGAATCTGATGGACGAACTGAACTAACAAGCCAAATGGAGACAGACTCAGAGAGAGGGCAGGCTGGCAGGTCTTGGTGGGGGTGGGGGGCTGGAATCCAGCAAAAAAGACAAAGGACCCGTGGACAAGGACAACAGTGTGGGGACTGTGAGGGGTCGGAGGTAGAACAGGGTATAAGGGGGATAAATGGTCCTGGGAAAAGATAATAAACTCTCAAATAACTGCAAAATTTTTTCTCCCCAGAAATGCGTTCCTTGACGCTCTGTATAATCATTTAGATGATTCCTGAGAGCTAAAATCTATCATTATATCTGTCACTTAAAGCCCACTAAAATTTTAATATGTCCTCGTCTCGTTTGTTAAGATGAAATAATAGTTGTTATTAGCCAGCAATACCTGAGGCGCTGTATTTGGCTACATGTCATAAAAAATATTCTCACAGTCACTTCCCCTGCATCCCGTACCACCAGACACCCCGCTGGGGAAACAAAACCCCAGAAGCCGTGGATCCTTCTTTTCTGTCTTTAAATACCGACTGTAAATTTAGGTCACGTCTCATAACAAGGTATTCCAGCACCAAGGGAGTGGTCCGGCAGTAAGGACCTGAGCCCGTTCCACAGGCCGAGGGACAGCAAGCAGGGCAGCTGCTTGGAAGGGGTCTGGGCTGCAGCCACGCCTGGGGAGGAAGACACGGGCAGGGGGGAAGGGGCTTCGGCCTGCAGGGACAGCAAGCAGAGGCGGTCCGAGAGGGAAGCCCATAGCCCCTATTCAAAATCACTGAATATATGGCTTGAGCTGCTTTCTTTCCCATCCCCCTCTCGTGCCCTCCCGCAACGGATGTGCTTTAGAGAGAAGTTTCTGTGACATCCACCAGTCGGTCAGTTGAGCATGATGTGGCTGAACTGGAGTGCAAACAGAGACGCCGTTCGGTAAGCATGTTCTCCTAGAGTGTTGTGTTCCCTTCACTTTTTGTTTCCAGGAGCTCAGGGGAGAGCCCAGCACGTGGTGGGTGTTTAACGGGATGCCCACTGAATCAGTGAACCAGGCCAGGAGTTATTTACAAGATACAAGGAAAGTTGCTCTAAACTTAAATCCAAACTTGAACTCAATGGAGAAAAGACCTGCGAATAAAGACTCATTGCTTTGAAAGCTACTTCCAATGCAAACCCTAAGAGAATTGAACCGTCACTCCACTATGGTAGCAGAGACTCCAAATTATCTTGCTATCAACTTGGAGACTGATTATGTGCTTTTAAAAAGCTGGTGATTAAGAAAAACACTAAGAGGGCTACAGTGAAAACTAACCAAGAGAAAAAAGATCGCAGGTGTTTGCGGATGCACAGAAAACATCACGCACGCAAGGAACTACGGAAGCCTTGCTTGGAGGGCTGGGCTCTCTGTCCTTGGGGAGCACAGCCCCCTCAAACAGACCCGGTTCCCTTTGATGGAAGCATCCTCCTCTTCCCTCCCCTCCCCTCCCCTCCCGCCACACAGAGCCTCACTGGGGCGGGAGCGTCATTGTAACCGGAGTCCCGATTTGCACACGCTGGAATGTACCGGGGCAATCTGACTCTTTCATCTTATTTAACTAGTGAGCCTGGGTTTACATAAATTCATAATTGTGATTCCACACTTCATGAAAAACATAAACAAAATTAGAAGCTCCGGACAGCAACGATAATAAATGTTCAAACAGTGCCCCGCAGATAAATCATATAGATACAGGATTTCAAACATCAGCTGGCGTGTGGCTCCAAGTCTTTTGAAAAGAGATTGTTTCTCTGTGACAAGCTGATGTTAACATTTTAATTAATGGGGAGAAGTCAAATAAAAAAACTATTATTCTCTATTAAATTTTTTTTTCTAAATGAAGCCACACTAGCCCTGTGTTTCAACTCTATTTTCCATTAATAAATTTACTTTAAGCTCTATCTGCAGCTTTCAAAATGTTGATATTTACATCACTCACAAAAGTGCGGTCTGAAAACGGCACTTTCTCTAAAGTGCAGACTGCTGTAAGCTTTATGTTAGCTGAGATGCTCAAATGCCACTTCAAGGTCGTGACGCGCAGTCTCATAATAGAAAGTCCTTTTGTTAATTTTCCCTTACAGACTTAGGAGCACAAATCCCATACAGTACTCTGGCTCATGCCCTGAATACCCCCTTGGCAAGAAGTAACTCCCGCTTGATGTATCTTTATTGTTTCTCTGCCACTGTTATGGCTACTAAAAGGTCAGCCGGAGCTTGTGGCACCGAAAGGTCATTTTTGTTATTCTAAAGAGAGAAGTTTTGACATATGATATATGATGAAGAGAACAGAGACCCTAACGGATGGACTATAATACCAAGCACCCGTGTCTCTTATTTCTTTCAAAGAAAGAAGAGGAAAATGCTTTTGGGTTTTATCTTAAAATACTTTTTAAAACATTCAAAATATAAAAGGAATGAGTTCTAGCCCTTGCAGCTCCCTTAGCAAAGTTTATCATTTTGGTGCATGTGAAGAGGTGACCGGAGTTTCAGCCTCTCGCGGGCCACCCCCTGCAGTCTGTGCCTCCCCGAGATACCCTTGTTTCTGCTTTTATGAGCGCCCGCTGGTAGCTTGAGGAAAGAATCCTTGAAAGCACAGGCTTGTTGCTGGAACAAAGGAAAGCCAGTCCTCATGTTCTTCCCTCCCAGCTGTCCTGACCATTTTAAGTCAGTTTTAAGAAACTGGAACTCCGATTTGCGAGTAACTGACTTAGCAGCCGCGGGAATGCTCTTTACAAACAACAAAACAGTAAGTCAGTGAGGTGGGGTTTGAAACCCTATCGTTGCTCTGATTGTTGAATGTGTATTCGAAAACAAATTTCTGGGCTCGTTTTACTGAGGAACTTGTCGTATTACAAGCTGCACAGACCAGAAATGCAGGGAGGGTCGTGGCTGGGAGCCTGCGGCAGGTGGGACCCCGTGGGAAGCCGGGGCAGAACAGAACAGAACGTGTTCACGTGAGCAGGAGCGAGTCCACAGCCTTCATCAGGTTTTCGGGAGGGACTGGAAATATTAGCCGCCGAGCTGTTACGGGGGGCGGCCAGAAGGTCCCAAACAGTCCAGTGAGAGCCCAAGGGGACCCCCCTGATTCAGGCAGGACGAGCTGGGCACCTCCTTGAGCACCGATAATAGCAGAATTCATAGCATGCCTTTTCCGGACGGACGCTGTGCTAAGTGCTCAAGTGGCCTCGTAAGTTATCGCTAAACATTTCACATATTATCATTGTTCTTCTGAGAACCCGAACAGTTGGGTATTGTGATCGCCATGTCTCAAACAAGGCAGTGAGAGGTGTGGCCTTTACATTAACACTTGAGTAGAACACCTAGAACCACCTTTGTAAACACTTAGAACAGATGAACCCTTTTCTCCAAATGAAAGTTAACATGGAATCACACGCAGTCGCTACATGAAATGGTAATGTATTTGTACGCAATGTTTTAAGTTTTAATGTACAGTATCTATTCTAAAGGCACTCAGCAATGATACAAAGATTATTTTCAGCCCCTCAAAACTGGTAAGTAGTGATTGTAAGTAAGACCTAACATCACATACCAGCTTGAACATCCAGATCATTTCTGTATTTTATTTTGGGTTGCATGATGTAAAACAAAATTTGCATTGCATAGAACACTTGCAAATAATAAAAGTTTTTGAGCAGCTCATCCTGCAATTTTGTGATGCTCTTCAGTTTAACTCATCTGGAGGATGAGGGAGAAGTAGCAGAAAATTGTTTCAAGGTCAAATCACCAAAATTATCCAGCATTTGCTCCCAATCCTTAATTATTTAATTTTCCAGTTGGAATTGGTTGATGAACAATTCCTCCTCCATTTTAAAGTTATCATTCTTTGGAAAATAATTTTGAAATGCATCTTTTAGCATCCTGTGTTCAATGATGCCAGTTTGTAAAACCAGCCCAATCACTCTATCTCCACCAAAGTTTCAAGTCGGTGAATACATTTTGTTTGCATTGCTGATCAAAATGTTGAAGCTCTATTTCCATTGCTGACCCTTGACCCTCAGTTTTCCATGTGTCCAACGACACCTGGTGAGTGGAGGTTCTTTGCTGTACTCCAAACACCAGCGAACTCCGCGTGGCGGGGAGGCCATGCCACGTCTGAGTTGATTCCGGCTAATGACATCTCTTTATTAGGAAACAGAGTGTTTCTCCTCTCTTTTCAAATATTTGTACTGACATTTTGCCGTGGGACAGTCAATAAACTCCCTTCCTTAAAAAAAATGGAAGTTTTGAAACTCATTGCTCTATTACTATTAGTAGCTCTAAAAGTATATGCAGTTGAAAAATCAAATCTTAATAAAATATATACTTTCATGGCACATGTATCCCTGTTATAAAACCTGAATATCTTTTTCTGCAACAGCTTTTTCAAAACCACTATTCCTAGCCGGAGGTGTGTCAATTTCACTAATCTTTTCAAAGAACCAGCTCTCTGTTGCGTTAATTTTTGGTATCACCTTTTTGTTCTCAGTGGCATTTAATTCTGTTCTCTTTTTTATTATTTCCTTTCTTCTGCTGACTTTGGGCTGCGTTCGTTCTTTTCAGTGATTTAAAGTGATTTCACTCACTACGTGGGACATAAAACTGAAGCTTATAGACACAGACCGCGGTGTGGTGGTGACCGGAGGAAGGGGGAGCAGTAAAGGGCGAAGGGTCAAATAGATGCTGATGGAAGATGACAGGGCTTTGGAGGCGGGCACACAGCGTAATATGCAGATGACGTGTCCCGGAAGTGCACACCTGAAACCCACACAGCCTTATTAACCAGTGCCACGCCAACACACTGAATTTTAAAATAGAAAACCAAACACTACTCCTACATTCTTTGTTATGGCTCTTGGTCATTACAACCACCACTACAAGACAACTTATTTAATAATGCGACAAAAAGTGTGAATACTTTTCACAGTATGCCCTTCTCCAGTGTTTTACAAGTAAAATATTTTCGGTGTTTCACTTTATATTGGCCTGTGGGGGGAATTATACAATAATTAAGGGGAAATCCGCACCATCCCTTTTCATGCCCAGTCACGTTGCTGAGATTTTTATGTGATAAGGGACTTTCAGAATATCCTGGATGTGTGAGCATGGATTATAGACATGGCACTGGCCAGTTTGTCATTGTCATTATCACCGACAACAATGACCGATGGCTGAGCCCCGCCCCGCGCCAGGGCTGTGCGCCATCCTGGAGACAGACCAGGGAGCAACGGAGAACAGCCCAGGCTCACGCCGTGATGATTTTCGCTGAAATCAAGCATGTGTGTCTCTTCTGAACCGTCTCCACAGATGACTGAACAGGGGTTTCTAGATCTTTCCTGTGAAGCACAGCCCTTTCTCTAAAGAAAACCGGCACTGGAGATATGAAAAGGGGGTCCTCTGATCCATGTCCCCGCTCGAATGATGTTCAAAAACCCTCTGGGGAGCTGTGGAGCACACTTCGAAAAGACCGGCTGTGGAAACAGCATCTTGCCTACCCTCGACCAGGACTCTCTCCTCTCTCTTCTGCTTTAGAAACGAATGCGTCAAGCTTTCCTCCTGCATCATCATTGTCATTGTGATGCTTAATTACCTGTCGTGGAGTGCTCTTTCTTTGCGAAACAACATTTGCAGTTTGAGCCACTAGTCACACTGACACATTCGTTTAATGTATTACTTACAAATATTCATCTCGTGGAATATTTTTATTGGAAAGTTACATATAATAGCATCACTTTTGTTTTCTGAACCACATAAGTTCAGTAGCCAGCATATTGCTCTCACACAGCAATTCCTCAATTACAATTTTTGAACATTTCTTAATCAAGTAATCATTGAAAATGAAATTTAGAGCTATTAACCAATGTACACATTAGATAATAATTAGGTGTTAATGTCAGATGATACTGAAATAGATTATCAATACCTTTATATATCACTTACATATATTGATTATTTATAGATAAACTCCTGAAAGATATATTTTATTAAGAATTCTAGGTGTGGTTCAATCCCTGGTCTGGGCACATTCAGAAGCCAACCAATCAATGCTTCTCTCACATCTCTCTCCCTCCCCTTCTCTCTTTCTCTAGAAAGCAATGGAAAAATGTCCTCAGGTGAGGATAAAAAAAAGAGAATTCTATCAGAAATTGTACACTTATAATCATTGTTATACTATTGAACAGCAAATAATAAAACACATTTATTACTCATTAATATACAAGGTTTGTCCGGAAAAAGTCCAGCCATTGTTAATATAACAAGAATGGTTTGTATGACATCAATACAACCTGGTAGCCAAGGAGAGTGGACTGGAATGATTATGGGTGAACAATGATGACTTCACTGTACTAGTCAGTGGGGGCAGTAGACACTACTGAGTGAGCATGTGAACTGTGTGGCTGTTGCTTGCAAAATGACTGAGTGAGTGGAGCAAAGAATCTACATCAAATTTGGCATTAAGCTTGAACATTCCTCCTTAGAAACTATTCGGATGATTCAGAAGTCCGCAGCTATAGGCAACTGGTGATTGACAGCTTTGTCACATCAGTGTGCCTGCTCATGCATCACATCCTATGCAGCTTTTTGACAAAACATCAAATCACCCAGGAGACTCAGCTCCCCTACAGCCCAGATTTGGTGCCCTGGGACTTCTGGCTTTTCCCAAAACTACAATCACCTTGAAAAGGAAGAGATATCAGACCATCGATGAGATTCAGGACAATACAACAGGGCAGCTGATGGCAACTGGGAGAACGGTGTAAGGTCCCAAGGTGCCTACTTTGAAGGCGACTGAGGCACCCTTGTCTTGTGTACAGTGTTTCTTGTATCTTTTATCTTCTTCAGTCAATGTCCCTGTTTTTCAAGGAGACATGAAACGTGTCTGGATACTTTCTGGACAGGCCTGTATCACAAGAAACATGGCCAACGTGTGTAACAGACAACTAACTGCAGGGGATGATATTCCTGTAAGAATATAGCAGTCACAAGGCGCATGGTAAAAGATTAAAAAGGAAATGAAAACAGATGAGCCAGAGCCACCGACGTCGAACAAGCTGCGTGCAGCAGCATTTTCTTCCAGGAGTGGAGCAGAGAGAGCGGCAGGTTTGCGTCCATGTCAGTATTTTCCTTCTCCTGGGGGCGGGCCATTGGAGCTTTTTTCTTAAACATGGAAGTGGTTTCTTCCTCCACGTCAAAATGCTGTTGAGGGAAGAGAAGTCATATATTAGCCTGAGTGATAAGAGAAAACGACAACAGAGATGATGAAATGATGGCACTTGTGGACCACCGACGGCACCGTTGTGCTGCGTGACTTACCGTGTGTTTGACCCGGTGGACAGGAAAGTATGCCAGCATGAACTCGTCCAAACACAAAAGCGTTCTAACATGTTGTTGTGAGGCTGGGCCTTAGAGAACCACAGGTTTCTTTCCAGGGTGGCTCATTCTGGGTTTGTTCTGAAGGGGAGAGGTGGCCAGACCTGTGGGGGGGAGCGGGGGCTGGTTTGGTCTCTTTGTGTGGTATTTATAGCCTGGTCTGGTTAACGTCAATCTGCACTTTATTGGTATTCTCTTAAATCCTGAAATTTTACCCAGACTTTTTCCTATAAGCCCCATCTTCTCCGAGAACACTGTGTATATTTGCAGCAACACCAAAGTTCCCTGCTTTTTCCTCACATTTTCCCCCCATTCGCCCCTTTGTTGTGATGCTTAGCGTAAATGTCACCTAGGATCTCAAGTTCAGCTTGAGCATTTGCTGTTTATATACGAGCTTGCTTTTCTCCCCCTCTCTTTAGCAACCAAAATAAACAAAAATCCTTTTTCGGAGTCACAGAGCCGGCCTCTTTCTGATAGCCTCGGTTAGTGATGGATGCGGAAAGGCCCAATCCATCAGCCGCCAGGGTGGGAGGTGGCGAGCGCCGGCTTCCACGGCAGAGAAGGCCATCCATCCGCTCTCCGCGGGGATGATGGACGCGAGCAAATAATGCATAACATCTGACGTGAAAATACGGTCATATTTTGTTTACCGAGGCCTCTGTATTTTACAAACCGAAACTTTGACTTTGCCTTTTAAAAAATAATACGTGGTACTCGGGTTAACACCTCATGGGTCCCTTCACCGCTACCCCGTAGCATTTTATCTTGCTCTGCTGGTGTTCGTTTGGATTACAAGGAAGGGAACGCCAAGAAAGCGAACCAGGGATTGTCTGGACCTCAGCATATGTATTAGTGGGAGCAAAAAAAAACCACAAATAAGCAATCTGACCGAGAAATTATAAGGTGCTGTATTCTACCCATGCCCTTTATTTAATGTCAATAACATATTGATATCCTTTTCTCAAAAAGGGCAAGGGATGTATTTTGGGGAAGACAGTATGTAGAAACTGAAGGTGGCTTCTTCCAGTAACACTGTTTCCCCCGGCAGCACAGGCCACCAAAGGCAGCACAGCTCCGTGGGCCTGATGACTGTCTGTGACCGCAACCACACAAAACATTCGTTTTTGAAGTTGCTGAGCAGAGGATGGATGGAGATTGAGGAAAAAGTCAATTTAGAAATGTATCTTTGCTTCATTCACTATGATGACCAATAATGATGAGGTGCTTTAACATGGTTCCGTTGTAACTCTTCAGCATCCAAGAACTGTAATAACATTTTAAAAATTAACGCCGAGTAAGAAAGTCTTCATATTGTGAGTATAAATATAACAGAGAACTTGTTTTGGTAGCATGTCAAATCCAGCATTCCTTGATTTCTTTTTCCCTAAGTGGTAAAGTCAATAATCTGTTACTTCTTAGTTTCTGTGACTGGGTATTGATGGCTACCTTTAATTGCTACTTGTGTTTCTACTAATGGAACCATCAAATTCTTGTTTTGTAATTTTGAATGGTTACATTTTTATGCTTTATGCCATTCGATTTTTAAGCCATAAATTATTACATAATGTCAATATGGTAACTAAAAGAGTTCCCAATAAATTTGTAGCTTTTAGGGTTTTTTAGAACAGACATACTTTTATTTCAAGATTTCTCATTCTTATCTATGCATTCCATAATAGGAAGAATTTGAATTGTAAATATCTCCTTGGCTCATATATATATATATATGTATATATTTCTCCCCCCTAATTAACTTTAACCCTGAACCCTGCCTGCCTCTCCTTCTGCGACACAGAGGTAAAAATGCAACATTTGCCCAGCCTTTCCCATGTCGTCGTTAATCCAGTTCATAACTTCCTCTCCTCTCATTGAACCGGTTTTGTGGTCCGGTCTTTCCTTCTGATCCCCAACACTTTTATCCGAAATGCCAGGTTGTTGTTTCTTTTCAAATGTAATAATTATAGGTATAGTAAAAATGTTTGAATTGGCATTTAATCTTGAATTACGCTATGCCACATCTATTTATTACATGTACTCCTATACCAGTCAGACAGTGTATGATTACCTGTCTGAAGGTTTGTTTCACATTGTAAGTGTCTAATATCCTCATATCGAGACCAACTCTTAGGTAATCTGTGTCTCAGCACACCACGTGCTAAGCATTGGAAATGTACATTGTTTACTTTACAACATCGGTCTTCATCTTCCAAAGATTTTACAAGTTCTTAGCGACAGACTCCCCTATGGCATTGATTCATATGCCTTACTTAATTTTTAAAACCACTTTTCAGAAACTTATAAATTGAACCATGTCCCTAGTTGAACTTAAATGTAAAAAAGAAAAGAAAAACAAAGAAACTTCTAGGGAACAAAAAGTCGTGTGACTGTTCCCACGTCACGAGCCTCAGGGCCCCAAGCACCACACACTACTTCACTAACTACCGTTTTAATATGTGTGCATCGAATTCAAAGGACTCGAAGCCCTCTCCTGATTAGTAAAATTAACATTTATTGAAGATATTATACACTCTTAACAGTTTGGGCTTTTGTGTATTTTCTCAATCAATATGCACCGAGAGCTTCTCCGGATCCAACGGGATTTTTAAAAATGATTGTTAAGAGAGGTATGTTTATTTGGAAAATGTGGGAATACAGGTAATGTGACTGAAAATTGTTTGTTTGTTTTTACTGATGAGCAAAGCTACTGCTAATCTCCAAGTTCAAAGACACTACCGAACTCCTGTTCTGTGTCGGGAATCCAGCTGGCTGCGGAGCTCAGCCCCTCACGGGGTCTGTCCTCCGTGGAGCAAGGTCGGGCCTGCAGGCTCGGGTTACAGAACTCGGTGCGCTCCGCGGATGCACCTCCGGTCTGAGAGCAGCGTCGTGGGACTTCGTTTTTTTCAAGTCTCTCTCCGAAGCGCCGCTTGTCCGCGCCGCCGGGTCTCAGGGCGCTGCGGAGGCCCCCTCCCCGCCCGGCCACAGCCCTGCCCTGACTTTTGAAGTGGTGTCAGTGAGCAGGGCAGTCTGTGAAAAACAAATTTGTTTGTGGAAGATGCTTTTCAAAATCAGAGCACTTCAAAGAATGCTTTTAGTTTTCAAAACCCTTTGAACTTGTGCCACTTTAAAATAAGAACGAATTTCATGTTACTGACAATTTATGGGAAAAAGCTGGCAAAAAAAAAACGCCCCCTTTTAACATAAGGTCCAATGTTTGTTGAAATATCTAATACCCACCAACGTCTAAGTATTTACAGGTTTCACAGAGTGCCCAGTTAAATCAACTGTATTGATAACTCAGTAGAGAGAAACATATAAGAGAAATAGTCTGAAATCATTATTGTGTGCATGTTGATGCATGGGTGTCATTGATTTGGATGACAAAAGCATTTCAAAACATCCTGGGTGACATTTTTTAATTCAATTTAACTTTTAGAAAAAGCGGGCGACAAAACCTGTCCTAATTAGTTGTATTTTATGGCCTTTCTTTAAAGTTAAACTTCCCACATATAGTTGTCTACATAAAAGCCTCTTATAAAATATTTCTTGATATAACTGCAAGTCTACGCTCATGCTTCTGACTTGAGAACACTTGTCCTGCATCCCTTTGTCTGAGCTCTGTTTCCTCCCAAGGAACCGGCTGCCGCCTTCAAATCTGTACGACATCCCCGTGTCAGCGGAGCTGCCAGCTGCAGGGCACCCGCTGAAACTCAGGCTCTGGAACATCTCTGAGTTACGGACGACCCTGAACTCCCTCTCGGCCAACTCCCAAGAACTGAGGGGAGACATGAGGACGTGTCAGGGTTTTTGAAAAACTACGGGAATAAAATTTAGCCTGGCTGAAAAGTTATCCTTGATGTTTTGCAACCGGGCTGTCCATTAAAAGCATTTACTTCTCCCCTCATTTTCCTGGACACTAAGCCCCCTTTCTGTGTAACGAGTATGAGCTGATACTCCTGCTCACAACTGGTGACATTTCCTGGAACTTCCTCCTTTGGCTCCTGGAACCCGTGTCAATCAGTCTGCCTATCACAGGCGAGACGCGCTGTAATTTTTAAAAGGTCTTCAAAAATCAATTTCTGTTTCCATTATGATAAAATTTCTTGTGCTTTGAGTAGAAAATATGTAATAAGTGCGATGTGAGGGAAAGGGACAAGGGACACTAAAAAAGAAGAAGAATCCGTTTCACCTAACATCTTTTTTCCACAGCCCCTTGTTTTATACTGTGGCTCATTTGCATGCCTTTCCTGGAAAACAAGGTCGTTACCCTCTGGCGCTTTTATTTGCTTCTGCAATGCTGTGGCCACCTCGTGGGGGCTGGGGGGCCACAAGGCTTAGAATTCCCAGTGGAGGGAGGCACAGTACCTTGAACACTGTTTTTTCAAATAATGTTTTATCATTGTCGTATAGCTCTAGTTCCTGAAATGCACATTCTTATTGTCTAAATCTGTGTTAGTGTCTGAGAATAAAATCTTTTTTTGCAATCCAGAAATAAAAGTTCCTATATAAATATACTATTTTTGGCAAACTGGGAAGTGTGCAAGACGTACCCTGTAGGGAGTTAAACACCAGGACGAAGTGGGCTGTAACGCACTTCTCGCCGCTCCTCCGCACGACTCCTCTGCCTGGCGTCTGAACGGAGCTGAGGTTAATAACTGAAGGCTTTGACGTCTCGTCGGTGGAGACGAGGACCAACTGTCCAGCCCGAAGCCTAAGGGGACACAAAGGCTAAAACTGCCTTGTTCTCCTCCCCTGCTTCCCAGCAGAAGATTGGGAGGAAGACTGAAAGCTGAATCACAGCACCACTACATTCTAGATACAGAAAGGAGTTTCTAGGTGATCCACAATCTACGTTTCATACACGAGCAAGGGGCGGACGTCACAGAGCTGCTCCGACGTTCGGACACAGCAGCTCAGCCGGCCGCTGTGCTCCTCTCCTGCGAGCCGGGGCACCAAGCGCCCCCTGGGTGGCACCTGCGTGGTCTTCTTGGTCTCCCGTCCGTTTTCCTCGCTCATTCATGGTGCCGTTGTGTGGCAGCAGCCCCCACAGATCCGCTCTGCAGATTGTTTATCGAGATGGAGAAAGCAGCTTTTTAACTGGGTTGCCTCTCTCCCTTCTATCCTTTATTTTACACGTAACTTCCAGATTTATAATCCTAAATAGCAATTTGATTATGACAGTCTCTTACCCCACACCTTTCGATGACACACTAGGGTCAAAGAGAAGTACTTCATCCCTAATAGGATGATACTCCGTGCTAAAGACCCGTTTCCATCTTCCTGCCTCTGGGACGCCTCCCCTGGCCTCACCAGCTCACGGGGACACGTGGTCAGGATTTATGGTTTAACCCAACCCAAGCAAGTTGTGATTTAGTAATGGATGAACAGATGCTTTCATAAACTGTAATAGACTGCATGTGTTATTGTGATCATCATTTTTCTTGCTATTCTCCATAATACCTTGTACAGAAATGCATGCATAGTGAGCAGTCATTTACACGTATAGCACACTGGCCTGGCCGGGTGGCTCAGCTGGTTGGAGCGTTGTCCCGGACACGAAAGGTTGTGGGTTTGATCACCAGTTGGGGTGCACATTGGAGGCAACCAATTGATGTCTCTCTCTCTCTCTCTCTCTCTCTCAAATCAAAAACATATCCTCAGATGAGGATTAAAAATATAAATAAAAATAAGTAAATAAATACAATACATCAATGAACATGCATGATCTATAGTAGATGATCATGATAACATGCTGAGGATGACCTAAAAAAGCACATGACAAATATAAGTGAATTGATAAATAGGTCACTAGCATAACTGAAAAGCCGTTCTTGGACATCACCCACCTGGGTTTTTTTTTTTTTTTTTTGTGGTGCCTCATGTTTCTGGCACTCAGCGGCATCGCTGTATTTTCGCAGCCCCCACAAGTCAGCTCCCAAACCCCCAGCCAGACTGTCGGTTCACAGTGGAGCGTGAGAGGTTCTGACCGCCTGCCGTTTCCATCACGGTCCACCCCATCCCCCTCCCGGTCCTTGGCTAGGAGACGTCCTTGCTGCCTGTGTTCTTCCCTGCTTACCTGTAGAAGAACGTTCTGGAAGAGTTGACTTTACCCAAGCGCCCAGCATTCCAGGTGCAATTACTGAAACGCGACTCCGCAGAACAGCTCGTGTTCTTCAGTTCCTTTATGTCCTTCCTGACGCGCTCGTCGATGGGTTCATCCGAGAGCGTTCGCTTTCAGACAAAAGTAAAACAAAGCAGGACAAGAAATGGAAAAGGTGCCAAAGCATTAGCTTCTAATGAGACTTTTGACACGGTATCTTCACAAAGAAATTCTCTCCAAATTTCATAATTGGATATATTCTATGACAAAATAAAAGTAATTCTAGAGCACACGCAGATGATTAAAAGCCTTCAAATCGCTCTCGTGGCAGTCGGGCCCTGACACGCCACGGCCACACGTTGGATCCCTGGTCAGGGCACACGCGAGAAACAGCCCACGCGTCCATAAATAAGGGAGACGACAAATTGGTGTTTCTCCTTCTTTCTCCTTCCCTTCCTCTTTCTCTCTCAAAACTCAATGAATAGAATGTTTTAAATAATAATAATAATTTATTAGTCAAAATTCCAAAATATGAGGTAGTGAGCAAGTAAGGGATACTATTGAAGCTTTAACTTACTGCCTATATATAAAAATTCCTAAAGTGATTTTTTAAAAACAATTTATAACACTAAATATAATTTGCAATAGGAATAGAAACAATCTATATCAATTAGTTAAAGGGGATAACTAAATAAGGATTAAAGGCAAAAAAATTAATTTACCAAACCTTTTTTCCCAAGCATAAAACAGGAAACTTAGCAATCATTGGAAAATTAGCTAGTTCTCTACCACAACCAAGAATATTTACCCTAAGCTAACACCTGACTCCATGTTCAATAGCAAAACAGGAGCCTCTTTAAAGCTTTAATTTAGGAAAAAGACTAGATATTACAAATTTAGATATTTTAGTCCAAGTGTTGGGTATACATAAGGATGGAACACAGCTACCAGAAAGAAGAAATAATATTGCAATTATTTGCTCATAAAAATTATCTGTCCAAAAACCCCCACAAATGGAACTGAAAAATGGTTGGAACAAGTACTGTGGATCAGCAAATTGACAAGATACAACATAAATATAGAGAGAAAGTCTTTCCCGTATAATAATAATGAATAGTTCAACTTACAAAACTATTTATAAGAGCAATAGAAATATAAAGAGCAAAACTTCAATGAGAAATATAGAAAACCTAAACAAAGGAAACTGTTAAAAATTTGCTAAGAGATATAAATGGAGACTTCAGTAAAAAGGGGACTTTGCAAGATCCTGGGTAAGAAAAAGAAGTAATATAAAGAAGGCAAGGCTTTCAGAAATAATTTAGAACTCTAATTCAAATTTCAGCACTAAAATTTTGTCTGTGTGGAACTTGCCAGTAATTCAGAGTTGCATGTGGTGAAATCCTTGGCTGTGAATAGGCCAGGAAAAAGTTTTTTAAAAGATTGAGTGAGGGAATATATACCATATCAAAAATTTAAATGTACTATAAATCTATAGCAACCAACTGTATTTCTATAAACCATTAGTCATACCAGCGCAAGAAAAGTAACCCAGAAATAGTCTTATTTCTCATAAAAATCTAGAAATATCCTTAGAAACAAATGGAGAAAGACAGACATAATACGGAAATGATGCTGGAAAACTGGTTAAGCATTTCATTTAAAAATTTGACGTCACTCCCTGGCTGGCGTAGCTCAGTGGATTGAGAGCGGGCTGGGAACCAAAGCATCGCAGGTTCGATTCCCAGTCAGGGCACATACCTGGGTTGCAGGCCACGACCCCCAGCAACTGCACATTGATGTTTCTCTCTCTCTCCCTCCCATCCCTCTCTAAAAATAAATAAATAAATAAAATATCAAAAAATCTTTAAAAAAAGAAATGGGTAAACACATTGCATTTAAAAAAAATCCAATGTCACTAGACGACGGCCTCTCCCAGAGCAGGATCTGTGCCTGTGGTGGCCGGGGCTCCGTTCTCAGCCTTTAAAGGAATGCCCGGCATCCAAGAGGTGCTCTGCACGAAGCCACAGATCAATTAGATCCCCCCACGCCACACAATACATGAAAATAAGTTCCAAGTGCATTAAGTACTTAATACTTTCAGTAAGGTAAACTGTAGCTTTATCAACAGGTAAATATAAATTAATGGTGTGTTTATTATTTCCATTCCTGATATCAGTCTTCTGCATGGCTTTTATCAGTCTTCTTGTCTCTTAACAGTTCCCCGGCCTGTTCACAGCTGGAATAAATATTTATTGGGCTTTACAGGAGGAAAAGATATTCTAGATATAAAGCAATGGGAAACATTACAAAGACAAAGATCTGCTTGAAGGTGCTGTGTTTCAAAAGTTTTTGTGTCAAAACAGAAAACCATTATTTACAAATGCAATGATACTCTTGCTATAAATATGGCAAAGGATTAATACCCTAAAAATGTAAAGAGGTCTTATAAGTATATTAAAACAACTAACAATTCTGTAGAACAATTAATACAGATATAACATAGTCAAACAATTCACATAAATAACTTTTAAATATATAAAATAATAATGTTTTATTAACATTTTTTCAAAGGCAAAGACTACATTAATAATACTTCATTTTTGCTTTATGTGAGATGAGGTAGTTTCATACACTTTGGAAATGTGCTACATGTAGCAAATTTTCTGGGGAATTTTTGAGAAATTTGGGTTAAGACACTTCCAACAGTCATAGTTGTACTTTTTTATCTAATAACCCACTTTTTCCCCCAAATTGTGAAAGATTTAGTTAAGAGTAGGAAGAATATTCATTTTAACACAGGACTATTTAAAATGGAAGCAACCCAAACTTAATGTTCAGGAAGTAAATAAAATTCATCCACAAAGTAGAAATACTATTAAGCCATTAAAAATTATATTTGAACAAATATTTTATTATATGAATATATTCATACAATGCTATCTATATAGCATTATCTCAGTTCACCTCAGTCTAATTGAGTAAGTTAACATATAATGCTTATGTTTATATATATTCTTTAACATAATAGGAAAAAATATATACTAAACTATTAACAGAACTTCTTTGAGATTTCAAATTCATCACATTTTCTGAATATTTTCACTTCCATACTGTAATTAATTAATATTATGTTTTGTAAAAATGATACATGAGATAAACCCCAAAGTGGCATTATTTTAAGCAAATCTGACCATCTTTACTTTAGCCGTTTATGGTGGCTGAAGCCTAGACTTACCCTTAATTCAAGTACATTTATGGAAAAAAGAATTCTATAAGAAAACATTGCCTATCAGAAATTAGGAACATGCAGATTTTTAAGTATTATTAACCAAATTTAAATATACTCAATGTGGCCCTGGCTGGCATAGCTCAGTGGATTGAGCGCGGGCTGCAAACCAAAGTGTCGCAGGTTCGATTCCCAGTCAGGGCACACACCTGGGTTGCAGGCCACGGCCCCCAGCAACCGCACATTGATGTTTCTCTCTCTCTCTCTCTCTCTCTCTCTCTCTATCTCCCTCCCTTCCCTCTCTAAAAATAAATAAAATCTTTAAAAAAATACAGTTGCATTTAAAAAATATATATATACTCAATGTAATCAGTAAAGTTGATCTTTCTCAGTGAAGAATCCTCCCTTTACCAACCTCACTAATTAAATTAATTTTTAATAAAAATTAATACATTCTCTTTCTTGCCATTAGGGTATAAATAAACAAATGAATAAAAATACAGTAATGATTTCATGTCTATAACTTGAGCAGTTACTACTATTCAGGTTCTGCTTCAACCACCTTATTACTGCGATTCCCACTCGGTGAAATCTCCCCTCCCCTCCCCCCACTGGAGTCTCTCCCCCTTGGAGTGCCGTTTCTCCCAGCAGCTCCCTGCCATTCCATTGCTTTCACTCTGCCCCGGGGACAGGAGTGGCTCTGAAATTTCTTTATAGAAAACACTGCGGGATATACCTAGAAAGTTTTCTAGGAGGGGTTTTAAATAAAAAATGTTCTGAGCCTGCACGTTTATTTGATGGGCTAATTGATCGTTCACAGAAGAGATCGCCGCGATTTTGTGCCTCCTTGGCCTGAGGATGTTAGAAAAAGGGCAGAACTCTGACGTATATAACTTGCTCTGCTTTTTTTTTAAGTATATTTTATTGATTATGCCATTACAGTTCTCTCAATTTTTTTTCTCCCCTTTATCCCTCTGCCCTGAATCCTCTACCCTCCAGCAACGCCCCCCTTAGTTCATGACCATGGGTCGTACATGTAAGTTCTTTGACTTCTCTATTTCCTATAGTTCTTAACCCCACCCAGGTCTATTTTGTGCCTGCTACTTAGGCTTCTTATTCCCTGTACCTTTTCCCCCATTCTACCCTCTGCCCCTCCCCACTGATGATGCTCCACGTGATCTCCATTTCCGTGATTCTGTTCCTGTGCTAGTTGTTTGCTTAGTTTTTGTTTTTTAGCTTCAGTTGTTGATAGTTGTGAGTTTGTTGTCATTTTACTGTTCATAGTTTTTGATCATCTTCTATTTCTTAGTAAGTCCCTTTATCATTTTATATAACAAAGGCTTGGTGATGATGAACTCCTTTAACTTGCCCTTATCTGGGAAGCACTTTATCTGCCCTTCCATTCTAAATGAAAGCTTTGCTGGATAGAGTCATCTTGGATGTAGGTCCTTGCTTTTCATGACTTGGAATACTTCTTTCCAGCCCCTTCTTGCCTATAAGGTTTCTTTTGATAAATCCGCTGATAGTCTTATGGGCACTGCTTTGTAGGTAACTGTCTCCTTTTCTCTTGGTGCTTTGAAGATTCTCTCCTTATCTTTAATCTTGCACAACTTAATGATGATGTGCCCTGGTGTTCCTCTTGGGTCCAACTTCTCTGGGACTCTCTCAGCTTCCAGGACTTCCTGAAAGTCTATTTCCTTCCCCAGACAGAGGAAGTTTTTCTTCATTATTTGTTCAAATAAGTTTTCAATTTCTTGCTCTTCCTCTTCTCCTTCTGGCACCCCTATGATTCGGATATTGGAATGTTTCAAGTTGTCCCAGAGGTTCCTAAGCCTCTCTTCATTTTTTTTTGAATTCTTTTTTCTTCATTCAGTTCTGGTTGGATGTTTCTTTCTTCCTTTTGTCCCAAATCATTGATTTGAGTCCCAGTTTCCTTCCCTTCACTGTTGGTTCCCTGTACATTTTACTTTATTTCACTTCGTATAGCCTTCATTTCTTCCTTCATCGTGTGATTGAGCTCAATCAATTCTGTGAGCATCCTGATTGCCAGGCTTTTAAACTCTGCATCTGATAGGTTGTCTCTCTCCTTGTCATTTAGCTCTTTTTCCGGCATTTTGCTCTGTTCTTTCATTTGGGCCATATTTCTTTGTTTCAGCACACCTGTTATATTGTAAGGGGCGGAGCCTTAGGTATTCACCAGGATGGGGCGACCCTCTTTGCTGCCTCGTGGTGCTGTCTGTGGCGGAGGGGTCAGAGAGGGAACAATGCTCCACCCTCTCCCCACTTTTCAACGCGGTCTCCTGTGAGCCGGGGAGCTTCTCCCGCCTTCGCAGCCCCTGCACTGGTTCACAGCTCGAGGTTTTGAGGCCTTAGTTTCCCAGCCCCATCCACTGCCTCGCCACAGGTCCTCTCACCCCTCCTACCAGTCTGGGTGAGTGCTCCTTTATCTCCTTAGTTGTCAGAGTTCCACGCAGTTTGGTTTTCTGGTAGTTCTGGTTGTTTGTTTTTAAATTGGTTGTTGTCCGTCTTTTGGTTGTGTGAGGAGGTGAAGTGTTTCTACCTACGCCTCTATCTCCATGGGAACTCTGATCTTCTGGTCTACTCTGTGTCTCCAGCTACGGGGAACAAAAGTCATTTGCCTACTTTGTTCGTCTTTAACCACTGGTCCACGACAGCAGTTACAAATATTACTTCTTTTCACTTTAGTTCCACAGGGCAGGAGGAGCTGGTAAAATGTTTATATGGGCTAGTAAATATGCCTTACACTGCTCCTACTTTAATCACAAACTTCTCTGCGGTCAAGTCTCATGTTTTCTAGTGGTTCTGGATCGTACTTCCCATAAAGTGAGCATTTACTAATGATTATGTTATTTTAATGCGCATGAAATTTGAAATGCCCATAAAGACAGATGCTACTTTTGTATGGCCTTCATCTCATCATTCCCTAAAGGGCAGGGAAAAATAAAACAATGCAGGTCCTTTGTAAAGAAACCAAATCATGTCCCTTGTACTCTCCCCTTCTCTGGGTATAAAATCAGACCAATGCACCGTGTGCTGTGTGGACCACGCGGGTGTAATCCCACGTCATAAGAACCTTTACATGCTCACTATTTGAACTGGCTTTCGGCATTAAGGCTGTATTCCTCAAGAAAAGTACACCCTTTATGTTGATATTTTGCAGACTTATTCATAAAAAGTAAAACTGTATCCAGAATGAATTACTGCTGCCAGCTGTTTTTCTATTCAACCGTCTTTTTTTAATCATTTTTTCATTGCCCATTGGACTTTGCCTATAAAAGTTTAAGAAGCGACCTTCAAAATAGGTCCGTACACTGGAACTAGTCTCCGAAATAGGATTTAATGTAACTAATAATAGCATAACATGTAGTAATAAAAAGTACTGTTCTTATTGCAGCACAACCATATTTGTATTAGTTCATACTTCGTATGTCATTTGTGTAAAATTTACTTGCAGGACCAAAATGTCAATTCCTTTGTTAGCTAAATTAAGAATTAGGTTGTAGTTAAAATATGATTCCAGATTTCCATCAATATTCTAAAATATCAATATTTAGTATATATTTTTATCTGTTACTGAGAAATCCATTTTTTTCTTAGAAGATACATGTATACCAATAAGTAAATAAATATTCAGAATTATAGTATCATGATTTTAGCAAAGAATATAGAATTCATAATTAGGTTCCCTGTTACCTAGCCCAGACGTGAAGGGAATAAACAAAAAATAGTGGGTGACATTATAGAATGTTAAGTAAATGTGAAACATAACAAGGTAGGTACATTTTACTATATTGGGCTTTCTGAACAAAATTTTCCCCACACTATATCATTTTGTTCTTAAGGCACGCATATAAATGTTTTTAAAAAGTTTTTTTTTAAAAACTGTATAGTGCCCTGACTGGTGTAGCTCAGTGGATTGAGCACGGGCTGTGAACCAAAGCATCGCAGGTTCGATTCCCAGTCTGGGCACATGCCTGGGTTGCAGGCCACAGCCCCCAGCAACCTCACACTGATGTTTCTCTCTCTCTCTCTCTTTCTCCCTCCCTTCACTCTCTAAAAATAAATAAATAAAATCTTTAAAAAAAACTGTGCAGCTAGTATGCTTCATTTGCCATCCAATCCTAAAAGCCAGGTGGTTCTGTATTTGACCTACAATGTTAACGTTTATTTATATTCGTGTACACGAATTTAATTGGCGGCACACACAAGTGCATCTGTCCTTTACCATATCATTCTGATGCCGACTTCTGCCGCCTTGATGGGCTTAACTCAGCAATTTTCAACCTTTTCCCTCACATGGCACATGCCAACTAATCACTAAAATTTATTTTTTGCTGCCTGACAAAAATAGAGGTATAATTTTGATTCGTACACACTGGACAGTTACTGTTGGGTTGGCTGTTGTCATTTTTATTTGACAATTAAGGAAAAAGAGGTCAGCATCCCTGACTAAATAGTCAAGTATTGCATTTTTTAAAAAGATTTTATTTATTTTTAGAGAGAAGGGAAGGGAAGAGAAACATCAATGTATGGTTGCCTCTCACGTGCCCCAAACTGGGGGGACCTGGCCCACAACTCAGGCATGTGCCCTGACTGGGAATTGAACCTGCAACCCTTTGGCTCACAGGCCCATACTCAATCCACTGAGCTACACCAGCCAGTGCTCAAGTATTGCATGTTTTAAAAATTCCTGCAGCATGTGGGTTGAAAATCACTGACATAATGATAGATTTGACCTATCAATCTAATTTTTCCTTTTTCAAACTGTCTGCTTTTCTCGACTCATGATATTCTACTTATATTTTCCTTCTTCTAGATAGTTCTGACCCATAACTGCAGCCTTCATCTCTGGACCACTTAGGACCATGACTCTTTTATCTCACCAGTCTATAAAAAATTAGATTAAAACACACTACTAGAAATTCAATAACATTGATTTCATAAATGTTTTCCTCCCTTGAACTGAGATACTAAGTTCAAAAATTGAGGGGTCAATTTCAACAGCTAGAAGAATTGACAGGCCTTAACAACAAATACATCAGAGCAGTGGTTACAGCCCCAATGCCTAGCGAGAACAAGCAAGGAACAAAAATGAACAGGCAAGGCTCTGTGAGGGGCATGAGGGAGTGGTGGGGACTGTGGCTAACTGGAAACGTAAGTTCCATCCAGAGAGCTGCTGTGACTCATTGCAACCAATTAACTTCAGCGACATCAGTTCCAAACCACTGTACTTATGGTCCTTAAAAGCTGTAACCAATTTACATTAAAAGAAAAACAAACTATGCAGGTAAAATTGCATTTCTGACATTTCTTAATCAGAAGCGTTTTATATTTTAAAGAAATTTATAGGCCAGCCAGTGATTTTACAAATCTGGAGATTCTACTTATAAAATTCAAATCAATTAATGCTCCCTGATAGGCATGGTAGGCACTAATGACTTTAATGAGGTAAAGAGACCATTCCTGAAACCAATAATTAAATTTGACGACTCATATATAAACAGAACACTACTGATGGCGTTTTCTAATTAAGTCAGACACTCCAAGTTGTATGGGCTCTTGCGCGTCATGTAGTTAACTGTCACTCAATCCAAAATCTCCTTTCCTGCATCCCCGAGGGAAGAGTGTCCTTCCTTAGCTTGAATCTTTCCAGGCGCTGAAAGCTGTTAGTCCTTACCGCAGCCCATGTCGCTGGGGAGTAACCACAGGAGATCACCTTCCATGCCGTGTTCTGGAACCTCTCTCTCCCTGGTCCCAAATTCCTACCGACCCATCAGAATAGCAGTAATACTCGGAGGGCCGTGTATGTACCGAACATTGTGATTAACCCAGTGCATCTCTATTTTAATCTTCAAAATAACTCTGAGACAGGTATTATTTTTCCCATTGTTGAAGTAAAAAGTTGAAGCTGAGAAACGTTAAGGAATCAACCCAAGGAGAGTTGGATTAAAACACAAGCCATTTTTATTCCAAATCCCTTAAAAGTATGGAGTCCAAATCACTACACTTTTGGTTCTGAATCTGGACCCAGCTGCACAGAGTACTCCTTATCTGCAACAGAAGCAAAATCTGTCACAAGAAGTTTGAAGCACAAAATTATTCTTTTTGCTACAAGCATGCACTTACTATGTATATTGGTGAAGTTTGCTAGGGGGAAAATTAGTAAAGATTAGGAAAAATGCAGTAAAGAGTGTGGTAAAATTTACTAAGATTGAATGTATAACCCAGCATTATATCAAGTTCTCAATAAAGAAGACTAGGTGTTCCCCAAAACTAGAGACAATGTTTCCTCTTGAATATGCAGGAGATCAAATTTAGGGCCACTCACTAACTCCACATCCCAACCAAAATGACTTAGCGTGACTGCTGGTTTCCAATCCCGCACACGAAGTGCTTTGAAGTCGTCGCTCGTGTCCTTACAAGACAAAGAAACTGAGCACATTCAGAATCAACAAGTCTCCGTAGCTCCATCTGAAAATCAAGGTCACAGGGCAGACCGCTGCCCCAGAGCCAGGGAGACGACGGCGGATGTGGACAATCACAGCCCACGGGAGTGAAGGCCGGGGGCACAGGGCGTCTGGTGGGGCCCCGCCCAGGCAGGAGAGCTTCAACTGTAAGTGACCAATCATCAAAACAGAGCGACTTCCTCGCCACAAGAAACGTTAAAGGAAGTTCTTCAGGGTGAGAAGTATAATATCAGAAATGTGGACCTACACAGAGAAAGTCTTCTGGGATGGGATAAATAACTGTAATGTAAGAGTCATTTATTTTCTCCTGTTTAACTGGTCTAAAGTGTACTTGACCGCCTAAAGCCACAGTAGGAAAGATGGACTATGCATTGGTAGCATGTGCAAAAGGAAAATTGTGACAAAAATATCACCAAATTGGGGAGGAGAGGATTAGAAATGTAATGTCGTAAGTCTCAGACGTCACACTCAATGCAGCACCTTTTCGTTAAAGTACCGACTCGGAGTAAATACAAATGGATGCGGTAAACCTTGGAAATCAATGGTTTTTGTAGGAAGAGTTGTACACATAATTCAACAAAAGAGATAAAAACACAATCATAAAATATGCTCAACTACTCCAAAAAAAAAGGCAGAAAAATAAAATGGAACAAATTTGTTAAAGCAAGCAAGATGGTAGTTTGATCTATTCACATCAAAAATTACTTTGAATGGGAATGGAACACACCAACTAAACTTTGAAACACACCAACTAAAAAAAAATAAAGATTGTCCCTAAGAATCCCAAAACACCAATCAGAAAGAGTACAAGCACTCCTATGTTCATTGCTGCGCTATTTGCAATAGCCAATACCTAGAAACAGGTCAAGTGCCCATTAGTAGGTGAGTGGATAATAGAGCTATGGCGCATTGACACAGCGGAATACTACTCAGCTGTAAAAAAAAATTAAAAGGAACTCCTACCTTTCGTGACAGCGTGGATGGAAATGGAGATGATTCTGCCAAGAGAAATGAGCCAGTCAGAGAAAGACGAATACCATGTGATCCCACTCATATGTGGAGTCTAATGAACGAAATAAACCAACAAACAAAATGAAACCAGAGGCACGGACACGCAGGGCAGACTGACAGGTCTCAGAGAGGATGGGGTGAGAAGGATGGAAGAGATCAGCCAAAGATCTGTCATGCATACATACATGTCATACATATGTATGTATACACATACATGTGCTTGTGTATGTAAGCAAGCATGCACATGCATGCTTGTATGTGTTGCTGCACACAGACAACTGTGCGGCGAGGGCCAGGGGAGAGGGGGTTGGGGCTGGGTGGAGGGGGACACATAAAGGTGGGGGGTGGGAGACATCTATAATAGTATCAATAATAAAAAAGGAAAAAAAATTAAAGATTGTCGGATTGCTTAAAAAGTCAAGACTCGCCCATACACTGTCCTTAAGAACCTGATCTGGTACAAAGGACTAGTGAAGTAACCATGGCAGAAGCTACACCTCGCAGACACCAAGCAAGAGAAAGCTCTATTAGCTTTATTAATCTGAGACAATGTAGAGTTCGGAACAGGAGATATCATTTAGGATAAAAAGAAACATGACATATTGATAAGGGAGTTATTTTCCCTTGACATATTGATAAGGGAGTTATTTTCCCAACACAGAAGATTCTTAAATGTAAATTCACCTAAAACAAAACTTCAAAATACATGAGGCAGCAGCTGATGGAACTAAAAAGAGAAGTAGAAAAATAGATATTCAATGTAATAAACAAATAGACACACAGGAATAAGTAATTCCAATTCTACACAATCTCTTCCAAAAAATAGGAGGGAAAGGATACTTCCCAAATAATTTTACAAGGCCAGCATTACTCCTACACCAAAAGCACACAAAGCCATTATGAGAAAAAGCAAACACAGCACCATATGCCTCAAGAACATACACACAAAATCTGCAATAAAAATTGTCCCATCAAATTCAGCAATATAGGAAAAGAAAAATATGCCATAACCATTTGGGTGTTTTCTCAAGGGTGTCAGGTCAATTAATATAAAAAAATCAATCCGTCTAATTCATCATATTAAGAAAAATCACATGATCTCTTCCATAGGTGCTGAAAAAACACATTTGAAAATTTAACTTCTGTGCATGATGAATACTCTTGGGAAGTTTATCCCTGAAAGGGACTTCCTTAAGCTATCCAAGGGCACCCGCACACACCCTACGTGAGCGTCACAGGGAATGGCGGGAGAGTGAGCACTCCCTTCCCAAGGGCAGGAACGAGGCGAGGCCGAACCTCCCAACACCCCCACTCCATGTCAGACTTAAGTCTCTAACCAGTTCAACAAAGCAAGAGAAAGGGGAAGCATCCCAGAGGTCGGAAAGGAGGCGATAAAACTACCTCTATTGTCAGGTGACATAATCACCCGTGTGGAAAACCCCAAAGAATCTACTGAAAATCTCCTGGCACGAATAAGTGTCTTTAACAAGGTTGCTGGATGAAAGGTCAGTAAGCACATGAAAGTCAATGTCATTCCTACAAGGACAGCAATAAACACTGGAAGTTACCTTTTCTTTTTAATTTTACAGTAGCCCCAGCAGAATAAAATACCTCCATATAAATCTCACAAAGGAGGTGCAGGATCTTGACAAGAAAAAAACCTGGTCGTATTTACAGGCCTAAATAGGGAGCAATAGACTTTTTCTGTATTTTGGAAGAAAAGGCGTTGTCCAGACGTCTGTGCTCCCCAGGTTCGTCAGCAGAGCCGGGCAACACCAGCTAAACCCTGGCAGGCACCATCGCACACACAGAATAGCTGCTTCTAAGTTTTAGACAGAAATGCCAAGGAAGTAAAACTGCCAAAACAATTCTATAGAAGATGAATAGCGCTGGAGAATTCGCACTATGCAGTTGCAAGGTCTATGCAACCTTAATAATCAAGACAGCAGGGCCTTCGCGAAAGGACAGACGGATACAGGTATCCAATAGAACAGTACAGGGAATTGGAAAACAACACATGTGAATACAGTCAACTAACTTTTTTTTTTAGATATTTTTTATTTATTCACCTGAGAGAGAGAGAGAGAGAGAGAGACATCAATGTGCGGTTGCTGGGGGTTATGGCCTGCAACCCAAGCATGTACCCTGGCTGGGAATCAAACCTGCGACACTTTGGTTCACAGCCCGAGCTCAATCCACTGAGCTACGCCAGCCAGGGCGCTTTTTTTTTTAAATTAAGACTTCAGTTTTTCAGAGCAGTTTACGATTCCTGGCAAACTTCAGGGGACGGTTCAGAGAGGACCCACACCCCCTGCAGCAGCCAGAGACCGCTGCCCCACGGCCCGCACCCCTGCCCGCACGGAGCCCCTTTGCTGTGGCTGACAGACCTACACAGCGATCCCTGCCCTGCGCCCCGTTTCCACGACGGGTCATCCTTGGTGCCCTGCCCCCTGTGGGTTTGCACGCGTGTCTAATGACACGTAGGAAAACTGGGTCAGGTCCAATAGGGTCTGCAGTTTAGCTAACAGAATGGTACCAGTGGCGATTTCTTCGTTTTGTTCAATGCTCCGTGGGGTAGAAGGTGTTAACCTTAGGAGAAGCTGAGGGGAGGGTTTACAGAATGAAGAAATAAAGATATATTTCTTCATTATATATTCATCATATATTAAATATGTTAATAATAAATAAATAAGATCAGGATATTGGGTGCCTTCTTATCTGTATGAAAATATATAAAAAATCACATATATTTGTCTTTAAAATTCCTCTTGAAGGCGGCAACATAAATACAATAAATCAAATTAAATCATAAGCACTAACACAGCTTTACACTTTCTGAGCAATTTTACACTTTTCTGCTATATATAATATTAAATTACTCAAATGAACAAGGTATGGTAGAACAAATAATCATCGTGTCTTTAAACTATGTGTTGACTTTCATAAGGAAAAATGAAGCTCACCAAAAAACAATGGTTTGATTAATTACAGAGATTGCCAGAAAAAGCTGTGCCTTTGCCAAATAATCCAAAATAGGAATTAGTTTAAAGCGATTTGAATGCGCACCTCGCAGGAGGCTGTTCCCCTAGATTTCCCCGGTCCGCGTCTGCCTGCCGGTGGGGTTCTACCCGGGGGCTGGAGCGGCAGACAGGCTGGCTGAGGGGCGCAGGAACCTTCCGCAGGAAGAGGGGTTAAGAAGTTAAACCGCAGGAACAATGATGCCGGAGTGAAAGGCATGTTCCTTTTCATGCGGACGGTTTAAAGGAGAAGACCTGTCACTGGAAAGAATAGATGCTCTTTGAGTCATGGGTGGCAGCGTAAATCACCAGCTTAGCCTGGCTGCTGCGCCCGAAGCCCAAGCGCCCGGTTCCCAGGCTGACGATCCCCCCGCAGCGATCTGGCGCGCGGCGGGCCCGCATGCCACGGGGATTATCAGCCAGCAATTACCAACTTTCTTCTGTCTAGGTTCCTGATTTGTAAGTCGGCCGGCTTGTAATTTCAACTTTTTCCCATTGCTGCGTTTCATCTCGGCTAAGATGGAATTCACAGTAGTCAAAAATTAAAAACAAAACAAGACAGGTGTGGAGCTCAAGTTCAAAACCACGGAGGCTGCCGCTCGACACCAGTGCCGTGGGGCCCGTGAGGATGAGTCCACACAGACGCGCGCGGAAGTGCCGAGTTCCTGCTTGCTTCCCCCACGGCGCGGGGTCTCCGGGGAGAGACGCTTGGGGCGCAGGGGGCGCTGGAAGACCTGCTCAAGGAATGGGGTTCAAGGGGGGACGTTTGGATTTGGGATCAAACATGTTCGAAACTCTGCCCCGAGCACCTGGAGACCCAGAGCAAAGAGGGCAGAATTTGACCCGTGGCGTGGCCGCGTTTCCCTTGAAAAGTTACCAGGACAACGTGAGGTTGGACTTCTAGTTCCAAGTTTATGAGGCGCCAAAGTCAGCCTACTTCCAGAATGGGATTTACTTTTGTCTCCTTGGGGCGCGCTGGCAAGCTGAAACCTGCTTCACAGGGAACATTCTTTGAGGTGGGGGCCCTGGGCCGTCTGCTCAGGGGCCTGGAAAGGACGCTCTCGGGCTCGGCTTCGACAGACTCTTCCAGGTCCTGTGGGACTCCCATTGCCCAGCTCGTGCCCCGTCCGAAACTAGCCGTGTGGCTCTGCGCGAACAGGTTACCTGTCTCGGCCCTAAAATTCAGCCTCCCGGAATCCCAGGAGGCCACCCCTTCCCTGGCCTCTGCTTGATTCCTGGGCATCCCCGGGAGGGCCCACCCCACCCCCCGCATCCGCCCACATGGCTGTCTCCAGGCAAGCCTGTCTCTGCAACTAGATGGTAAAGCTCCTTGCTGTATAAAGCACTTGTACACAAATTTGCACGACTGGCTAGACAGTGTGCACCCCAAGTAAACAAACACACGGAAGATCAGCTAGGGACATGTGCCTGCACATTGCGGAGATGGTTAGAACACGTGAGCGTAATGGAGAGCAGCTGAGTTTCTTCTCAGGCCGTGTGCAGAAGCTGTCGTGGAGGACGTGACTTCTGAAGGGACAGCTGAAGAAAGGGACTCTGTCGGAGAGGGCATTCCAGGAAGGGGGACAGTTAGTACAGAGACCTCTAGTGAAAGTCGGAGAATCGTTCGAGGACTCAGGCGGGCCAGGGCGTCTGGAGACGAAAGAGAAGGAGGGGCCAGGGTGTCGCGAGATGTGGGTGGAGCCGTGGATCAGAGCACCTGACGTGGAACTCGGTTGGGTTGGCGACTGAGTTCTAAATGCCAGAAAAAGCCACTGGAGTTTTCCCCTGGGAGTCTTCACATCATCTTATTTTCGTTTGTAAAGGGTCACTCTGGATTTTAGGTGCCAGGACACAGGGGCCTAGAAGACAAGCTTGGACAGCACGGCCGTGGTCCAGGAGAGGCAAGGTGTGGGGCTTCCAGGGATCCCTGTCCTGACCTTACACAGGTGGCCCACCCCTCCTGACGGGCGCATTCCTCCTGTAGACGCGTCGATGTCTTTCACTGGATGAAAGGCAGGTCTTGCTCGGCTCTTCCTAAGATGCTTTTGAAAATATCTGTTTGGATGGATCATATCTTGATTTATGGCTGAGGTCTCAGAGAACAAATTTATTTTCTACTTCTCAGAAAGCATTTCTGTGACAGCGTGCCTATGGACTGCCTACACTACCAACTCCACCTACGGACAAATGCGATGGGAAACTTATTTTAAAGAACAACTGTTAAAAAATGGTTGTGAAAGTGTGTAAGGGATGTTGCAGGCATTACAAATAATACCATCTTATGTATGTGATACATGAAAATGACATGTACAGCCTGGATGGCGTAGCTCAGTGGGTTGCACGCGGGCTGCTAACCAAAGCATCGCAGGTTCGATTCCCAGTCAGGGCACATGCCTGGGTTGCAGGCCATGACCCCCAGCAACCACACATTGATGCTTCTCTCTCTCTCTATCTCCCTCCCTTCCCTCTCTAAAAATAAATAAATAAAACCTTTTAAAAAAAAGAAAATGACACATATAAATGTATGTGAAAACTTTCATAAGATCTAGACCTGTAAGACTGGCCATCACTTCCCGCTTCACCCCGCCCCATCTTGTCTAGATGCAGAGTCTGCTGTCCACTGTCTCAGTGATTCCGTGTGCACTTCGCACGGCTGCAGAAAGATGGGGCCGAGGTCATGACATGAGAAACGGCCCCTGCCCTCGTGACGTGCTGTCTGCTAAGGAAGGCAGACCTGTGTCCAATCAGAGTACAGTTGGGATGGACCGCCGTTGACCCAAACAATGCTTTTGTGCTCAGTAGTACAGTCCTCCTTCATCAAAACACTGTACTTCTAGCTGCCAGAACATTGTTGTCAATTTGGATATTTTTAGAGCAAAATGCTTTACTGCCATCTGCCTGAAGCCTGTCTATGTAAACATGCAAATACATACGTCGGCATGAGCGTCCACTGGGGACGGTGCCCCTGCATTCCAGCCATCCTGCATAGCGGTCCCGGTTGGCTCTGTGAAGGAGGGTCCCCGGGAAAGCAGGAAGGCAGGGCAGAGGGTGGAGGGGGAGATGGTTTGCTAGGTCAAGAGATGCCTCATAGAGGAGGCAGAGCCGCTTAAAGGTTTATCATCGCAAGCGAAACATCTGAAACAGCCCTGGGAATCACATGCATTCATCTCTCCTCTTGGTGGCACGTGGAAGCACAAAATTTTCCTTCTGTGGAGAGGACCGCCGGACGGGGAGAAACCACTGGTTTGTGTAATATCGCAAAGTCAAAGCCAGAATCAGGTGCTCCAATGCTTCCTGCCTACCTCCCCACGGGGCTCTGCTGTTCTCCAACTAACCCACACCTTTACGGTCTCAAGACCAACGTGTTTCAAGTACAAACACCAATTATTCCAAGAAGACCATTCTCAACACCGAAGACACGGTCATTGCACGGCATGCCCCCCAGAAATGTTCAGCCTTGTTGAAGCCATCCAAGTCGGGGCCCTTCCTGCCTCTGGTAGGAACCCAAGACTCCTGGCCGTGAATCGTTGCTTCCCCACCAGCCAATGTGCGGGTGCTGGTTACTCCCCTCTATGGGCATGGGGGGAGGGAGAGAAGCTTTCAGACCCTTGTAGACAAAGAGGTAAACAGTTCTCAGACATGAAACACTAGCTTTCCAGAAGAGTAGCAGCGAATCAGCAGTGGGAAGAAGAAAAAAATAATCCATAGTATGTGCTGCTGTTGAATAATGAATTAAAATATACTCACTACCCCAGGTGTCCATATAGTCGAAGCAGACAGGATTTCCACCTGGCCACCGGGCCCTGGGATTCAATGACTCCCAGGAAAATGGTTCACTGTGGGTAGAACCAAGAAATGCACGGCTCTCCGAAGAAAACCTCCAGGAGAGATCGTGTGTTTGCAGGTTTATTCTCCTTCTGCTTTATTTCTCTTTGCCTGTCATTCTGGATAAGCTCAATTTCTAAGACAACTAAATACTCAAAATCAGTACTCCTCCACCAACAACTTCCATCTTATAGCTGTTCCAAAGTGAAATTTGGAAATGAGGATCGTTCCCTTTTGGTGGGTTGGTATTCTGTTATTCTAGACATCTCGTGCTGAATGTTTTCTTTCTTTCTTTTTTTAATGCAGCTGGACTTCTTCTCCCCACTCCTCCATTTTGGGCTTCTGTGAGTAATGCTGTTATCATAGATGATTTTATTTTTTTGTTTTTTTAAATTTTTTTATTGTTGTTCAGTTACAATTGTCCCCGTTTCCCCCCATTGCTGTCCCCTGCCTTACCCACCCCTACCTTCCATGGTGAGTCCTCCCCACTCCCGTTGTCTTTGTCCATGAGTCCTTTATGCGTGTTCCTTGACTTGACCCTTCCCCTTCTTTCTCCCATTACCCCCCTCCCCCTCCCCTTTGGTCACTGTCAGTCTGTCCTTTATTTCCATGCCTCTGGTTCTATTTTCTTCACTTGCTTGTTTTGTTGATTAGATTCCACTTATAGGTGAGATCATAGGGTATAAGCTTTCTATAGGTATAACCAACCAGTCATTTTATTTCCATCTCACCTTTTCTTCTCATTATAGAACTTTCTCAGATCTGCGCACGCACACACTGAGCTGAATATCTCAATTCAAGGGAAGGAATTCTCTTACAAAGCTTCAACAAATAAGTTATGAGGCAATGCCAATACCAACTTCTCTCCTCGTTTCCCATTCTCCCATAAATTCATATGTTTCATCCTTTTCTTTTTTTCACCTTTCTACCCAGAACTAATGACTAACTTTCCCAACTTTTACTGCAAATTTCTGTTCTCCGATATGGGAGCAGGTAGGCAAAATGATGACCCTCAAAATAGCTATGCTTAGATTTTTATTTGATTATTCAAGACTACTAATTTTACAATGACGGCTAAAAGCTTTCCATAAAGCACTTAAGATATTTTGCTCTGTGTGTGTGTGTGTGTGTGTGTTTAAATAATTACATGCCTGATACACTCAAGCACACAGTGCGGCCTCTGACTTTCCCCAGCTGCCATGTGCCCTGCTCGGAGGGTTGCCTTCTGGGCTGAGAGGAGCAGGGGTGCAGGGGAAGAGGGCTTGACTTTGTTTTGCTCATTTTTGCTCATTTGCTGCGCTGTACTGTTGATAAACCATTTGTGGTCAATTCAATTGTAAGAAATCTGTACCTCGAAATGTACACAGACAACAGGAGCCGGGTCTATGTGCTGGTTTGTCGGTTGCCAGTGATGGACAGAAAGTTGGCTCTGTCGCAGACTCCTGTCTTCCTTCGTGGGTGCATTTCTTCTGAAGGGGTGTGTGCAGTTTTAAGTGTAATTAATCTATATTATGTAAGCCAACCATCTTAGCCGTGGCAGGTTAGAAAGCGAAATACTTTCATAACTTGTTTGATCATTACCAAGCCTGAAGATGTAACTTATTTGGACACTAAATCAAAAGTATTAGCCTGTCATGATTAGATTACCCCAATGTGAAAGTATGTGCCACAGTAGAGACTGCGTTTTGAACACACACACACACACACACACCCCGAACTCTGAAGCTTTAAGGCGAGATGAAATGTAAATGTCAAACAGACTGCATAAGAAGGTGCTTCAAATATTCTTCACGATGAGAACGCTTGGATTAGGGGTGAACGTAAGCGTGAAGACTTTTCAATTAAGGGCATTTGTCGTGGCACTTGCTGTTGAACAAAATAGCACTTTAGCAGTAATACTTCACATTTATGGAGCATTTTTACCTTTTAAAAGCACTTTCAAATGTATTGTATCATTTCACATGTAATTTTATTTAACCAAAAAGTGCCATTGTAGTGATTCTTTAACCACAAATAATTCCAAGAAACGATTTGTACAGGTACATTTCAAATAATGTTTTTAAAGTCCTTTCATACATGAAACACCGAAACATTTGGATGAAAACTGATTCCTGAGAAAGTAGTCTACTCCAAGACGCACAAAAGAAAAATATTATAGTTTCTATTTAGGCAAGATGAGGAACGGACGTAATGACCAGAGTAAACAAGAGAAAAAACTATTTAAAGCTTATGATATTTATGCCAAAATTTCCAATGAACTAACCAATAGGTTGGCTTTATGTAGACCAAAAAATACTTCTATCTGGTAGGGTCGGGCAGTATCCCTGACCAATGAAACCACAGTTCCGTGCGGTGAAACCAACCCCAACGTAATTTGAAGCCGGCCAGGGGACTGCGGCGCAGCTGAGCACTGTGACGGGGTACGGTGAAGGGTTCACATCACTTACTGTGGCGTGCGACTGTCACGTTTAGAGAATAATATGCATCTGTTAAAGTGGTACTCAAAACAGATGCCATATTCAAATTCTCTATTTTTATTTTTTAAAATATTTTATGTATTTGTTTTTAGAGAGAGGGGAAGGGAGGGAGAAAGAGAGGGAGAGAAACCTCAATGTGTGGTTACCTCTATGCACCCCAAAGGGAGTCAAACCAGCAACCCTTTGGTTCTCAGGCTGGCACTCAATCCACTGAGCCACATCAGCCAGGGCAAATGCTCTATTTTTTAAAAAAAAATTTATGTGAAAATAGAGTGTATGCAAATTATCGACTGGATTATAATTTGTCATATAGAATGAAATTAAGCTGTGCTATAGTACAATAGAAACAGAGTTTATAAACCACCAGCCCTAACTATTTTTAGAAGTTCACAATATAAATTATAAATGTTACATCTATTTTATGAATTCACAATAGACTGAATTATGGAGGGTTATCCAAGATGACAAATATCCTATAAAACAAAAAGGAAATAGTTAAACATGGAAATGACCCAAAATGCTCAAGTTTGGAAAATGAAAAGCAAATTTACCCATATGTGCTTTCAATGTTTAAATATTTTTGACTGTTACTAAGCAGAAAACATTTAGTCTTTGTGGGAACAAAATCTCATCATTATTTTCAATGATCTCAAGTTTGAGCTTAAAACACAGCATCGAAATGTAATGATGCCACACTTCTATTTAAAATGAGCGCCTCGTCGCCGATATGCTTATTTCTCGCTTTGCCCTGAGTCGCATTTCAGAGCTCTGTCCTTTCCTGGAGTCGCACGCGCTCAAGGAGCACTGCATGGTTGCGTAAAGCGTGAGACCCGGGAGCTCTGCGTCACCTTGGCAACTCGGGAAGCCAACGGGAGCACGGAAGCCTCGCCTCAACGTTGTCCCAGAAGCAAACGTCGCACCACGGAGTTCCACGCCTGCCAAAACCTCCACGGGAGCAGCAGAACGCGATCCAGCGACCTGTTGACTAGGGCGTTGGCGTGCAGAGCGGTGGCGCCCGAGGCTGGGATGCGAGTTTCTATTATGAACTCTAATAACAATGACATTTAATCCGATCTTCGTTTACTCTCCGGCTCGGCTTGCAGGAACAAGTCCCAGCCCACTCTCCTGGTGTTACGAATAGAATTGATGATTGGCACCATTATTGATATAAATTGTGGCCAAAGGAGTCTATCAGTGGCACCTAAGAAAGTTAAATGCTCTCAAACATGGACATCCCAGAGGGCCGAATCCTTGAGCAGCTCATGAAAGGACACTCTTGTTTCATTGTTCATAAGACTCATCCGCTCTGGACATCAGCCAGAAAAGAAGGCAGGCTAGGAGAATGGCGAAGAGAATGGGGCGTGTTTATGCACTGTGATTAGCTGAACAGTGTATATAATGGCTCCCAAAAATGTAATAATTTCCAAAAATTGTGTGAATTTTACTTCTAGAACCACAGAAGCAGGGGCATCACCCGGTGGCATCTCCTGCGTCCGGGATGATGAACGTTCACATGGCAGTTGCGTGAACGCTCAACCAAAGAAGCCCTTTTATGCTCTGAACATGCTGCATTTTTGTGCAGACGGTTTGGGGCCTACTTCTGTGAGAAGTCTTCCATTTCACTTTAAATCAAAATGTAATCCAGTGGGATAAGAGAAAATCAGCATTGAACTTTTTAAAGGTAACCAGTGGATTCTTACTGATGAAATTTAAAAAACACTAAAAAAAAAAACTTGATTGAACAGCACGTGACCAACCAAGCATGCATGCTTCATTCCTGGGGAAAATCTTGAGATCCAGTTACAAGCTGATTTTCTGAAACAGTTAAAAAAAAAAAAGAAAAGAAAAGAAAGAAAAACTAGTGACACGTACGGATGCGTCCTAATTGAATTGTCCACTTCATTTTGCCCGCTCTGCAGTGTAAGCAATAGAGTAAATCCCGGGTTTAGCTCCGCGGGATGAAAGTCTATTTGAAGTCGGGGTCTATGGCTGGCTTTTCACAGTAAATTGACCTTGCTCGGCGCAGCCAATGTCATAATGCTCTGCTTTATCTGGGCTGGGAGGGAAAATCACAAATTGCTTCTGCATGATTAGTTCTGCCACTTCAAACGTGTTTCTTCCGAGTTGGCGTCCACACTTGCTGCTAAAGATACGTGCCACTGGGAAACGCTGATCCCACTCTGAGCTTCTCCGATTCAATAACCCTTTAATTGCTGGTCTGAGACGACGGATTTGGCAGAGCCAAAAGGGGTCTATCTTTTCATCAATGGCACTTAAAAGCATTTTTCGTGTGCTATAAACATAAAAGCGAACTTTTTAAAAATGGCATTGTATCTCATGAAATATATCAAAGTTAAATTAATGCAAAATGAGATGGAGCTATAAAAAGGATTGAGGTTTGAATTTGAGAAGCTGGCAAAGATATTTAATCACTGGTATAAGGTACACAGCTTTTTTTTTTCCTGAAATATCTGAGCTACTCTAAGATTTGCAACATGCAACACACTGAAATGTACTTCCCTTTACGTATAAAAGTTTGTACCTTAAATGTTTTTGAAACTCATGTGGGTTTGAAATCATATGAGTACAATTTTATTTTTCCTGGTCAAGGAAGAAACCACTGCATGACCAATTGTTATAAAAATACTAAGAGGCAAAAATCTTTTTAAAAAATGTGTCACAGGTTCGATTCCCAGTCAGGGCACATACCTGGGTTGCAGGCCATGACCCCCAGGAACTGCACATTGATATTTCTCTCTTTCTCACTCTCTCTCTCTCTCTCTCTGTCTCTCTTTCTCCCTCCCTTCCCTCTCTAAAAATAAATGAATAAAATCTTTAAAAAAAACTCTAAGAGGCAGTAATTCTCCAAGAGATAACAGACTGCCCACTGTACAAAAAAAAGTAACAAATGAACTAATGACTTACATGCCAATTAGAATATCTGAGACACAGTTCTGTGAGTAAACAGGTATGCCAAAGAAATATGTTCCAAAAATATGTTCTCCCCTCCAACTTCTCATACCACTCATTGTAGACTCCTAAAACCAGGGATATGTTAATTATATACCTTACCAACATGTAAGCATAGTAACTTTGATAGTGAACAGGAATTGTATTAACTATTACAAATCCCAGAGAACATAGTTAGAATTGAATTCACTGATGATACATACACAAAAAACCAATAGTATCTGAAGAAATTGCTCTTAGCTAATTTCATGGATCTACTTCTAACAAAACTGCATAATCACAAAGACCTTTAAGACAATAAAAACTATAGCATGTGAGTTTGGAACTAGTGGAAAACTCTGTGTTTTTGCTGACTTCTTTATTCGTTGATTTTTGGGGAGGTTTGTCAAATATCAAAGTTCTAAATGATCTTGGGGTCAGATACCTGTATTACATTGACAGTTCTTGGTAATATGTTTTTGGTTAGTCAGCATTTAAGTTATAAATATTAGAGGGTACATATTATTTTATACTTGATATTAGATAGATAATATATTTAAATTGAAATGAGGTGTCAAAGAATTATGCAAGTAATTGGGGTCGAGTCCCAAACGTTCATACTGGAGACCAGATGCTACCCTCTGTGCTGCCTCCCACCTCGGTTTTGCTGGGCGGCTGCAGAGAGGTTCCACAGGTGTTCAGGAAATAAGATTTGTGCAGTGGTTTTCAGAAGGGGGATAACAGGAATGCCAAGTTCACGGGCTGCCTTGAGCTAATGGCCTGCTCTCAGCCACAGACAGAAATGGCCCAAATAGATAGATCCACTTAGAGGCTGGGCGAGACCCTGTTACCAGACAGATAATTCTGCACATCGAATGGGTTTGCTCACTGGCCTGACACATAAACAGCACCTGGTGTCAACTCCTGGTGATCTCGTTACAAGTGATGTGGGCACCAAGGGGCAATCACCTTTTCCTTAAGAACTAAGTCCTTTTACCAAGTTCTAGGCATTTTTCGGGGTCAGACATGCACGTAGTTCTACGTAATGAAACAACTTGTGATTCCTTTACGTAAAACCTAATTTGAGGACGTGAATGGAGGTCAGCATTGAGCAGAAGATCGCTTTCTTCGTGTGGAATCACTGCGTTAACTCTTCAAGGGAAGCAGCTGAAGTCACTGGTGAGCATTTCTTAGGCTTGAGGAGAAGCTAGAACTCCAGCATGTACTTACGGGAATGAATCAAGTTATTAAATGATAACTTTAAAAAGGGGTGTTTTTAAATAAATGTGGATTCTAGAATGAGTTCATTAAATAGTTAGAAAAGTGCATACTAATGTATGTTGCTTAATAATGAATAGAACTTTTAGAAACCTTCCCCTAAACAAGAGAAGCCAGCTAACTACAGGACCGCTGCCGATCGGATACAGCACAACACAGCCCACTCTCTGTTTTGTAAGGGGTCTCACGTGGAAAAGTTGGTGGATAACATTGGCCCCCGTGAATTAGTATTCACAAAGGCAATTTACAATCAAATATATCAATTTCTACAGAAGATTTTGATTATTTTATTTTATTATTACACTTGATAAAATCCCTATGCTTTGCACCTGAACAAATACTAACGTTGCATCCTTCCAATAAACCGTTAGCAAAGAAATGCTAAAAATACCAAGATTGTGCATAACCAGCTTCCCCACTGTGAATGGCATGTTCCCATTCATGGCCTTGGCCCATTTCCCTTAAAACCACAACGTAAAGTATGTAAAGGTCAGGCATAGGATTAGATCTCTACATGCTTGAACATCCCCAATTTAAGGCAAAAAAATCTCCTTACAATCCTGGACTCCGGCCACCAAAGTAGCATTATGCCCCGCGGAAAGAACCATTTGCAGCCTGGCTCAGTGAATAGCCTTCCCTAACACCAGCTGAGCGGCGTTTAACCCACGAGGCCCTTCCAGGAGAGCCATTCGTTAAATTGGGTTTGCGCTCAAGTAATTCCGTTCATGTTTTTCTTCTACTCTCCCTACCTTCCATGTACCTATGAACAAAGTAGGAACCCTTCCATTCCCCACCATCGCCAGTAAAAAAAAGTAAAGAAAGAAAAAAAGTAAAAAAAAAAGAAAAGAAAAGAAATGGGGAGGGGAAGCAAAGGAAATTAAAATACAGTGAAATACTTTTACTTTGTTACTTCTTGAGTTAATATCTTACATTTCTTCCTCCATTTCTGCCAGATCCCTTGGCACATGCATCACGTTCACGACCTCTGCCCTTGGTTTCTCCCTGCCCACCTGCCCCCCAACTCCTGCCCCATCATTCTACAAGGTCACTCAGTCAAATGCGACAATCCACTGCTGTTTTTTTTTCTACTTCATTCAGGTGCAGTTTTAACTTTTTTCAACGTGGCTGACCATCTCCTTACAGAAGTCTCTTTTCTTGCCTGTTACATACAACGGTGAGGAGGGAGTGTCGTTGTTATCCACCAGATGGATCAGACCAAACATCCTTCCCCTATCGCCTGTGATTTTGGTGATGAGACATCATCCCGGTTCGGTAGTCGTCCCTCTAGCATGTCTTCAGCTGTCTAATTCAATATGCAGGGGCTTTGCCCCTTGGACATTCAATGCCCACCAGAAACACTGCACACATGAAGCCCCTGGGATGTCTCCATGTCTGTAGTGGTACCCGAACAATACTATTAGTCATTGTTAAAACTTTTGAACCATTTTTTCCTGTTTTCCCGTATCCGAGTTCTAATGGTGCCATTCCCATCCTTCTCTTTAGTGACTTCTCTCGGAAGTCTTTGTCGCAGAGCCATATTTCCGAATACAGCCTGAGCTGTTCCACCTGCAAGCCTCCCCAACACCTCACACCTGCAACTAGTCAAAGCACACCGTGGGTGTACGTTTTCCACCCCCTACTCAGGATGGAGGATGTGACCTTCCTCCCCATCCCCAAGACTCAGACCTGAACACCGCCTGTGATTCTTAACACATGGTTGATAATTCTGAAGCTGCTCCCTCCTCTCACATGGTCACTTAGAAACATCACTGAGCTTTGCAAAAAGCAGAGGAGCCCAGGGTCCATCTTGAAGCAGCTCATTCTTACTCAGCTGGAGACCCAGATGATAAACAGTGTGGTGGTATTCCCGACTGATGCGAGGTCACTGACTTGGGGACTGGAGAAATAAGACTATTAGCTACAAAAGACCTCTCAGGGGAAAGCACAGATTTCCTAGGGAAGCAAATCAACATATGTTTAATAAACTGAAGAAATTACAGGAGGCAGCAACTCGTCTTGAACCGAGCAGGTAGAAGAGAGCTACTAGTATTGAGTCGGACATTAAATCAGGTAGAAAAGATAGAGCAGTGTTGGAGAAGAGGTCAAAAAGGTGAAAAGGTAATTCTGGAGAATGCTGATAATTAAGGGGCAGGAATAAAAGATAAAGTAAGGCCTCCCCAACTCAAGAAACTGTCCTTTCACGCATTTTGTGCTGCCATACTCCCTCCAGGTTTCATTGGGCTCCCTCATAGCACTAAATACCTCACACCCCAAGAGCTAGTGCTCCTGCCTGCGTCCCTCACAGACCCCCGGCTTCTCCGGAACAGGAGGCGTGTGCAATTGGGTGCATCTTCCTGTTCCTAGAGCCTAACATATCACCAATGTTATGGAACAGGCTCAGGAGTTTCCAGAATGAAACAATAAGTGGCAGTCTTATCAAAGAATCCAGGGGAAAAAAGATGCTGGAGAAAGATGATGTGACCACACAGGAGAGAGAGGAAAAAATTAAAACGAGAGAATTTGATTTACAAACTCAACTTGAAGGTCATCGATTTTTCCAGGAAGAGTAGTTTCAGTCAAGTGCTGAGAATAAAACACAATTGCGAGAGAAGGAAACATCTAGGAAGGCTGGAGTAGGAGACGCAAGTAAACCGTGCTTGGGGAAGACTTGGGAGTGTCATTAAGAAAGGATCCAAGACATCAGAGAGTGAAAAAAGTATTCCCATCCCAGTCAAATGGCTAGAGAATCCTTCATAGGGGGAATGTGCCTAAACATAATAAATAAATACATAAATAAATAAATAAATAAATAAATAAACAAAAACTAGTAAATATTAAAATACAAGGCAGCATAGATTACAGTGGAGGCAATGCTGAGCCTGTGGGCTAGAGAGCAAGGGGACTCTGTGAACAGCACAGGGAGCAGAGTGTGAGGTGAGAGCCGGCAGAGCGCTGGAGGAGTTTAGAAGCATTCGGTGAGGAGACGAAGACACAAGTGGTTCAGGACTAGTGAGACGCCCCCACGGCTCCGGGGCGGAGCCAGCACCTGCCACTGTGATCCTCTTCTCTGCATCCGGGTCCAGGGCAGGTTTGTTTGTCTTTTTGGAAAGAGCAGCTGAAGCCTTGAGTATGCTTTTGAGCAGGAACAAGAGATTCATTAAAAGTGAATGGGAGATTTACGATGCAAAAGAGGAAAGATAATCAAATGCTCAAAATCCTGGGAAAGGAGGAAACTTTGGGAGCAGGGTTATCTCCGGAAGGAGGGAGCAGATGGAGCAGCTTTTCACTGTGAGTGGGACGAAGTGTGAGTTTGAGAGGAGAGCTGAGCACGGCGGTAAAGCTGAGGAATGCCCAGTTTTAACTGTTCTCAGAATTAGGGAGGAAGGGTAGGAAGACTGAGAAAAGAAGAAACAGTTCAAAACAACTTCTGCATGTATTTGCAAACTTTAAAAATGAGACAAATGAGTGAAATGACTTCTCAAAAAAAAAGATTACTGTGTAGTATCAAGGGTGAAACTTACAGGGGAAATCACACGTTCATACTGAGGCCAACCCACCGGATTCTGTAATTTTCTCCAGCTATATCCATATTGCCTGAGAACAGAATTAGAGAAAATTGGTAGTTTGGTGGAGCCAGGGTGCAGATTAACCGGTAAACTGAAGCGACTGTTTGAATGGGGTTAGGAAATCGAAAATGAAACAACGGCAGCCTCCGTTATAATTTGGGTATGAAGTGAAACAAGGAAGGGATTAGTAGGTAAGATAAAATGTGATTAAGCAACTGATGTCAGCTCGTAGTCCAAGACAATGTTTAGTAGACCTGAGAGGGATAGAATTTCAAAATACCAGCGTGCGGGGGTGGAACACTTCCGGTTGTTGACAACGTCCATAAATGAAGCCGAAAAAGATTTCAGAGCAGCCTGCTGAAACCGTGAGTTGGGACCCGGAAGGTCCCCAACCTTTCCTCCTCTCTCCAAGAAGGACAGGGGTTGAGTGATAACATTGGGGAGTCAGCTAGGGCCAGCTTCATGTCCGGATGTTTCTTCTTACGTGGGCACCATGGGCAAATTACGTTTTCACGTGTCATGTTTCTTACCTTTAAAATGGGCATGTGTCTATTTCCTCAGATTACGGGCAAGATCACCCAGGATATGAGGGTTTGGTACCGTGGAGGCAGCCGACAGGTGTGTTGGAACGTGAACTCCAGGGCCACACCGCTGGTGCTTGAACCCCAGCTCTGCCACATGCTGCTCTTACAGCCCTGGGCAAATTAACCTCCCCCTGCCTCAGTCTCCTTACATGGGAATCCAAATAATAAGAGTAACGAACTCATAAGGTTGATGTGAGGATTAAGTGCACTGTGTGAAATCGCTGCTCTTAGTTACTGTTTTAACCTGTAAGAATGGCAATGTCATAGAGCTCAACACACAGTGTTGAGTAACTTACACACAGTACCACACATGAACTACATAGTGATCAACAGAAGTTATCAAATAATAGCCACCACTACTACTTTCACCGGTATGACTAATAAAATAAGAATTCCCCAAGATTTGGGGTTAACAATTGGAAAACAGTTCTCAATGAAGGTGGGGCAGTGGAGGGAACATTGGAAAAAATATTAAATTTAAGTTCTTTGTCAATAGAATAAGGTTCTAGAACCCTATTTTGTGATTTTTTCTAGTTTAAACTTACATCCTGAAATTCTGCCCCAATTTGCTTTTCTGGTTTGGGTTCGTCTTCTGGAGCCCCTTTAACACAATGCTTTGGAATCAGTCTTTCTAAAAAGCTGATATGCGTGAACCTTCCTCCCTTGAAAAAAATGAATAAAATTCATACTCCTCAAGTTCATTTTCAAGAGCTGAATTAATCTGGCCCCACACAGTCCCCAAAGCCTATACTGTGCACATCCCCTACCTGGGCTGGCAGCTTCCGTGAAAGCAGCTGGCAGTGAGTGCGATGTACTCACCTCTGCTTCCTGCTCGGCTCCCCCTTCAGGGCTCCTGGGCAGGACCTCCTCCCATCTCCAGGCCCAGATCCATGCGAGCTACTAAGGCACCAGCTTCCCCAGCGCCCTTCTGTGCCTCTCCCACCTGAGCTCCTCGGGCAAAAAGGTCTATAACGTTACCTTTCATTTTGATTTGTGTGTGTGTGTGTGTGTTCTATTTTCTCATGAGTCCGCAGGCTCCTTAAAGATAGGAAGCCTTGAGTCTCTTTGTATCAGCCACTGGGCCACCACAGTTGCCTTGTATAAATTATTATGATGTTTACGGACTGTTGCAATAATTTTGAGATGTCAAAGAATGGAAGGGCTAAAAACAAGGAATGTAAATCTTTGGTACACCAGTAAGTGTAATAAAGACTCTCAATTCAGATGTGAAAAAAATTATATAGTAAACTTTAAAAGAGAAGAAAGAAAAGTTCAACTGCTACCTGGTTTACATCTATACCAGTGTCCGGTCTCTTGGGTTGGGCTTGCAGATGGAGAGATGGGAAGTCGAAAAAGGATCACAAGGGAAAAGGCTTGTTAAGGTAACTGCTCATTTTGTGAGCTATCTTCCTAAGGGAATGGAATATAAGGTTACATGTCCATTATTGACTACAGAGGGAATATGCTAATCAGGCTTCTAGTTCTTTCTCATAAGCCCTGTGGTTAGGTTCAGAAATACTTTATATGCAAGACCATTAGGAAGTTTCTGTAAAATTTTATATTACTATATTAGGAAGCATATTAGAATTTCAACGATAAATAAAATTTTAGAGCTCACATCATAGACTTTGAAAATGATGCGCAGAATGATTAAGTCACAAGCTCAAAGTCAGGTCATTGACTTTCAACTCTTTATTGCATAGCAGTGCTTTTTAAGTCTGGAAAATGGCAAATTATTACATAAGCATTATATTTTCACCTGTGGAGTTTTAGCAAAGGTTTTTTGTTTATTTTAAAAATGAGGTCATTTGGATAGTTTTCTTCCTTTACCTTTTACCTCAGTTCATGGGAATGTAATTACACGTTTTGAGTTAACCAAAAAATTCACTTGTTTTTTTTTTTCATAAGATGGCTCTAGTAGCACTTAGTTGTCTTTAACTTCATTGGAAACAATTTTTTTAAATGTCTATGTGACAGCTCTTGTATTAGCCTACATTTTATAAAAATGTTATCAAAATTGGTGAATTTTGGTGTAGCCATCTTAATATTGAAGATGGAAGGGGGAAAGCAACATTTTCAGCATATTATGCTTTATTATTTCAAGAAAGGTAAAAATGCAACTGAAATGCAAAAGATATTTGTGCAGTGCATGGAGAAGGTGCTGTGGCTGATCGAACGTGTCAAAGGTGGTTTGCAAGGTTTCCTGCTGGAGCTTTCTCACTGGACGACGCTCCAGGGTCAGACAGACCAGATGAAGTTGATGGTGATCAAGTTGAGACATTAATTGAGAACAAGCAATGTCCTACCATATGGGAGATAACGGACATCCTCAAAATATCTAAATCAACAAAGGTGTTGGTAAGAATGAAAAATGTGTCTTTTATTTTATACAAAAAAGCTAAATGGACTTTTGGCCAACCCAATATATACTACACACTCACGTGTACCTACGAGTGAATGATATTAGTTGGCATACAAGCTAAGATGTTATAACAAAGATTCCCAGAGAGAATAGTTCAAATGAAATCGATATTGACGCCTTCCTGTTGCTCCAGTTCGGGTGGTCCAGGCTGGAAGATGACTCTGCTACAAGCCATCATGCCAAGGTCCCTTTCCTTCTGTCTTGACACTGTCACCTCACACAGAACCGTACCCTCCGTGTGTTTGGAGCTGACCACAGCCCAGTGAGTGTTCCAGTTCAGGAGAGGAGGGAAGAGTGGAAACTCGGAACCAGTCTCCTGTCCTCAGCGGGACATACCAACATTTTCAGACATCTTTTCTGCTACTATCACAGCGGTCTGAATTTAGTCATATGGTCAAAATCAGCTGCAGGAAAAGTTGAGAAATGGAAACTAAGAAGCTCTGTGCTCAGCTTGAACTCAGAGGGTCCTAGTAATAAAAGGAGAAAGAGAAAATGGAAACAGCTGATGCATTTAAGCCCAGTAAGCGCTGGTGCACATGCATGCATTTATTAGTGAATTTACTCATGCATTCACTCCAGAAACATTCAACGAGCAGCATAGGACATGGTGGGTGCCAAGAGGGTGCAGAGAGAACAGAAGTGGTCCCGGCCATGAAGCAGCCGACAGTGTAAGGGCGAAATCTGCGCCCACGACAGGGGTCCCTGGTGAGGGCCCACGTGACGAGCGAAAGAGAACACGAGGTCCGAACCGGAAGCTGCAGCGGGTTGGTGGTAACCGCCGCGCTCCTCTGTGTCTCCTTTGTGCCCGTATGTCTGCCTTTCACATTCGCGTTAAGTGAAATGATTTCACCCACTCAACTAAGAGCTTGGTATAAGAAAACAAGGTAAATGTAATGGTCAGGTTGGGAACATTCTAGGAACATGTTAATTTATGAATATTTTAAGAAACACTTTCCCTTAATTATTTTAAATGCTGAGTACTGTTGATGGAGGGCTTCAAATAGACCACTTCGAAATGAGGGCTCCATCCCTTCCTCTGTCCTGGGTTGAGGCCAAGACCCCCCCCTCCACTCGGATGCTCTCCGGGCCTGTCAGACCTTAGTACCTGAGTACCAGCCTTCCCGACCGACCACTGGGAGCCAATAATTAAGCAGGAAAGCCTCCAGCCATATACCCTGCTCCATATTTCATTATCTCCCAACATTGCAACACCCTCCCACATCTTCCTCCAACCAAAAAGAAGATTCGCCTATTTCTTCTCTCTCACCTTTTTTTGGCTCTTTAGAGTCCATCATTTTAAATGACTTAAAATAAATGTTTTCTGAAAGCCACCAAATTGAAAAGGCATCTCCGTAAATCCAGGCACAGTCCTTCCCACAGCACGCCTCCCCCAGTCGCTCAAAACCCTGGAGGCTTCTGGGACCGGGAGCACTGTTCTCTCACTCCTACCCCCTCCTTCCTCCGCCCTCGTGAATAAACAAACAGGATTTCAGTGCTGGTTGTTCTCCCTACCCATCCCCCTCCTCGATGGGCATAGAGTTACGGATCAGGGTGTAGAAAGCAGCACGTGCGCCAAATTAAATAGAGAGGAGAACCCTGGGTGTTCCGAAGAGGACAGGTCTGGACGCAGCGCATCGCAAAGAGCCCGGACGCTTACTTCCGCTGCTGGCCGTCCAAGGTAGTGCACGAACAGCCACGAAGGGGAACTTGCCAGACAGCAAGAAAAGCGTGATGGTGTTAAAGGATATTCCCCAAGCAGTTCAAAACTATCTTCTCAGCTGGTGGCTGACGAAATCAACATTTCCATCACACGTTTCCTTTGTTTTGTACGTTTAAGAAACATTTTAAGACACTATTGCACGATGACCCGCTATAGGCTAGAGACTGCAGTTTCAGACCTCGGTTATTGCACTCACATTACTGATGGCCTCTGTGGTGCTGTGCACCGGGCAGAATGGGAGCGCCGTGATGACACGGGGAGGCATGGTCCTTCATGAAATCGTTGTGAAGTGCATCGGCCACAAGCTTCTTTTCCACTGACCCTGCATGGTTAACGTCTTCTCCACTCACAACAGTTTATTCCTGCACCAGTGACAGAAATTAACACGCCCCTGATGACAGCAGCATTCTTACTTTATCTAACCTTGAGATTCCTAAACGTTTTTAAAATCAACGCCATTCAAGTCGAAACTACGTGCAGTAAAATTCCCCTATTTTGGGTTTGCCAAACGCGCATACCCATGTAACCACCGCCGTAGTCACTCTCGGTTTATCCTATCTGGACCGCTTCAGTGAAGGGCGCACAGCAATGACCACGGGGCGGGGCGGCCACAGACATCAACAGGCCCTCCTAACGTGCTAAGTAGAGTCATTAATGCGAAACGAGTAACTCTAAAGGTGAGGATGTCCCCAACAACCTCACTCCTACTTGTGGGTTGAAAAGGATCCCTGAGAAGGCCACTCGCGGGGAACACGATTGCCAGAGGGCTCGGACACAAGCTGAAAGGTTGAAGTGCCCCCTTCAGCGCTGGCGGCTGGCCGGGCCCCCTCACCCCGGGGGGGGGGGGGGGGGGGGCACTGGGCTCCCCTCTGCGGAGCTGGAGCCCTGCGGGGGCCAGCCCCAGCGGCAGCCTCTCAGCAGTCTCCTGCAGCCAACCCTGCGGACAAGCACGTTGTCCCGCCTGGAGTGTCCTCTTCACCGACACATTCCGAGCTGCTTTGGCCTGGGAGAGAATCTCTGATGACAGATAACTCCAATCTTTTAAGAGAACTCCAAAAAGGAAAACCAGGGAAGGACCCAGAGCGGCCCGTCAGCTCACACGGTGTTGTCAGCTACTTTAGCTGCCTGAGAACCAGCCCTCTCTCGAGTGGAAGAAGTTTCGGCGATAACCTTGTTGGGGAGTGATATCAAAGGACAAAGGCGTCCCTCTTAAATGTGTAACTCAGTACTTCCTATCAGCCCGGTTCACTTCTCCCGCCACTGGGACTCTTGGAACGGAGCGGTGGGGAGTCTCACTTACGCCCGAGACTGGTTTGTGGGGGGGGGAGGGGGACAGAGTGTGTGCACACACGTACAATACAAACCTTGCTTGGGTGCAAAATGTGGGGGATGTTGTTTCAGCGTCCACCAAATTAAGGGGGCAGTGCTTGCTGCACTAAAAATATGTAGTTGCTTTGAGTGAGGTGTTCATCTGGCTCCTCCTGCTTCTCCCATTTTCAGCTGAGCTGTCTAGTTTGTAGTTCAAGGTTGTTTGTCTGCCCTTACCAGGTATTTATTAGCAGTTCTGCAAAGAGCAGGGGCGTTAGCTTAGTAACTGTTTGCGTCACATCCAGCCGCCTTACAGGAAGTAGAGAGAATCCCTCTGGGCAATGTGTGTGATCAGGTTAACAATGAACTATCAATGCCTCCGGTATTTAGAGAATTAGTCAAAAGCATGTGTGTGTGTGTGTGTGTGTGTGTGTGGATTTTTATCCAATTACTTTTTACCTTGTTTTTTTCCTCCTTTTATCTGTATATTCAAAATGCTTTTGCTCTTTGATGTTATTTCTTTAGTTTCTGAAAATTAAAGCTGAAAATTAAGTCTATAATATATCAAAATATTCTCCTGGCTGGCGTAGCTCAGTGGATTGAGCGCGGGCTGGGAACCAAAGTGTCCCAGGTTCGATTCCCAGCCAGGGTACATTCCTGGGTTGCAGGCCATAACCCCCAGCAACCGCACATTGATGATTCTCTCTCCTCTCTCTCTCTCCCTCTCCCTCTCTCTCTCTCTCTCTCTCTCTCTCCCTCCCTCCCTCCCTTCCCTCTCTAGAAATAAATAAATAAAATCTTTTAAAAAAACATTCTTAATGCCTGATGTTTAGAAGTTTGTATCCTCAGACTTTCTATCGTGATTGGTAGACATTTGCCAGACCTTGTGTATTCACCTCTTATAATTATAAAATATAGAGGTCTTACATTTTTATAAAAACAAACCTCAGTTTTAGGTGTAACATATGAGGACTAAGATGATATCATAAGAATATATTTTTCAAACAACAAAGTTTTCTTTAATAATTTTATTGAAAAATTGCTGTTAATAGAGAGATAAAACATGTTAGCATTTCACCTTCTCTCCTCTCATTAGTAAATTAAACTATTTTAAAACAATTAAAATGACTGAGAAGGCACAGGAGCATCATTCACATTTCCTGCATCTGTTACTTTTATAAAATCACCAAGTCGGTGAAACAACGTTCACGTGTTTGGAAAGGTGACTTGACTGTACCCTTAACAGTTCCACTTGAACGCAGAGACCACTAAGTTCCCACAGATGTCTCCTGGTTATCTGGAGTCAACTGTAACAGCCAGTGACAACAGTCCGTGGCCGAACGTGTGAGTGCATCCTCAGGTCACGACAGAAAGGATGGGGCGGGGGATGGGACTTTTTAATTAACCCTTTACCACAATCCAGAGTCCTGACTGTTCTTTCTAATTACCTACCCTCCTTCAATATCCATTCAAGAGATATTTTTGCCCTGGCTGGTGTGGCTCAGTGGATTGAGCATGGGCTGTGAACCAAAGGGTCGCCAGTTCAATTCCCAGTCAGGGCACACGCCTGGGTTGTGGGCCAGGCTCCTGGTGGCAGGTGCACAAGAGGCAACCACACATTGATGTTTCTCTCCCTCTCTGTCTCCCTCTCCTCCTCCCTCTCTTCCTCTCTCTCTGAAAGTAAATAAGCAAAATCTTTAAAGAGAGAGAGAGAGAGAGAGAGATTTTAAATGTCTATCATGTGAAAGACCCCGCTCTCCAGCGAATATGTCCAAAACACTAACACTGACCAAGAAAAACAAACACCATATGATCTCACATGCGGAATCTCGTGAGCTGAATAAACTGACAGACAAACTAGAGTCACAGGTCAGAATCCAAGGAACGGACTGACAGCTGTCAGAGGGGATGGGAGTGTGGGGGCTGGCTGTAAGAAAGAGAGGGATTAGCCAAAGAACGCGTGCTCGTAACCCATGGAAACAGACAACAGCGTGGTGAAGGCCGCAAGGGGGGAGGGGTTGGCAAAGGGGGAGAGAATGATGCCTGGAAGAGTGTCAACAAGAAAAAAGAAAAGAAAAGAATGACATGAGAAAAAAAACAAAAGCAAAAGCCCAATTCTCTTTTGGCTTCCCAGCCACTTTCCCATTTATTTTTGTCACAGTGCGTCCTCCTGAGTCAGCCTTGGAAGTACACCCTCTCTCTGCTCCCCCGCGAGCACAAAGAACCACGGGTCATCACCGTCCCCACCAACGCCTGCTTGAAGTCCCAGAGTGTTTCCGCCGTGACTCAGGGAAAGCCACATCTCTGCCCTGACTCTGGTCGAGAAGAGGATGACTCTCTCTCATTAAAAGCAAAGTGATGGGATGTAGCCTGCCCCAGAGCACTCTCTCAGGGCCCCGAGTATCTCCAGTGACAAATCACTCCCCTCTCCAAGGGGCATCTCTGTGCCATGACTCCACATCACAGGGGAGCGTGAGCGAAAGAGCATCTTCACGCATTTCCTCAGAAAGGGCGAGGTACCCAAAATGCCGTTTCTCTTCTGTGTCCTGGAGCCATTGACTCCTTGACACTCACTCAAAACCACGAGAAGAGTGGATTTGGCGTCATTTTTTACGATCGGCTCAGGAAGGGAAGTGCTTTCTTTTTTAACCCTAACTCTGTTGTCATCACAACCCTTAAATGGTGCTCAAATGTGTCCCTGTTTCCAATAAACACCCTAACCACACTTGTACCCGATATTTCCATTACCTCATATCATTTTATGACCTAGTGTGGACAGAGTAAACAAATATAAAAAACAGTTTGTCAAAGGACTAGTTTTCCATATTCTTTTTTTAATTTTCACCTACAATAACCCAAACTACTGAGAGTGCTTACACATTACAGCTAGCTTTCATAGCTGAAAAATTACTTTTTCTAAAAACACGTTTTTAAGCTGCACTGAATGCTTTCTTCATGTCTCACAAAACCAAGCATAGAATGTCACTTAGCTTCTTCGAATATCAGTAACTTCTGAGTAGCCAAGAGCAACTACAATCCAAGTGCCCGTGACCACGGAAGACCTTTGTTTCATTTCCAAAAATGTAACTACCATTGCTGATATAGGACATTCTTGTTGACTCTTAGTTTTAGGTTGGTGATAGAAAAATAAAACTTACAGAAAGGCCTAAAATATTTAAAAAATAATAAAATTGTTTAAGAATTCTACTACCATTGGGACAATGGTACATACCATACCAAATCATTTCTATCGTCAGAAAGTTTGACCTCATTTCCTCAGAAACCTAACAACGAAGAAACATGTCAGCCTCTGAACAATTTCAGCTGAAGTTTAAATAAAGCAACATTTCTTAAGGTTAGTTAATAATAGCTAGTGATAACTCAAAATAAAAATACTACTCAGATGTTTAAAAAAAAAGTCTTACCCTTTGCAACAGCATGGATGGACCTGGAGGACATTATGCTCAATGAAATAAGCCAGTCAGGGAAACACAAATACCATGTGATCTCACTCATATGTGGGACCTAATGGACAAACAGAACTAACAGGCAAGGCAGAGAAGGACTCACAGACGGAGAGCAGGCTGACAGCCGTCAGAGGGATATTGGGGGGCTGAAAGGTAAAGGTGCAGGGCAAAAGAGAGAGAGAGAGACAGAGAGAGAGACAGAGAGAGGGAGGGAGGACTCATGGACACAGACAACGCTGCGGTGGTTGCCTGGGAGACGGCTGGTGGGGGTGGAGGAGAGCAGAAGGGGCAGGGTGGATGGTGATGGACGGAGACTGGACGCGGGGTGGTGAACACAACACGGGGTACAGGCGACGTGCTGTGGACTTGTGCACCTGACACCTGTGTAACTTTGTTAACCGGTGTCACCCCAGTAACTTCAAAACAAGGGAAAAATAATTTAAAATAGATTACAATTTTGTCCATTTGTATAAAAAGTAAACATACTTAAAATACTTATTCTGAAAAAGCATGGAGACTAAAAATCTTCTGTGTAGAAATTAGCACAGAACATGAAGAATTATTTAGTTCACCTGCAGGAAAATACTGCAGTTATTCCATATAACTCTTGGTCTAGCCAAATATCTGACTTTTTAAAAGTTTGCAACGCAGTACATCTGAACATGCCAACTCTCAATCATGCTTTTTTAGGGAATGAAAAAATAAAGAAACATTAAATACTGCTGCTATCCTAGTTGTCTCAAGCATGTTGAGGAGTGTGAACGCATCCAGACTGCCATGACGATTACTCCGCTGAAATAAATCAAACCACCTCCGCCGACATCAGCTCAAGAACTGCTGTGCACGCATATAAATCAGCTTCCTCAAAGCATCCATACCTTCCTGTAAGTAGGCAATACTCATGAGGACCAACACTGAACCCCACTAATCTGTATAAAAACCTAGTTGGATGAATGTCCCCATCCCTGTTCACAGATGAGGAAACCGAGGCTTGGACAAGATAAACAGCTTGTCCAGCAGCGCTTCCCTGCTAAGGAGCACACCCAGAATCTCAGCTGCGCTCGCCCTGCCACCCAGACTGTGTGTGTGGCCCTGCACCACCTTGCTTCTCGGGACCTTCTCGGGACCTTCTTAGGACCTTCACGAGGCCTAAGGATATTTTTCGGTTTCAAATAAATTTGTAAGTATCACTTATTACTTAGCAGCAATAATATTAAGTGTCACCTTCTGGTTCATACAAAGAGCTGATTTGAAAATGTCACAATCAGTCACATATACGAATGGTTCATCTTTTTCAGAATCCTGCACAAGTAGCATCCCATGTGTCCTTCCAAATCACGTGACTTGGAGAAGGGCACTGACACTGCTGGGCACGTGAAGAGAACGGAGACACGAAAAGCTAAGTAGCCTGGGCAAAGCCACGCACAGACCTACCCGGTGGGGAGTTTGGCCGAGGTTCCTGATGCCTTCTACTTAACATGGGATCTGCATATTTTATAAATAATGGTTGTAAATAATGTTAAGTATCATGGGCTTCTAAGATTCATTGTAAAAGCCACACTTATGAATAGCGTTACAATTGCAAAAACCAAAATAAAATACTGGCCCTACGACATCATCCAAAATATTTGATTTCTATGGCAATAATCCAGGATAATGGTAGAGTTCAAGTAAATAATGCTTCAAACATTGGTTTAGAGAAATTCCTATTTTACTTGTACAAGTTTTTACTTCAGGGCTGATCAGCTAAGATCTAGACCAAATATCTCAAGAATAAATAACTTAATTAGACTTTTTAAGCAATATCCTTCTGTATAACTATTGTCTACAAAAATAAATTTTAAAAAATCCTATGTCAACTGTCTAAATTTAAATGTGTCTTTTTTAAAAAAACCTGCATAAGGATTTCTTTCTATTGACACTGAAAGTGTCAAAGAAAAAAAAGTGCTTCCAACCAAACTCGATTCCATTTTTCCACCAAGAGCAGCAAGCTGAGACACCTTGGCCTACATAACTCATCACCACCCGTGGAAATGCTAGCCGCCCCGGGGCTTGAAAGATGTAGGCAACTTGTTTTCTTTTCAAATCTTTTTCTCTTCAAAAGCTTTAGTACCTAATTAGTAGATATCCCAGAACCTCTCGGGGCAGGTCAGCGTTACCCCTCTGGGAATGTATGCTGTAGGTCCGCTGTAAAATAAAACCTCAAATTAAAAAGTATCGCCTTGCATGACATGGAGGGGCAGTATTGCATTCTCCCTTTGTTCAAGGTCTTCCTCAAGGGGCCCGTGTGTGTCCCCCGATATATCCCGGGCACCCTCTGACAGGGGGGGACCACAGGGTGGGCAGGGGGGTCTGCTTTTCTGCCCCAGCTTGAAAACTTCGGACTGAGAAAAGTCCTCTCAACATCCGAGGTGTTTAAATAATCTGTTGTGCTTATTCGTAAATATTTAGACGGATTTTCCATATGGGAAACGTTATCATCTACTTGGTAAAAATTCGGTGGCGTGTTACTGCCTGTCTTTTTCATTTCATTCATGACGAACTGCTCAGAGACACCCTTTCATTTGCTTCCCGGTTCCTCCACCAGTATCACAGGTGATGAACTTCTGTGGCTCGAAGGCCGTCCCCAGCACCCCTCTGCCCGTGGAAAAGGCAGCGTCCCCAGCACCAGTCTCAGCCGCGTCACTGTGCCTCAGTGGCACTGCACCACCGGAGCTCGGAACTCATGCCCACGATGTGCACTTTGGCTTCATTGTGCAGACTAAGATGATGATGTATGTGTATCGCATACATCGTTTCTTTACCCCCATTCCAAGGGAGAGTTTTTGCAGAATCGGGTCATGCCACCCGCACCCTAAGCGTCTCCCTCAAACACGTGGAAGGACCGTGTTTGACCAAAGGATGAGAACAATACATGGTTTTTATGCGCTTCGTTTTGACTGCTGGTGCGATCCTTGCCATGTCTCAGTTGACCTGGACACACTGCCTGGTACCTTCGGCCCCGTTCTGCTGCCTGTAAAATGAAGATAATACTCCCGGGCTTGTGGACTGCTGTAGAAACACAGGGCGTGCCCGACGGCCCCTTAGAAAACAGGAGGGGCTGCCCACGGCAGTGACTGGCTTAGGCCAGCTCCAGGAGTGAACACGGCGTTTGAAAAGAGGCAGCTGTTGTGCACTTTCTACTCATTATTACAGAAAGTTCATCTATTTTAGGACTAACGAAACAGAACTCAAGTGAGGAATGGATAGCAACACTTGGGATACACTGGTTCCGCACAAAGGAGTGCCCGGAAGTATTGCGTCTATTTCGTGCTGTCCGGACAATGCCGCTTCCTGCCTGGGGCCCACTGCCTGGGGCCCCCCCCCCCCAGGGCCTGTCCCCACCCATCCAGGGGAACGCGGTGGGTTAAGGTTCTGATCTGTCCACAGTGAGGGTGGAGGGGAGTAGCACTTTTCAGCTCATTAGCTTTGAAAGACTAGATCTTTGGCCAAATCTACCAGGTTTTATACCTTGTTGATAATAATCTTTTATTCACTTATTTTCTTTCTCAAAACTAAGCATAGATGATTGAATACGTTAAGAAATCCGTAATAATTATGAAAGAATCAAGTCCCAAATAATTACCAATCTTGACTTACGCTTCCTTATCAGGTCAAAATAAAGAGATTTAAGATTGGCATTCCAAAGCGATGGCATTGCAGGTACATAAAACGTGGGCCCCCCAAATGCTCAGGAACAACTGAGGGCTCCAGAGCAAGTCCCCCGGCCCAAAGACTGGGAAGGCTTCATGTTGGTCTCAAAGCATCAATTTACATAACAAAACCTATAAAGGATCATTTGTAACCCGTTAGGTTATTTCCGTTACAGAGCTGCTTGCTCATCCACATTTTTAAAAGCATGTTATGAAAATGGAATGAAACCTGGTCTATTCTATTTCAAAACAGACTGCATGAAGAGATACCGAGGTGATGAAATGTAGGCCTAGTTCCCTGCAGGGTAGTTCAATGAACACCGAACTAGGCAACACCACCGTGTATGGTTTCCGCTGACTGCGTGCGCCCCCGTACATCTTCGAATGCTGCCAGGCGCGAACCAGGCCTCAGCAAGGTCTGCACGTTTCATCTATGCGGTGCTACGAGACACCACACTGAGTGCCCGAGAATACACAAGGGTGGAAACGCTGTTCCCACGTGCCTCCCTGGGTCACACTGGGAGCCACACCCCAACCCCCTGCTCTGACTACAGGAAGGACTGTCTGGGCTTGGGGTCCCTCCCGGAGGCAAGGGGCCCGGCACAGGGGTTCAGGGGCGGGAGCTTGTCTCAGGGGTCATCTCTGCTCAGGGTTGCCCTTGCCCCTCCTTCTCCACTGACTGCCCCTGGTCTGTGCCTCTGCACCCCACCCCGCCGCTGCCTTCCCAGGCTCCTGCTGGGTAAGGGGAACTGCACCCCAACCTCCACAGGGCGCTGGCTGCCTCGAAGCCGTGCGTTTCCGTCGTCGGAATCTGCTTCCTTTGTCCATGATGGTTTCTGCAGCAAAGCCTGCTGGTCCCTCGTGGTGCAAGTGAGGCTGCTTGCGGCGGGGCAGCCTCCTTCCCCGGGTGCAGCAACGCGGCCAGGCCCAGCCGGGCTCCCAGCTGACAGCAGACTTCCTGGAGGGGAGCGGGAGTGTCTTTGAAGAAACCCACAGCCCTACCTACCATCCGCTTTGCATCTGCCCGAAGCCGGATTACCATCTGGGGTCACGTGCTCTCCCTCGTGGCTCCGCGGGCCTCCGGAGGGACGAGGTCGGCCGGGCAGCTGTGTCGGGGCCCTCCGCCTTCCAGACGAGTAAGCCGTTCCCAGAACGCTCTGTGCCACCTAGAGGCCGCTCCGCCCAGAGCATCCGGCGTGCAGCCCTGGGAGCAGGCTTTGCCGGAGCCTGCACCAGCCTCGCACTCTGACCTCTGACCCAGGCCAAGGCCCTTCCACAGAGGGAGATGGGCCCACAACACAAGTGCACTAACAGCAGATGGGAATGCGGAGGATGAAGCTGAACTTGAGGTTGTGCGGAGGAAGAGGCCTGTCGGTGGAGTCCTGCAGGGTGAAGGCAGTCCCAGACCAGCAGATAAGAAGGGAAGAGGTTTCCCGTGGGAAGGGGCGAGACGGGAAGAAGGCGGCTGGGCGCGGGGAGGGTAAGCACCCGGAGACAGCGGGTTGGCGCAGCAGCAGGAGAAAGAAGACGGGACACAAAACAGCCTCTTGAATACCTCCTTCGTCCGCACGGTGCAGATATTTAAGAGATAAAAACGTATTTGTAAACATGAAGCATAACCCTTCTAGTGAATTTTAAACATTTGCGATACACTGTTGGGTTAAAATGGTTTAAAACTGCTGTGTACACTGTGATCTCCATTGTGGAAAAATATGGGAATAATATTTGGATAGAAAGAGTTGAAAGCAGATGTTCAGAATCACTATCTCTGAGTGCTAGAAATATGATAGCATTTTATTCTTTTTTTCCTATTTTCTTTATTTTTATTTATGTGGCTCTTGCGATGTTGTCAAAGAAACGTGTATGAATTGTGGGTTTTAAATGATGCCAGCAAAAATACGCGAACAGAGGTGGGGTGGTTTCTCAGTATCAATTTTCTGTAACTGGAGATCACCCCTAATTTTTTAATTTTTACAAGGACATATTAGTAGTGCAGAAAACAATATTTTAATATGCGTGCATAATTGATGTACATATATACACAATATTTATGATGCGCCTTTATTAGCATGTAAATAGTAAAACTGACAAATGTGGAAAAAGAAGAAATTCAAACAATGGCAATGAACTTCTACAAGTTTGAATCCTGATGGAGTTATAGAAATCCCCAACCCAGAAGATGAGGCCAGCCTTAGTATAAAGACGTGTCGGTGGCCATTGAGAAGTTCTGGGGAAGGTTCTCTAATATAAAACATCTCTTCCTTTCATTTGTGCTCTTTGCTGGCAAAAAAAATGCTTACTCTTGACCCCACTTTTGAAGGCGGGCGTTAAACTCTTAAGTGTTCCGGAGATGAGCAGCGCGTGGGGGGTGGGGGTGGGGGCGGGGGCGCGCGGGTATGCGCTCCCACACCCAGCGCTGGCTCCCGGCTTTCTGCTGGTGGAAGGCAGGGGAGGCGGGCGCGGGAAGCCGGGCTGTGATCGGGCAGAGGAGAGGGCAGGCGCAGAAGCTAACGCTGCCTGTGCTGGAGCCTCCGGTCGCCAGGCTCCGAGCTCCCTGGGCAGGAACCGCGTCCTGCTTACCTCCCCGTCAATCTGCCGCCCCGGCCGGCCAGCAGCGGTGTCAGTCAGGAGCCTGGCGGGAAGCAGAGAAGGGAGGGAGAAAGGGGAGGGAGGCGGAGAGCAACGATGGACAGTTCAGGAAAATGCTGAGGATCTGGATGCATGCAGAGGCTGCAGTGCCCCTGGGAAGGGGCTGTCGGAAGGAGAATCATCCTCAGGGTTTCCCCAGTCCTGGCGGGTTGGGGGGCAGCTCCTAACCACATCTCTCCAGGAGCCGGTGCAGGACGAACCCAGGGAGACAGGAGAACGCTGAAGAGAATGGGTTTCACCAACACAGAGTGAAACACACACACACACACACACACACACACACACACCAACACACAAGGTAGAATGAGGAAGGGAGGGAGGGAGGAAGGAAGGAAGGGAGGCAGGAAGGAAGGAAGGGAGGGAGGGAGGTAGGGAGGGAGGGAGGAAGGGAAGGGAGGGAGGAAGGGAAGAAGGGAGGGAGAAGCAGAGAAATCCTTTCTGCCCCAGCAAAATGAGTTTAAAACTCAACATAGTTACTTCCCATGATAACACAGTTCAGTGATATTTAGTGGACTCTAACTGAGATCTTGTAAAAAATCTCGCTGGCTAGGTTTCTTTTTCCTCTCAAAGGAAAACTATGTAAGAACTTAGGGTGGATTGGAGCAGGGGTGAAGATGGCAAAGGCATTTTCTCAGCCACTCGAGGTTTCCTGGCGAGCGAGCAGGGCCGCCGCAGGACACGCGTGCAGTCTGCGGCGAGGCTCCCGGGAGGCCGCGCGCTCGCGCCGCCACTCACTGCCCTCACTAGGCCGCCGCGCGGGTGCCTGGCCCTGTGCCGACTCCGAAATGCGGGGATCAGAAGTTCGCACATTACTACCCCTCTCAGATGTAGCCAGTTGAGACTCTTTATCCAGTCTCAATACAGGCCTTTTTTCCAGCACGCAGTCATGCCCGCTATAAAGACCATTCGACACACACGAAAAAAATGTATCTTAGAACTGACACATTAAGGAGATCTGATCCACACTATAAAAGGGGGAGCTTTGATCAAAAACAGTTATCTAATGCCACTTAAATTATTTCTTGCACAAAAATTCGAACTAAATCTCGTGTTATAAAAGCACTTCTGTGGTCAAAGTGAGTTGCATCTGTATAAGTAATAAACAAACTCATTTTCAGTACTGTCCGTATAATTTTCCTCTCAAAAATCTAAAAGCCAGTGTTTTGTGTTTATAAAGAGAGTATATACAGATTCGGACAGATGCTGGGTAGGTGGTAGATAGACGCAGAGGCAGGTCGAGAAGCGGGACAGCACGTGGGCTGCATTATTATTCACATCTAGCACAAGAAAAGAGGGAGCAATAGCATTTTGTGGCCCAGACAAATGGAACACACAAGGTAAGGACGTCTGTTAGGTGAATGTCTCATCAAAAGGAGAGAAGAAAGAAAAGAAACCTGACAATTTTTCAGTGCTTTTACAGAATTAAAAAGTACAATCTTATGAGTTGAAATAAGTGCACATTGGGTGCTTAGATTCAAACACAAATTGTCATGCTTACTTCAGTAGTTTAAAACACTACACAACCCATAAAACCATTTAACTCAGGTATGAAAGGATAGTCGCCGTTCAAAAAGAAAACTACACAAATTGATTTTATCCATGTTTTCAAGATATTTTTTCTTTGTCTTCCATGTGTTTGCTATTTCAGATTTAAGTCCTTCTTCAAATTCCAAAACTGGCAATAGACAGAGTTTGCTTGTGTCTAGTTTCAAAGATGGCCTTTTTTTTCTTTTCTTTTCTTCCCTTTCCTTTCTTTTCTTTCTCTTTTCTTCTTTATGCACAAAATGTCTGCCCAGCCTGAAAATGATGCAGATCATGTTTCCGTGTCTGTTAGGTGGCGCTTACCGAGCAGTCTGGCTCTGGGCAGGGATTTCCCAACTGCTCGCCGTGGTGGAATTACAGTCGGGGTTCCGAGTGGGGTGAGTGGGGGGCAGTCTTTGTCCCGCTGCATTCAAAATTGCATCTAATCTTATCAAGGCGCTCGTCATTGTTTCTGGCGGCCGGGAGCAGGTACAGTACCGCTTTTGTTCGAGCCAGTAGCTTTGCTGAATAAAGTGGAGGGAAAAGCCAAGACTAAATAATATTCTTTCAGGATCTCATGTGCTGATTGAAACAATGCTTTGAAAGAGAACGAGAGGATGGTGGGGGGTGGGAAGAGAGACAGGTAAAGTCACAACAGAAAAGTATCGATGTGGTCAGAGAAGAAGCAGAGGCTGACAGATGAGGTAAAAACTGTTACAGAAAAATAAAACTGCCCGAAAATGCTAGAATTCTTACCCCTTAAAATGCACTGGCTGGTTTTCTTTGCCATCGTATAATCATAAAATCCAGGAAACATACTTTGTTGAACTCTTCTGTTTGGGAGAACTGAAAGCTGGAGCAAGACTACTTTTTTAAAAATAGCACAGCGCCACGAGGCATATTTTGTCTTGCACAAATAAATATTGCTAAACCCCGCTTGTGCCTGGAGTCTCCCATTGATGGTCCTGTCTTTCTAATATGCTAACATGTACGCTGAAGAGTCTGTCGCGACACTTGAGGTTGCCATAAACCGAAGACAAGTAAGTGGTAATAAATCCAAGTTCAAAAAGCTTGTCCTGACCAGCTTTGAACAAAGCGGAGACACTGTAATTCTAACAACCAGAGCAGCATAATTATCAGCAAGAAAAGAACCCCCAGTTTTTCATGTGTCAATAGAGATCGCAAGTTAATTCAGACAGAAAACACTGGCATTAAGATGTACAAGAGATCCCATTATTGTAATTTGCAAATGAAGACGAAGGGTAACTTGTCAAACGTGTTCGGTCTTAAAATCTGGTCAGTCAACCTCAGCGTCTCCTAGACATACCCTGGAAGGTAAAGTTTCTAACCAAAATGACTGGCTTGGGTTTTTGTCATTTATAAATCAGAACACTTTTTCTGAAGCACAAAAAATTTTTTTCACTATGTGCTTGCAGAATAGTAAAAGACAAAATAATTGAGCGTCTTGATGGTTAACAATCATATGGGAACTTTATTGTCTATGATTCTCATCTTTTGTAGTTTCCATGTATATAATTATAATATTCCATTTTAATATGATCAAGAAAGTACCTCAAGCTGTGTGTTATGGAAAATACAAATTTGGATCAAATACATTTGAGTGATATGCCTTTTCTCCATATTATACTTAACTTAAACAGACAACTATTCTGACCTTTTTCAAAATAGTGGCGAAAGAGAGTAAAGGTACCAAAACTACTATAATGTAACAGATTCTAAAATTGCAAAGGTGCGTTTTTTATTTTGATAGATCACAGTAGTATATGGCTAAAATTAACATTTAGATTACTTTTGATAGATTAAAATCAAACGCATACTCATCGAATATTTCAAAATTATGCTGTCCGTGTTTCGGCTCTCAGGTTACTCCTACATCCATACGTTGTATAGATCATCATGGAATTATCGGACTAATAGTTGTCATGCAACCATCGTGCTAAGTTACTAAAATGAGCTGTAATCATGATTTCATAATAGTTTTCTTTAAAGCAACGACACTCAGATAGTCTATATACATTTTGTCATTTGATTGCATCTCAAGTAACTTATTAAAAATAGTCAAGTGTCCCCTATGTAAATGGATCACTCATTAATATAAAAGCGTGTGTAAACTGCCTTCATGCCTTTGCATTCGCTTCAGTTTTTCAGGCAGGAAACTTCCTCACATTTCGTGATCGCCATCAAGATCACCTACTGCTATTAATGTGACATTATCTTTTATCATTTGATTCGAGAAATCAAGAAAAAGGACACATGCATTTATAAAAGCCAGCTTACTGCATTTTCCATTAGTAAATTTCAAAATGGAGTTTTAAAAATTATGTGGTGGCCCCTTAAAATGTCCTTTTTCTGCTCCACTTTTATCCTAGGTTTTCCCCCCTGCTCCTGGAAACCCGTGCTCTCTCTGCGGCGGTGGGCGTGGTTTCGACGTCCAGCCAGCCACCCCGGCGGGGCCCCAGGAGCTGTGCCGCTGTGGTTCTCCCTGCTGGTCCCAGGAAATGACGACGCTCTCACCATAAACTTTTTATGTAAATAGGAAGTGGTGGGATACTAGTTCTTATTTGCTTACCAGTTTCCAAATTATGTGTTTATTTTTACCTTCCTTGAATCATTCCTGTAATTTTATTAAATAAGTTATATTTCCACTCTCCCTGCTCCCCAAACTGATCTTATACTCGGTGTTAACGACAAGCCAGGGCTTTAGGGACGAGGCAGAAATGAGAGAGCAGGAGGGAGAGAGAGTCCCTAAAAATAAGAGTTGGCGGGGGGGGGGGGGGGGGGGGGGGGGGGGGTTGCCCGAGGGAATTTACCTCTTATGGATGTCGTTAATTCTGCTCACTCACCAGCTTGAAGCATCTGCTACTTGTCTGTTCTTCTGTTCCTCAGCGGCCCCTTTCCCACTCAGTTCTGCACCACGGAGCTCAGTTCGGGGTGGTCAGAATGGGCCGGGGATTCATTACAACCCAGGCGAAGTCAGGGAAGTAAGTTCACATCAGCTTTTTCTGCCCCGAGTCCTCCATACAGTGGTCCATGTGCCTTCATCCATGTGTAGTTATGCTATATTTCGTCCAGAGATGGTTAAATCTGATCATCGTTTGAAAATAAGGAAACTGACACACAAGAAAATGAACTGCTTTCATCATAAGCTATGGAAATCCGGGATATCACCCTGAGGGTTAAATTGAAACTCAGCTCCTAAGAGGTAAGCTAATTGTTTGACTATCTTGCAGTTTGGGGTGAAAGGGAAACTTCCAATTTTTAAAAAGCTTCTTTCCCTTCAGGTATCCTTAAATTATGTGCTTGAACGGGTAGCTGGTTTTGTTGTCTGCCCATTTACTAATTCCTATGAAATGTTCCTCTCCTAGAACAGGGGCCATGTTTCCAGGGGTCCTGTGGCCATAGGACCCCTCTGCTGGGCACCGGGGCCTCCCGCCTGTCCCACACAGGGACCCTGCTCCCACGGCGACCATCATAAGAGTCACATGTGCTCAAAGAATAGGCAAAACTGTAGGTGCCTTCTTAAGGCTTTTTGACCTGGTTAGAGAAAAGCTTGTTTTTTTACAGAGCTTTTTACTTATGAACAGTCGATGACAACATTTTCTCATCATGTGCTCCAAGTGCCCTCTGTCCCTGCAGAGTTTCTCAGGCTGAGACTCCCCAACCAGGGCCCTGTCTGGGCCCCCACCCCCTTCCTTCTGAGCCACTGGGCCCCGCTGTGGTGGCCAGGAGCTTCGCGTGGCCAGCCACAGGCTCCTCCATGCTCTGCCTCTGTCAAATTCAAGAAACTCAAAAAGAGGGAAGTAAAGCTGGCCCACAGGCTCTACCCATTTGGCCTTTGTAGTGCATTAATATTATTCCGTTACAATGTGAGCAAGTGATTCAACAGGCTGGTCTGGGGACCTAGGCCCTTCATTCCTACCCGCACGGAAAACTGTACATAGTCTGAGTCCCCACCAAACGATGAAGAATTGTTTTGCACCAAACCCCATTCATAAACTGGAAATATGCATTCCAAGGGAATATAACAATAACAAAAATTCCAAACTAAAACATACAGTGCTAATGCGCAGGCACGCTACTGACAGAGTACGTGCAAATGTAAGCAGCCAAGAGCGTCCAAACAGCCAAGAGCTGTGCTGGTGTAAAGGATGTTGTCGGCCAGGCCAGGAGATCAGGAGGTAAAAAGGCAAAAACTAAAACCCCGAGTCACTGTCTTTAGCTGGAGAAGGAGACTGTCTTCTGTTCTTCATTAACGTGGGTTTTAGCGAGTCAGGGAATTTCCTAATGTGAAACCTACTCACGGAAATGCCAGATAAAGAGTGTCACCAAACTGGGCGAATGCTCGGTGACACAGCAACTATGTAATGCACAGGGTTGATTTCACGAGAAACCTACTTATAGATCTACTTAATGTTCCATTTATTGCAAGATTTTTCTTGTTGCAATAGGATTTCTTGTTCCATATCTTTAACACAAGTTTGTTTTATAGTTTTTGTCCAGTTTCAGACACAGGCCTCTATTTCCCAAGGAAACTAGCTTCCAGAATGATTGATCATACTTAATGATACATTTCAGTCCTGGTGAGTTGAAAATATAAGCTGTGCATTTCTTCTCTTTTCCACAAAGGTAGTGTTTTATCAGAACTTCCTGAGATGACTTCTGTTCAGTTTCACGATATCAACATCATCAAAGAAAATAGGTTGCCTGATTTAAAAGCCACTGAAAGTCGAAATTATTTCTCTATTATTACAACATTACATTTCTCCAGGGTGATGTTTATCAGACAGATGTGCCACAGCAGGCCGGTTTGATCCAGCAAAGCACGGAGAGGCTGCCCCCGCGGATGGCCGCTGAAGGGGTTCCGTGCGTCAGTGGGGACCAACGACGGCCAAGTTACAACTGCTTCCCCGCAGGAAAAGCTGGGCCAGACCAACTCCAAATGCTATTTTCAGCCTGAGAACATGAAAGGGAGGAAGAAGTACTTTTGAGCTGCATGGAGCCGAGCGAGGGCTTCGGGAATCGTGGATTTACTTTGGTGGCTGCTCGTAAGTGCCCGGCGCGGTCTGATCGGGGTGGGAATGGACGGTCAGCCGGGAGAAGACAGATTCAGCAGATGAATTATTTTATGTTGGTTCACTTGTATTCTTGTTTTCTTCTTCATTGCTTCCTACCTTATTTTACAAAATATTTCACCTTGCTGATCTGAAGTTGCTGAGCTCTGCTGAATGAAGCCTTCTTTCTGATGGACACAGCCACGTGGTCTGGCCTGTGAGCCGGGTTTGAGTCCCGCCGCCGGGGCGGCGAGAAGCTGAAGGAGCCAGCCTGCTGCCAGGGGGGTTGGGCTTTCCGCGCCAGCAAGCGGCCCGTCTCTGGCTTCTTCGCAAAACCAAATGCAGTGGAGAACCTTCTGGCGAAGCTTCCCCATGACCCCCAGAACTCTGATTGCCTACTTTGCACGTCTCCTGACTTCGTATTATTTAGACTCTCTCTGAAGGAAATAAAGATCCCTTTTAATAAAACTTTTTAAAATTTATTTATTTTATTGTTGTTCAGGTACAGTTGTCTCCACCTTCCCCCTGCCACTCCCCACCCAGCCCCGCCCATTCCTGCCTCCCACCCACAATCCTACCCCCTTCGGCTTTGTCGGTATGTCCTTTATATATTAAAACTTAACCTTCAAAATTATAACAAAATGGTTCATGCTGGTGTGGCTCAGTGGATTAGCACCAGCCTGTGAACCGAAAGGTCGCCGGTTCGATTCCCAGTCAGTGCACATGCCTGGGTTGTGGGCTCCGTCCCTGGTGTTGGAGGCCTCTGAAAGGCCACCAACTGATGTTTCTCTCACACATCAATGTTTTTTTTTTCTCTTTCTCCCTCCCATCCCCTCTCTCTGAAAATAAATAAACGATTTTTAATGTTATTTAAAAATGTTTATTTTTCAGTCTAAAAGGAAATGTATGTCAATTCTCAAGGTCATTGAAACATTACCAAAATTATATTTTATAAAATAGCTGGTTGACGAACTAGAAATAGAAGAGGTTGTTCCTTCTCTCCCCCCGCCCCCAACTAACACCCTCACAGCATTTGACACCCCATCAGTCCGAAGCCATGAAGCCTTCGGGAAAAATTTAGTGTAAACACTTGAAGGGGCTCAGCAAAAAATAATAGAAAAACCTTGCAATTGCTGTGGTTTGGAAGAATATACCCGTCTTACCCAGAGGACGTCATGAATGCTCCCCTCATCTCCTGGTCTTTAAAGACACATTGACAGCTTTTCTAATTTCCCTTAATCAGCGTTAATTTCTTAGAAATTTTAGTGGATAGAACAACTGTATTGGGAAAAGATAAAAAGAATCATTTAGAAGGGTTTTTATCCCCTTCTTTCTTCCACTCCATCTCTAAAATATAAGGCCTGGAGAGTGATCGCGTACTGAGTTCCAGTAGTGTTTGCTGTTCACCCACCCAATTGTTCACCAAAGGGCAATACCAAGAAGGAAAGACCGAGAAGTCTGGTTTTGATCACTCAAACCCTCTATGCTGTCGTCTGTTCTGTCGCGCAGGTGGTGGTCAGGGACTGTCAGAGTGCGGACGGGGGAGCTGAGGCCCCGGACGCTCCTCACGCAGCATTTGGTGGCGGGGAGCCAAGACGGTTCGGTTTTGCGGTGCAAGCAGGGGCTGAAACAGATGAACCTGTTATTGTGTTCCTGGAGGAAATAACCCTCGGGCGAGGCTAGGTTCGCCTGGGCACAGATACCATGTACCCCGGGACCTGAAGCCGGGCGGGCGGCCCCAGACGGATGCCCTCTCTCCATCAGCAGCTTCCGGCCATGGCTGTGCAACATTTCATAGAAATGGGCATATGTGGCAGATTTTAAGGGCAAATGAGACACTCACCATCCCTTACAAGACTTTCCTTCTACGTGAGACGTGAGCGGTGAAAGCACAGTGGATCCATATGTGTTTGGGAGGTTTTTCTCGAATAACTAAACTTGGTCAAGCTATATCTGATTTCAGGTGACCTCCGAACTGATTTCCAGAAGGAATAAAAATCTCAACTCGTACCTGCTTTGGGCCCAGAGAGTTACTGCATTGGGTCCGAGTTCTGGCTCCACCATCAACTGACTCAGAAAATATTCGTAGAAAGCCAATGATCCTCCAGGCATGATCGTTAGCAGTGGATAGCCACAGTGAATAAGATGAGGGTCCTGGGGACATCAGAGGCTATTTAAAGAGTCAGGTAAAGCCCTGGCTGGCGTAGCTCAGTGGATTGAGCTCGGGCTGTGAACCAAAGTGTCGCAGGTTCGATTCCCTGTCAGGGTACATGCCTGGGTTGCAGGCCGTGACCCCCAGCAACTGCACATTGATGTTTCTCTCTCTCTTTCTCTCTATCTCCCTCCCTTCCCTCTCTAAAAATAAATAAATAAAATCTTAGAAAAAAAAAGAGTCCGGTGAACAAGTAGGCAATTACGGTACAGGGTAACAGAGGCTGTGACAGAGCAGTACGGTTTAGTGAGCCCCTGGCAAGAGCACAGTGTCGTTTTCTACGGCTGCTGGAACAAAGTGCCGTCATTCAGTGGCTTAAAGCTACACGGTTATTGCATTACACTCGGAGGGTGCAGCGAGTCTGACCTGTGTCTCCCGGGGCTCAAATCCGGTGTCAGTGGGACTACATGCCTTCGGAGGGTCTGGGGGAGGACCCATTCCCTAGCCTTCTCCAACTTTTGGGGCACCCGCGTGCTGTAGCTTGTGGCCACTTCTGGCCTTCGGCGACACCCACAACCAGTGGAGTCTTTCCCACGCTGCATCTCCGGCACTGATTCTCCTGTCTATGCCACTTATAAGTATCCTTGCGAATACATTGCGCCCCTCCCCCAAGTGGTCCAAGACCGTCTCTCCCTGCTCAGCAGCCTTGCTTTCTCCCTGCCAGGCCGCATCACGTGTCCACAAGCTGCAGGAATAGGAGCCAGAGAGCGGACATCTTGGGGGGCCATTCCTGTACCTGTTATAAGCACCTCCCCAGACCCCGAGACAGGAGGTGGGGAGGAGAGAAGCCTTCTCAGACGATTGGATATGCGATAAGACTCGAAGGGTCAAGAGAATTTAGGAAGATCAAGAAGGGATTTAGAGGAGCTATGGGCGGGCTGCTGTGCTGTGATTGTAGGAGCAGCAGGTACGGGGCCGTGGAGGCGGGTGGTGAGAACTCGGCCCATGGGGAGATGTGAGAAAAACTCCGAGCGTGGTTCGAGCAGAGACTGTGCAGGTGAGAGGCCTGTCTGGCAGGAGACAGAGCCCGTGAGTAAGCGGCTGTGCAAGACCTTGGGAAAAGACAGTGTGAGCAGGAAAGTACATTACTGGAACCCAGACAGGCTCGGGGGAGGGAGCGGTTAACAGAATGGAAAAAAAAAAAAACCACTGCAGCCTGGAGTAGAGGGACCCAGAGGATGACCTGGGCACCTCTGGATTGAGGAAGTCATAGCCACGTGACGGACGGGCACCCTCCTCTCAAAGTGACTTCCTTAGAGTTCTGATGGGCGCTAGGAAAGTGCAGGGTGCCAAAAGCACCCATCAGGAGCGCTGCACTTAGCCGTGGGTCAGGGAGACTTGGGGGGAAACACTGAAGCCGAGATCTGAAGGCTAAGGGAGAAAGGCCTGGGGGGAGGCGTGGCCCTTCCGGGCAGAGAGAGGAGCAGACACGTGGGCCGCGTGGGAAGGAGCACACCGCGTTCCCAAAGCGGAAGGGCCTGTGCCGTGGAGGGAGAGAGAAGACAGGGCCCAGGGGAATCGACAAGTCGAGGCGGTGCGTGCACGGGTGGGGTGGGCGCAGCCCCAGCGCTCCCTCTGGTCTGGGATGGACTGGAAAGTTCATCCTGAGAGCAGTGAGATGCTCCTCACGGTTCCAGCAAAAGGCTGGCATCAAATAATCCTGTTACGGAGACCACCTGGTTGCAGCGTGAAGAACACATCCAGGGGGTAAAAACGACCTACCGTTGAGAGAGCACGGTGGCCGGCTCAGACAGAAACACTGTCCGGACCAGAAAGAGAGGCAATTGCTACAAGGCAGAACTGATGAGGTTGGTTCTGCCATCCAGAGAAGCAGCGTAGTTCATCCCTGGGGAGGTGGCTGTTTTGTTTTTTGGTTTGTTTGGGGGGTTTCATTGTTGTGGGGTTTTTTTAAAGATGTTTTTAAAAAATTGTCTTCCTGGTTCAAGCTGTTTCCTTTGGTTGCAAAAGTCAGGTCCCTGGCCGGGGTGATGGGGGCTGGGTGGGTGGTGCGAGACGGTAAGTCCCAGGGAGGTCCGCGCCAGCCTGGAAAACCTAATCAGTGATTCCGCCGCAACTCTGCAGTCACAGAAGGGAATGGGACATATGACAGTGATCCCTTCATAAGGCACAGAAATGCAGAATTGCTATGTTGTGAGCCTGAAATTGAGAGAATATTATAAGGCAGTTATACTTCAGCGATTAAAAAAAAAGTTGCACTGTGGCCTGCATGAAAAAGTCAGAAGAATGCGGCTTTGCTGCAGGCATCCCAGGAGAGGGGCCGGCAGGGAAGATGAGGAGTTGCCAGGAAGATCCAGGCAGAAAGAAAGAGGCTCCTGGCCCCTGGCTGGAGGCTGGAGCTCGCGAGGGCATGTAGCCACAAAAGTGTCCCATGGAGGGACGAGCGAAGCTGACAGGTCACTCGAAATGCTCACGTGTGTCCCTGCCATTAGTGTTGAAGCAATGCAATGACCTTCTACAGCCCTCAGATCTGTAGGGAAAGGCTGCCGCACATGAACTTCAGTTTGTGGGTGTTTGCGAGGGTTCAGGAAGCGGGAGCAGCACCCCCACTGGGCCAGCGCAGGCAGGGAGCGCCCATAGGACCGCAGGGCGACAGCCAACAGCAAGCAACAGAGAGACGGACACAAACGTGCGTGCCCTTAAAAAACCCAGAAAGATGGGGAAGGATTCCAGGCTTTCCACGATGGAGTTCTACCTTTGATCGATGCAGGAAAGTTAAGGATGACCGTGGGAAGCTTGCAGGCAGAAAAGCAGGGGACATCTGGATTATAGTTATTTACGTATGAGGTTAAAACGCAACACAACAGACCGGATGGCTACTACTATTTAATGTTCACTGCGCACCAAGCAAAGTCTTGACAATATTTTGTAGGAATTTCCCATTGGGGCTATTCTCCCAGATGTAGCTAATAGTTTACTGAATAAAGAGATATACTGAAGTTTCATAAGTTGTGTAACACACAAAAATGAAATCTAATATTATCAGAAATGTTGACCTGTCAAAATGCATCAATATGGGGCAAAGAGGCACGCTGTGACATCGGTCTGCTGCTTGTGACATCGGTCTGCTGCTTTTTCCAGCAAACCCTGGTGCCGTGGCCCCAAAGCCCGCCCTTGGTGGTTGGTGGGTGGGGACTGCCCCAGAAATGGGGACCAAGGTGAGTGTCACCAAGAAAGGAGCCTCCTATCATGTGGTCTTTATTAAAATACCAAGACACAGGAAAATTTGAACAAAACACTTCTATTCCAGGGACTTGCCTAAACTTTTTTTTCTCTTCCTTTTTCTTTTCTCAGTTCCCTTGAGTTTACAGAAGGATTTCACCTGCTTTTGCAGATTCACTGGCCACAATGATGAGGGCATATGAGGCCAGCTGTTACCCAAGAGCTTCCATGAGCTTCTGCAATAAAATATGCACCCATAAAAGCAAAATAAAACTTCGGGATGTTCTGTGTGGAACATTTTGCTAAACCTAAGTGGTCATAGCTATCTAGATACATCATAGCAAAAAAAAATTTAATTAAAAAATTATCTAGATAATTGTGGAAAAGGCAGAATCTCCCTTCCTTCCCTCCATTGTGTTAGGTAAGGCTTGCTAGGATGTGTGTATTCATGGAAAATGCCAACTCTTGACTTCATTATGTTTTCTGCTCACCTGGGATTGTTTAAGACTTTCGCAGTCTAGTGTGAAGCTCCAAGCTAAAGAAATGTAAATGGTGTTTTTTTTCCTGCAAGTGCTGTCTTCTTTCATTTTCCTCCAGTTATTTATATTTCAAAATGCTCAGCTCAATAATGATAGAGGTTTCCATAAAAAAGCAGGTTTCCATGACATCAGTTCTACAAAAGGCACAAATAAATTATTTGGTGAGGCAATATTATCTTTGCCTCTGCCACTGCACCTACACAACTCCGCCTGAGCCAGGACCTGGCACAGGACAGGCGGGCAGCCGCTGAGTCTCCTCGGTCAGGTGGGAATGGCCAGGAGTCGGCCGTGGGCCCACGCGTGCACGAGACGTGAAAGACAAGACACGTTGTGTAATAGGGGCTTTGTTTTGTAAGCATACACATTTGTATTGTTTTAAGCAGGATTGTATTCTGCTATAAAGTTTGTGGTGCCAAAAACCCCACTGCTGTCATTCTCTGATCACTCACGGGCCAGAGGAAGTATTAGCATTGAAAGGATTCTGTTTCCCAAGAAAATCATTGTCTACTACACCACCGAGGGTTGATTTTCTTAATCCTCATGTAGTGTCAATTTAGTCAAGAAGACTAGATTACCCTGGCTGGCGTAGCTCAGTGGACTGAGTGCGGGCTGTGAACCAAAGTGTCACAGGTTCGATTCCCAGTCAGGGCACATGCCTGGGTTGCAGGCCATGACCCCCAACAACCACACATTGATGTTTCTCTCTCTCTCACTCTCTCCCTTCCCTCTCTAAAAATAAATAAATAAAATCTAAAAAAAAAGAAGACTAGATTATCCTTTCTTAATTAGTTTAACTAATTTCCTCCAAATTAGTTTGGTTATAGAATTCTTACAAAACTCTATTGTACACAGTCATCTTTTTTGACAATAAAGAAGATGGTCAAAATTAAAGCCATCTTACTTCACCCTTAAGGTGGCTCGTGGGTGCTCAGCTCCGGTGACCCAACTCACAGGCATCCTAAACTCAGGCATGTTGTGATCTCATTATTCTCATGAGAACTCAAAGCAGCTGATTAGCATTGTCTATAGGTCCACGGTTCCCACACTGGACAGTGCAGCAGAATGATCTGGAACGCTTGTGAAAACATTTGCTGCATTGTGCTCCTGGAGGGTCTCATTCTGTGAGCCCCGGGCAAGGTCGCCACCAGGCTGGTGTGCTGGCACGTGGACCACTCTTCAACAGCCGCGGTCATAGGTCAGGTTTCTGAAAACAACGACGTGAGGGCCCAATCCAGGAAACAGGCTTGGTTCTTGTTGGGTCCTCAAGCTAAGACTGGTTTTCGTTTTGAATAGTGAAAAAAATAAAAAGACGAAATTTCGTGACACCTAATAGTCATGTAAGAGCCCAATTTCAGAATCCCTGTGTAAAGTTTCATTGAAACACAGCACACACGTCTCATGGGTGTATTGGCAGTTCCTGCTTTCACGCTACGACGGCAGAGTGCGCTCATTATGAAAGAGACAGCATGACCCCAGAGCCTAAATTAGTTCTCTTCTGGCCCTTCACAGAAAAAAAAAAATTGCCAATTCCTGCCATAGATGGGAGCAAGATCTAAAATATTTTAGCTAGCAAGTGGCAGTGTTGGGTTTATATCTGGATCGAACATCAGTTTTGAAGAGATACAGAAATTCGCTCTTTTATTTTTTGTTATTTTTTAATTATTTTTTTAAATTATTTTATTGTTGTTCAAATACAGTTGTCTGTATTTACCCCCCACAACTGCCCCCCACCCCAGCCAAACCCACCTCCCTCCCTTGCTTCCACCCTCCCCACCTCGGTTTTGTCCATGTGTCCTTTATAGTTAGTTGGGTTCCTAAAAACCCTTCCCCCCGTTATCCCCTCCCACCTCCCCTCTGGCTACTGCCAGTTGTTCTTCATTTCAGTGTCTCTGGGTATATTTCACTTGATTTTTTCTTTTGTTGACTAGGTTCCAGTTAAAGGAAAGAAGGCGCTCCTACCCTTTGCCACAGCGTGGATGGAGCTGGAGAGCGTTATGCTCAGTGAAACAAGCCAGGCGGCGAGGGACAAATACTACAAGGAGTTCACTCCTTCAAAAATAACACGTTTGAGTTCGCGATGTTAACAATCCCTGGCACTTTTTCACTAGTTCAGTCATTGCTATCTTTCCAAAGTGTTTCCATTCTCACCAAACTCCATCCCCTTCTCTGTGGCCCTCCCATCCAGGTCCGCAGGCATGCCCTCCCCGTCTTCTGTATCCAGAGGAATATTTGCACGGGAAGAAGCTACTTCCCTTACCTGAGAGTGGTTCCGATTTGGTACATCCATGGCTCAGCAAATTAGTTTGTTCCTTCAGCGGCATACTTAGGATAAACAGAAAGGTATACATTTCACAGAAAGTCTACCCTCTTATTTCAGTAATAACTTGTGATGGGAAAAGCAGAAAGGCTTCTCAAGCTCAGCCTGGATTATGTGGAAATGAAAAATGAGGTCATGGTGATGGCCTCATAGGTTCGGGCAGCGGGGGCTGGCTGGCGCGGTTAAGTCCTCTGAAGGCGGAGCGGGGCAGCGGCTTTCCCGGGGACACCAGCCACCAAAGTCGACCGAGTGTCGGCAGCACAGCCTCCTGAGCTGTCACCAGCCTGTCACCTGTCAGCGCCAGCCCATTCCAAATGCATCATTCAGCTTGAGACCTTTTCCTAACTCACCATTTCAGGTTCTTTGTTTATAAGAAGAAAAAAATACAGAAAAGAAACTCAGAGCATTATTTAACATGGATAGACGATGATTTGGGAAACACCCTAAGATTTTGGTGAAGAAAATGTCTGTATGCTTAAAGTACACAGATTTTTAAGAGCATAATCAAAAATATCCACCTTTGTCCAGAATATTTCAGAAGCTCTGCTAAATTTCATCATCATAAAAAAGCTTCGTACCCATTAATAATGAAAAGGAGATGGAATTAGGTAAGTACACAGATATTTGGGGCTGTTTATATTTCTATTAACTAGTCAAGACTTAATAGAAATGGGAAATTTCTCTTTGCCAAGCAATTCATTGAAGGTCTTAATTAATTTCAAATAAAAACCTCACAGCTCAAGTCCAATGATATCACTTTCAGCTCCGAGCATAGTAATGATTAGCTCTTTTCTTAATTAATATTTTCAAGATCGCCGCACTAATTATCCGCAGATTTTTAAGGTGGCGCTTAAGAACGTAAGTCCCAAAGACACGATGTGTTCCCACTGGTGTTTAGGCCAGTTGCCAGCCCGTCTCCCTTCTGACAATGCTGGCTTTCAACCAGGAATACAGACGGAGCAGCTGACATTTGGAAACAAAACTTCATACTCCACCAATATTTCAAATAATAGCTACACGAAGCAGAAATAGGAGCTCATTTTTAAAGTCCAAAAGACCATATCTGGGTAGTAGTCTATAATTCATGTTCTACCTTTTAAAATGAAACTCACCCAAAAGCGGAGTTCTTTACAGACTGAGGAATCTTATTAGCATTTTTAATAGAGCAATAATGATTCTTTCTATTAATATCTAGTAATTATAATTATAAAAACAAACATAATGGCAAAATGTTGATGGTCATTTAAGCCAGGCATAGAATACATGGAGGTTTACTGTACTTTCCACTTTTGATTATGTTTAGAAAGTCTCATGATAAAAAGCTTTTTTTTTTTAAAGAAAAACACACAAACATAAGAGTCACATTCCCATACTGCTGGAGCTATTAAAGAGATTGAATTATTTTTTTTTAAGTTCAATTAATCTTCAGAAGACTAACTAATGACATTGCTTGAGCACTTACTCCTGAAGTTCTTATCCCGAAAATGTTCATGAAAGAGTGATTGAAGTTCAAGCCCAGAATATAATGACTCCTGTTAAAATACAGCTTGGACAAACATGTCATATTTTTTGCAAACACTGGAAGCTCGGATTCAATGCCACTCTGCTCTGGATAAGTCATAATGCTGACGAATATTGGAACCTAATGCGAGAGAGACAAAACGTTACCCGGCCAAGTTTTACTGCGGCACCAAGAGCTTCCTTTCGCAAAGTCCTGGAGCCCTGGCCGCTGTTTTCCATGGTGCAGGCGGTGAGCTGGGAAAGTAAACTGGAGGGCTCCGTCTGAGCTCTTGGGTGGGACGACGCCTAGCCCACTAAAACAAGCCCTGGCCCTGGCTGGCGTAGCTCAGTGGACTGAGCACGGGCTGCTAACCAAAGTGTCGTAGGTTCGATTCCTAGTCAGGGTACATGCCTGGGTTGCAGGCCATGACCCCCAGCAACCACACATTGAAGTTTCTCTGTCTCTCTCTTTCTCCCTCCCTTCCCTCTCTAAAAATAAATAAATAAAATATTTTAATAAATAAATAAATAAAATAAGCCCTGGACATTTTCAGAGGGGTTAGGGCTTGAACGTCTGTTACCTGTGCCAAATGTATCGCAAGCCCCCAATGTCAGAATTATAGCTGGGCCCCCAAGCTGAAGTCAGCCAACGTTTTCAACTTCCTCCCCACGCCCAACTAAATCAAACGACCATCAGAACTGATTACGTTGAGGAACGGTTAATGGAGCTGTCAGTGAGCAATGAAATGACCAGGAGGTAAAGGCACCGACGGGAGGGAGAAGAACCGAAGAGCCTAAATAATGTTCCATCTACACAGAAGAGCAATCGGTGAGGGAAAGGGAGTTCAGGCAAGAGAAGCAGTTTAAATGCCACTAACACCGAGGCCATAACGTATCCTCTCCAGGTAAAAACCCACTGTGCACTGCAGTCATAGTTGGGCATCCAACAGACAAGGCACTTTTCTGATGCGCTCAGTAAACTTTCTGAGTGACTCTGTAGATCAGGGCACGAACTGGCCAGTGCAGATACGAGGGACGTGGAAAAGGGAGAGAAGGAAAGAGAGAGCTTAGGTGTGAATGAGCAGAATCCTGGAGGGGAGCAAGCTTAAGTCCTGACCGAGGATGTAGTTTGTAAAAGGGCTGACTTGTAACTGACCTTTACCTCCTCCTGACCCTTCACCAAAGCATCTTCATCATGTACCCACTTTCTCTTTACTCTCGTAGCTTCGGGGACCCAGCAGCAGTGCAAGGGACGAAGGATGGAAGACCACACAGGCTGACGAACAAGCAAATAACACGGGGGGGGGGGGGGGGGGGGGGGCGGTGCCACTTTCCACCGTCTCCCACTTTACTGCATCTCTATCGCTGGTCATTATTTGGTACCAAGTGGGAAACACAAAAACAAGTTAAAAATAACATATCCCCCTCAAAAGCACTTTGCTGAGAGAATTCTTAGCATTCAAGAGGGCTAAGTGGGTCAGTGTGACATGCTCTTAACACCCCCTTCAGCGGGGCACCCTCCCTACAAGACGGGGGTTCCACACATTCTGCTTCCTACGAGAAAGAAGGAAAGTTCCTTAGAAACAGGAAGGTGCGCCTGTTTTTCTTCAGTACTGTATTCTTAAAACGTAGCACGGAGTAGGTGCTTAACAAGCATTTGGCAAATGAAAGAATAAATATGTATTCTTAATATTGCTGAGATGACAGAGTGATAACAGTGTGAGATACCGCCCCATTTTAGGTTTCTTTGATTTGGACTTCCAATCCATGGTACATCTTCCTTTAAGGGTGAGGCTTCCCATTTCAATTTCTTCTAAAAATCTACTTAAAGGATATAAGGACATAAAGTACTTACAAAGAACAAGGCGCCCTGGCTGGCATAGCTCAGTGGATTGAGCTCGAGCTGGGAACCAAAGTGTCCCAGGTTCAATTCCCAGCCAGGGTACATTTCTGGGTTGCAGGCCATAACCCCCAGCAACCACACATTGATGTTTCTCTCTCTCTCTCTCTCCCTCTCTCTCTCTCACTCTCCCCCTCCCTTCCCTCCCTAAAAATAAATAAATAAAATCTTTAACAACAACAAAAAAAGAACAAGGCAACCATTTTGCCTTTGTGACGATAAAACGTAGTCAGAAAATAATTGATATCATTATCTGGACCAGCACTTCACCTGGGGTAGTCCATTAGCATCTAATGATGAACGTTGGTTTTTTGTCTCTGTGTCCCAACGTCCATTTCTCCAGCCAGCCGCCCTCCCCCGCCTGCCATTGCTTTTCAGACAGGTGCCAGTGGGAAGAGGTGAAGGGATTAAACCTGGAGAAATATTTTTTTCCTAAAAACTTCCACTTAGTAGCACAATTATTATAGTTCCACTCTTCCCGGACAACTTTCCCAGTGGCTGACTTTCTTCTTTATGGGTCACAAGCTTGTCCTCAACATCGTTCTGCGGTCCCCTTGATGAGTGGTGTTTCGTGGAATCTGCTACCTAATAGGTGACTGAGTACTGAGACTCCCAAAGGCCCGCCCTCTCCCGTGGCTTCGAATCCCTGGGCAGCTGCCCCCGCGGTCCGCACCGCCCTCTTGCTCTCCCGGGTCCTCGGGGTCAGCGGCAGGTGCTCGGTGCGGCTCCTTATCCACGCTCCCTCGGCTCGTCCCCGCGAGACTCCGGCCAGCAGCTTCCTTTTTCTCTCCCTGGTTGGACGTCCCGTGTGTGTTTTCTTTTTCTTTCCTATAGTAGTCAAAGTTCCTTTCCTCCACATTTCCACATTCCATTAAATAAAGGATGAGAGAGAGTTCTAAATAAAGGGACACACACACAATAAACTGTTAGAGAAAATGCAATACGCAATATGAACTCTTAGGCTCATTTGCCGTGTTTGACTATCAGATCCGCGTACCAACTTAGTCTGCACGAGTGTAAAGGAAGACAGGGCCAGAGCAGGGCTGTGTGAACAGCCAGCTCCTCAGCTTCCTGCAGGAGCCGCCCGGGGCGCAGACACGCAGAGCCACTCGAGTGCGTGGGATCCACCGCCCGCACGGAATTATCAAATCGCAGAGAAAAGTCGAGTCCCCACTGTGCCTGAATTCAGCGGGGCAAACACGGTGCCTTAAACTCTGATGGAAACAAAAGTCAAAACTAACAGTCTATTAAACTTGTCCTCAAAACTTGCAAGCCAGTAAAAATTCATTTTAGTAAATTTGGGTATTATAAGGAAATACAAAATCTGTACTGGGAGTATAATACTCTGAATGGAAGTGCATTTTGACATACAAAAGATTATACAATCGATGGAATCAGCCTCCACAGCCTTTCAGCAACACTAGTGAGAAAAACCAAGAGCTCAAGTGACTAGAATTAATCAAATATTTTACAAAGGTAAACAGAGGAAACCGGGGAGGGGGCAGGGAAGAGGTGCAAACTAAAGGACAGAAATGGGCTCCTGCCTCCAGCAGGGAACAATGAGCAGTGATATAACTGTATTTCTAATTAACTTCAGGGGAAAGTCCTCCTTCATCACGTCCTTTGACATGAGGTGGGTCCACGGGCTGACCCCCGAGAGCCCTGCACGCCTCCGCCCCTCAGGTCACAGGCATTGATGGCCATGGCGGGTGTGGGAATGACACGCGAGCGGGCACTCACCAGGCTTCTCCACTCCTGAGGAGTTCCCAGAGAAACAACTCTGACCAAGGCGTGACACCTTTTCTGAGAAGAAGAAGGCTAACGAAGGGGGAAGTTAGGACCAGGCTATGCCCACTAGTGCACACACTTGTGAGGGTCTGAACGTCACTGAAATAGCGACCCAGCAACTCCAGTGACCATCCGTCCTTCCTTTCCCGTGTGCCAGGCCCAGGGCCAGCCGCCGGGGGCCCAGCAACACACGGGAACATGAACAGTTTTACTCTAAGGGCCTCACATTCTGGTGGTGCAGGTAGGAGACACAGGCAATGCATCAACATAGAACTAAATAATTTCAGGGATTGGCAAATGCTAAATACCAAACAAATAGAGTAACCCACTCGAGAGTAAGCTGGGGAGTTGCTTCCATTAGGGAACTTAAGGACAACATCTTGGAGAAAGCAGCCTGTGAATCAACACCAGGACGAAGGAGACGTAGGCAGTCCTGGCAAATCTCAGAACAACCATGTGGTAAAGGCCCCTGGGGAGCAACGGATATGACATCTTCGAGAGCCAGGGCACAGACCAGATGCTAGGGTGGTGTCAGCGAAGGACAGGAGGCTGGGCGGTGGGATCTGGCGGGTGGGCAAGGGCTGGGTCGTGAGGAGTTTGGACGTAGGTTTAGTCCTGACCGTAAACCACTCGGGCTGCGGCGGGGCCTCCCATGGCTACTGCTCTCAGCGGGCCACTGAAGCTGCCGGGTGGACACGGATGGCAGCGGGGCGAGTGTGGAGGTCGAGACACCAGCTACAGGCTGGTTGTCGTTGACGGGCAAATGGCAATGTCACCTTGGAACGGGAAGGTAGCAGCAGAAACGGCGGGAAGTGGATGGATCAAGGATATATTTGGAGGACAGAGCCAACTGAACTTCCCGAAGTGTGAGAGGGTGAAGAAAAATAAGAGTCAGCAAGGACTGCTAGGATTTGGGTCTGAGAAACTAACTAGATGGAAGACGGTACCATTCACCGGGATGAACAAGGTTTAGAGGGACAACCCACAGTTGTGCTCCTGCTGGAATGTCCACCAGACCCCAAGTGTGGGTGGAGAGTCAGAGGTAGGACTCCAAGACTGGAGAGGAAGGCTCGGGCTGGCGATCTAAGTTCGAGTCCCCCCGGCATCCGGCTGGCCTGCAGCTCCAGAGGGCGGGTCTAAAAGGCCGGGTGAGACGGGCTGTGCCCCACTATGAGAGGGCAGCTCTAAAAGGCCCGGTGAGATGGGCTGTGCCCTCCTAGAGCAAGACCCCACTGGAAACAGTGGCCAAGGAGGGAGCACAAAAACCAAAATTAGATGGATGGCTATCCCAGAACCTAAGGAGGGAAAATTATTCCAACGAACAGGAGTGGTCGGCCCCATCACACATGGCCAAGATGCTGAGACCAGGGAGGCTTCCGGTGAGGCAGTTTTAGGTCCCTGAGGACCCTGATGAAAGGACCGGTCCTCCTAAAACCCCGACAAGCCATGAGTATGCATTTCTCCTTCTACAGACCAAGAGCTTCGCCTTGGGGCGGCTCAGCCCGGACGGACTGATGTGTCCATGGGCTTGCTGGCCTTCAGGACTGCATTTTCATCTGTTGTGGGGCAGCGGCCTCAGGGCACTGTCAGAAGCAGGTAGACTGCAATAGTACTTCACATCTACTCCATGTAACGCTACACGTTAGATTTGTTTATCTAGTGGTTTGACTGGGAAGGCGGTGGACTCCCCTCCAGCCCGTTGCTGCACACGTTAGAAGAGAACACCGTCATGACGCAAGCCCCTGTTCTCAGGAGGAAGGTGGAGCTCTCAGCGCCTGGAAAACAGGAGCTGAGGATCCCAGATGTCTACAGAAAACCTTGAGGCATTTAAAATAAAACACTTTAGAAACAGGTCTCCAGAAATACAGAATCCATTGTATTTCTTTGAAAAAGAAAAAGTAATGCCCTGGCTGGCATAGCTCAGTGGATCGAGCGAGCATGGGCTGCGAACCAAAGTGTCACAGGTTCGATTCCCAGTCAGGGCACATGCCTGGGTTGCAGGCCACGGCCCCCAGCAACCGCACATTGATGTTTCTCTCTCTCTCTTTGTCCCTCCCTTCCCTCTCTAGAAAGAAAGAAAGAAAGAAAGAAAGAAAGAAAGAAAGAAAGAAAGAAAGAAAGAAAGAAAGAAAGAACTTTCTTTACCCCCTGATGGCTTGGCACATAGAGCCATGCTGCTGCACTCTGAAGAATTCGCCGGAGAACTCCTTTGGAGAGTTCACTTTCATCCCGCCATGGTCCTGAGCAGCGGGGGGCTCGCTCACACCCGGTCTCCGAGTAAAAGGGGGATTTGGTCCACTTTTTGCATTTCCATGCTCATTTCTTTCTCCAAATCTCAAAAGCTAAGTATGCAACTAATAGAATAGAGTTTGGAAAGTTATTTTTTATTTGAAAAGTCTTCACTAAATTTCAAATTGATGATGTATTACTACCAATCTGGATATATAAGCCCCGTTGTGAGGACCTGTATATACTTCAGAACTAGGAGATGAAATTTTTGGTATATTTTCCAATTATGTTAACCACACCAGAAAAAAAAGAGAAAGAATCTAAAAATAGGATTCACTACTTTGTGAAACCGTGAAAGGCTTACCCGATTCCAACTCTCACCCAAGTTGATTTAAAATTGAAGAAAAATATATGTGTACATATATGTTAATATTAAGAAGTGTATTTTTAGCCATTTACCATTTAACCATTCTCGAGGGAGGCAGTTAAACCGTCCATATCCTTACTTTCTAAGTTCAGGAGTCAGTCCATCCACCGTTAAGACTAATTCACTGGGTTCAGCTGGTCTGAGTAGTGGGCGGGGAACAAAGAATGTTCAGACCCTGACTCCTCCTCTCCCTCCCCTCAGGAGTTCCCATGCAAGTGGCACTCACAGAATCATGTGGTTTCAGCCATAATCACACCCGTCGTGCCCAGTACAGAGCCCTCTGGCTCCTTCCGACCTAACCTGCAGATTCACGGAGGCCTCTTCCCTCTCCCTGCACCCAAAGCCTCCCCTTGAGTGGTCTGCTGGGGGGGGGTCAGGGATTGTGCCTCCGAGCCCGTGGAAGGAGCAGAGAGGGCACTGTGCGGAGAGGTCGAGCACATGGACTTCCTGCAAGGACGGGGCGGGAGAGGGATGCGGCTCCTTTGGGGCCTGGGGCGGGGTGCAGGCAGGTCATGGCTTCGGGTCTGCCTCTTGCAGCAGGGACTCTCCTGTCCCACCCCCCTCTTTGTGCCCACCACTGAGGATGGCGAGACCCGGCTGGGCCTTGGGAAATTCCATCTATCCTTCCAAGTCCAAGTTCATGCCCAGAATCTTCAACGCTAGCACTGGAAAAAGAATTCTGTTCCCCAAATGTCCCCCTGTTGGGGTTCTCACAGCTCTCCCCACCAACACCACACCCCTGCCACTAGCATCATGTCAAACTCCTTTCACGGGTCTTGCGTCAGTGTGGACGAAACTCCTCTTGGCCCCCACTCACACACTGGCTAACGCCGTCTTGAGCACTTCACTGAGTATCAGGAGAAAATAAAATAGAAATACAAAATTTTAAAGCATTGGCATTGTTTGGCTTACAAAAATCTAAAATATCTTTGCTTGAGCGCAGAAAAGCCACTGGGCACCATGAGGGGTCCCCTGGGGTGAGTCTCTTTGTCTATGGCTGGTGCCTCTCCGCCTGAACCACCAGGCCACCACCACTCAGAGGCGTGTTAGCTCTCATCAGGGCTGAGACGCCCGGGGATCACCCAGGTATGGCCGTCGGCTGTGATCCCTAGCTATACCTACTCCATTGGTACCTGACGCTTGGAATGCCTTTGTCGTTCTGTGAGACCAAGGACCAGCAGGAGTATACAGCCTGTCGTTAGCATGGGCCTGACAGTGTAACAGTCAGAGGAAGCCACGTGAGGCTGTGCTGAGACAGACCAAACTCTCCCGGGCTTCACGCAAGAGGCTGTACTCTAAATCTCATCCACTGCACGGGCGGCCGGGCAGCGTTCCCCACCGGGCCCTCCCTCTGGGAGCTGATTCAAGGACTCCGTGCACGGCCTTCCCTCTGACGGCCCCGCGTTCTCCAGAGGGAGCAGGGTGTTGCCTGGCTCATCACAGAACCATGCAGACGCTCATGGGCTGTTAACGGAAGCTAGTCACATGGCCCAGACGCGGGGGTGGCACATGGATGGTGGCGCGTGAGCATCGAAGACCCCGCTCCAGGTAGACCAGGAGTCCCGAACTTCATACTTTTCAGAGACTGGGATAACAACATGAATATTCTGCCATGAATATTCTCCCAGAATACCTAGCACAAAGCTTTTACCTCCTAATAGCAATTCAGTCATTTTCAACAAGTATATTGTTGTGTTTGTAAAAATTCTGATGTTACAAAATTTCTCCAAAAGATGGGCAGGGAATTCTGGGACTAGAACCACTTGTTAACACAACCATCTCGCCTCAGCCAGCTGCTGCTCCAGCCTCACCATCCACACCAAGCAGCTACCGGGCCAAGGAGGGAGGCAGGGCCCGAGAGTGGGAGCGGGGCACCCCGAGGTGCTCCCTGCCCTGCGGGTCCCTGGGAGCCCACGAGCTGCCCCATCGAGTCCCCAGGAAGGATCTAAAAAGAGCAGTTTCTGGGAAGAGCCTGTCAATCTGTTATTTATAAAGTGATGCCTCATTGTTATTTCACTTTATTTGTCTTGGTGCATTTTCAGACGAAGCTTGGGAGACATTTGGATACATCCCGTCCCGACGCCCACATTTCTGCTGCCTCGCTTCCTTTGTGTCGTGATCTTGTCAAAGCCAAAAATAAACAGTCGGGGAAATGTCGGAGGAAAGCGTATTCCCAGACACTGTGGGGAGATGTACGCTTTTGCTGCCTCTTTAGAAAGTCATCTGGCCAAGCCTTTGAACATGGAAAATACAACAGCACGTCCTCCCAGCAACCCTGTGCCTAGGAATCGCTCCCAGAGGAACAGAAGTGCTCGCAGGTAAAGACGGATGGAAACGCTACTTAACAAGGAACTTCTCAGAACCACACAGACCTGGGGACTGAACCAGAAGCCAAGGGGATGTCTGATAGACATAACATGGCTGCAGACGTTACGGTACGTCCACCGCTGCCCTCAGAAGGGCACCTCCGAGCTGCCCAGTGGACGAGGGAGGAGTTCCATTCCACAAGGTCCCGATGAACAGGAACAGGGAGGAAAGTGTGTATTTTATGATCTCGTTTTCAGAAAGCCAAAACCCTCTGTGCTTAACTGGAGTAGGGCAACATAGGCGAAGCCAAATCTTTATGTATAAAAGCCTATTGCCATCCACACATGCTTTATAGTCAATGGGGTCTCTTCCCAGTCTTCGAGAACCAAATAGTGGTGCGCTGGCAACGTTAATAAAGGTCACCGTCTGCATTCTCAGGTCAGCCATCGTGGCGGACACTTTATGCGTTAGCCTTCACAGTCACCCTCCAAGGTAGTACATGTGACCTACGCTCCACAGAAAAGTCCAGGGTTTACAGCAGTCAGGTGGCTTGCCCAAGGCCATGAGACAGAACCAGGAGTCACAGCCGTGGCCTTCTCTCCCACAAGAGACACTTCCCACGTAAAGTGGGTGCCTTAGTGTGAAGTAGTTGACTAGCCCGAAGATGTAAGTCTAACACGTGCTGAAGTAAATGTGCAAAACAAAGGACCTCAATGGGGATTAGAAACATGGAGCCTAGAGTCAGAGAGACGTGAGTTCAAATCCTGGCACCGTCCCTCAGTAACTGTGTTCCCTTTCCGAAGCTTCAGATTCTCATGTTTACAACGGTCCTATTGAAATCTACCCTACTACCTTACAGGGTTGTGGAGAGAATAAAATGGAAAATACATATATAACGTTCACTATAGGACCTGGAATCTACACACTCGATAAATATTAAGATTATAACTTTTGTCATTATTATTACCAGAATACAGATATATTAGGAGTGGTAACATCTGATTAAAATGTATTATCAAAATAACTATTAAGATCTTTATTACTTGTAAACCTTATGAGATCGTCAATAAATTATAACATTATACTTGGTTTCTTCTCCGTGTTAGTGTTATCCAAGTCTTTTTTTCTTTTATCAGTTTTTTAAAAAATATTCTTTCTTTTCCCTTTCTTTTCCAGAGCTCCTAAAAAAATATGTTGATTGCTTCTTCATGGTGACCTCTTCTCAGACTAACAATGTAACTCTTTCTGAGTAGGTAAGGATTTTTTCCCCAATAATTTTTTTAAATGCTTCCATGGCCTTGGGACGGAACACACAATACAACAAACAGACGATGCATTACAGACTTGTACACCTGTAATTCATATAATTTTAGTAACCAATGTCACCCCAATAAGTTCTATTAAAATTTTTTAAATGCTTCAGTTAATTTTTGCTCTTCTCTCATTATTTCCTAAGTATTAGGAAAGAGTCCTAAAAGTAGGTCAACTACCACCATCTGTCGCCAACCACCTTTGCTGACGCCGGCACGCATGCCACTCCGGGCAGCGGTGAGAGCCATCCGCGTGCCTCACGGCCACCAGCATCTTAGCAATGAAGTGGTTCTTAATTTGACAGGTTTAAAGGAAAGGCACCTTGTTATTTTACCTTGTGTTTTTTCAGTGTCAGTAAGGTTGACGTTTTTCATAGATTTTTTTTGGTCATTTGAATTATTGGTGAAGTAGCTAATCGAGTTCTCTTGCACTTTTCTCTATGGAGCTTTGTGATTTTGTATTGAGGTTTTTGAGAGCAGTTTACACAGTGCTCTTGTTTTCTTTGACAGGTGTTTTCAGAGCAGGCAGGTACGTGTTTGCGGCTTTGTGGTCGCTGCCACCCAAAGCTCGAATGAGTAAGAGACGCATCTGCACCCATGCGCATGCCCTCAACGAGCACAGACAGTGTGCCCACCGCGACGAAGGCACCGTTCATGGCGTGTTCACTCCTAAACCATGTCCTCTGCCTCTCTGGAAGCATGGGCTCTGACGGAAGATTCAGAACATATGCCAGAATAAAGAGCAATACGAGATACCAACATGAACCCCCGCTGGTGTGGCTCAGTGAACTGAGTGCCGGCCTAGGAACCAAAGAGTCACTGGTTCAATTCCCAGTCAGGGCACATGCCTGAGTTGTGAGCCAGGTCCCCAGTTGGGGGCACACAAAAGGCAGCCCCACACTGATGTTTCTCTCCCTCTCTTTCTCCCTCCCTCCCCCTCTGTCTAAAAATAAATAAATAAAATCTTTTTTAAAAAGAGAGAGATGCAACAGGAAAAACGCTGTGCTAATGGTCACGGAGTTGCTGTCTGCCTGGAGGCAGGGAGGGACCAGAGTGATTTGCGTGGGGGGCTTATGTCCACTACACAGGTGAGGAGAGGCTCAGGGGGTCTCAGACAAAAGGAAGAAATTGGAGCAAAGAAAATGGGAGGCTATGTCATTTTGTAAAAGCCATGAGAAAAAGGTAGAGGTCAGATGCATGTTGCTTTCCTAGGAAACAACAGGGAAAGCCTTCCGTGTCCGCCTGAAGAATGAATTTTAATAACCATTCACCGCTGTCGCTCACAGGAGGCCTGCTTTTCGCACTAACCTGGGATCAACTGTGACAAAGGTTTGTCTGAAGGTTAAAAAATAAAGCTTATTTTATTGTTTCACTGGTCTTCAAACCCCATTCCCAGATGAAACAGTCCCTCCGAGCACATTTGGGGTCCAAATGCAAAGCTGACTTCTATCATCGTGTCTCGTGGTCATCGCAGCCGTTTCTTTGCAGTTGCAAAGAACGGAGCCCCTGCCCAGCACGGCCGAGGAAGGAGGCCGATATTTTTCTTACAGACCAAGAGGCGGAGGCCTTGGTCCCGAGGCCCAGATACGTCAGGACCAGTGAGTCTCTCATTCCCAAGCTTGTCACCTCATCTCCCCAGTCTGCCGTCACAGCCGCCAGCGTCACATGCACTTCAACACAGGCTGGTTCTGACCAGGTCTCTCCTGGGTACAAGGAACACAGACACTTTTCAGACAAGCCACAGCAGCATCTCACTGAGAAACACAGCGCACAACCTCTCCTACACACAAGGGAGCCGGGAGAGCCGCACGGGCATGGGGGCTCCGGGAGGCAAAAGGGAGGCAGGAGCGAATGTGGAATCGGCCAGGCTCAGGCTTCGCCACCTGAAGTGAAGACCAGGTAACTCTTTCAGGACATGGAAGCTTCAGGATTAGCTCTGCGAGAACACGGGACAGAAGGGTATGGAAACCCGTGCTCAGTAATTCGTATTAACAACTTTCCAATTGGGGTTGAATATAAACCAAGTTTAGGGGTTTGGCTCGTTCTCGTAACATCGTTCAGTGCCATGAGAGTTCTGAATAACCAAAGCACCGAATAGTGAAAGTCTTAGGTCCCAAAGACCAAAGAGTTCTCGCAAGGTTTTTATGCTTTGTCTTTTTAAGCGAGTTCAGGTTGGCAGAACCCCATCACTGGCTTGCATTATTGATGGGGGTGTCTGCAAAGAAGCAGATGTTTTGCCAAGAAAGGGAAAAATGAATCATTGTATCTAATAAGATGAGGATCTTAGGAAACACTCTACACAGCTCAGTGAGCGAAACTAGCAATTAATCTTGACATGTTTTGCAAAGGGTTTGGTTGCTTAACATTTCTCCCAAGTAATTTTTTTTTTTTTTAGTTCGCTGTAGGCAGGAAGGTGAAAAGACTGACATGCAGGAAACCGAACTTTCCTTCCTCCACAGGCCAACGGTACCAGTTGTGCATTGAAATATGAGGTGCCTCGTGATCGGAGATTACACAAAGGCGTTCACCAACGTGCCCTCAGCCCCAACGTGCTCCAGGAAGTGATGAAGTGGCGCCATTGGAGACAGGAGTCACGACCAATTTATTGCTTCATCCTGGATGCTGCCTACGTATGCAAAGTGTTATTTCTGAAGGTAATTTATGTGGCAGTTGGGTTATGTGGCAATCGCCAGGGCATAATGTCTGAAACGACACAATGGCACGCTGGCGTGTCGACAGGAATTCTCTTGCACTGAGCTACACACGAAAGCGCCCCGACACATGTGCTGCGAGCCAAGTGCATCCGCTGACTCCCCAAATGCTTCGTGAAGGAAGAAAATAGGAAACCCTGGCATTTTCAAGATTCATCACCATCCCCATTTGGGTCTGCCCTTTGCTAAAATATAAATTATAGGTATCTTATGTCCATGACTCTGCATGGCTCTCGTGTGTCCCATGACTTTTGAGCACATGTATGCAGAGTTTTATTTAGAAAGATACGAACAGAAACCCAAAGAGGATAAGGTCAGAGCTGGTCGGGAGGCAGAGTTAGGTGAAGTCAGCCGCCGAGTCTCTGTTTGGTTACAGAGCCAAAATGTTTATCGGCTGCTTTTCTACGAAAATGTAAATGAAAATTTGTATTTTAGAGAGAAGTAGAAGAAAACTTTCACCTTTTTGAAACCTGCAAGCCTGTTCTCTGTCTTTTATACCCAGGTATTGTTTTCTCGAAATGAACCACCCGCATGCTCTGAAATGTTTAACTGCTTCCGATATACTGAAATTCACAGAAACACCACTTACCCAGATTTATACACTCGTCCGTAATCCACAACCACAGCCACTAGAACCATTACTATATTTTCCAAGACAACAACAGGAAAACAATAGGCTATTGAAGGGCTGGAATTCCATCAATGTCCTCATTTCTTATTGTTTTCTTTCCTCCACCCTTAGCCACCTCTGTTCTGCTCTGCTCTTTACTTCACCCTCATTCATTCTCCCATTGTTCCATCTGGGGCCTCTCTGTAAGGCATTTCACAGTTATCAGACACACACAGATTTAAAACCACGATGTGATATCACTACACACCCACCAGAATGAGCGATAGAAAGACTGACAACAGTCAGGGTTGGGGAAGACAGGGAACAGTTAAATTCTCCTGTTTCTAGTGACAATGTAAGATGATACAACAACCTTGGAAATGAGTTTGGCAGATTATAATAATGGGTTTAAACACACACTTATGACATGGCCCATGCATTATTAGTTCAGGTCCTCTAAAAGCTGGTGCTAGGACTGGCTTTAGAAGTAAAAGGATTTGTTTGGGGAATTTGTCGCCGGAAGAAGGTGGGGCTAGGTAGCCTTCACACCGTAAGGCAGGTCTGACCCTGTGAAGGAGAGGGGGGAGGCAGGAGGGGTCGGTAGAAGGAGTCTTGCATGACTGGAACATGAAAACGCCTGAACTGAAGAGTAGTCAGTTTAACTGGGGCACAGCCCCTCCACCCTCCGCCCAGCAGAGCGCAAATCCCTCAGTGCGAAAGGGCGAGGAAGCCAATGGAGACGTTACCTCTGGATGTTGTCACTGGAATCATTATGTTGAAATAATTCCCCATAAAATTCAAGCAAGAATTATTCTCCTTATACAGTTGATGTAGACAATTGAACTAGTTATAAAATACTAATTGTAGTAGATTATAACTTATATTTCTTTATACCCTCAAAAGCCCTAAAAATCATGGTAAATACATAATATTATTCATTACCTCTGTAGTGAAAGATAGATTGAATAAAAATGTAATGAAACAGATTACATTTCTTCCTGAATCACCCAAATATTTTTTCTACTTTCTGCTTCACTTGGTTCTATCAGAATCAGTCTGCTTCTCTCATTTTATTGGAAAATTGGCATAACCCTATATCATGGTGCTTGTGTATCCCCAAATAAAGTGAAACATAGTTGTACATTCAACATTTATTGAGCACCTACTATGTGCCAAGAAGTGTGCTACTCACTGAAGACAAAACACTAGACTATAGAGACATCTTCTCTACCCTGTGCAGCTTACAAGATTGGAGCAATCAGCAAACAAAAATTGTAACAAATGCTCTGCAGGATAAGCAATGGTCTGGAGACAACCAGAAGAGAGAGCAGGCGGGGAAGGCTCTCCAGATGTGGAGCATTGGTCAGAGACCTGAGCGAAGAGAAGGACCTACTAAGTGATGGGCCCTGGGGTGAGCTCTCCGGGCTGAGATGAGAAAGGGCTCAGACCTCTGAAAAAGGAAGTGCCGAGCAGAGCTGGTAGCTGGCAGCAGAGAGGGAGGGGGGATTGGCCAACAGTTGGATCCCATGAGCATTCGCAGGCCTTGACAAGAGGTTTCAGTTGAATGCTGAGTGCAGTGGGAAACCACTGGAGGGGCGTTATAAGGAAAGTCCTGTGGTTCTAGTAACACCTGGATGAGGCCACTTTTCTCGCTGAGTGGAAGATGGGTTAGAAGACAGAAAAAGCTGGTGAGGATGCCTGAGGTGAGACTGCTGCGGTCCTTCAGGAGAGAAGCGATGGTGGCCCGGGGCAAGGCCATAGTGGTAGACCTAGGAAAAAAGAGAACGGGCCCTTCTCTGTTTTGTAGAGAATGTAGGCACCGTTGCTAGGAGGCAGAATGGGGCACAGACTAGAGGAAATCGATGTCATCTCCTAGCATCTAACCCAGTGAGAGAAGCAAATGCACCTGGTGAGAGGAAGAGTCAAAATTTCCATCTTGGACACGTGAAGTTTGAGGGAACGAGAATACCTATCCCAAGAGATGTCAGTGGGCAGGAGCTTGCAGGTGACCCACATGAGGTCTAGAGATATAAATCCAGGGGAACAAACATAATATTTCAAAGCACAGAGTTAATGAGATCATCCAGGAGAGAAAGGCAGAGTAGAAAAGAGAGCCCAGCACCCTGCCGGGAAGAACACCGATATTTGTCAGGTGCTGAAGGAGAACCCAGCAGTGGCAACTGACAGAGGGGCTCAGCGATGGACAAAAAAAACCAGGAGAGAAGCGCATCTTCTAAGTGTTGTTCTCAAGTCTACAGATGAGACTATTTCAAGTAGGGAGAATACCAGCTTGAGGGTAAAGAGTTCACTAGACACAGCACAAATGATGGGTGACATTGGGAAGCATCGTGACAACACTGTGGGGGGTAAATGAGAGGTTCCAACAACCGAATCATAGGGGTGCCAGTAAGAGAAGAGGAAGAGCAAGAAATGAAAAGCTTATTTGCAAAAAATAATGAAGGAGAACTTCCTTAATATGGTGAAGGAAATAGACTTCTAGGAAGTTCAAGAAGCCCAGAGAGTCCCAAAGACATTGGACCCAAGGAAGCACACACCAGGGCACATCATAATTACATTAGCCAAGATTAAAGAGAAGGAGACAACCTTAAAAGCACCAAGAGAAAAGGAGACATTTACCTACAAAGGAATGCCCATTAGACTGTCAGCTGATTTCTCAAAAGAAACCTTACCGGCAAGAAGGGGCTGGAAAGAAGTATTTGAAGTCATGAAAGATAAGCACCTACATTCAAGATGACTCTATCCAGCAAAGCTCTCATTTAGAATGGAAGGGCAGATAAAGTGCTTCCCAGGTAAGGTCAAGTTGAAGGAGTTCATCATCACCAAGTCCTGGTTAAGTGAAATGTTAAAAGGACTTATCTAAGAAATAGGAGATGATCAAAAACTATGAACAGTAAAATGACAACAAACTCACAACTATCAAGAAAGTGAACCTAAAAAACAAAAACTAAGCAAACAGCTAGAACAGGAACAGAATCACAGAAATGGAGATCACATGGATGATTATCAGCAGGGAGCGGGACGGATGAGAATGGGGGAAAAGGTACAGGGAATAAGAAGCATACCTGGTAGGTACAAAATAGACAGGGGGGAGGGGTAAGAATAGTATGGGAAATGGAGAAGCCAAAGAACTTACATGCATGACCCATGGACATGAACTAAGGTGGAGGGATGCTGGTGGGAAAGGGGTACAAAGGAGGGGAATGAAGGGGAGAAAAAATGAACAACTGTAATAACATAATCAATAAAATATATTAAAAATAAATAAATTTAAAAATAAATTAATTAAAAGACAAAAAAAGAATGTAAATGCTTGTAGACTCAGACTAGAAGGGAGACTTCACATTTTTTTAAGACGGGAAATACCGAACCACGTGACTGGGCACTCGTGGTAGTGCTGCAGATGGAAGTGAGAGAAAGGATGCCAGGAAAACTGCGTCATTGAAGAGATACGGGACTCGAGGAGGAGGCCGGAGATGGGATCCGGACCTTTGGTGGGAAGAGGAGACCATCCTCCATCAGGACAGGAGGCAGGAAGGAGGGCGTGATCCCAGCAGGAACACGTCTGAGGTCTGGAGGGGGGAAGGCTGGAAATTGGTATCACGTGATCTGTTTTTCCATCCAATTCTCCCAAGAACTCTCCCAGTTAATACTCCGTCCACCCCGATGTGGAAGGTTAGCCGAGGAAATGGATTAAACATACCTCGAATGAGGCACCATCCTGCTCTGTGGCCATTCCCTGAAGACCGACTCTCAGTACAGAGGACTCGCCATTGTATAGAGAACCGACAGGCACGGGCCATACCCAGCACGCGGACAAACACACGGAGTTTTTCTAAAGAAAGTGACAGACCTAACAGAACACACGATTATCCTTTCTCTCTCTGCAACAGATGCCTAGGGCATGTTAAGGCACAAACATATATTATTGTTATCTGTGTCATATATCAGTGGAAGGAAGCACATGTTTTTATTATTTAGTTAAGTCCACTTAGATGACACAATGCCGCAAGTATCTGTGATGTTAGGAATATGGATAAGAAGTTGGAGCAAAACAAAAATCACATGTCTCCTGTTTAGGCATGCTCCCGATCAAGGGCTAAACTCATGCATTTTCCAAAACGGCTTTCTCGCAGTCGTCCACCGCTAGGTGGAATAGGCGGGACGTCTCTCCAAACCTAGCGACTCTGGGAGCCAAGGAATGAGGTCTTAGTCTGGGAACATGATGGTGTCACCGCAGGATAAACCTAGAGTGGGCTTCTGAGATCATCCAACTCCTTGATTTTCACCTTTTTATTTTGCAGGGAAGCCTCATGCCAAGCAGATAGAAACTGTGCTCACTCCCTGATGCTAGAATCCCCCACACACACTTTGGTAGCCCCCAGTGAACCTCCAAAGAACTACAGGGCTCCAGGGAGAGACACGCAGAGAGAATAAATAGATCCGGTTAGTGACAAACGGCATCTGGACTTGCATCAGCCTGCAGCGAGCCCAATTCCCAGGCTCGCCACGCCGCCGTAGGAGTCGGGCCAGTTTAAGAGACTCCGAATGTTTACACTGGCCGGAGGACACTGACACCGGGAAGAAGACCGCGGTGTCTGGGATGACCCCGGCTCAGAGCCCGCGTGACGCGCTCCAGGCGCAGTCTCCTGGGACGATGAGCCTCCGCACTGTGGGAACGGGGGCATCCTGGCGGCAGAGCCAGCCACGGGCCACACCCCACCCCGGCAGGGGGCTTCAGCACCAGGCCGAGCGCCCTTAGTGGGCCATCGTTCCTGCATCCTTCATACAATGTGGAAAGAGCAATTAAATAGTTAGAAAATAGCAGTTTTTATTTTATGTGCCATATATGCTAAAATATATAATAATTTTAACAATTTTAATTATATACCACAGTTGGAAAATGGTCTTTGAATCTGTTTGCCTTTGGAATACAAAATTCACTTTCAAATCTATGTAGCGTGAAGCAAAAGTATGGAATTTTAAAACTGTCAACCCAAGGTAGTTGAAGGAACAGCTCCTACTGTCTGAGTCTGCCAGAAACAAATGTAACTCAAGGATTACAGTGGGGGTTTTTTTTAAGATTAATGTAGGGTTTTTTGCCAGATAATGTGGCTGTATGGTCTATAATGTCTCAGCCTCCCTCCCTCCCTCCCTCTCTCTCTCACACACACAGACACACGTACACACTCAGTAAAATTTCCCTTCAGTCTGGCTGGCTGGTTTGCTCAGCTGCTTCCTAGCAACCAGGGTCCATCATGGTGGTGAGCGTCCCAAGGTCCCCGGAGCATCCAGTCCCTGCTCCCACCGCTGCCCCTCCTGGGTGACCTGTCACTGGAAACAGAGTGCATTCAATAGCACCTGTCATCATCCGGCAGCACGATCCTTATACAAATACACAGTGACACTGATGGTGTAATAACAGCAGAAAGTCTACATAATCATTTAAGATGTTGCAAAAAGAAAAAACCAGATTTTTAATTTGTTTTCACATAAAGGCTACTGTAAATTATTTCTTTTTCCTGACATAGGTTAAAGACATTTGAATTATTAATTCAAATAAGGAAAGTTTTTTGCCATAATCTTCACTAGACTGTTGCAAAGTCACAGAACCTTGGAAGGAAAGTGACATAAAAGCTTCTGTGAGTGTGGTAACATTACCATGGACAGGAAAGATTTTCTAATACGTAATAATTAGCCATTGTGCAGAAATCACTCTGCAGTCACCTTAGTTTCACTATTTGGGAAATCTTTTTCCTAAACTCTGAATTTTTAATAAGCATACAGTGGGGAAAATACGTGGCGACAGAATTGTAAAGGCTGATCAGTGAACCAGGGACGATCGTATTCACAGATTCATCCGTGTGTCCTCTGTGACGTATCCAGAGTGCCCGGGACACGGGACTCTCGCTCAGGTGAGGCTGCAGGACACACGCCGGTCACCCGAGACCAGCATGACTGAAGTGGGTCCGCTGCTAGAAGGCAATGCGACAACGCAGGTCAAAGACTTCCCAACGCCACGTGCACTCTGACCCAGCAGCTTCCCATCCGGAACAGAGTCCAAAGAAGTAACACGAGTGCTTTGCAGAAACGTCTGTATAGAAAGAACCCAACAATGAGAAGTAGGTGAAATAAATTCATGACGAATCAGTGTGTGAAACATTATGAAGTGATTATAAAACAATGAACATCTACACACCAAGCTAGGGAGGAAACGAAGTCAACTGTGCTTGGAGCTACTCCGGACGGTTCTTCCTTGCCTCGCCCCCGGAGAGTCCGTCCAGTTCCTCCCAGGGTCCTGGGCGCGCCCTGGTTGTCGGCTCAGTAAAAAAGCACATGCGCAGGGACTTCATACCGAGGCCCGAATGCAAGAACACTGGGTAATTTCTTCAGGAGTTGTGCAAAGAAAGGTCTTCCTGACTTCAAGGACTTGGGACCATGACAAGGAAAAATGTTCTACTTCCCAGAAGACCTAGTCCACAGAGATGGTGGTCAGGCTCCATTGAGAAGAACAATCGAGGCCTGGCTGCTGTAGCTCAGTGGATTGAGCTCGGGCTGCAAACCAAAGTGTCGCAGGTTCGATTCCCAGCCAGGGCACATGCCTGGGTTGCAAGCCATGGCCCCCAGCAACTGCACATTGATGTTTCTCTCTCTCTCTCTCTCTATCTCTCTCCCTTCCCTCTCTAAAAATAAATAAATAAAATCTTTAAAAAAAAAGAAAGAGAGGAACAATCGAGTTCTCATTCACAAGAACGTACCTCAATAACATATTGTGTTAATAAAAAAAAACTTATTATCAACAGTGACATTGGGAGTAAGCTAATTTAGCCTAAGATGGCAGAACAAGACAGAGGGTAAAGGGTATTATAACACTTAGGGTTTGTCAGCTGAGACACTTGGCTATCCCCTTGACAACATGCCGCTTTGAGGCAGTTAGTGTCCAATTCTAGGGACTCCGTTCAAAGTGATTCGCTGTCCGTACACACGAGGTCAGTCTAGAAAAAGCAGAGCCATTGTTAATATAGAGAGAACAGTTTGCACAACATCGACGTAACCTGGCAGCCAGGGAGAGTGGACTGGAATGGGCATGTGTGAACAGTGACAACGTCACTGTTCTAGTCAGGGCGGGTGGTAGATGCCAGTGAGTGAGCATGGGTACTGTGTGGCTGTCGTATTCCAAATGACTGAGCAAGTAGAACAATGAATCTGCATAAAATTTTGCACTAATCTTGAACATTCCCCTGTGGAAACTATTTGGATGACTCAGAAAGCTGCAGCTGTGGGCAACTGGTGATTGGCAGCTTCATCACAACAACATGCCCACTCATGCATCACATCTCATATAGAGGTTTTTGGCAAAACATAAAACCACCCGGATGACTCAGCCCTCCTGCAGCCCAGATTTGGCACCCTGCGACTTCTGGTTTTTCCCAAAACTAAAGTCATCTTTGAAAGGAAATAGATTTCAGACCATCGATGAGATTCAGGAAAATATGACAGGGCAGCTGATGGCAACTGGGAGAACTGTGTGAGGGCGCAAGGTGCCTACTCTGAAGGGGACTGAGGCATCCTTGTCCTGTGTACAGTGTTTCTTGTGTCTTGTATCTTCTTCAGTAAATGCCTCTGTAAATGCCATAGTACATGGCTGGAGACCTTCTGGGAAGACTTCATATATGTGTGTATGTGTGTACGTGTGTGTATACATAATTTAATTTTTATGTACTTAATGGATTTGAACTATTGCTGTAAGAGTAAGGTGACACCTTGCGTGAGCTGAGGAGGAGATTAGGAAGGACCGTTCTTCGGTTTTGTTTGAACAATAGGTGGGATGGCAGACAAAAGGGAAACACAGAAAGAGGTTTCCCAGAGGCTTTGCTTGTGGAGGAATCACGTTAAAAAAAGAGAGAGAGAGGGAGAAAAGAAAATGCACTGGGAAAGAACACGACGACTCACAGGTATCCGATCTCCCTGTAACTCCTTCCCTTTGCCTTCCGCGGCAGGCAGCTCAGAGAAAGCCAACCCCCTCTGGTAAATACGTGCCTAAGACGTGCATGTTAATGTAACATCTGTCTGTGTCAGCACACGTCTCTATTGTGGTATCAGCCTGATCTTCCTTACTACAGAGTTCACAACTGGAGTTTTTTATGTCTCAGCAGCCAATCACGTTGTCGAGGAAGTAAAAACTAAGTTTGAAAAAAAAATACACAAGGAGGTATTATAATTAAATATGCTCTAGGGAAAGGCAGCAATCTTTTGTGATAAGGTAGAAAAACTTATTTATCCACCTGGGTTTACAATGTATCATAAAGACTCTTCTAAAAACCTACTTGTAAATCCTAATAGTCTCAAAGGTCATCTTTAAATATCCAATGTATACTCCTTTAAACAAACACAGGCTACCTAATTTTTGATATATCACAGCTATTAGGTTACATTATAATTCAATGGCCATGAGCATGCACAGGAATTCGGACTCCAGCGATGGCTGCTGTTCTCAAAGGCTGACTGCCCTGTGTGGGAAGCGCACGCCCCAGGATGACTGAGGTCTTTTATTGTAAGAGCACTCGACCAGCGTGGGCTGGTTGTCAGTACTGCCAGGAGCTGCACTGAACACCAGAACCAGGAAGATTAAGATCACATATCTCATGCAGTTCAGAGTCTGATGGAGAGGACAGACAGATGGACAAACAACTGAAGCAATGAGATAAGTGATATAAGAAGGCGAGCAGGTACCTCCATATCATAAGCATCAAGCCTTAACTGGTTAGCTGGGAAGGATCCCTGAACTGATGATGCTACTTGAACTGAGAACTAAAAGATAACACTTGCCCTGGCTGGTGTGGCTCAGTGGATTGAGTGCCAGCCTGCAAACCAAAGGGTCACTGGTTCGATTCCCAGTCAGGGCACATGCCTGGGTTGTAGGCCAGGTCCCCAGTAGGGGTGCACAAGAGGCAACCAACACATGGATGTTTCTTTCCCTCTCTTTCTCCCTCCCTTCCCCTGTCTAAAAATAAACACATAAATAAATATTTTTTTAAAAAGATAAGATTTTGCAGGCAAACAGAAGTATAAAGGCATTTGAGGCAGAAAGGCCTACATGTGCAAGAAACGGTATGGCGCCGCCTAAGAATTCTAAGCACTTTATAATTCCAAGAGACCGGGTCATGAAGGCAGTGCTAAATAATTTTATATGTTCTGTAGGAGATGAAGCATATATTGAAGAGTTTTACACAAAAGTGAAATACCACACCTGCACTGGTCGGGGCTCTCCAGAAAAACAGAATGAATGCTACGTGCATACCTACAGAAAGAGATTTGTTATAAGGACATAATTCCCAGGATTATGGAGGCTGGCAAGTCTGACAAATGCAGGGCGTGTAGGCCGGCTGGAGACCCAGGAACGCCAATGTTCCAGTCTCAGGATGAAGGTCATCTTCCAGAGAACCAGGGGGAGTTGGCACGGCAGAGGAAGTCCGGAGGCTGTCTGCTGGGTAAATCTCTCCTGCTTTGGGGAGGCTGATCTTCCTGTTCTGTTCGGGCCTTCAACTGATTGGATGAGGCCCACCCACATTGTGGAGGGCAATCTGCTTTACTCAAAGTCCACTAATTTAAATGTCATTTTCATCCAAAAATACACCACAGAAGTGCTGTTTACCCTTTCATCCAGGAATACTAGCAAATGTACACAAGGATTAATAAAAAAGAATATTCATCTGTATGAATATTCTTACAGGAAATATCCTACAGGTTTTGCTCAACTAAGGGGAAATGGTTGAGTCTATGATAAATAAGCTTCAATCATATAAAGTCATATATATAACTTATGTTATAAATTACATGTATTATTATAAAAATATGATCATAATATACGGTTAAGGGAAAAGGAACAAACTATATATTATATATTACACCTGCAATAATAGGATATGCTTTTAAAAACTATGCAGAAGTGAAAATTTAGATGAAAATACCATAAACATCTGATAATATTATTTGGAATGATTATGGGTTTCCCAGTTCCTCTTTTTTGCTTTTTAAAATTTCCCGTGTTGTTTTAACCTTCACCACATACTGCTTTTGTAATAACTGAAAGAAACCTATATTGATTTTATAGAACTTGAATATAAATAATACCATTTATTAGAAAACATAAAAAGTATCTCTTGATAAGCTTACGCTTATGTCAGATTTTGTTTGTAACCCTTTCTCACATAATATTGCCTCAAGCCTCTCTGACGTATCTATCATCTTTGTGATTTTAAGGACGTAGAAACTGAGGTTACTCAAAGTTGTCCCACTGATAAGTCACACAGCTCTGTCTCACATGCAGTTCTTCTGAGTTCAAGGCTGTGGCCCTTTCCACTGCTCTGAGGGCCGCCTCCCACTTAGCCCGCGTGTGGCGGGAAAGGAGCCGACCGAGCACTAAGCTACAGGAGCTCCCTGTCTCAGGTGCCTGCAGGAGCCAGCCAGCCTATCACTACTTTTCACCTCAGTGAGGTTTTCCCATGACGAATTTTGACTGCAAAGTCTTTTCAGAGTGGAGAGTTCAAATTAAAATGTCAGTTTTGATTTGGTGAAGACGCTTTACTTTCAAAATATTTAAGAAAAATATTTTCATTAAAACCAAGATGATTGGATGTTAGCATCTAGAAATGGCATGATTAGTTCTACCCTTGAGTAGGAAGATTTCAGGCCTTATTAGACAAATCTTGAGAATTTGTAAGGCAGGTAAACACTAGTCTCATTAAAACGCATGTGTGTATGCATACTTACATTAAAAATTTTAAATGTGTGCAACAAGTTCACAATCCTTATATTGTAGTTTGGCGACGTCTAGGACAAACAATCCCTCCTGTTAACAGTCTCCGACAATTGTTGACAATGGCAGCCTGCATTAAGCTCCCTCCGTACAGTGTCTAATGTACCTCTGTCCGTGTGCACGCTAACATCGCTCCCACTGATGAACCACTGTGTGTTTTGCTGAGCCTCATCTTTTCCCGTATAAATATGGCAACTCCTTTGTAGTCCTTTTCCTTTACAAGCAATTGATGTACACTTGTGAAGGTCACTTTACTCTAGGTTGACAGTCTCCGGACAAGCAAAACACAATTTCTATATATCTCAGACAAATCTCACAGCTCCTAATACCCTCCACCAACCCATTTCCAAATGGTTGAGCATTTGACAAATAATCTTATTAGAGCCAGATCCACGGGCAGTTTTAGTTTGAACTTAATGCACCCGTAGTTGGGTATGAACCCGCTCGACCATGGTGCACGATCATCAATCACTGCAGGGTTGGGAGAAGAGACTGTTGCACAAATTCCCTGAAATTCTTTCTTTCTTCCAAGACCTAGAATGATCCCTTTCCCACCTGTCTCTCCTGTAGCAGCACCCCACTCGCCTTCACTCTTATTTATTTTATTGTCACTCTTTTATTATTATTATTATTGTTATTCTATGACAGTTGTCCCAACTGTACCCTTTTCCCTCCTCTGCCCAGCCACCCCCCACTCCCACAGTCAATCCCCACACTGTTGTCCAAGGGTCATTCGCACACGTTCTCTGACTGGTCCCTTCCCCTTCTTTCTCTCACTACCCCCCGCCCCTTCCCCTCTGGTCACTGTCAGTCCATTCCATGTTTCCATGTCTCTGGTTCTATTTCTCTCATTAGTTTATTTTGTTCATCAGATTCCTCTTATAGATGAGATCATATGATATTTGTCTTTCACTTCCTCGCTTATTTCACTTAGCATAATGCTTTCCAGCTCCATCCATGCTGTCACGAAGGGTAGGAGCTTCTTCTTTTTCTCTGCTGCACAGTATTCCATTGTGTAAATGTACCACAGTTTTTAATCCACTAATCTATTGTTGGGCACTTAGGCTGTTTTCGGCATTTGCCTATTGTAAATAATGCTTCTATGAACACAGGGGTGCATGAATCCTTTTGAATTGATGTTTTAGGATTCTTAGGGTTTATTCTCAGCAGTGGAATCGCTAACTCAAAAGGCAGTTCCATTTTTAATTTTTTGAGGAGATTCCATGCTGTTTCCCACAGCGGCTGCCCCAGTCTGCACTCCCACCCACAGTGCACCAGGGTCCCCTTTTCTCCGCAGCCTCGCCAGCACTTGCTTTTTTGTTGATTTATTAGTGATGGCTATTTTGGCAAGTGTGAAGTGGTCTCTCATTGTGTTTTTTATCTGCATCTCTCTGAAGGCTAGTGACATTGAGCATTTTTTCATGTCTCTGGGCCTCTGTATGTCCTCCTTGGAGAAGTGTCTATTCAGGCTCTTTGCCCATTTTTAAAAATTATTGTATTGTTGTTCAATCATAGCTGTCTGCATTTACCCCCGCCCCTCCCCCCACCCCAGCCATGCCCACCTCCCTTGCCTGCTTCCACCCCGTGTCCTTTATAGTTGTTCCTGAAAACCCCTCCCCCTTCCTCCCTTTATCCCCTCCTACCCTCTCTCTGGTTACTGCCAGATTGTTCTTAATTTCAATGTCTCTGGTTATATTTTGCTTGCTTGTTTGTTTATTGATTAGGTTCCAGTTAAAGGTGAAATCATGGTATTTGTCTTTCACTGCCTGGCTCGTTTCACTTAGCATAATGCTCTCCAGCTCCATCCAAGCTGTTGCAAAGGGTAGGAGCTCCTTCTTTCTCTCTGCTGCATGGAATTCCATTGTGTAAATGTACCACAGTTTTTTGATCCATTCATTTACTGGTGGGCACCCAGGTTGCTTCCAGCACTTGGCTATTGTAAATTGTGCTGCTATGAACATTGGGGTGCAGAGGTTCTTTTGGATTGGTGTTTTAGGGTTCTTAGGATATAATCTTTGCCCATTTTTTTAATGGGATTTTTTTATCTCCCTGTGTTGAGTCAGATGAATTCTTTATATATTCTGGAGATTAAACCCTTGTCTGATGTATCATTGGCTAATGGGTTCTCCCAGATGGTTGGTTCCCTTTTCATTTTGATGATGGTTTCTTTACCTTGCAGAAGTTTGTTTAATTTGATGTAGCTTTAGTTTATAGTCCCCTTGCCCTAGGAAATAGAATAGCAAAAATACTGCTATGTGGAATAGCTGAAATTTTACTGCCTATATTTTCCTCTAGGACTTTTATGGTATCATGAGTTATAGTTAAGTCTTTTATCCATTTTGAGGTTATTCTGGTGTATGGTATAAGTTGGTGGTCTAGTTTCATTTTTTTGCATGTACCAGTCCAGTTCTCCCAACACCATTTATTGAAGAGACTATTTTTATTCCATTATATGCTTGTGCCCCCTTTGTCAAATATTGATTGACCATAGAGACATGGGTTTATTTCTGGGCTCTCTATTCTCTTCCATTGATCTGTGTGTCTGTTCTGATGCCAATACCACACTGTTTTGATTACAGTAGCCTTGCAGTACAGTTTGATATCAGGTATTGTCATTGCTCCAACTTTGTTCTTCTTTCTCAAGATTGCTGAGGCTGTTTGGGGTCTTTTTTGGTTCCCTATAAATTTTTGAAGTATTTGTTCTAGATCTGTGAAATATGGCATTGGTATCTGAATAAGATTTGCATTGAATCTATAGATTGCTTGGGGTAGCATGGGCATTTTAATGATGCTGATTCTTCTAATCCATGAATATGGTATGTTTTTATTTATTTTTACCATCCTAGATTTCTTTCTTCAGTGTTCTGTAGTTTTCTAAGTATAAGTCTTTTACCTCCTTGGTTAAATTTATTCCTACATACTTTTATCTTTTCTTGTTGCTATAGCAAATAGGGTTTTTTTCCTAGTTTCTCTTTCTGATAGTTCATTGTTGGTGTACAAAAATGCCATCAATTTGCCCCAGCTTGTGTGGCTCAGTGGACTGAGTGCTGGCCTGTGAACCAAAGGTTGCCAGTTTGATTCCCAGTGGGGGCACGTGCCTGGGTTGCAGACTAAGTCTCCAGTAGGGTGCACGTGAGAAGCAATCACACAGTGATGTTTCTCTCCCTCTCTTTCTCCCCTCTTCCCTTCTCTCTAAAAATAAGTAAATAAAATCTTTTTTAAAAATGCCATTGATTTCTGAACATTGACTTTGTATCCTGCTATTTTGCCATATTCACTTATTTGGTCAGGTATTTTTTTTTTTTTGGTGGAGACTATAGGGGTTTTCTGTGTACACTATCATATCATCTGCAAATAATGAGTTTTACTTCCTCCTTTCCCTTTGGATGCTTTCTCTTTCTTTTTCTTGTCTGATGCCTGTGGCTAGAACTTCCAGTATTGTGTTGAATAGAGGTGGTAGAAGTGGATACCGTAGTCTTGTTCCTGATCTTAAGGAGAAATTTTTTTGCCTATTGAGTCCGAGGTTGGCAGTAGGTTTCTCTTATATGGCCTTTATTATGTTGAGGTGCATGCTCCCTCTGTTCCCACTCTGGTGAATGTTTTGGAGATCCAGATCCAGCAACACATTAAAAAGATCAGACACCATGATCAAGTGGGGTTTATCTGTGGGATACAAGGATGGTACAATATTCCCGAATCAATAAACGTAATACACCATATAAACAAGATGAAGGACAAAAGACATGTGAGCATATCAGTAGCTGCAGAAAAGGCATCTGATCAAATCTAGCACCAATTTATGACAAAAACACTCAGGGAAGTGGGAATAAAGGGTGCCTTCACTCTTCTGCTTGGTAAGGATGAGAAGAAAAGCGCTTCGCTAGACCTTCCTCCCCTGAGAATTCCCAAGTCCTCTTCCCCAGCCCATAAAAAGCCAGCTCAGAGCCAGCAGGCGAGCACGGAAACTGATGTCCCAGCGTTGCAACGCGGTTCTCCCATCTCTCCCACCTTTGCTCTTAGCCTTCCCCTTCAGTTTCCTGCCCCACACCAACACCACGTGACCTGGTCCTACAGGAAATGGAAGGCAGTCTCCCAGCAACACATCTGGATCGTCAGAATCTCTGTGGCTTTTTCATGCTGGGCTTTACTGCTCTGGGTTGCTCGCTGCCAGTCCCTCCTCAGCCACGCCCCTGCCCTGGCAAGGGCACTGAGTACGTCTTTCTTATTAGCAGTCACTGCACATGTAAAGTAATTTGCAAGGCACAAAATAATTTCTTTTAGCCCTGGCTGGCATAGCTCAATGGATTGAGCACGGGCTGTGAACCAAAGTGTCGCAGTTTCGATTCCCAGTCAGGGTACATGCCTGGGTTGCAGGCCATGGCCCCCAGCAACCGCACATGGATGTTTCTCTCTCTCTCTCTCTCTCTCTTTCTCCCTCCCTTCCCTCTCTAAAAATAAATTTTAAAAAATCTTTAAAAAAATAATTTCTTTTTAACTGACTCAATCCAATGGAGAAAATGCTTCAAAACAGTTATTCTACTGGATTGAACCAGATTTCTTTAACCATTGTATTTACACATAGTATGTCATGATCAGAGAGATCCATTGGAAAGCAAATTAAAGAGGGTTTGGGTACTCTCCAATTTCAAAATTTTCATTACACTAAAATTCAAGTAATCATTTACAGAATACTTAGTTTTTAGCATTATTCTAAGTTCATTGAGGATTATGACAGAAAACAATACAAATTAGTTGAGGACTCAGAAGAAGTATACACAAAGAATTTACAGAATAATGCAAAAATATAAAATAGTGTATACATAAAAGGCTTTTCCCCAAGGTAAAAGCCAGAGGTCCTGATGAAATTCTCCTAAGTGAAATGCTGGTGGAGGAAGGTTCTGTGCAGGGTATAGAACTCAACACAGATTCCGCGAGTGAGGTTTCGGGAAAGGACACGGGAGAGGACCCAGAGCTGGACATATACAACATGCAAGGAACGGGAGCAGGAAGCTGCAAGAAGTCAATGGCTCTACTCACACATCCGCTCCACAAACACGCACTGCTGGGGAAAACTCAAAACTGCCCTCCCTTCTTCCCTCTTCGTAAGAGCTGGAGTCTATCTCTGTCTTTCCTGAGGGCTGTTGTTGTGATTCCTTTAGGCCAAAGGGACCGTAGCAAACATGACACAGAAGCTTGAAAAACACTTGCACCTTGGGGCTTGCCTTTGGCTGTACTTGGTATCCTGAGGCCAGCAGGGCTGGGAGAGAGCCCAGGCTAGCCTGCCGAGGAGGAGAGATGAAAGACGAAAGACCCCAAGGACGAGGGAGATGGTACGGAATCCCCCATGGGACAGGCTAAGTCACTCTGGCGATGACTTATTTTCTCCATGTCACTTTGAAACCATGTAAACATTCTATATAATCATAAAACAAATTAAATGTAGAAATTAATCTCTAAAAATTAATGTAAACTGAAACAACAGAGCCTTAATATATAACCAATTACTGGTGCAATCAAACAGGTGAACTATTCAAAATAACTTTAAAACGGAGCAAACTATATACCCTTAGGGATTTATACACAGAGAACAAAAAGATTAAAGACTGAACAAATTTTCATTTGTAATATTATCAGAAAAGTTGTTAGTATTATTAATCTGAAACTTTCATACGTGCATTGTAGAACAAGGCAAATGATTCATTATAAAATATTCTCATTTTAACATTCCTGGTATCGTTGAGAATGGGAGCTTGAGGGCAACCTAAGGAAAAGGAGATACCAAGATAAAATACAACTGTGTAGTGCCGGCTTTGAATGGAAACTATCAGTACAAATTGGTTATGTTAGAAAATAAAATCTGCCATAGCTCTTTCTATGGAAAAGGCTCAGAAACCCTGCCACATAGCAGTGGGAACCACTAGCATCCGACTGTAATCTCAATGTGCTTTCCCCCTAAAACACGTCAGAGCTCCTTGGAGAAATGAATGATTGTCCAGGTTTGGGGCAGGAAATGTACACGGTGATCAGGACACGTCTTGGTGTAGCAGGAAATAAATAGTGTTTCATATACTGTCAGGGTCACGTCCATCAAAAAGCGTCAGGAACCAAGTTGAAGAGGTTTCCACCAGGCGAAGAAAGAACAAGGTGAGAATTAATAGCGGTAACATGGCAATGGACGGGAATATCCCAAATATGTTTAAATCCTAATGATACTAAATAAACAAACTGGTTAAATAAGTGGATCCCATTGCACAATGTTGATGAACAAATCCATTATTCTGAAAACTGATAAAAAAGAAAAAGAATCATGTATCCTACCTTTGCTAAACTTTGAATCAACTAGTAGACAAGAGAAATGGCTCTTCACAGAAGTATTCCAGCAAGTAAATGAAGAAAAGGCAGAATATTATTTGGCAATTTCTATTAAATTAATGGCTCCAACATTTCCCATCAGTGGTTGCTAACATCTCAATAAGAGAAACAAACAGATAGTGTATGCTTCTAGTGGAGGAACGCACCACAACCTAGAAAATGGTCTTCAAAAAATAAACAGCTGGAACCTAAATCTTACCAAACCTCCAGCTGCAGTTATCCATGGATGACTAGAAAATATGGTAAATGGCACCATAGAAATGCAATGAGCAATAGTTAGAGTGAGGGGAATGCTGGAGGACAGTGGAGTGTTTCAAACAAAACAAAAATGAAAGAGAGGGAGAGGGTGGGAAGGGGAGGAAACGCAGGTTAGGAGAGACCCATCAACCAGCCGTACTCAATGTGCCGCCTTGTCGAGCCCCTGATTGGGAGAATAATCCATACAAAATGACTCACATACACACTCACCTTTATGACATAGTAGAAAATTAGAACACAGCGGGCTATTTCATCATATTAAAAATTATGGTTTTTTAAGTGTTTTAACAGTATTGTGGCACTTACATGTACTTACTTAGAGATACATACTGAAATGTTATGGACGAAACCTTACAATGTCCAAGATTTGCTTCAAAATAACAGAAGGTGGGGAGGGTCGTAAAGGAGACGAGCAAAACAGACTGGCCGTGAGTTTGTAATGGTCAGGGCTGGGCGGCAGTGGGTGGGTGCTCACTGTGTTGTTCGGCCTTTTGGAGGCATACTGAGCATTTTCCTTGGTGGAAGTGTACGGGTTACGTATTGACACAAAGGCCCCACCCTCAGAGATTCTAATCTAGCTGGTCTGGAGCTCAGGTGGGGGAGAGAGAGAGAAGCAGAAGGAGCAGGAGAGGATGAGGAAGAGGAGGGGAATGAGAAGGAGGAGGAGGGGGAAAAAGAAGGAAGGAAGGGAGGCAGGGAGGGAGGACGCGCAATCTCTCCCCGTGACCCTAAAGCCCCCACCACCGGGGCTAAGGATGACCACCATCCTCACCGGCCCTATCTGTCCGCTCCTCAGACCTGTCTGTGTGTCTCAGTGGTTCCGTCTGAATGAACTGGGATTCACGTTCAATCGGTTGCTTCCTGAGCCTCTTCCCAGAGGGACTGAAACAGAGTGTGGGGAGGCTGGGGCGGGACCTGGGAGCACACTCAGTTACTGAGCTTCTTGGCTGACCCTGCTGTGGTTCAAGGTGAAAGTCTGCTCTGCGCTCCGCAGACCCGGACTTCTCCGCAGCCCCAGCACGAAGCCCTGCCTCTATCTGTCCCTTTGTCCATTCGATTCCTTCCTCCTGTCACCTGAAGTGTTTCCCTTTACCTCCATCCAGATCATACCTGTTCTATAACCAGGCTCAAAATCCCCCACCCATGAGAGACTAATCCCCTCGACTGAAGAGACTCCACCTTCCCGTGAACTCAGTTTCCCCTCTTGCATGGGCTTACAGTTGTTTCTATATATAATGCTTCAGGTGTCTTACTCAACAATAAGCTGCTTTAGGTCAAAGGGCCTTTTTTTCACATCTTTGTAACCTCACGCAATTTGGACATTGTGAAGAGATCAGTCAACACACACTAACTCAGCGAAGCAACGGGCACACACTCCCCCGCGAGCCCTTCCCTGAAGGACTGGGGAACAGCCCTGTTCCACCTCCAGTGTGCAAAGGAGCACCTCTCCTGAGAAGGTGATCGGGGGGCGTGGCTCAAGATCAGTGATTACCAGAATTTCTCCATAATCAGCTAAATCAGCTACAAAAGCTTACCTACTTTCTAAATCAAAATGTCACGCTCACCGTTTTGACAAATGAAAGAAATTGGTTTGGAGAAAAGAAATGTCCCAAAGTACCATCTGACACGGATGACTGTGTCCAAAAAGTGTTGACTACCCGAAGAGGCCAAGGTTTATGACAATGTAAATCAATATGCCTTCACGTAGAAGCGGGCTTCAGTTTTACAGCGCTCCTAGACAAAAGGGCCATGTTTTTACAAAGACCTCCGCTCCAGGCTCCGGAAGGACAGACAACACTGTGCAAATTTCGACTGGGGGGGTTCATCATTACACATTAATGCAAGGCCTTCCTCGAGCGTCTGCTGCGATGGGCAGTTTATCTCATTCTCTCGCTCAGGGTTCCTGAGTTAGGATCACCCGTGGTTCTCCGAGGGCAGTGACACCGGGAGGGGTTAGGCGGCCACCCAGGATCATTCACCTGGCGGACATAGGGTTCCAGCCCCCTGTGCCTCATTCTTCTACAGACCTCTGCCTTCCTAGAGCTCTGCTGTCTGCGGAGAGGGAAACCACAAACGCCGGGGCTGGGGCAGGAGACAGAAGGGAGAGCAGGTTAGAGGACGAGAGACAAGACCAGCTCGCAGAGGGCTTCGCTGTCCGGCACACCCGGGTTCGCATCGTCCTGCTTTCCCAGCACCGCAGCTCTCCGTCTTCAGCTTCTCCTCCGGAACCCTCTGGACCACTGGAGCTGTTGGAACATGAGGCATCTGCCCTGGCTGGCGTAGCTCAGTGGATTGAGCGCGGGCTGTGAACCAAAGCATCGCAGGTTCGATTCCCAGTCAGGGCACATGCCTGGGTTGCAGGCCAGGTCCCCAGTGGGGGCCACATGAGAGGCAACCACACATTGATGTTTCTCTCTTTCTCTCTTTCTCCTTCCTTCCCCCTCTCTAAAATAAATAAATAAATAAAATCTTTAAAAAAAAGAAAGAAAATGAGGCATCTGAGGACCCTGGCTCAACAAGTGAAATACAGTAGTAAAAGCAGCCCTGGCTGGTGCGGCTCAGTGGATTGAGCGCCGGCCTGTGAACCGAAAAAGGTTGCCAGTTTGATTCCTGGTCAGGGCACATGCCTGGGTTGCAGACCCGGTTGGGTACATGCAAGAGGCAACTGATTGATGCATCTCTCACACATTGATGTTTTTCTCCCTCTCTTTCTCCCTCCCTTCCTCTCTCTCTAAAAATAAATACATAAAATATTTTTTTAAAAAAAGGTGTTGGTCAAAACAGCCGGCGAGGACAATTTTGGTCTTGTCAGGAACCAGGTGTCCTTGTAGATTTCTCGTGACTGAGCCATCAACTAATTCTGTGAGATGAGCTAACTGATTTTTGTCCTTCACAGATTCTGCTAAAATCACATGGATACCACCTGAATCACTGTCATCTTTTAGGGAATGTTCTTATCAAATATTTTAAGGCTTCGTATATAGAAAAGAGAGTGTAATATTGAAAATGCTGCAGGCTGCACTGGCCGGGTAGCTCAGTTGGACCCAAAAAGGTTGCAGGTTTGATCCCCGCTCAGGGCATACCCAAGATCGACCGATGAATGCATAAACAAGTGGAACAATACATCGATGCTTCTCTCTCCCCCTCTCTTCCTTCCTGTCTCTCCCTCAAATCAATCCATGTATTTTTTTAAATGCTGCAGACCTTCAACCCCGAACCCCTGCACTGGGCCGCTCTCAGCATCCTCCCTCCCGCGATCTGTCCGGCAGAGAGAAGGCTCCGCCCTGCTCACAAGCCCTGCCCGAGGGGAGGCAGCCGGGAAGGCTGGGTCCACTCCACCTGTCGGGATTTGCCTCTCCGGCAGCCCTCTGGCTGCCCGCGCTGCTTTGCGCGAGGATAATGACCGTCATTATTTTTGCTGAGAGCAATCCGTCGTCCCAGCCCAGCCCTGGCAGGAGGCGATGGCCCAAGAGGGCACTGGGACTGGCTGCTCCTCTGTGTCTCCCTCCTTGATCCGACTGGTTTTATATGGAACCAACCGGTAAATGTCTACCTCTTAGGATGTCTAAGCTAGAAGCCAGTTCTTTTCTAGAGTTCATCTATTTCATCTATTCAGAAGGCGCAGGAGGAATTTTTTGGAGTGGTCTGCATTCATGGCTAACTTCTTTTTTAAAAAAATATTTTATTTATTTATTTTTAGAGAGGGAAGGGAGGGAGAAAGAGACACAGAGAAACATCAATGTGTGGTTGCTGGGGGTTATGGGGGTCAGGGCAACCCAGGCATGTGCCCTGACTGGGAATTGAACCTGCGACACTTTGGTTCGCAGCCCGCGCTCAATCCACTGAGCTATGCCAGCCAGTGCCCATGGCTAACTTCTGAGGAGACCCGCACTCTCCCGCCTTCAGACGAGTGTGAAGTTAAGTAATGGAGACGATAGTCGGAGGTGCCCAGTGACACTGAACTCCGGTGAGAAATTGCCTGTTTGTTGACCAGTTATAGCCACAGATACTATGGATAGAAGAATGTTGATAAGGTCTACACTCTTTTGAGAAACAGAAATGATTCACCAACATAAACCATTTTTAATTTGCATGTTTCTGCACACGCTATTTCACCCTCAAAAAAAAATGCTTTGCTAGCACCTTCCTGGAAATGAATTGAAGAAGAAAGTAATAAAATGGTCTATAATTTACAAATAACTTGATAAATATTTGAATAGATTGATTCGGATACCTATCCTAATGAGCATACATATTTTTTCCCCAGCAAACAGTGAGGTTCTCTATCTCCTCAATGGCTGAAAGTCTTTTGCTCTTGGGGAAATCGTTCACATACTAATTTATGGAGGTGTTTTTATTCCCCCTTTATTCACAGAAAGCTAGGAGTGAAGAGTCTAACTTTTAATGGAGTACAAAATTTTCTTAAAACTTAAGATCATTTATGGTTTTCTAAAAGACCTGTTCAGATGTTTACACCTATAATCATACAGCCACTTTTCACACAAATACAGAAAACACAAGACATAAATACAGTATTGAAAGTATAATCTTGCTATGAAGCCGGCACTAAAAAAAAGATTTTTATTGTTAAAATCTTCCTGAGAGCACTCTGCGTTTATGAGCTTAAATGGCGGGGAAGTCTGTTTTATCTATCCCTGAAATGATTCTGTCAGTCTCTTTAACTATCTAAGAATTTTTTACAGCTAGAATTAAAAACCCAAACCTATCATTAGTATTCTTATAAATCCTTGGAAGAAAAACCGTTCACCGGAGACAAGAGACAGAACATTTCTTCTGAAGCAGAGGATGCCCTACCACCGAAAGCAATGTGTAAATCACGCACCTTACACATTGTCCAAAACTCTTATTTTCTCTCTTAGAAAAATGGAGAGGGAAAATCATAACCCAGTATGCAAGGGAAGCGCGGCCACCTTCCCAACACCAGGGCTTACACTTTCTTCCTGCCTCCTGCACCGCTCAGCAGCGGTTGCTGAGTAACATCCTCATAATCCCGAGTTATTAAGAAAATTAGGGGTCAGCTTTCCTTTACAGGAGAACTCAACCTATCGGAATCAGGCCTGCGCGGGTCGTGGCATTCCAGATGTGAGCCTGGTGGTAGGTGTGAAGGGCACCCCACGGAGAGAATGTGCGCAGGAAGGGAAAAGACAAATTACCCGGAGCTATTACTGTCATTAGTTCCATCAGCCCGGGAAGCCCTCCCGCGGCATTTTCGCCGCGGTGTCTGCAGCGGACCTGGGCCTTATCCCGTCGCGCAGGGGGTCGTCTTCTGCTGCCATAGTCACAAGGCTTGACATTTCAGACTCAAAAAAAAAAAAGAAGAAGAAGCCTGGGCCCTCACCCTCCACGCAGGCGTCTGTTTCTCAGCTCTACGACCGCTCGCTGCAATGAAGGGGCCCGCCCCAGGAGGCTGGCGATTCGCTAGCACCCCCAGAGGGGCCGCTGTCCGTTCCCAGAACCGTGGCAGCCGGGACCCTGCGCCCGCGCTCTGCAGTGCACCCGGAGCTCCTTCCGGGGGCGCTCCCTTAACCCCTTGAACGTTGTGCCTGAATGCACAGTGCAGAATCTACGCCACGTAAATGTGATGAAGTCATCAGACGTGCACCATAAGGTGAGATGGAATACGGCATTTGGACCGTGCCGTGACAACCAATAGGAAAGGCTTAAGGGCCCATGGATGCAACAGAGCCACGGTCCTGAGATGCCTTTGATTCTGGAAGTGCACGTGGGTCATACTTACGGTGGGATATCAAGCACACACAAAAAGAATATGCTCTGTACACATTATAATCATAACTATGTCAGCGTCTGTGCTGGGGGAAGTAACATGCAAAAAAGCACTGGGTTTTGCTAGGGTGGCATGGTTCTTAAAAACGGCCCTTTAATTACCTGCTAAATGCCCTTTAATGTTGCATTTTTCTGCTCAGTTCAAGGAAACCAGGAAAGTGGGTGTAAACCTGCATTCTGGTGGAGGGAGCAGTAACGACCTAAAGGAAAACAAGCTCAAAGACGTGAAGCATCCCCCCCCCCCCACTAAAACCAAGCAACACATCAAGCCTCAGCCTCCATCTCAACAGGGAACAAAGAAAAAGATGCCAAGCTCGAAGTAAATTCATTCAAAATAATCATCCTTCCATCACGCTCTTCTTAATAACAACAGTCCTGCACACAGGGTTTATTACACCGCAGGCACGCATCCGACTAGCTGGAGAAGACTTCCCTCAGCACACGGAGACGGAGACGGGTTCAGGGAAGCCAGGTAGCATGCCCAGGATCAAACAGCAAGTGCCCCTCTCCAAGATGCCCTTAACCACTAAGTTACAGCGCTCTCCCTCTCTCTCCCTCTCTCTCTCATCATCATTTTAAGTGTGTTCCAGCAGTGGTTATTCTGAAACAGCCCTCTCTTCTGTTCCTCCCCTGACCCTTAGCCCGTTATAAAGCCGGCAGTCCCCACCTAAGGCCGGCAGGTCTGATACGGACTCATACTTTAATTTGCACACAGGGATTAAGCAAATGAGTGCCTACGCTGCACTGTGCTGGTGCTGCTGGGGGTGCAAAGCTAAGGAAAACAGACACTGGAGGGGGGGCGGGCCGCAGACACGCAGGGGACACGCACGCACCCACACACACACACTGCGGTGTGTTGTGAGAGCCCAGAGCCTCAGCACATGACCTCGGCTTCTCCACCAGCCGGCGTCTGAGCTGAAAAATGGAAGGATGAGCCGGGGTTAGTCAGATGAACCGTGCCCAGTTAGGGAATCATCCCTACAGAGCGACAAGGGGGAAACAAAATACAAGGGAGACAAAAACGAAACATCGTGCCTCTCAGGAACCGAGAGTGACCTGCAGGGCTGGAAGGCGACAACCGGCACAGACACGTCGCTCTACCTGGATCAGTCTCACTTTGTGACGACCTGGAGGCCTTGTTTTCCAAGGAAAAATTATTCGCGGTGTCAAAAGGCAACCGTAGGTCTTCTCTGATTGCATGTAAACAATAAAACTGCTTTGTGAAAGAGTACGTCTAAATTAAGTGTTGCTACGCAAATTGCCGATGCAATTCATGTAAATATAATTGTGCCTGTATTCACAGATTCTGTGAGACATCAGGCAAGTTATCTTGCCTGCGGAGTCCTTTCCCCTTCTGCAGAATGGATGTTTGTAGGTGGGAATGAGGAACAGTATGAGACAGTCACCCGGGCTGGTGGCCGGCACAGAGAAGGCAGCCATGGTACGCTAGCCACCGAAGAGTTTACAAAGGCCCACGCCCGTAACTCTCATTTCAGGGACAAGAAAAAGGAAGAACAGTTTTCTCCTCTGCCTCACACTCGGTTCCTAATGCTGATTCGCTGTCTTCAAGTATATGATTATTTTACTAATGACGAAGTTCAACTGTGTTGATGATTCAAAAGCCTTCTTGTCTTTCTTTCACTCACCTCCTACGCGTTCATTCATCCCACGGACAGGAATGTGTGCTCGGTCGATGCCCACAGGTCAGGGCAGAAAGCTTGGCCCACTCTGGGTCGGGCGTCTCTGGACAGGTGGGACATTCCTAAATGTAGAGAGGGTGTCACGGAAGTGTATTCACCGCCAGCTGCCCGTCTGGTTTATGAGTGACGTGGTATAGAGCTGATTAGCTCAAAACCAAAAGGTTTGGGGACACTTCAGAGTGCCTGACTGTCAGGAAGTTATCTGAGCAAGTTTTTTTCTGAGATAGTGAATCAAATTATGCCTTATAAAATCCAGACCTTTATTTCACCTTACAACTCTCCACGCTATGTTTCTGGTGTACTCTGGTAAGCACGAGTGAGTGATTCAGGCTGCCATTCTCAGATAGTGGGTGGTAGAGAGAAAATGATTCTCATTAACTTTCAAGTGTAAAAATAAATTTATCATCATTCAGTTTGAAGAAAAAATGTTTTTCCCCTCTCTGGAAGAAAACTAATTTTCTAAAAACAAATGTAGTTTGGATTGCTGTGGACATTTTTTTTTTGCATAAAGAAAAACATATAGATATTGTCTTTTTTAAGATTTTATTTATTTATTTTTTAGAGAGAGAAGGGATGGAGAAGAGAGAGACAGAAACATCAATGTGCAGTTGCTGGGGGTGATGGCCTGCAACCCTGGCATGTACCCTGACTGGGAATCGAACCTGTGACACTTTGGTTCACAGCCCACACTCAATCCACTGAGCTACGCCAGCCGGGTAGATTTTGTCTTTGAAAAAATACTGCTAAAATCAAGTGATATCAAATCAACCTAGTTATGAGGCAAATTGTTTTCATTATTGATATGCATTATTGATACCTTGTACATGATACGCATTTTAGAAAGTACATGGGATGAACACAAGTGATTGTTTCATTCAAAAAAAAGTATCAAAGATTAGATTCAAAAAGATTTTATATGCCATTCTGGATTCCACAAGACTGGAATAACGGAAACGTCGCGGTTACAAAACTGTCTTCTTTGTATCGCTTTGCTTTGCACACTTCAACATAATGCCAAACGTAGAGCTGGGGAGAGAAGGAGTCCCTACCATTCTGGGGGGATAGCACCAACACATCGCCATGACCAAGCATTTTTCCAGCCAGGTGTTCAGCGACCCTCGCCAAACTCTACTGCTCGGATCCGCACCCACTTCCCGTACCAGACCCCATCCATGCCTTTGCCCGGCAGATGAGCGCTTCCTTTCCATGTCCTTCGCTTCGGCCCTCAACATCCCATAAGCCCCTTCTTCTTCTTCTATTCATCCCTACCTCCTTACCAAAGATTTTGTTTGTCCTCTCCTGTACACTCCAAAGTATCAGGTGAGGACAAGTAATCTGTTTGAACTACAAATACCTAATGCAGTGTATTGCATGTGTTACTAGATTCAATCTTTTTAAAATAATTTTTTTATTGATTGACTGGGGGGAGAAACAGTGATGGTTGTCCCACTTACTCATGCATTCATTGCTTGCTCCTTGCATGTGCCCCGACTGGGGATCAAACCCACAACCTTGGCGTATGGGGATGACACTCTGACCAACTGAGCCACCTGGCCAAGGCCACTGGATTCAGTGTTTATTTCCCCCACAAAGGGCTCACTTTATAGGCATACCTACAGTTGTATGTGCCTTCCCAGTTGCACAAGCAAAGTAACATGAAGAGAATCATGAATTCTTGTAGGAATTCATTTCGGGAGGGACACTCGGGCAGCTGTCACCGCTGATCCGCTCTGGCCGTGGCCCCCTCTGACACCCCAGTGTTCTCAGACAGCAAAGCATCAGCAGAGGATGGGCCGTAACACAAACACATGAGGACTTCGCCTCTGCTACCTGAATGTCTAGGCTCACCTAATTTATTTCTTCATGTGGTTTGCAAACCTGTTGCTTTTTTCCCCCCAAGTCTTTTCAGCTGACTTTTTAATAGTACGGTAACATACAGCCCAAGAAATACTGCCTTCTGGTGAAACATCACTTATTTGAACCTAGTGTCAACAAAACTAAACAAATTGCTAACCTCTCAAACAGAGTTTTACAATATGCCAACAGGCTTTTTCCTTTGAGACTTTTGCCTGGATTCTTATAATTACTAGGTAATTACCTCTCCAATACTTACTTTCTTTTGACAACTTCGTTCTAGCCTCCGGGATTTTCACATCTAATTGGGCTGTCTGCTAGATTGTGGGTTCTTAAGTCTTTCTGAATTCAGCAAAGCCAGACAGCCACAGGGAGTGTAGGCAGTTCTGACCTCCAGAGACTATCTGAAAGGAATAACAGAGGTACAGGCCCTGCTCCTTCATCTGTCGACCCTCCACAAACCTGCTCCCTGGACCCGGTGAATACTTTGGTTATCAGAGTAAAGCTCGAGGGAATCATGGCACTCAATAAATGTCCAATAACAATGGTGAAGAGTTAGATGAACTATATTTAAAATATTTCCCCCTAATTCCCCTCCTAAATCTGGCTTCCATCTTTGCCTCTTTATGGTATCCAATGATCTCAATTCAGCCAAGTTCAAAGGCATTTTCTCTGTCCTTATCTCCCTTGATCTTTCTGATGTATGGGGCACAGCTTTTCATACCTGCCCCTTTGAAGACTTCTGGCTTCAGTGTCTGAGACACGTCTATTGTCTTTTCATTTTCTTCAGCACCACCTTGATCTCTTCCCCCGATTCCTCACATTTACATCTTTCTTCTTTCCTTGCACCTCTCCAGCCACTTTCCGCCCAACGTATCTTTGATAAATCATTGTATTCCTGTGTTTTCCTGCCTTTTTTATTCCACAGAGATTCTTTTGTTTCTACTAAGTTATGTAAGTGCATGTAGACACTTCTCTGCTACCATTGATCTATTCTTCACACAGTTCTAGGTGCATCGAGGGCACATCAAAGCACAACCCTACAGTTCCACGACGCACTGACACAGTACCCTGACATCTCATTGTCACTCCTCAGTGCTCCGCATCCCTTCCAAAGTCACTTCCTGGAGAAGCCTAAGGTGATGGCTTTATCTCACATTCTCTGTCCCCTCCATCTGCTTGGTTTTTCCTCTCAGCATCTGTCAGTACCTTCTTACAGGGCGCGTTTACATCTATGTCCTTTGAAGGTACCCCAAAAAGGGAAGCTTCGTGGGGGCAAGAACGCTTTGTTCTGCTCACGGCTGTAGAGCCGGCACGCAGACGAGGGTATGGCACGGAGTGCGCACCGGGTGAGTAGTTGGTGGGCTAACAATGAGTGAGTGAGTGAGTGAGCAGAGAAATACACGAGTCATTCAGAATCTGTTGTCCAGAGTCAGAACCACCGACTCATCCCAACTTCTTCCATTCTCAGTGCTCTGGGCCAGTGATTCTCACCTGCGCGCTGCAAGAACTTTTAAAACGTGTCCCACCTGACAGCTTAGCAGGGGCTCCGACATGGCTCCCCTAGACTGTCACATAAACACTGGCCGCAGTGTGAACGCCCTGTCTTGAACCGTAAATATGGAGGCCGTATAGCAGAGTTGCGTCTTATTGGTCACATCACATGATAAAGCTGGGTCTGATTGGTTAGTTCTTGGTACCACAAATTCTTTTTTTTTAAAGATTTTATTTTTTTATTTTATTTTTAGGGAGGGAAGGGAGGGAGACAGAGAGAGAGAGAGAGAGAGGAGAGAGAGATCAGTGTGGTTGCTGGGGGTTATGGCCTGCAACCCAGGAATGTACCCTGGCTGGGAATCGAACCTGGGACACTTTGGTTCCCAGCCCGCTCAATCCACCAGAAATTCTTTTATACAAGAATATAAACCTGGTTTTTTAAAAAGTCCCTTTGGAGCAAAAAGAGTAGTTAATTAGTATTATGTATTTTTTTTTGTAAATCAATCAGAATTATACTTATTTTTGTCAGATCACTATATATATAAATATAAAAATATATATAAAATATATACATTTTCGTGTGCTACTGAAATTTTAGTAATAGTATATGTGTGCCATGAGATGAGAAAGGTTGCAAATCGCTGCTGTAGTCTTCATCCTCTTGCATTAGGCTAAGGCTAGGCTGATGTAATAAGCACAATAATAATAATAAAAATATTTCTCACTTATAGTTTGAGTGGAATGATTCAGGTCAGCCAGCAGGCAGCTCCACCCCCCAACTTCACTTAGGACTCGGGTCCTTCCCCTTGAGCGGTGGTCCCTTGTCCACGGGACACCTGCCCAGTTGCAGCTGGCCCTCCCTGCATTCTAGCCAGCCGGACGGGGAAAGAGAACACGGCATAGCACATGCCCAGCCCTGCGCTAACACACATTCTTTCTGCGTCGACTCCACTGGTAAGCATGTGCTCGTGTGGCCACCCCATGGGTGAGGGAAACTGAGACACGCAATCCATCCGTCCGCTCATGAGCAAGAAGAAAACATTTTCAGGGACGTGCCGGTCCCCGCACACCAGTCAGTTTCTCGGACGTCTCTAGACCAGATCCTTCCTTCCTCTGCTGGCCAACTACGTAAAGGGCCGGCCCGGCCTGAGCCGCCACGATCCTTGACTGGTTATTTCCTCCCAGTCTTCAGTCTTTCATCTCGCAAGCTGATCTCATTCCGAAAGCCAAGCAATTTTTCCAAATTATAACTGTTACTTTTAATTCCTTCTCTCAAAATGCCATGGCTAGCAATTCTCACCTCTGTCAATTATGAATTATTTGTTTCGGATTTCAGTGCCTGTCACCCTCCCCCGCTGCGTAAGGACAAAGGATGGAGAGGTCTCCGAGAGAGGAAGGAGCCCCCACCTCCTACCTGCGCCAGCCGGCAGTCGTGTGTCTGTCTCGCCCAGAGGTTTGGGGAAGGGAGCCTTACATTTCCAGTTATGTAACGACACAGTTTGTTTGTCCTTCAAGGCCATGGATAAGAGTGATTTTCAGGTCAGTGTTTGATGATGAAAGGAAAAGTCACATCGTAAAACTGTGGCCTGGACTTAACTTAGACGCAGACCTGTGTGTCTCTAGGGCAGCGGTTTTCAGCCGGTGAGCTGCGAGAATGTCTAAAACACACATTACCTGGCCATCGAGTCAGGGGCACGGACCTCTTTTCCTTCAGAGGGTCACATCAGTGGCGACAACAGCCAGCACAATAATAGCCACCCAGTGTGCATGGGTCAAAATTATACCTCCTTTTTGGTCAAAGTGGCAAAAAAAAAAGTATTTTTGGTGTGCTGCAAAATTTTAGTGATTAGTTTGTGTGTGCCATGAGATTTAAAAGGTTAAAAGTTGCTTCTCTAGAGCATTACTATAAGCAGTTGAATTCCCTGAAGGAACGGTTTCTCTATAACCCTTTTGCAAAAACCCCCTTTTAAGCCATGTGCTCTGGGGACCCTTGAGGGAGTGTCCATGAAACCTTTCCAGGGGGCTTCTAGGAGGTCAAAACTCTTTCCCCGATGACGCTAAGACATTATTTCTCTGTTTACTTTTATCCCCTTGCAAGTGGGTGAGGAGTTTTCCGGAATCTACCTGCTGTGATGTTGGCACAGATTGCATTAAGGAAGCACATGTGAGCGTTAGGGTGTCTTTTATGAAGACAGATATTTAAAATATCTGCAAAAGAACGATGCCACTTTTCTTACTACATACTTTTTTGTAGTCTACTGTTATTCTTCATTAAAAAGTCGGTTATGTTAACAGGTAGTTATGTTATTATACATGATCAAGAAATACTTCAAAGTCCTCACTTGTAATTTATCCAACGGTGAACACTGACAGAGGTTAACACATAAACAAAAGCTTGTTGAGATGCTCAATATTTTCCCAAAGCATCAAGGGGTACTGAGATGAAGCCTCAGAGTCCCTGCGTTGGGCAGCTGACGCGGGTTGTGGGGGTACTGCACGCGCCCCCTTCACCGCTCAGCACCCCTCAGTTCCTGGAAGGGAGGAAGGAGAGCCGATGTCAATGAAAATGTCTGGCCCTGGCTGGCGTAGCTCAGTGGATTGAGCGCAGGCTGCGAACCAAAGCATCGCAGGTTCAATTCCCAGTCAGGGCACATGCCTGGGTTGCAGGCCACAGCCCCCAGCAACCGCACATTGATGTTTCCCTCTCTCTCTCTTTCTCCCTCCCTTCCCTCTCTAAAATAAATAAATAAATAAATAAAATCTAAAAAAAAAAAGAGAAAATGCCTGTAGCACAGTTTCTTACCCCCGATCCACCGGAGTCCTCACTGAGAGCTTCAAGGACAAAGTTTTGTGTCTTTGATGTTCGCTCTCACACACATGAACGGAAGACAAGGGAACTGAGAAGCAGGTACAGAGGTCACTAGGAAAACGGGCTTCGCGACTCTCATGCATAACCAATGACTGCCAAGTGCTTTCTGGAGGCAGAAGTGATGTCGGGGCAGAAACAACCCCCGTGCAGCTCTTCCTCCAGGAGAGGCTGCCTCACCTCTTAATGTTCCCAATAAAAGAGATTTAAAGAGGTCTTCGTCTGTATGTGATTCGAGAAGGTTTTCACTTCCATGACCAAAAGCATTCATGACGAGCGGTACTCGTCCCCTGCGCTCCGGGCCCATCCCTCCGTGCTGCAGCGTGGCCGAGTCTGTTCCACCCCAGAGCTTCGCGCCCCAGAGAACTCGGAGTGGCGGCCAGAGGCGGCCACCCCCCACACACATACAAATGCACACATTCATCTACACGGCTGATTTCATAGAGCCCATCACCACCACACGGTGGAAACAAATAAAGCCCCAGCTCAAACACCAGTAAATAATTCAGGAGAAACAACCTCCTATGTGGCAAGCAGGGAGTTTATACCAGCTTTGGCCCTACAGCTCACTGGTAGGTAAGCTATCCTATTTGCCTGTAGGAATAGTTCTGAGCTATCCGTTAACTAACAAAGGGTTGTTCCCAAAATTCTAAAAGGGAGGGGGGAGTCATTTCAGGCTCTTTCTTTTTTCTTTGCTTCTTTCTTTCTTTCTTTTTTCTTTTCTTTTTCTTTCTTTCTTTCTTTCTTTTTTTTTTTTTTTTTTTTGGTCTATAATGTATTTGCTTTTAAAGTCAATTCTAATCCCACCACTTCATACGCTCATTTTCACCCATGGGACGGATGAACATATATCCGGGCCCCTACACATGATTGAAATTATTTCTTAGGTCATTTTTGGCTCTGCCTTGCTTGCTATAAAGACATTGCTGGATGAAATACCTCCCAGCCCTGTTTCGCTCATGACACATGAGGACATTTTCCGTTAACATTAATGAGACTTATGAATCCATTGATGGGATAATAGAACTAAAAGGTGAGTTTTTTTGGTGATATATAATCCTTCATGCAAGGGTTCAACTTCTGGTGAATAGGTAGAAATCTGGCCACGCATGAAATGCAAGAGCGACTAATGTCTTTGAAGTTGTACAGACTTCAAGGATACACCATAGCCTTCAAATATGAAATGCACTTTGATGCGAAAACACTTGTAAGCAGTAATCTCTAAAATATTTCTGTATATTACTAAAGAAAGTAAATGAATGATCCCAGAATTTACTAAGCATTTTCATCTCCAGAAACTGATACTCCATATTTTCCACATTTAATCTTTTTTAAGACATCAGCATTCATTGTTAGTGAAAGCACATGACTGTATTTTATAAACAGAGTCACTCGTTTTATTTTATGAATTAAACCTTAAATCTTATTTAGGTTGCTGAGCCATTTTTATTTCACATTTTTCTTCTTGAGAATGGATCTCCCCGTGACAAAAGGTCCTGGATTACGGATATAAAATTTTAATAATGATCACTTATATAGTCTCTAAGTTTAAAATGAAATTTTCACTATTTTCCCCTTTATTGCTTAAAATATACTGCTTCAAAGTATGCATGCTCTTTCAGAAATCCCTTTCTCCTCTATTTCTTCCTAGTTCCCCCCACAAGTCAGATGTACCTTTTCCTTTGCTAAACCTCTTTTTAAGGTAAACTCCTGCATCTAGTTTTAAAAATTAATAGTTGTCCGGATAAGTAATTAATGAAATTTTTAAGATGAGACTTTTTTTTACTAGGTATAGGCAATTTTTTTTAATGAGGGAAAAGAAAACTTATTTAAAACTAATTGAGAATGTGATTTAAGTAACCATAGCTGCAGGCTAGAACACACAACAATTTACCAATCATTTCTTCTGTCCATCAAACGACTGGATATCTCAGAATTGTGAGAAAGTAGATGTAAGAGGCTAGAGAAATGTTTCCTTAGAAGCTATTGGGAAAAAAATAAATCTCCACAGCCCTTAAAAGTTGATTCCCACCGTATTTTACTTATCATTTCAGAGGTCGGCCTGGCACTATCTCCCTATACCTGCTGGCTTAGCAAGTTTCAAACAACACTTTGTATTTCTGACAGGTCAAAAATAAACAGCAACTCTAACCCATGAGAAAGAAGAAAGCCAGTGGCCCTGTCACAGTGAAGGGTCCTTTCTGGAGAAAGAAACGGTGTGTTTTCTTTTTCAGTCTCCCTTGAGAAGCCCTCCCATCTCATGAATCTTGGGTTTGGGTTGGGTTTTGCCTCTTTCCATCCCACGGAGGGCACCCAGTCCCGAGGCGGGGCCCTGGCAGGGGAAAGGCGGGATGGAGTGACGATGGAGGGACGGATGGACGGCGGCGGGTGTCTCCGAGGCTGGGAGACGTGGTGTTGGTTTCGCCACCACGTGAAGCGCACAACCAATTGCCCACCTCCGCGTTCGGTTAGCTTCCAAGACGCAGTGTGACCCACTCCGCGCCCATGACACGCACACGCGCACACATCTGGCGTTTGCAAACAGAAAAGTGAAAAACAAGAAACTGGGAACTGCCCTCTTTTTCCAAACAACAAAACATTTCCATGGGGAAGGACCAAAATTACAATTAACTTCTTTCGCTCCGTTGATTTGAAATGCAGCCACAAAATCCTTGATGATAAATCTTCAAGCTGGGCTATTTGTCATTGCAAAAGGGGCATTGCAGGTTCTCTTCCAACGGTCCATTTGCCCCCAGAGGGGTGACAGCGCCCGCCCCTGCGGTGGGAGCCCACAGGATAGCCTGGGGGCGGTGGGGGGGGGCGGGAACAGGGGTGTCCACCTTCAGGCCGGAGATGGGGCCAGGAAAACACTGGGTCCTGGGCTTGCAGAGAAAGGGCGCTGAGCCGCGGCTCAGGGACACCCGTCCAAGATGGTGACGCATCTTTCTCGGTACATTGTAGGGGGTGGGGAGGGGAGAAAAAAAAAAGCTTATTACTGCACTAAATGTTTTTATTGATCGCCCTTGAGTCAGAGCCCACTGACCCCGCAAACCATTAGTGGCTATCGTGAAGAACTGTCATTTCCAGGCAGCAAGAGGAGATGCGGCATGAGTCCAGGACACCTCGCCCTGAGCTGTCCCCACAGGCCCTGCACCTCCTGCACCTCCGGGTTGGAGTAAAGAGTGGGGTGGCCGCAGGGTTTCGGCAGGGTCCCCGCAGGCCCTGACCGGCGGGACGGGAGGGAGCAGGGTCACCGCGCGCCCCCCGCCCCCCACTCCCGCTCCAGCCCAAACCCGCGCTGGCGCACCCGCCACCCCCACCCCGTGTCCGTGGCCGCAGCGGGGAGGGCCGGGAGCGCACAGCACTGCTTTGCAGCATTCCCCATTAAACAATAAAGCGAGCTGTAAAGCCTCAGGTGCTGTGTTTGTTGTGCCGTCTGCGCCGCGCCTGGGCCGGGGAGCGCCTCTTCGGCTGATTCCGGGGAAAGATAAGGAGCCGCCGAGCCACCGGCTCTGTCTAGACTCGCGACCTCACAAGTCAAGCGCCTTGTTTGGATTAGCCCTCCAGATCGGCCAGCCCGATCGGCTCCTGGGAGAGAAGGGCCCAGCGGCACCCCTTTTCCCTCCCCCGGACCGCGGCCGTCCCTCCTCGAAGGAACCGAGGGCGGACTCCCCGCGAGGGTCGCGGGGCTGCAGAGACCAGGGTCGGGTCCCCCATTCTGAGCACCCACCACCCCAAACCTGAGTACATCAGGCGCTCCTCGCCCGCTGGACGCAGGAGAGGCAGCAGGAGGGACCACTAGGCCGACGAAAAAAAGGTGCCCCCTTCACCAAAGCTCGAACCACATCGCCCTGCAGTGAACGGGCACTTTGCATCGGTGGACTGGCTAGAGCGTCCCAGGCGGGGCGAGGGCTCGGCGGGGCCTCTCGGGGCCGTCTGCTGGGGCAGGTCAAAGCGCCTTCTCTCCCCACCTGGCCAAAAGCAACCTGACCCCACACCGTCCCCTCAAATCTAGGCGTCCCCTTTGAGGGGGGGAGGCGGTTTCCTGTTGAGAACGCTTTGGGTATCATTGCGTAGCAGTTTTGCAGGGGGATGAGCAAGTAGAAAAAATTTGCAACATAAATTTTCCAAAAAACACAACAACATAAAAGAATCAAATAGTCTGAAGGGCTGCTCGGGGAGGGGGGAGAAAACACGGCTTGTCCAAGCCACAGACACCGGCTTCTCGGAGAGGGCAGCTCCCGCACCATAAAAATTCAGGGGTGCGATAGCAGTCACAACGCTCCCGGCGAACACGCAGCGGCCTTCCCTCCCGCCCCCCCCCCCCCCCGCGCCCTGTGAACCGACTTCTCTGTCTACACTTCAGAGTCCCCGGGAGGTGTGGAGAGATCCTCCATCACGGCTCGGGACACTGTAAGCTGTGAAGTTTATGTTTGTGGCGCCTGGGCTCAAACAGCCATTCAGTGGCTTGCTCCCTTATCAAGAAAACAACAATCGGAATAGATCGGTAAACAGCACTGGCTGCCAGCCCCCGAGGTGACTACTTGCGGTTCAGTTTAAAAACACCGACTCACACGGTACAAGTTAATTGTTTTTATTTTAAATAGTGAACGAGAATTCAAGATTTCGGGTTCATTTTTCAAAAGGAACACTTTTTAAATAAAGGCACAGAAATATTCCCTTCCCCTCCCCCTCCCCCAGCACCCCCAAAGAAAATTTGACTTGCCTTGTGGAGATGTAATCTTTCGCTGTTGATTAGCAAAGAGGAAGTAAATCGTCCTTAAGGAATAGAACTCAAGCATAATTCAGATTAGAATTATCCCTTTAAAAAGTTGGCCGCACTGGACTTGACAAATAGGAAAACAAGTATTTCTCCTTAGTTAACTTACATTAGGGGTGAGATTTTACAAACCCTAACTAGCTGGGTTCCATCCAAATGTGGCTCTTTGGTGGTTTGGACCCAGTTTTAACTTTCTTTCCCTCTTTTTTCTCGAGAAAAAGGAAGAGGCTAAGTGAATCCACATGGGACTTATGAGATTGTTCAGTGAGAAAGACCTTATGGCTTAAAAAATCACGGTGCCAGGGAAACGCAAAGTACTTGTAGGTCCCTTAACATCACACTGCCTTTCTGGCTGGAAGTCAGAAGGATACGAGAGACCAGAGAAGAGGCCAATTCGATGGGTTCAACAATCCGGGTGTGGGGGAAGCACAGCAGCCCCGTGTCACCGTCCACTATGGAATTCCACACAAGTTGTGAGCTGGTAAGTGGGTACACACACGGACAGACTGTCCCAGAAGCAGGAACGGTATTTCAATAAAGGCAAAATATCGTCAAAGGTATGACTCCAACCAACATAGAGAGGGCAATATTTAATGGTAAGAAAGGTGGGGCAGGTCCGTGTAAAGAAGAGGAACACGGTGGACCGAAATAGGAGGTCACTGCTCTGGAACAATAGAGGGAAGCCCCGTCCCCGGTAAGAGGATAGATACCCGGTGCGGATGGAAGGGGAGCATCCTGGATGTCTCCCACTGCACTACATTTTCGCCTGCAGAAGCTGGAGGAAATGAGTCATCATGTCCAGAAGGAAGGATTCAGAGTAACAAGGGGAGGGAGGATCAAAGATAATGGCACACGGGAGGAGTTTCATCAGAAGACCCAGCTCAAAACTCCTGTCTCAGGAGGTGTGCAGGGAGAAGGGAGTGTGCCCAGGAGATGGTTTGCAAACAAGAAGACATTTCAGCGACACACTTGAGAGCACATGCTGAGGAGTCCAGAAGGGAACACACCTTTCCCATGAATAATACAAGCACTAGAACGCCATCGACCCATCAATCCGCTCTCAGCCATCAGGCAACAGGTATCTTGAACCTAGCGAGGGAAACCAAATCATTCATCACTCCCCTCCCAAATTACTGTACTTAAATTCAAGCTGTGGACTTCAGGACAGGCTGACACCTATATATGGAAAACATCACCTCCTTCCCCCACCCCCAGCCCTAATCTTGGAAATAAATGTCAGGATGATAAAGCATCACAAAGATGTGTGCCTCACCTAAGTCCCCCCATTGCACTCAGGCCCTAATTATGTTTCCCCTTTTTTCCATCTCCAGGTCCTAAGTAGTCAAGGGGGTCCACCAAGCTCCATGGCCGGGGAAGGGTTTCCACGGCCAGGGCTCCACGATCAGCAACCGTGCAGCACTCGCGACCACCCCACCTTACTAGTCAGCCCTCCCAGGTGTGATGGTGAGGAATCCTGGACGGAAGAGGCAGACAAGTAGAGATTGTGGACGGAAGCTGGAAGAGTCAAGTCCAGTGCACGCACAGAAGAGGAGGGAGAGAAAAAAGGGCAAAGAAGGGAAAAGGGAGCCCGGAGAAGATCTGGGCGAGATAAGACACAACTCCTGTTTTTCTCAGCAGAACACAAAACCATTATTACCGCGAGCCAAATTATTACCCCTCTGTCAAGAATTAGACACAACAATCAAAGTAATCAACGAGCATGTCTAATGCACGGCAACATTTTCAATGCAAAGTTTGTTTTCTCTCTGACACCACGTGAGAGCCTGTAATTAACCCGTTCCGTAGACCTCTGCCAAACAAAAGCCTAATTGAGCCTCGTTCCCCCGATTTGCGCGGCTTGGGGAAAGGGGACAGCCCTCTGGGCTGGGAGCCCCAGGCTGCTCCCCGCCCAGCTCCCTGGCAGGGGTCCGACCGGCCTTTGCCACAGACAAGGGATTAGGGTACCTTAGCTTTCGTATTTATTACGAGTTCTCGGATACTTAAAACGGCATTGCACGCGCCCTACATATGAATCCAGTTTCTAAAGAGTCAAGGTATTATGGGTGGGGGGAGGGGCGGACGACGGACAAGGCGGAGGCCCAAACCCTAACTCCACACCCACAAACGGAGAAGCGCGGAGAAGCCTGACGTGGGGCTGGGCGATGTCCTTCCGCCCGGGTACCGGCTCGCACACGCGGGGGCTATTGCAAAACGTCAGGGGAGAAACGTGCTAGAGGAGCAGTCCACGTGGCCTGCAGAGCGCGCCACTGGGCCCCCATCCCCAAGAGGCGGGTCCCCATGGAGCCCCTACTGCTCACCCAGACGCAGCCAGTCACCCCTCCAAGGCTCTCGGAAGTGTCACCGGTGGGGGTCCGAGGGTACTAGGGAGGGGTAGGCAAGGAGACACACGGGCTGGCTGATCTGGGAACGGCTGGAAAACCCTTTTTCCCTAGGCCTGTTCCTCCTGCACCAATAAAGCATTTCTCAATCCGCCCACAGCCGCCCCTGGCAGATAATGGTCATACCTCACTGGCTAGGCAGAAAGCCTCTCTTTTAGCACGAGCTTATACTTGAAATATGGGTCATTTCCACAGTCCTAAGCAGGAGACTTGGGTATAAAGAAAGCACTTACTCTAAGAAAATAAAATAGTGACTCAGAATCAAAACTCTTTTGAGGCAGGACCCTCTTCCTACTTGGGGTGGGGTGGGTGGGGGTAGGGTAAGAAGAAAGATAGGAGGTAGGGAAGGGGGAACGGGCGGTGGACAGCACCTTACTGTCCAAACCCAACAACAGTATTGCAGCTGAGAGCTGGTCCCACTACTGCAATGCAAACTTGCAGCTCAACCTTTACTATCTGCAGGGAAACATCACAGACGGGCACTCCCCACCCCCCATCCATGTGCAGCACTGAATTTCAGACACTTGCACGGCTTCCTTGTAAACATATAAAAGAGGGACCCTGGATCATTGCGTTTATTTATTTATCTATGCCAAACATTTATTAGTGAAATAGTCCTGAAGATAATCCTACATATGGCGCTTTGATTTCACATATTTAAGAAAAAAATGACAAACACATAGAATTAGACATATAATTCAAAGACCACGGTACAACCTTTATCTTTTTTTTTACTTCAGCAAACAAAAAAAAATAATGTCAAATGACATGAAAAGTGGCAAGTCTTCCGACAATAAATAATAAATTACTTTATAACTTTTGCAATGCAAGAGCAAACAAAAAAAAAGTTTCCTTTTTTTTTTTCCTCTTTATTTCCAGAGAGAGAAAACAGTCATTTGAACCGATAACTATACACATCTTTGGGGGGAAAGTTCTTGGACAGACACGAGTCAAACACAGTCCCGAGACGCTTGTGGCAAAATAGAGGTAACCTCGTTGCAATGCTTTATGTGTTGGTTTTCAAATCTGAATTCAAAAACCTTTAAAGTCGCTTCAGACTTCTTCTTGATAGAGGACGGATCTCAAAAAAAAAAAAAAAATGGGGGAGGGGCAAAAGGAAAAAAGAAACCAGCTACAGGACATGCTCAGAGACCCAGGCTTTCAATTAACCCCTTGTTCAAGTCAACGGAAAACATCGAGAACACGGACGACGCGCCCCACCTTCCTGAAAGGGCTCTTTCTGCCAGGAGGCCGGTGGCGTCTCCTCCTGCTCTTCCTCCTCCTCCTCCTCCTCCTCCTCCGCTGCAGCTCCCGGTGGGCAAGCCAACGACCAGCAGGGAAACAGCACCGTTCGGAATCGGGCGGTCTGGAAAAATCCCTATTTCTGCTTTTCTCTAGGTGTGCAGTGAAATGAAAATGCTTTTTTTTTTTTGAGATCCTTGAATATAAAATCCTCTACGTTTTAAAAACGTCTTTTTGTTTTTGTTTTTGTTTTTTCCTCCTTCAGTACTCCTAAGGTCATTGGATAGCGTTTTGTTGGGTTCGGGTTTGTTGGCGGTTTTAATTCTAGTAAAATCCCATGATTGTCTTCACAGTGTTGCTACCATATTACCTTGTCATTCAAACAGACTTCGTGCACTTCATGGAGCATTCACTTCTCAACTCAGCTCTCACGGACTGGGGCGTTAAATACTTTTGTTTCCAGAGTTCGGCATTCTACCTTCCCACCGTCTCCAACGGGGAAAAAACACAAATGCGCCTGCGTGAGCGCCCCTCACGCCTCGATGGGGCTGGCCACCATGCTGTTCGGCGTGTCCGGGAGCTGCGAGGACATGGAGGCCACTTCGCTGCCCGTGGAGTTGGAGCCCGGTCCTCCTTCGGAGAAGTTCACCTGCAGAGAAGGTGGAGAAGTGAAAAAACGCGGCTTTGCCCGTGTTTGTGCAAGGATTACAGAGGCTTACGTGTGTGTGTGTGTGTGTGTGTGTGCACACAAGCATCTGAGTGTGTGGGTGCACAGAGAGGCAGATGGAGACGTCCGGGTGTGTGATTCAATTTTCAGAAAGTCTACAACCACAAGGAAGAGAGTTTGAGGAGAAATCTCCTTTCCCATCTTCCAAGAGCTCTGTTTTAACTGCCACTGAATTCCCAACGTTACGGCCGCCTTCAAGGATTGAAGGACTAACGTGTCTCCCTCTGCAAAACGGCATGGCGACTGCACCACGCATGCTCGGAAGGAAATCGCCCCGCCAGGGAGCGGAGAGTTCTCGGTCTCCCGCTGCAAACCCTCCCTTCTCGGGTGGGAAAATCCGGGACCCTGTGGCGGGGATTCGGAGGAGGCTCCGGAAACAGGGGCGAACTCCTCAGAGGGACCACAGCGTGGGTTGTCTTCCCTGTGGGTCCTGCTGCCCGTCGGTCGGCCCTCTCTGTCTTTCTCTCTCTTTCAATCAGGCTCTTCCTTCCGAGAGCAGACCCGTGTATTGTAACGTCATCGCATGATAAATGACCTGGCTGCTTTGGAGCCCAGAGAGCGTTGTGTAGCTGCTGTTGCAGAGCTCCTTCCCCGCCCAGCCCCTCACCCGCCGCCCGCCAGGGCTCCCACTTCTCCTGGGGGCAACTGTCCCCGAGTTTCAGGAGCTGCCCTGCACCCTCTCCTACCTGCCTTCTGGGATCCGGGTCTCCCTGAAACAGCCCTGAGATTCGCCTGATTAAAGTAGGTTAGCTTTCCTAAGTCCAGAGTCTACCTTCCAATCTACCCGACTGAACTTTCCCATGGGGAGGTCAGGGGACTTCTCCAGTGCTCCTGGGCTGGATCCCAGGCAAACAGAAGCCTGGGCCAAGGCCTGTACCGCCGACTCGGGCCCCCGCCCCAGCGTTGCCGCAGAGCAGAAAAGGCCCTCCAGGAAAAAGTGGGGGTGAAAAAGCTAACCTCATATACTGAGTCATCTTATTTAGCGGGACTCTTGAGCCTTTTGGAGGCGAAAGGGGAGTCCATGTGCTCTTTCCTGGATGTGTAAAGCACATGAGTGCCACACAGGTTTTCACACAGCATCTCTCCGATTGGCAGAACTCACGCTCCCCTTGCTGCGTACATGCCCCACGGCACGTAACGGAGTGTGCAACTGGAACTCCTACACCTGAGCACGTTGAAGCAGTCCCACATTTCCGATTCGAACGGCCCCAGGAAGGGGTACAGTAACAACAAGCATCCACCTTATCTTTGCATCCCTGAGATCTCCCCTGATGTATCTGAAAACTGCACCCACCAGATGCCTGCTGCCGACTGGTAGTGACACCCATCGTACATGTCCACATTATGACAATCACCTTGATTTAGGCCCTTAAATACACCCTTCTCCAGGGGCTGACGAGGGAGGAAATTTACTAATTGCTGATTAAAATGTCAAGGTGATCTCTAAAGCCCCTTCTCGCTCCAAGAGGCAGGATTTTGCAAACCTGCCGCCTTCCCACGCATGTTGAGTTAGCTAGGCACCTTGAAGCTAATCCATCAAAGCGGGGCTGACAAAAAATTCAGCCTACATGGTCAAATGATGAACTCTCATAAAAAAAAAAAAAGACTCAAGGAGGATTGTTTTTCTTGCGAGCTTTCCTCCTTCTCTTGCTTCATCTGCCCAACCCTGGGGCCGGGAGGCACCTGCCCCGCCCCCACCCCCAATCTTTCATTGTGTAGCAGCTAAACCAGAATCTCCTTCCTTTCTGTGGGAGACTCAGCCCCTCACCCTGGGAACTGACACTCACCAGTTGCTGAAAAGCAGGCTGATCTATGTCACTCTGCAAGGCGAAGTCACTCAGTACTTTCCAAGGTGGCTGGTAACTCTGCACCTCCACTGGGTTTGCCTGCAAGCCACCGTCGTGCCTCTCTGGACTGGCAGCCACCATGGGAGTTCCTGTCATCCCCTGGATATTCTGTGAATAGGCACCCCCCCCATCCCAACATGTTAATGAGCAAACTCCCTCCCTCCATTGTCTGCACAGCTAAACAAATATACCCAGGTATTATCTTATCTATATTGTGGCTTTTATTGACTCAGTAATCTGCTGCGCGTACGGATATTAGCAGGAGTTGGGTTTTGTTTTACTGCATTTTGTTTTTGTGCTTCTGTGGACTGGACTACTAGGTCTGCTCGGATCCCACGTTAACCCAGAATCTGCTCTAACTCCTTGCTGTTCCTCTCACCGTTTACCCTAGCCCTCAGCCCGCCGGCCGGGGCCACCAGGAAGGCTGAGGCCGGACAGGCCTCCTTCCGGCCTCCAGGCGCGGTGGCCTCCTGGCCAGTTTCAGTTCGATTTTCTCCAGGCGGCTCTCCCTGCAGGGCCCACCCCCACCCTGCAGCCTTTGGGTCTGGCCGCTATTGTGCTTTTAAGCACTAACCAACTTAGAAAGTGCCCTGGCTCAGGCTTGGCCGGCCTGCCAAGTTTAATGACAGCAGGTTTTATGGCATTTAAAAATAGGGCCAAAGCAGTAAAAGAAAAAAAAAAGGAACTCTTTAGGTTAATTTAACCAGAAGGCCCGTGGGGTGGGTGCTGGGGCAGACAAGGGGTGACCGTGGATAGCAGTGCCAGGGGCCTGACATCTCCGGAGGCCTGGGCTTGACCTTGAGCAGAGGGTGCCCTGTTTTTGTGGGTCACCTTGGGGAGGAGGACTCACAGGCCTCAAGGTGCTGCATAAGGCCTAGCCAGGCACGTGGGTCAGGGGTGGGAGGTGGGCAGGCAGGGGACCCCCCAGGGTGACCCATACCCTGGAACTCTGGATTTCACAGGAAGCCAAGGAGTGGTCCGCCCTGTCTGAGTGTCCAAACCAGAGCCTGGCCTCGCGGCCGGCCGCCTGCCCGACAGTGGTTGCTGTGGAGGGTGGAAATGCATTTGAAGGGCATGGACCCTTCCACGCAAGCTGGGGGTGTGGGCAGCCACTCCAGCCCTCAAGAGGGCAGTACCCCCCTTTACCAGCAGGCCCGCCTGGCACTGACTCTCCCTGAGATTTGGGTGGGGTTTGGGGGGCTGCCTGTCAGGGCTCCTGTTCCGAGTGGGAGGGAAACCTGGACGCCGTGCACGCCAGCCAGCCACCGAGGCAGCCAGCCCCACCTGGCGCGCCTCCTCGGCCTCCCCCGGTCCCCTGCCCGGCGGTGGCGGGGCACTCACGGTTTTGTCATTGGGCTGCTGCTGCTGGAGCTGCTTCATCATGATGCTCCGCTTCTTGTCCTTGCAGCGCTTGTTCTGGAACCAGACCCGGATCACGCGGGGGCTGAGGCCCGTCATCTCCACCAGCTGCTCCTTCATGAGCGCGTCGGGCCGGGGGTTGGCGGCGTAGCAGGTCCGCAAGGTGTGCAGCTGCTTCTCGTTGAGCACCGTCCGCACGCGGGTGGTCTTCTCGGGCTGCTTGTGCACGTGGGGCCGCAGGGCCGGCTGCCGGGCGGAGATGGGCTCGGCTGCGGGGCAAGGGGCGCCGTGAGCAAGCGCAGGCCGGGTGCTGGCCCACCCGCTGCTCCCGGACAATGGCGGGTACTTCGCAGCCTCCACAAAGCAGGGGCGGCGGTGGTAAAAAAAAAAATCTCGCTCTCTAATCTCAGAGTCAAAGCTGAGTAATCTGCACCGGAACGCAGACTCCGCCTGCTCTGTCAACACAGCGGTCGCCGAGGGGTGCAGGTCTCAGGGCCTGTCCCCCTGCTTGCAACAGGGGTGGCATCCTTCAAAACTGTTTCTCCCCCCTCCTCACCTTTCCGCGTACCCAGGCTGGGCCCAGCTCATACCAAAGACCCCACCCCAGGTCCCTTGGGCGAAGGTCACGGAGGGTACCGGGGAAGGTAACACGGAACACCCCAGTGACACCCAGAGACACCACGCCAGCCCGGATGTCTGCAACAGGGAAGGCCAATGTCCAGGAGAATTGGGCCAGAACGCTCTAACTTCAGTCCAGGAGGCGCCTCTCCTGTCAAGGGGCTGAAGAGATTCCTATTTCCATCATCCCTCCAGTCCTTGGCCTTGCTTAGAACTAAATCTACCTGGATGCTCCTGAAACGGGCTGACCCCACGCAAAAGAAAATGAGCTCCATGGAGCTGCCTGGGCCCTAGCTAAGGACGGCCGGGAAGTGCTGTCTCCTGACTCAGGCCCCTCTTGCAGCCTCGGCTGTCTCCCCAGGAGCAGAGCACAGGTTGCACCCAACGAACAGGAGCTGCCACCTCCGGTTTTGCCCCTGTGTGAGAAAGTCACAAATCCTGGGGGGGGGGGGGGATCGAATTCTTGGAGCTGCCAGAAAACAGAGGGGTGAAATGCACTTTTCTCAGCCGGAGTTTAGTGGGAAGTGATACTTTGAAAATGCACTGGGGCAGCTCTGCTCGTGACTGGAAGGCAGGGTTGAAAACACCGTCCACCTTCTCACCCGGGGCCTCCTCCTGGAGGAGGTCGGTGCCGTTTCCACTCTTCTTGAGGGGGAGGGGCACCGTAAGGCCCTCTGATCTGCAGGGTACACATTCTACACCTTCCAAGACCCCCCAGGGTCAGGTCAACACCTATGGGGTCAATTCAGTGTTATAGCCACAGCCCCAAAGATGAAATTCTCACCAAATCACTTCGAATGAATGGTTTAAAGAGGCAGGCTCCCTTTAAAAGGCAATTACTGCAGATTAGCTTGTTGACAGTTTTAAATTACAGCTCTGTGCAGGCCTGCAGTTACCAAGACTGTATCTTTTCATGTTCATTTCTCACAAAAGGATACAAGTAAATTTTAAACGTGTTTTGGAGTGTGGGGCAGTTGGCAGGGGAAAGGGGATTTGAGAAGCTAAATGACTTAAGGCCACCTAAACTTCCTTCACGGGGCTGAGGAGGAAGCTCCCGGCCGGAACTCCACCCCTTTAATTAGGCAGCAACAGGGCGAGTACCTGGAGGGAGCGATGCCCGTTTCCAGCACGCCACAGCTCGGAGGCCAAGGTGAACTGAAGTACTGTGGGGCTGTACTGTTGAAGGACTCTGGGTACATGTGTGCACAAGCGGTGTACACTCGTGGGCACCCGTGTTTACACACACAGACCCGCAGGTGTGCTGGGCGAGGGAAAGGGGACAATGAGTGCACATGAACCTGGCTGCAGGAGCCGGGGCGAGGCGGTGCAAACCGCAGCCCCTGCACTTCAGTTAATGCCGGCCTCGCCGCCGCCGCCGCCGCCGCCACTGCCACCAGCGACCGCCCGGCGGCTACCGGGGCCTGGGCCACCGTGGCCGCCGTGCAGGGCTCGGGCGAGGGCGCGCTGGCCTAGCCTGAGGCCGCCGCCCGCGCCAGCCGGCCTCCCTCCGGGCCGAGGAGTACCTGCCATTTGCAGCGGCCGGGCCGGGTGCAGGGGGCTGAGCGGGTCCCCGGCGCCCAGGCTGGCCCTCTCCACCACGATCGTGGTCGGCGCGGCAGAAGAGCCCGTCCTCCCGCAGCGCGAACTCGTCCCCGGGGATGAGCTGGCGGCTGCAGGCCACGCAGCGGAAACACTCGATGTGGTACACTTTGGAGCGGGCGCGCATCACGAAGTCGTTCTTGCTGAAGCCGATGCTGCACTTGGCGCATTTGATCCCGTACAACCTGCGCGGGCCGGACGGGGAGAGAAGCACAGGGACAACAGGGGTCACTGCGGGCGGACGCCGGCCCGCCCGAAAGCGCCGACTACCCGGCCACAAGGCCCTGAGCCCTGACGTTCGAATCGGCACCAGGCAGACAAGCAGGGAGGGGAAGCACGGTGTGATTCGGTCTCCCTCCTTCTCCCTTTCTTTCTTATCCTCCTCCTTTCTTGCGAATCCGTGTCTCGCCCGCGCTTCTGAGATTGCACCGGGTCCGCACCGAGGACAAATGTCTGACGTGCTCTGAGCCCTGGGCCGCGCGGTTCCAGTGAGCAGTCACCGGGCGGCCCTTGCAGGCCTGGGACGGAAGGCGTCCGGGGGAGGACTCGGGTAGCCATGGGCCCTACACTTTCGAGAAAGGTCTCTAAAACCTGCAACCCAAAAGCCCTCCTTCCGAGAGGAAAAGGGACGGTCGCCCCGCACGGTCTGCACACACACACACACAAATGCACAGGCAGAACAACAAAATGAAACCAGAGGGTTTCCAGATCCCCCTCTGCAGAGTCCGCTGCGGGGTTCCCAGGATCTGCAGGGTTCTCCGCGGGCAACACTGTTACCAGAAAGTTTCCCCTGCGGTCTCCCTTTCCTTATTGTTTTTAAATTTGCTTCTGCGCCCTCCATCTTTTCCCAAATGGCTTCAGCATGTAGGTAGCTCTACTGCAGTGTGCTGGAGAGCCATGCCAGCCAGAAAAATGAAAAGAACCCACTGCTGACGTTCTTGCTGCTGACCTTTCCTCACCCAGAGACAAGCTTCGTAGGTTTCTCGTCCACCGCACTGCCCTGGCCCCCTCACTGTGTATCGGCAATAACAGATGCTGGGGGGCATCCCTACGAACCCAAGGGAAGGGAGACAGAAGGGGCGAAACAGACCCACACAAAGCGCGGAGGGAAGCACCTCACTCCCCTAAGGGGAGAAAAGCACTGGGGAATCTAAAGGATCTCTCCCTCCCGCTTTCCTGCAGTCTCAAAAGGACACACACACACACACCACACGCACACACACACGTGCGAGGTGAGATAGTGGAGAGGTAAAGGTAAAAGCAATCGGCTCCTTCTACAAACGAGTAAGGAGAGCTGGGCACAGGCAGGTCCGCGAGTGTGTGATTGAGCAAAACAATATCTCCTAGGAGGGGAGACGCTGCCGGAGGTGCAGAGTGAGCTCTCCCGCCCCCGGGACCTCCGGCTCACACACCAATCAAGTAAACATGAAAAAGGCTCATTTGTCAGAGGTTAGAAGGTAGATTCAAAAGTTTCGCCTCCCTCCGCCTACTCTAACTGAGATCTTCCATTTCATAGGACGAGGGCCATACCTTGCTTGTGACCAAACAATTTGGAAAAACCCCTCCCCCTTCATCGGGGGTCCCCTCCCCCCCCCCCCCCGTTTCCTCCCACTCGGCCCCACCTCCAGCCAAGTATTCATAAACTTTTTTTTTGCACTGTTCAATTCTAGCCATCAAGATCCTACTTTCCACTTTCATGATTCTAAAATCAGAATTAAGAAATCTTGGGCACTAAGTGAGCAGAAAAAATTGTAAGTGTACAGTTAAATCTTGACTAAACTTTAAGTTCTCAGTTCCAGAAACTCCACAACTTACAAAGGCTACTTTCTTATTAATAGCCACTAGGGAAATTTTTTAAAATGTAATTTTGATATATTTTAACATACTAGCGAAAGTGTTACGTCTTCTGTTTGCTATTGAGACGATACAATTTTCTTTAAAACGTCAACTGGCTTCCTAAGGCAGGTCAGAGAAAATCTGCGATTAGCAAAGCATGAGATAAAGACTCAGAATAAATGGAAAGGGAAAAAAAAACTCAGAAAGTTTCTTATGTGGTTTTAGCTTTGTCAGTACGGGCGATTCGCTCATTTTATCAGTTACCAGATTTTAATGTGAGAAAGGAAGCTGTTCAATTATCTAAATATACCGATTGTTCGCAGACAGATGATGGGCAATTTGATCTGCTCTGTCTAATTCATCAGCTCAGATAAGATAAGAAAGAAAAGACAGTCAGATGTCACCAAAGGGTTAATATTTAAAAAGATTAAATTTCCGGTATTTTTGCAGAGAATATTTGGTTTGGTTTTTAATTGTTCTACGTAGAAACTCTTAGCCTAGAAGTAAAAGCCTATTTGCTCTTTCAAAATGTATCTTTAAATACGTTTGGATCAAACTTTTATTCCGCCCCTTACACTGGTATCTCCAAAGAACTGTAACTTACTAAGAAAACACTGAGCTGAAATAAACATGTAGAAATGAAAAACACGGCAGGATGCAAACCACCACCACCTTTGGAAGAAGTTTACAAACCCCAAATTATCCACCTTTACGTTTTTGCTGTTTGTTTTGGAAAGGTGAGGGTAAAAGACAAAACTAATCTGAGCCCCACAAATTCCAAGCCCCATTCCACAAGCTTCAATGACCACACAATTAGGAAAACCACTATTGAATTGTGTGTGTTTGGTGGGGGGGGTCCCTAAAAAGTGAGATGAACAGCATAGTTTCATTTATGTCATACAGGTTCAGGGTAACTTTGGCACGCTGGACCCCACTGAGGCGAACTTTGCAAAAAAGGCAAAGCCACGTCAAATAAAAAAACAAGGAGCTGGGGGGACGCAGGCAAATCTCACACAATGCAGGACGCAGTACATGAAGGGCATACCTGATATAATCTCTTTTACAGTAGGTTTTCCCATCTCTAACAAAGCACGTACAGCTCTCGTCCAAATACTGATTACACTCCGCACATTTCAGACACGCCGCATGCCATTCCAAATCCGGAGAAACCCTCAGAATATACTGATCGTGAATTTGATTGCCGCAACCAACACATAGGGAAATCAGACGTTTTTCTGAAATGAAAATAAATACATGATTGACTAACCGTTTACTTCCTACAGAGATAAACACACTTTTAGTGTCGTTCTCTTATAGGGCGTACTCTGGGAGTTGTTTTTTTCCCCCCTTCTTTTTTTTTTTTTCTTTTTCTTTAAAGAGTATTGCACTTTGAGATGGTAATTGAAGTGTGCCATCAAAACCCTGACTCATTTTTAAAAGGAGGTGGAATAGATGTAAAATGCAGATTTGAATAGTCCACATTTGTAAGCCTAGCACGCAATCAAACCCGTTCATTTTGCATTTTTCCTCCCTCCTCCCTCTTTGCCATAACCACTGGAAAAGATTATGGATAAGTCAAGTCAAAGAAAAGGTTTTGACTAGAGGCGTTAAGTGAACGCAGGGATGTCTGTATTTTCCGTGAAGCACGCTCTGAAATAGCACCTAGGACTGGATATTGTTAGCAAGAGCACACATCAATACAGTTGTCACTCGTTCTCTTTTGCAAGTCTAATGCTACTTCACATCCCCGGGTATTGTACGTGCAGGCAGACCTTTGCAACAGAATAACCTCCTCGGAGAGCTCAGGATTCCCGGGGAGGAAACCACCACTCAGCGCCAGAAGGCTGGGGCTCCGGAGGGCACACAGGCGAATTCAGACAGAAGGTACGATCCGTCTCCCAAAGATCAGAACCCACGGCAAAGCATGCAGGCGTGGCGGCACCGAGAAAAAGCCACCTCCTCTCTCTCTCTCTTTCTGCCTCTCCAGGCAATGACTCCAAATCCGAAGACAGCCCTTGGCACCCGTGCCTGCGAGAGACCCCCGCACAGACCAGCACACCGATCCCCGCAAGGTAAAAGAGCCTCTTACTTTTCGGTGGATCGCCCATGTCTCCCATATCTGTAAGAGGGAGTAATGTCCACAGTGAAATGGTGGTTGCACAGTTGGTGAACAGCCCACACAGAGGATGCCGGAGCTGCGGCTAAGTGGGAGACCGCGGCCCGGGGGCCGCCGAGGCCGAGCCAGCCGCCGCCCGGCCGCGCCGCGCCGCGCCCTCGCCGATCGGAGAGTCCCACTGCAGCCGGCGGAGCAGGCGGAGCTGGCGGCGCGGAGGCGCTGCGGCGGCGGAGCACTCGGCGCGGCTCGGCCCCGCTCTTCCTTATCTCTTACTCAAACTTCTCTGCTCCAACTCAGCCCCATCGCCATTGGTCTGACGCAGCGCGCGGGGACGTCAGGCGAGCGCCGCGCCCATTGGCTGCGGGCGCGCGGCGCAGCTGTCCTGATTATCATATTTCAGCCCCGCCGCCGCCGCCGTGCGCCACTGGCCGCGCGGCCAGCCCGCGGGAGCGGCTCGGGTATCCCCGGCCCCGCGCTCCGGCCCGCCGCGCCCCCGCGGCACTCGCTCGCCGCCCGGCCGCCCCGGCTCTCGGCCTCGCTCTCCCGCCGCTCCTCCTCCCGCCCCTCCCTCGCTCCTTCCCGGCCGCGCCGCCCGCGACCCCGCCGCCCGTCGCGCCGCTCCTCCGGCCTGCGCTCCTGGGGTCGCCGCCGTCCGGCTGGCGGTGTTGTGCGCGGGGCTCACTTTTCTGCCGCCGGTGGCCGGCGGCTGGTGGGTAGGTCTTCCCGAGGATGAAGTCCCTCCCGGGTTCTAGCGAAGGGGTCACTGGGGACAGTCAGTCTGGCTCGATTTGATCTTGCACTTGGGCGCACAGCTCCGAGCCTGGCCGCGCTGGGCTGCCGCGGAGGGTGAGTTCCCGAAGTGGCTGTGTTTGGAGCCTCGGGGGAAGAGGGACGGGGAATAGGACGAATGGACCTAGAGGACTTGTTTGCTACTGCTCCCCCGGGACCCTATTCCCTACGATCCCAGAGATCCAAAAACGGTGGGCGGAAGGGAAAGGGCCTTCTGGCCTTAGCGGAAAATCAGGTTGGAGGCGCGCAGGTAAAACTAAATTGGCTCCGCGGACTTCTCTCTTCCCTTTTCGACCCACGGTGTCTGCTTTGCAATTTAACTCTGGAATTAGGAAGCGTGCTAATTCGAGTCCAGAACGACCTGGTCTTCCATTAGTTCTGAGTTTGTAAAAAGGTTGTCCTGCCCAGTTGCTCGCTTACTGGTCTCCTGCCCTTTGTTGTTAGCAAGCGTGTACAATTAGGTGGTGGCGTTTGAGTAATTATAAGGACAGGCTCCATGTGCCTCTATAGAGGTTTTTTAAAATGCGTTAGTCTAAGGGCATGCAAGGGAAGGGGTCTAAGAAGTGTGAAATACCTATTTTACTTCACCCGGTGTGTTTATCTGATCATTTTCTCTCAGAAAACAACCTGGAGAAAGAAGGATGTTGGCGGCAACTCGCCGGTACCCCTTTTCAGCCATTTCTTACTTGTTCCGTCATCTTTCAGTCCCCCCTAAAGCAAAGTCCCAGCGAGGCCACGAAGAACCCCCCCACACTTCTCTCAAAGCTTCCAAATAGCTTCTCCTTATCTAACGTGACTGCCAGTTTTATCTGAAAAGGCCCACAAATGCAAGCAGCAGTAGAAGGGGTAATTTCGGTGTCTGGTTGCTGCCAGTAAACCCGGTGTGTTAGGAAACTCTTTGCATTGTATCTTTCCTAGATCTCCCCAGATAAGAGCCCCGAGCCCCCAGCTGGCTGCCGCGGTTTGGTTTGCTCAGAGAGAAGCCTAGATGCTTGAGTTTCCGCCCAATCTAGCTGAGGTTTTTTCAAGAACGTGCATTTTTTTATGTTTTGGTTTCTCTCAAAGAAGATCTCTAACTAGATCTCATCCCTGTTATTTTTATTATAAGTTACATCAGTATGTGTGTGAAATCGAAAAGTGGATGCACATAAATTGATAAATTTACCAGATTTGGGGGGTTTTGGTCATAATTTCTGGTTTCTGGTACTTATGCATGGAGCCTTTCATCAGCTGCTTTTGCAAAACTGATGCAGAGAATCCCAACACGAAGCAAGTCTTGCCAGTCAGTATACGGGCATATTTTCTTTGTGGATAACAAAGTTAACTCTACTAAAAAAAAAAAAGACCACTATAGTGCCAGAAATAAATCGAGGATTTTAACCAATCATATTCCATCGTGCCACCTTTGTAACGTGGAATTAAACAACGGAAGCTGCCAGAAACCCGATGACTTACATTTGAAATTCACAAAGCACCCTCACCAGGCACCCTCCTTCAAACCAGCCCCCCAGCCAGTGTGGCATGGGAATCCCCTAAACTAATAAGCCATTCCAGAGAATTATGGCTGATGCTGATAGCAATTCCAAAGAGAAAAGCTGGCATGTACCTTGGAGGGAAACTGTTCATGATGGGCAATTTCATCATAATGGTGAGCAGACCATGTGTTTTGCTTGCTTCAGCCCACTGCTACTGTAAACAAGTATTTCCTTAGTAAGTTCCTAGGCCAATGGTTGCAAAGATCAAGCAGATGAGACCCCATGTCAGAGGGGGAAATCTGAGGGTACCTAGTAATTGTTGTTTTGTGATGGATGTGCCCTCGAGTTGTGTCTGTTGCTGATACATTTTGTATTAAAATCCAAGTTTGGGTAGCAGGCATTATCGTTTCACTTAACCTTGACGTTCAAATATGATCACAGATTATTCCCGTTTCCTTCGTTGATACGTGCACTTAATGCAGTAAATATATCTGTAAAAGATTTTGGTAATGTTTTTATAGAATATATCAAATCCTGATCAGCAATATTTCCCCCCAGTACTTGGTCATAGGAGCGACCTCTTGTGTTCAGAGGGGGGATTAGACCCTCTCGTCAAAAGTGGACTCATTTTGACCTTTGAATAGTCTGCCAGTTCAAAAATCTATCCTTCAGAACAGCAGTGGTGTGAATCCCCTGGTGTGAGCTCTTCTGCTGAGAGAAAAAGAAGTATGTGAGTAGTTATTAAGTGTAGTTCCCGCTCCTCTCAGGCCACTCAAATATACTATACGGTGTCTTTGAATAGAAAAGAGATGCTTGGATTTAATTAAGTTCCTCTCGGGTCTGTGGCGTCTGCCCACGTGCACCTTCCAGAATGCGGCTCTTGCACCTAAAACTCCTGGTGAGCTTGCAGGCCTGTATTTGCATGTGCTGTTACTTTCTGCTTTAATTAAAATGGAAACATGCCGCATCAAACCTAATGCCAGCTATAGGTTCCTGAACAAATACCATGGGCGCAAGATGCTTTTCAAAAAAATCCAAAGAGGTTTTAATTGCAATGGAAAAGTGGCATTCCACATTTCTGATTTATTTATTCCCCAAACCACCTCTGGCAGAGGTAAGTGAATTTTAGGTTGGTTCTTTGGGAAATTATGTACAGTAAGGGAGAAAGCTTTTCCTTCCCCAACTAACCAAAACTGGGAAGGGAAGGGGGTTCGGTCAGCTTTCCTGAGCTGCGGGTTTGTTTGGGCAACGAGTCCCAGGAATGTGATGCTCTGTGTAGTCCACATGGGAGTCGGTCTGAAAGAGCAGAATCACAATTGGGATGCCAACGTCCATACGAGGGGTATGCAGACAAAAATGTAACTGAAGGGTTTATATTTTCTGATATCCAGAGCACATAATTTGGGAGGGAGGGGGGTCAAAAATGAAACATTCACCTCAGGAAAGATATAGAATATATCCCATTCCCCCTTCTTATTTTTACTTCTCTGTGTAATTCAGTCATGTAGCTAAAATAAGACTATAGGAAGCATCAATACCTTAAATCACGGCTGGGAGTCAGATAAAATTGTATGTGTTTAAAGGGAGTCACGGTTAACCATTTATACTCCACCCAGAAAGGAATTGTGGGTGTTTAAAGCTAATTTGTCTCTTCCAGTTTTATTGTTGGCGGCTTATTGAGGACGAATCAAGGAAATCAGCGCTCTAATTTCAGAAAAAAAAAGCGAAGGCATCTTCTTTATGTACCATTGGGTATGAAATGATGATCTCTTTTTCTCTCCTTTTACCTTTTTTTTTTAAAGAATACCAAGTAATGGTAATAATAAAGGCAGTTGTTAACAACGGCAACAAACCTGTAGTTGCAATTCTCATTTTATTGCCAGGACTCCTGCTGCGATGGTGGTTTTGTTGAGTGTCAATTGCTTTATTAACCAGTTAAAACAATCTAGGTGAATTAGCACGACTTTTCTTACGCACACAGGGCTTTCCAGCAGTGTCTGTGAGTTCGGGGGGGGGGGGGGGGGGGGGCGCCTGTCACCAGCCTACCTGGTGTTCTCTCCTGGGAGGCAGCGTTAGTGTGCGGTCTGCTGCTCCGTTTTCAGCCGAGATAGAATTGCAGGCTCCCGGCGGCAGCAGCGAAGCCGCAGACCTCAGAGCAGGCGAGGGAAGGCGAGATTCGGCAGCTCCTGGCCGGGGGAGTCAGATCAAGCCTGTAGAACTGTGCTTTTGGAAGTAATTATTGTGGCTTCACAAAAGCGGCCGGCTGGCGGTGTCAGGTGGAACCTTGCTTTCTTTCCCTTTGGGAGCCCTAGGTGACTAGGAGCGGGCCATTTCCAACCGGACCGGGCTTGTGCGTGCAGCCCCTGCGGGAGCTGCTGCGCGCCGCAGTGTGCTGACTCAGGAGTTCCGGCCCAAGGACGCACTGAACCCTGCATCTGGCAAAGCCTCCCTTAAATGTAGCCGATGCTCCTGGGGCCGGCTGGAGTCCGGGGAGGTGAGAAAGCGTTCCAGGCCAAGCCCTGGGCGATCGGGCTGAACGCTACCGCATCTGCCCGGGATCTAGCCAACATCCCCGGGCCCACCTGAGCCTTTGGCAAACCCAGAGCACGTTAACTCAGTGCCGTTGAACAAATGACATTCTTTCTGAAACAAGTGCCACCCTTTCTGCACCCACTGCAACCAGTCCAATGGGCGGCTCTCGTTTCAGCACGGAAGGGATCATTCCCAGAGCCCCGTGGAGGTTGACTGGGAGCCGGCGTGGGGGAAGGGAGGCAGAGGTACCTCGGAGGAAGGAGGTCCGGAGGAGGAGGAGGAGGAGGAGCAGAAAATCTCCAGCCAAGCCGGGGAGGTACGTGGAAGCCCGGAAATTTACCAGGATGCCCCAAGTAACCTTTCCCGAGTCTCCGAATTCAGCGCTCCACAAACAGCCTCATAATCGAGTCCAGGGCTGGCGCGCGCTCGGGTGGGCTGCGGAGGTGATGTCAAGAGTTACAGCTACATTCTGTGAATTAAACTGGTGGCTAAAGCGCAGAGGGGCGTGTAGCGTCACGGAGATGCGTGGGTAGGGGCTGTTTTTAGGGGGAGGGGCAGTCATTGGCTTTACCCTACGGAATACAGGCAAAGTCTGAGGGTGGAGGAGAAACTGCTCTCTGGGCTGGAGAAAAATCTGCAAAATCTCCCAGTAAATGGCTAGTCAGTTGGGGAGGGAGGACTTCGGGACCGATTTCCCAGGTAGCCGTCTGCGGTGACCCCCGTGGAGGGGCCTGGCGGACCGCGTGCATTTACAACGACCTCCTCCTCCGCCTCTGGACCCACGCTGTTGGGAAAACTCATCAATTCTGTGGAACTTGGCGCGAAGGAAAGGATTTGCCCTGCCCCTGTGCCTGCTAAACCCCAACGGAGAAAAGGGGCGCGGGAGAGGACCGCTTCTGAACATTTGGCACAGTGCCTGTTGCTCCCAGGAGCCGTCAGGATCGCCCTCCCTTCCCACCCGCGCAGCTACCTCTCGCCCCGAGGTGGCCTCTGGCCGGGGCCCAGGCACTCTGGCCCTAGGGTACTTTTCGGGCCCAGAGCCCCGGGGTTAACAGACTTGACGAGAAACCCCACCACCCGTGTTCAAAACATCACGTCTCTAAAAATGTAGCCTCCCTGAGTCCGGGGAAAAGGGGAGCCCCCACCCACCTCCATCCCTCCCAGATTCCCAGCTTGTCCACTTTGCGGCCGGACCACCCACGACCCTCAGCGTCCTGCGCTCGAGCCCGAGTTCCTGTTCCCTCTCATCACTGGAGGGAGAGGAGCGACCTGACACAGTCCGCCCCTTCACCCTCCCACTCCGCTCAGCTCCCGCTGGACTTCAGGCGAAAAGGAGCGTCCAGAGGACCTCTGTCAGCCCCGGGGGGCGGGGGAGGGCCACGCAGGTCCTAGTGTGAGTCTCCTTGCCACCCACGTTTGGGACCAGGGGCCCCGTGCCTCCTTTGCGCAGCTGCGGTGCGGGTGGAGATGCGAACGGTGAATCCCTGGCGCCGCCAGTCCCGAAAGGAGCAAGGGCCCGCGCCTGTCGCCCGTGGCTGGGGCCCACCCGCTGGGAGGCCGCGCAGCCTCCCAGCCGCCAGGAGCGCAGAAGGAAGGGCACCTCTGCCGCGGGGCTCAGAGACGCGGCAGGCCCTCCCCGCAGGTTCAGCTTCCCGTCTGAGGTCGCCCCCTTTTCTGGCCGTGCCCCCACTCCTTCCGGGTCCCCCCCCCCACCTCATGAATGCAGTTGTAGAAAGAATCGGGGTACCGGCTTAGTGGCTTCTTCAAACCCTGTCAAACCGCCTCTTTAAACCATCTCTGCCAGGGGCTCAACTTTCTCCAGCGCCTGCGTTCCAGTGATTGGAAAGACAGTGTTCTCTCGGCATTCGTCTCGGTGGCAGCACCGGGAAATGGCAGCGTAGTTACTGGTGCAGAACGTTTGAGAGCCAGTCTGATTGATACTCTTACCCCCAAATATAGAAAACCCAAAGTACTAGTTGGCATTTATTTTCATTCACCTTGTGTTGGAGACATTTGACTCGGAAAACGAGAGAGAAACCCCGCAGCTCAGATACCTTCTGTTGCTCTGCTCTCCCGAGGGACCCACCAGGGCTGATTAGCAGGAGTCGCTGCCTTTGTTGGTTTAAGAGTTCGCAAGGCAGGGGGGCAGGATGGAGCAATGACCTTGTTGCCTTTTTTCCATTGTCCATTGTTGACGTACATCGAGAATACGTCCACTGTACAAAGTTCCATCCAAACACGAAAAAAATAAAAGGATTAAGGTGTAAAGAGGCCATGGTAGTAGAGTTCTACTTTAACTGGCTCCGTTTGGGGTTATGTATACCTCGCACACCTGTGAAGACATTATAAGTATATACCCTAATTTTTACGCACCATTTATGTTATATGCTAGTGATGACATCACTTTAATTTTGCAAGGTAATTCCATAAAGAAAAGTTTGCAATGCTATTTCTAATATGCATAACCTCCTCCTTTCCAGAAAATAATTAGCAGGCTTAAAAATAATAGTCAGGGGTGCTTTTATAGAAACTAAAACCCTGCAACTTCATGAACCAAAATCCCATCAAACACGATGGTCCCTAACTAGGGGCTACAGGTTAATACTACAGGAACATACTCATCTGTCTGCACAATCTCATTTTACTTTCAGGTGTGCATTTAAAATGTGTATTTTATCATTAGTCTGAAATCTCTAATCCCATCCTATGAGCAAGAAAGTCTGAAAAAGTCCTACATAATGATTAAGAAATGACTAATTAACGTTTGTGCTTTGACAATGTGCCTATCTCTATTTACATGTAAATTTAATACATTAAAATTAACAAGACTAGATACCGCCCCTTCATAATTTACAAAAAAAAACTAATGGCAAGTGAAAGAGCGAGCATGACAAACGCTTACTGTAACGCCCAGCTCGGGTCTGTTACTGCACGTAGAAGAACCAGTGAGTCAGGCGCAGCAAACACGGTGCTTTGCACGGCTCTCGGGGTGTTCAGTCTAGTTACAAACACACTGCGCCATCACACCATGCGTGCTCTCATTTGAACGTAGCTAAATTGAGATTTTGCCTCATTTTAAGAATATGCCCCCCCACCCACTCCCAAGATACATGTAACAGCCTGGAGAGCTGACAGCATCTTGAATTGGAATGCTAAACCAGAAATCATACTGTTCTCTGGAACTAGCACCCTGCGGACTTTCACGGAGAAGCAGGACCCAAATCACGCTTCCCTTCCCAGTGCGGCACGCTGTGCCGGTCACGTGCTCGGCCCCGTTTCGGAATTTGTTACCCACTCTCCTCTTTGGGAGCTGCTCAGGCCACTGCTGACCGTGATCAAAGGAAGCACCGGATGTAGTTTCCCTGGTTTTGGATTTCCATACGGTGTATGAAAAACACCGAAACCACCGTACCTTTTGGGTCTTGATGGAGGGTTCCTTCCAATCTGGAGATGTTGATTTAGCTGTCCCAAACGTCCCAGGATGTACCTCTGCGTAATGCTGTACCCGAGCCATTGCGCATCTGCTGGCCTGGCTTTGGGAATACGGTGCCAGGGCAAATACCGCTGCGCGAGTGTTTCCAGCCGTGAGAAAGAAACGTGAGCACGGATCTCAAAAGTGGAGCGAAAGGGACGTGGGTGGGAAATCGCCCTTCGGGATATGGTGGTGGAGGAGGATTTGCATGCCCGTGACTTCATCAGCCCTCAAAAGAGAGAGGGAGAGCAGGGATTAAACTAAGATGAGAAGAGTATTCAACTTTGTGAAGAGCAAGCGACAGCTTATTCAGGGAAAGAGAAAGTGCAGCATATGCCGAGATGACAGATCGGGGTAGTTACAAAATAGCAGTAGTTACAAAATAGTCGCGGGGTTGCGTCTTGTAGCCCAGGGAACAGAGTCACAATGTTGTGGGTGGGGGCTGGGGGTGTGGGGGAGGGCACTTCTGGCCGCTGTGCTGTACACCTGAAACTAATGCAAAATGATATTGAATGCAAACTGTCATTGCAAAAGTTTAAAAATTATTGAAGTATGCCACAATGGCAAGGAATGGCTTCCTGACCCAGTTCATCCTGATAGGCCATACATTTAATAGTCAAACCCAGGTTTTTACTATTAGTCTGGGAAAAGTAAACATTATTAGTTATTTTAATAGGACATTTAAAATGGCAAAAAACTGATTTAAGGGTTCTTTTTTTTTGTAGAGAAGCAGACTATTTGGCAATTATTTTTAAAAGTTGCATTACATCTTTAAACATACTATACTAAAATACTTAACCAAAAGCAAACTCACTATTGGCGAACTGCGTGAGCATGGAGAACACAGCCTTAAAGTACTAGCAATACCATAAAGTAGATTCCTATCAGTGTTCACGTAACAGGGTTCCCTGAACAGCAGGGTTCAGCACTCCAACAGGAGAAAAGTCTAGACTTGAGAAGAGACTTTTTAAGAAATGGCTGCAGAGTTTTCCAGAGTTTCTGTTAGCCTGTGCCCCACACGGGAGCATGCCAGAAAGCGTAAGCCAGCCATTCGGGACGGCTCCCTTGACCCACAGCAAAAACAGAGAGATGTGAAGACACGGCCATCTGCTCAAATTCACGCCAGGCAACCTGATGGGCCGCCAGCCACCCTGCTGTCCTGTTTGTTAGCATTGCTGACCTGGCTGCACATGTCCCCCAGCCTAGTCTTTCCGATGTGAGAGAACTGTAAGCCGAACCCACAGGGGAGCGTTCTTCGCACCCGGACGCCCGGGAAGAGTGTGGGCGCCCAGAATGTTGGCAAGGTCAGACACAGTTGTTCGCGTGCAGTCTTTTCTGGAAGTCACGGGGTCGGAATGTCTGCACATGTGCGCAGGCCACCAGGCCCATAAAAGCCTGATAGGAGGCAGCAGCGCCCCATAAAAGGTCACGCCCAGCCAGAACGCAGCCACGTTGGAAAGGCGTCTGCCGCAGGGGAGAAATACGAGACTGACAGCATTGGAGGGGCCGTGCAGAGAGATGGATGGGGATTAATCACGGGGAAATGCCGAGCGAAGAAGACAGCGCATTCTGCCAAGCACGACTACGTCTCTGCTCACGTGTTTCACAGAGTACACTCTTCAAAGTACAAGCCGATGGGCCAAGGTCAGGTTGATCTCTGCTGGGCTAACAGGAGCAGCTGCGAAGTGTATCCCATGGCCAACTGGAGACACCTAAGGATTTTTAACATAAAAACAACCACCACCAAAAAAAAAAAATAAAAAGGAAATGATTCGTGGTTCAAAGGCAGAAAGACTCCCGATGACACATGGTCATCGAAATTCTGTCTTCTCTCACTGCTCCTGCCCTTCCCTTTGGGACAGTTCTGACTCCTAGAGGGTTAGCGGTTGCTGTTGGCTGGTGGCTCTCCGGGACTTTTTAACGTACACCCCCTTTGTTTCTAGATTTAGCTTCTGGCCTTATTTCGTACTGTCTTCTCACTGAGACGCCCTCTGTGCAGGCAACACCTGCCACCTCGCAGCCCTCGGAGCACTGACTTGAGAGCCCCGCTGGTGCAGCGGAGAGGGCTCCAGGAGGCCACTGGGCCTGCCATGCCCCGCCCCTTCCGCCCCCCCCCCCCATCATCCTGTCAGGAGACACCACGGGACTCCAGCAAAGGGGAACTTCTCCCACTCTCCAGGCCCTTTAGTCTGCAGAGATTTTTGTTCGGTTTGGTTGGTTGGTTTTTAATTCACACACCAAAACTTTCTGTAGGCGATTTTTTTTTTTTTTGCTGTTCTTTGTTCTTTTTTTAACCTATCTGTGCTGTTATGGGAATTTCTATAATAAGCATGTCGACAGGAAGAAAAAAGGGAAAAGGAAGAAAGGAAGTCAAAGAAGAAAACAAAGACGACAGACCTAGAAGGAAGTGATAGGCAATGAACACCAGGCAACAGTGGGAAGGAACACACTGTTGGTACGTACACGAGGTAACGTGGATGAAGCTCAAAATAAACACGCTAAGCAGAAGAAGGAAGACCAGCAGATGATGAACACACGGTGTGCTCCCAGGTCGGGCAGTGCAAACTAATGTGTGGCGGCAGAGGTGAGAAAACTGGGGTTCAGGGGTGTGGGGTGACAGGCAGCAGCAGCAGGGAGGGCTTGCCCAGGGGCGTCAGGAGACTTCCAGCGGTGATCCGTTATTAGGAAGTTCATCGCTCCATGGGAACGCTGGTGTCATGGGTGTAGACACAGGGCAAAGCCCAAATTATATGCTTTACATATGTGCGGTTTACTGTATGTCCGCTACACTTCCGGAAAGCTATTGCAAACGGACCTCGAGAAAGAAGCTGCTGCTTGCTGGCCCTACTCTTTATTATTATTGTTGTCGTTGTTATCAGCACTGCACACTTGTCGCCGCGGGGAGCTGGAGGAAGCGGCCAGTATAGAGCGTCCCCTGGGGTAGAAGGGGGAGCTGGAAAGCAGAGAAGGACCTTCCGCCATCCCTTGGCCCGGCGGGCGTGTGGCGGTCATTGCCCATGGACTCCGGTGTGAGTTTTCTGTCGCGTAATCCTTTCATTGTAGGCACTCTCCCTTCCTCTTGCGGGGCTGCCATCAGGGACCACAATGTACACGCCCAAGAAGGCTTCTCAGACTTCCTCCTTTCCCCAAAGTCAGACTAATTCCATGATCTCTAGCGTTTGGTGGGTGATTTTAAATCGGCCTCACGCTGTATGGGAATAGGCCTTTGCGGCACCTTGAGAGCTCTTACATTGTTTGAAGGAGAGAGTCCACACCTTGTCCATCGTCGTAAACTCTCAGCTCTCTCAGTGGTCCCTGGGCCGGGTTGCTGGCTCCTGCTGCCTTGGCTGACCTTCCTCAGGCGTCCGCGGCCAGTCCAGCAGGACAGACACCCCCCTTCCTGGGCACCGTGTTCTGTCACCGTGGGGTGGGTCTAGGTGTCGGCCTCATTCATGTCTGAGGTCTTGGCGTCCTCGGGCACCGCCCCCAACACATGCCACAGCCCAGGGCTTTCCATGCAGGTTGACTGTCTCCCTCCTTCTGTCTCCTACGGGTGGGTGTCCGGCATGTCCCCAGCCCACTCTCTCTAGAAAACCTCCATGTCCGACTTTCCAGTGGCCTTCGCTGTTCTACCCTTAATAGTCTGTAAGGCAGAGCAAGGGGGGGAAGAGACATTATTTCGGCATGATGGTGCATGAAGGTAAAATTTGTTTCTCTTCGGGTTTCGGATTTGGGGTTTAACACAACCGTCCGCGGGAAGGGTCAGGACGCTCCTCTTCCTGTGGCTTCCGTTTGTGTGCCTTTCCGTGGGTGGGACACGCCCGGCCCCCACCCCCTGTGAACACACGGGACCCTGAAAGACGGGGCAGGGTGTGCGGCACTTGGGGGCAAAGCAGATGGAACACGACCCAGATCATTAGTGTGGCCTGGAAGCTTTTCTTCTATTCTGGTCAGAAGCTTATCTTATAATACGCTTCTGTGTTTCTGTCCGTATTCTGCTTTGAAAATTCCCTCCTACCAGGAAATGTTTAAAGCAGGAAAAAAAAGGGACATGGGAAGACTGAGGTCAGGACATCTTTTTATTCTCTTGGTGGAAGAGACTACCACCCGTATTTGCTCGGCCAATGTCATGCCCTCACACCCCTCTCTGTTCTTGCCAGCAGAATCCTGTTTTCTCTTTGTTTGCCAATTGGGTATTTTCTCAGATAAATGCTTGATTTTCCTAGCTGCTTTTGTACCTAGAGTGGCCAATAAGATATAAGTAGAGGTTACTATGTAGGTCTTTTGGAAAAACGACTGAAAAGGCTAGCAGACAGCAAGCACACACCTCTCTTGTTCTTGTTTTCCTTCTGCTTCTTGATAGGAACGTGGGCATTGTGGCTGGAGCTCCAGCAGCTGTGTTGTGTCTGTGGAATGACCTTCAGGTTGGCAGTTAGCTACAGCAAGCAGATGGAAGGTTTGCCTGGATCTTTGATGGTGTTCCAGAGCCATCGTATCATCTTTGAACTGTTGTATCAGCTATCTGTTGCTGTGTAACAAATTGTTACAAATTTATCACTTTAACCCAACACCCATTGTCCTGTGATTCCCTTGGGTCTTGTGTCTGGGCTCCGCTGGGTCCTCGGTGCAGGACGTACGAGGGTGCAGGCAAGGCGGCAGCCAGGCCGCATCCTCATCAGGAACCTCGGTGGGGGGGTCTGCTCCCACGCTCACGGAGGTCGTCGGCAGAATTCGTTTCCTCGCCGCCGTCAGACCGAGGTCCCACTTTTATGCCGGCCATTGGCCAGGGACCGCTCTCAGCGTCTGTCTCAGGTCTGCGTCTCGTGGCCGTCTTCATGGCTCACAACATGGCTGTGCGGTTCTGCACGGCAGAAGGAGAATCTGCCGGGCAGGGCCCAGCCCCTCGTCACCTGAGCCAGGTGGGTCACCTGAGCCAGGTGGCTTCATCTCCCTCTTGACTAACTCAGAATCAGCTAACTGGGGCCTTCCTCAGGCTGCAGAGTCCTTCCCCTTCTACCATGCATGGTAGCCTGGTTGCAGGAGTGACAGGGAGCCCACGGTAGTCAGAGGTCATGCCCCCACGCAGAAGGCGCCGGTAGCTGGGAGCGAGAGTCTTGGAGGCCGTTCCAGAATTCTGTTGGCCACCCTCTGTACCTGTGGGCTCCCCGTACCTTTAGAGGATAAACCCCTTCTTTCTCCAAACCAAATAGACAGGCGTACCTCTTGTACTTGCAACCAAACACGATTTTTCACTGTTACAATCTCTGGAAATGTAAGGGAGAACGTGTAAAGGAATAAATGAGTAAGTAAATAAAATAACTTCGAAAGTAATACAAAAACATGTGGTTGTAACATTTTTTAAAAAGCAGAGTCAGAAGAGAAAGCCCTCCTTCGAATACCCCGACATCTCTCTTCTCTCCCTGAGGGTAAACACTCACGGCCCTAGTCCTGTTTGCACCCCCCCACACGCATGTATGTTATACGATAACACATGTAATTACATACTGACACGTATGTACACATCTATATTGAAGTTGCATCATGCCATACATAATATTAGTGTAAACGTGTCACATAGGTGCACGCCCCCCACGGAGAGACCGACAGCTGAGCCTGGCGGGTTGATTGCCCCTGGCCGCAGGCGGACCCGTGGCATCCCCGCAGCTTGGAGGTCTGCGCGCCAAGGACACCTGTGGCCGCCTGAACCCCGTGAACACTGTTGGTGGTCTCTGTGCCCTGGGGACCTGGGGAGGGGCCTTAGTCAACTGGGGTCAGACAGGATTTAGAGGATTTGTGCTCTGGCTGGAGTATTTGGGGGCAGGTTGAAAAAACTGGGGTGTTTGCTCACTCTGGATTGGAAGCTATCAGGATGGGGGGGATATTCTATGATTGGGTGACTTAATCTTCTCCAGGAGAAGGGAAGACCGGGAGGAAAACAAAGCTATCGTTGGCAAAGAAGCAGCAGTGACTTAAAGTGGCCTGGAGGTAGGTGTGGGGCATTTCTGGGGTTTGCACAGTGGCCTGCCTTCTGTCCTGTGCTCAGACGCGGTGGTGGTCTCTGCTGTCACGGAGAAACCTCGCCTTGTGGAGGTTTTGTGAGGCGGTTTGTGTGAGTCCGACAGGAGAAACACAGGCCCCAGCGGAGGGGCCAGGCCGGCTCCCAACCCGCAGCGCTGGGGCCCGGCTGTGGGTATGAGAGCGGTTCCTGCCACCAGGGCCATCTCTCCTCCCCAGGAACCACCCCGCTGGGAGCCAAAGAGAGACACAGCCGGGGCGACCCACTGTGCTGAACTGGGCGGAGGCCGCTCACACACTGCCCATCACAGACGTCATTACCTGTGTAGGGACAGAGCGTGGCTGGCAATTGCAGAGTTTGTTAGACACAGTTCCGTGTTGCTGAAAAGGCCCTACCTTGGTGGGCTACACACACACACATGTGTACACACAAAATAAGTTGCATCTATATGTACATATATGCATATATGCTTTCTTAGAGAAAGGATCACCCTAAAGAGGCATATAAACAAGTTTGCAATGCAGACACTTTTTAAAGAGAAAGCGTCATTAACTACCATGTCCTGAGTCAGTATAATAGTTAGGACTCAGGATTTATCTTGATTGGCCTTTGTTTCAAAATTGTATAAAATAAGCAGCTAGCTGCTGCTGCTGCTAGTATCAACATTTTCTAAAAAATATGTTGAGTATGTTGCGTCCTTCTAAATATTTATCTTTTTACAATAATCTCAAAAAGCTATATTTCGGGAAACTTTTTGGGCGGGCAAATAAATGCTTCCAGCCGAGCCGGACTGCACCCCCTCCAGCCTCTGCAGAGCCCCCCTCCTGACCCGGTCACCGAGGTGTCCTCAGCGCGGGGCAGCACGGTCCCGTGAGTGACGACCTTCTCTGTGAAGCTGGAGGAAGTGAGATTCCGCCGAGCAAGCAGCCCGCGTTCTCTCCTTTCCATCGGAGAGGGAGGCCCTTCCCGATTCCTCCCCAAGTTCCAGCTGGAGCAGAGTGCAGGCCTCACAGCTCCAGTCTTGGAAGTAGGCGTTCCCAGCCTTGCCCGTGCGGTACTGACAGAGTGATCTGGAAGGGGATGTGGGTCGCCTGTCCCAGTCAGTGAGGGTGACTTGTGCTTTCTTGGGTGGGCGGGGGGAGGGGGGGAGTCAGGAATGGAAGGTCCTCTCTGGGTGTTTGGGTTAAACTTCACGAATTACAGGACCACCTCTTCCCCAAGTCTTTGCATTTCGTGTTGGTGAGAAGGGTGTAAGCAAAGCACCACACCTCCATGCTGGCGATGAGCGAGCGGCCATCGGGGATCAGCTCAGCAGCCACAAGGGGACCGGGTTTGCTCTTGAGTCTCCTGGTCCTTGGCCCTGCTGGGTATCCCGCCCACTTGCCTCCCACAGTCTGTGAACCCAGAATGCTGCTTTGTATCCAGGGGATACCTGATGAGTCCAAGGAGGAGGCAGAATGATGAAGCAGGCTGTTTTCCAGCACCTCCCACTTCCTATGGTGCAGGTGCCGGGGGTGTGGGCGGGGCCTGCTGAGGCATCCCATCAAACCCTCCCCTGGCGAGGGGGGGGGTCTCCCAGCCTGGCCCATGCACTCCAGGGTTGCTCCCCACGCCTCCGTGACCGCTGGGGTCCCCTCATTGCTCTCAGCTGGTGCTGCTGGAGGGCTATGTCAGCCCCGGATCTGCTGAGCTTGGGAACGTTGGTTGGTTGGTTTTCCGGGACCAAGCTGGAAAAAGCATTTTCACAGAGCCCGCCTCAGCTTGCATACAGGCACGCCCCGCACACCTGCTCGTAGAGAAGGTGAAGTCTGAGTCTTAGTTACGAGAGATACATGAGATGAAATCAAAACGAATGTTCCTTTCCTATTACCTGCAGTGCATACCTCTACTACGAAAGATAGTACTGTCATATTAAAGTTTGATGTCAAATTACAAAATAATTGGTGTGAAACTGATGTGTCAATATAAAACAGATTGGTTCTATAGGCATTGGAGTTACAGCAGTATGACTGATTATTGTCATAATTGCTCTAGTGATCATTGGTGGCAATGACAATAGTGGCATCAGGAAGGATACAGAGGACATGCTCTTGTTCAGGTGGGAAAAGACTCAAGAATAGGAGATACACCAAGGATTTATTTGCTAGTTAATAACTTGCTGAGGATTGTATTTTTTCTAGTCGTGTAGAAGTACATAGCTACATTATTATTTAGAGATGCCAGTGAAATGGTTTTTATACATAGACACACATATATACACATGTATAACTTATATACACATATGCACATGCCATGAAAATAAATACAAACACATTCATTAATGTTGTACATAGATTTTATAATTACTATCCATGATACAATGTTTTATAAGGGTAGACCCCCCAAAACCTGACATTATCCTCTTCTGGAGGGTGGCCCCTTGTAGTACAGGCCCCTGCTAGGTGAGTGTTCCTGGAACCCATCTGTATCAGTGCACCAGCTGGTGTTGTTGTGAGAGGCTGCATTCAGTTCCAGTGAATTTTTTTCTTGAAGATTCTTTCAACATGCTTGCCCATTTCATGATGGGTGATTTGGGAGCACACCTGCCTACACTCCACTGAGTGTTCAGCAGTTTTTAACCCAAACCAGCATGACCCCCATGCCCCTCCCTCCCTATTCACCTGATCTTGCCCTGAGGGACTGCTTTTCTGTTTGTTTCCCTGGATGAAAAAAAGTCTTCAAAAGGAAACATTTTGCCACCGTGGAACAGGTGAGACAAAAAACTGCAGCAGCACTAAACGGCATCCAAACTGACGAGTTCAAAACTGTTTTGAGCCGTGGGGAAAAAAGTCTCCGTGGGTGCATTATTGCAGCAAATGAAGAGTCCTTTGAAGGGGACTGAAGCTTAAACATGTAAGAATAAAAACAATATTTTTATAAATAAATTCTGGCTTGTGGGGTCACCTCTCATATATAGCTTTATGATTTTGAGTGCATGCATGTCCTAATATAGTACCCGTCAAGCTGAAGAGGAGCTAAGATCTTATCCCAAAGACAGACAAATGATCCTGTGTATTAGTTAGAGTCCCAGCTCTAGTTCTCTTGTAAAGTGTAAATGATTTATTATGATATTGGTAAAAAAATGTTCAATTGACCTTGGAAATGCAAGTATTCACACATACTTGGGACTTCAAGCACATCATTTCTCACTGACAAGTACCGGCATTACGAGGCAGCGCCGGGTAGTTCAAACAGCGTTGAGTGCAGACGCCACGCACGTAAATGTTTTCTGCTCTTAGTGAGCGTGTGAAGAGAGGAGTCTATTTTATAGCTGAATGCCAAGTGCTAGAATCGCAATCTTAATATGCATATTTAACCAGTTTTATATTGTTACCATCTTTTGATCTGAGGCTTTTTTAAAGGTATGCATTGTTTTGAGAATGCAGCCTGCTGTCGTGTCTGTCTCGATGAGAAAGTAGGGCCGACATCATGGCGTCTCCATACGTGGGGCTCTTCGTGGTATTTCCAGGGGCAGTTCGTGCTGAGTCGGGCGTCTGCAGCCCCCTGCGCTCCTCCCTGACCTGCTTCCCCGGATGAGGATGTCCTTAAGAGTTGAGGTAAGAAGCCCTGGCTGGCGTAGCTCAGTGGATTGAGCTTGGGCTGCAAACCAAAGCGTCGCAGGTTCAATTCCCAGTCAGGGCACATGCCTGGGTTGCAGGCCATGACCCCCAGCAACTGCACATTGATGTTTCTCCCTCTCTCTCTCTCTCTCTCTCTCTCTCCTTTCCCTCTCTAGAAATAAATAAATAAAGTCTTAAGAGTTGAGGTAAGAATCAGAAGCAAAATAACAACCCAAACCAGTTCTAATTAGTGTGAGAAACCTCAAACCACTGGGTGTGAGCCTCGGACTTCATTTCTCAGAATCTTTCATCATCCGCCCGCATGGCGTCAAGTAATGGGCAGAGTCTGACGTGTGTGAGACGGAGAGAGACTTTCATGGTTTGCATGAAATACAGTTACTTAACCCATTGGAGGGGACAGGAGGAGGTTTTGTAATATTGTCTATGTTATTGCTTTACCTCAATCGATCTAATTCCATGAAGTATGGATGTTTCTGACTTAAGCACATACAGAGGAACATTCCTTTTTTTAATAACATTTTTTAAAGATTTTATTTATTTATCTTTAGAGAGGGAAGGGAGGGAGAAAGAGGGAAGGGAGGGAGAAAGAGAGAGAGAGAAACATCAATGTGCAGTTGCTGGGGGCCATGGCCTGCAACCCAGGCATGTGCCCTGACTGGGAATCGAACCTGCGACACTTTGGTTCGCAGCCCGTGCTCAATCCACTGAGCTACGCCAGCCAGGCAGAGGAACATTCTTGTACTGGCAACATTGACCGCGCTCTGACGGGGGCATCTGTGCACACAGCGTGAAAGAACAAATTGTTAAGTGACAGATGCATTTTGGGGACCGTTTGGCGTATTTACTTTTCACAGGATAGCACACCTGCAGGAGACCGAGCCCATAGTTTGGACCCGTCCAGGTATGGGCACTGCCTGGACACAGTTCCTGGGGGCAGCTGTGGCTGTCGTGTCAACAGACTATAAACGAAATAATTGTGCTTCTGATGGGCACATGCATTCTTAAAACTAAATGCTGTCTACCATGCACTCACTCTCGCGATGGTCTGTTGCAGCTCCCTGGTCGTCGGTAGAGCAGTGAATTCTGTTCCTTCACAAAGAGTGCCCATCGCTGCTCTTCTTTCTGCCTTTGCTGCTTGGTTCAAACAGAGCCTGACACACACATTTGCTCTTTGAATGAGTTTTTTAATAAATACTTTATTTATTTATTTTTGGATAGAGGGGAAGGGAAGGAGAAAGCGAGGGAGAGAAGCATCAATGTGTGGTTGCCTCCCATGCACCCCTGCTGGGAGCACACCTTGGCTTGCAAGCCAAGCATATGCCCTGCCTGGGAACCGAAATGGTGACCCTTTGGTTTGCAGGCCAGTGCTCAGTCCACTGAGCCACACCAGGCAGGGCTGAATGAATTTTTTTATGAATATTATTTTGCATGTAAGTCTGAATAACTACCACATAGGTGTTTTTTTTTTCTTTTATGGTTTATTCACATTGGGGAAGGTTCCGTTGCATTTCTTTCTGAAGCGGGGGGATGGGGGGTTGGGGGGTGCAGCTGTTGGAACTCAAGCTGACCAAGGAAAGTATGAGCGTTTTGGCAGACTGTTGTGTTACGTCAAACCGTCGGATGCTTGGGGCTCCCCGAGAGCACCCGAGAGTACCCGAGGGCAGTACGGTCACAGTCATGGTCATGACAGAGATAATGGGTGTCAAACCAGACAGTTCACTGGCAGCGAAGAGGGGGTGAACTCAACGGGCTTACCTGGACGACGCCTGACGGTGGCGGGAACAGTGCAGGGAGGTGTGGGCAGGGCGAGCGGAACCCACAGGGCTGGTGCAGAAGTCCCCGCCACTGCTAGGCCTGGGAGCCTGGGAGCTGGGGGAGGGAGGAGCCTAGGAGCTGGGGGAGGGAGGAGCCTGTTCGGAGTGGAAACGCCAGGAAAACGCCCACAGTCGGAGCGGTGGGAGTGCAGGGGTAGATACTCTAGCCACCCCCCCCCCCCCCCCAGCCTCCTCACTGCCTCCCGGGGCACGGCCCCAGACTCAGGGTGGGAGTTGAATGCATCTGGAGACTCGGAGAGAAACATGAACGCAGGCGCTGTGGTTTCGTATTGCTGATCTAGCAAATTCCACGGATTTAGCAGCTGAAGTAAGACAGACTTATCACCCTACAGCGCCGAAGGTCCAAGGCTCTCAATTCAGGCGTCTGCAGGGAGGGCTGCGGCCCTTCTGGAGGCTGTGGCCGAGTCCCTGCCTTGGCCCTTTCCAGCTGCTGGGGGCGCAGGCATCCTCCGACTCGCCACCCCTCCCGCTAATCACTGCGGCCAGCAGTGGTGTCTTCTCTACCCCGGCCCTCTCCGGGGGAGCCTGGTGGGGACGGTGGGCCCACCTCGAGCATCCAGGGTGCTGCCTCTATTTCAAAGTCCTGAAGCCCACCAGCGAAGCGTCTTGGGCAGTGTAAGGTAAGAGAGTCACGGGCCCTGAGGTCAGGACATGGATGCTGGGGCCGTCATTTGCGGGGCTGCAGACGGCAGACCCCGTTAGCTGTGAACGGGAAGGGCGTGGGCGTCCCCGCCGCAGGCGGGCTGCCCTCGAGACTGATTGCTCACCGAACAACTAAGAATGGATTCCTGTTTGCAACGGGAAAAGTATTTTCTTTTCTGAAGAATGCACAAGTATCAAGCTAATGTTCTATTTAATGTTCATTCTTGTCGTATATGGTTGGGCCTACATGTTCCAAATCGCTGCTCCATTTCCAACTTCTCAAGTTACCCTTTGCACGGTGACTACTCTGACAGTGTTTATAAGAACACCAACTTGGAAAAATAGTAGTCGGTGGGGTGTATTGAGTTGTTAATGGTTTTCTCGCCCTTTTCATACATTATTTCCACAGTGTCCCTGCGAGGAAGATGCGATTATTGACAGTATTTTAGGGGCGAGGAGGCAGGAGCAGGGCAAGTAACCTGTCACAGAGAAGCTCACTAGTAAGTGGACGGGATGGGTATCGTTTCCCCTTTGCCTCCCTCGGTCAGTGGTCAACTCCGCCCCGCTGTCGGGGCCCAAGGACGTGGTAAACTGCTTCATGATGAGGCTCCCTTCCCCCGGCCTCTGCTTGGCTCCCGCTGAAGGAAGCGCAGCAGGAGCAGGAGTTTTCAGGGTGAAAGAAGAGTGACCTCGTGTTCTTCTCCCACCTTCTGGTCCCTCGCTGTCCCTCCCCGCCACGCTGCCGGGCCGCGGTCCGCCGCCCCCTGCAGCTGCGCCCTTCCTTCTCCGCAGGGGCTCTCCAGGGCTCACCGAGGTCTGGGAACCTTGCTTCCCCAGTTCTCGTGGAGGCAGTGCCGGTTTTCTCGTGCTCGCTGGTCCCGGGGTTCCCCACCGCCCCTGCTGTTCCTTTCAACTCTTCCAACTCTGCAAGTAATCCCTTCAGTCAATGTGCTTCACTGTCACTGCTCTTCACGGAGACTCCTCTGAAGGGGCCACCTTTCTTCCTCCCTTGGGAGTTCGCTGCAAGTTGATTACAAGGTTCTCCAACTTGGAAGCTGGACCCTCAATCACGTCCATCCGTTGGCTTTGACAGGAACACATCCCCCAAGCAAGTGGATTGAGAACTTGAAATAAATTCATTACATTCAGTCAACTGCTTATGTACTTGTTTTCCTAAGTTGAAAAACATGACTGACTAACTTTAAGACACATCATTCATTTCCAGGCGGGAACACAGCATACCTTTTGTTGGGTGTAATGCGTCTATTATACAATAAACCTATCTGTACACACAAGGCCCATTTGTTCTTGTTATGATCCCGCCATCAGCAGGCATTGTTTACGACATCTTATGTCACACTCAGGTTTCAGGCTTCGCAGGGAGTTTGGGTTCGATTCGTTAATGTTGGAGACCCAGCTAGTTCTGCCTCACGGGAGGGAACTCTTGCTCCCACAGTACACGATACACGCCTGCTCCTTTACAGATTTCTCTCACCACCTCCTCAGTGACGCTGACGCCCGTTTCCTTGACAACAAGGAAGTAGGGTGAGCACTAAACCGATCGGAGTCTGTGTCAGATTTATTCCGGCGAGTTGTAGGTGTTCAGAGGAAATACAGAGTATCACAGCGACCTTGTTTTCCTTTGTGAGCAAGGATGCTGATGAAGGCGCTCCCTGTAGCCAGCGATTTCCAAGAGCCAAGGGGACAGGCACCCAGGATGCTCCGGGCTGGCCTGTCCCATTTCTGCATTCGTCCACTAGTACGGTTCACATTTTTTCCCCCAGGTATTCTTGAGTCACAGGAACTGATCAACATGTTTATCATTTGGAAAGTAACCAAATACTTAATCATTTCGTTTTCAATTGTGTGATGCAGCTAAGGGGTGGCCCGATGGTCTCTGGGGGTCTTTGCATCTGGAATGTGTAGTCAGAACGTGTTATGACATCCTAATTCTGGGACCCTGCAGCAGATCAGTCAGAAGTCTTCCTTAGCATGTGTCCCTGCAAGCATCAAGGCCAAGGTATATACTGATAAACCTATGATGTATCAAGATCCTAAAATGACTGTTGAACCATCAGAAAAACGATTGGATTGTTTTCCTAGTCACCTAGATAGTACGTGACATTAGGAGGTTGTTTCCACCAAAACTAACCTTCTCACCCAAACCCCAGATCAAGCTGGATCATGTATCCCAGTCATTTTTAGGTCCATGAGCATGGAGCCCCCAACACCAAGGATGAGGCCCTAACTACGCAAGCCTGAAACCTGTGTTGTCAGGTACACTACCTGTGGGAATCAGGTGCATCTGGAAAGTTCCTGGCTGACTGCAGGGGAAGAACAGACACCCTTGCATTCCTGCACGTAGAGAGGGAAACTCAGGGAGCTCTCCCCGGTGCTGCTTGAAAACTTGCCCGGAGACGACCTCCTCTGTTCAATCTTCCTGCAGATGCCGCTCCTCTGGTCCGTGTTTTGTCTATCTCATTTAACAGGTGACCCGCTTGCTTCTTCCCAATTCCACCGAATCTCTTGAGAAACTCTGTTCCGGTTGTACCTCATCTGATTTTAACATAGACCGGATTTTAATCATTGCCCGGACCTACCCCCCAGGGGTCTCTTCTGTCATCCACTCACCCTCTATTTTTTTGCCCAGCACAAAGAGACCATTGATTGGAAACTAAACTCATATGCATTGTTCTTTAGAAACACATACAATTCATTTAATTAAAATACAAGGTTAGGCCCTGGCTGGTGTAGCTCAGTGGACTGAGCACAGGCTGCGAACCAAAGTGTCGCAGGTTCAATTCCCAGTCAGGGTACATACCTGGGTTGCAGGCCACGGCCCCCAGCAACTGCATATTGATGTTTCTCTCTCTCTCTCTCCCTCTCTCCCTCTCTAAAAATAAATAAATAAAACCTTTAAAAAATACAAGTTTAGTCAGTATGGAGATTCAGGCTATCAAACAGAACTAAAGCTCAAAATGCCCTGTGAGTTAAGCAGTTGTTCCACATTTTACACAGACGGAACAAGAGCCATATAGCAAACCAAGTGGATCACAGTTGGACATGTGAGGAGGCCCTCTTTCTTCACGTGCCAACCTTTTTCAGTGCTATTCATTGCCAACATGGATTTAGCTACCTAGCATGTCGTAACTCCTTGTATATCCCTTTAAGGTCCAGATGGACATACCTTCTCACATGGCGGGGAACTGTTGCTCTGTCAGAGGTTTCAAGTTCCCCGCAAAATGTTCCAATCCTCACAAGGGTTTGACAGCCAGGTGTGGTGCGAGGGTGCCAGAGACAGGGATTGTGAGCAGGGCAGTAGGTGAGGGAAGGCAGGAGACCACACTCAGGGCATAGTGAGTAGAGACCATGGTTGGAGCAGCAGATATTCAGCTCGCTGGGGAGAGAGAACGCAGGAACATGTAGATGATAATAAGAGTACCGGGGGCCATAATGCCTGAGACAATTGGACAGCAAGTAAACTGACTAACAAGGGGAGAGATGCAATATCAGCTATGCAGTGGGGGGGGAGGAGACGCCAGAAGCCAAGATCTGGTAATGAGATGGTTGGAATGGCCTAGGTATAGAATTGTGAAGGCATAATCTAGGATTTTGTCAGTGGAGATGAGAAGATAACTGGGTAAGACATGTAGCAGTTAGATCTTTAGGAGTTAGATCTAACAGAACTTGGAGACTAATTCTTAGATGGAATGTATTTTCATAGGAAAATAAGTCAAAGAAGGCCAAAATTTGCCACCTGGATGACTGAACACTAGATGAGTATCCACTAATGAACACAGAACTATTATGAAGAATTTGGTTTGGAGGTTTTGGTGTTTTGAGGAGCAGCAAAGTGAACCGAGCAGTTGGAAAGACAGGACACGTGTGGGGGAGAGAGGCTGGGCTAGCGGGTTGTGAGTTGGACGTAGCAATCAATCCCAGTTACACGACAATGAAACGGATCGGTCCCCTACTCCACTCTTTGGATCCATCTGGATCTTGGGACCACGTGTCTGTAGCTTAAAGGAATTCCCACAAGGTGGTGATGCATTTTTATTAGGTACATAGACTTGAAATTTCAAAATAAATATCAATAAGGATCCAGAGACAACTATTTTTTTGGCTCCACCTGGGGCAGTTTTCTGAAGCTACCATTTGACGTGTTATATGAAAGTGTTCTTTAGTAATGAAGTAGAACTATATCATTGATCTTATTATTTTCTGAAATATACCAAAAGTGTGAAGGTTATTTGGAGTACTAATTCAGCCAATCATAAAAATCTGGGATCACTTAGGGCTGTCCAAACTTTCTGTGTGAAAATAAAATATTTTCTCAAACGTTGAGCCTAATTCATTATGTAATGTCTCTCCAGCCTGCTCTTCTGACAGAATACTCATTTAGTTTTCTTGTTTTTTAAGTCAGTTGTTTTTCCTCCCACTGATCGCGTATTGTAAAACAGCATTTTTCTTTCTGGGTTTGAAAGCACTGTCCGCCCACACTCGCACCCTCACACCCTCTACACGGCCATGTCCTGCTCACACTTGTGTGTAGGTTCAAACCACGGCATGTTCTCCTCTCATGAATGAGTCATCCATGACACATGTAGCATTGCAAATATTCACATATCACTCGTTATCTGAACCCTTAACCACCTAATCACTGTGTATACTCATGAAATTCCCCCAAATTCATTATTGAAAATAGTCCAGTAAAGACATCTATGATATATAGACTTTTTATCACAGAATTATGCACTTGAAACCGATACAATTTTATTAGCCAATGTCACTCCAATAAATGTAATAGAATTTAAAAAAAAAAACATCAAAATTGTTCTCCAAGTTTGAATGAAAGGATCCGGATTTTGTTTCAGTCATATCTTAATTCTTCTCCTAATAAGATCTTTGTTTAAAAGTATTTGTGCGTTATCTATTATGTTCCACACATTATTAAGTGAAAAAGTCTTTTAAGAAATGAGGCAAGTCTAGGATTTCTGGCCAAGATAGAGGCACAGGTAGACACACTGTACCTCCTTGCACAAGCAAAAGAAGGACAACAACAAATTTAAAAACAAAAAACAACCAGAAGTGACAGAAAATCAAGCTGTATGGAAGTCCGATAGCCAAGGAGTTAAAGAAGAAACACTCACCCAGATGGGCAGGAGGGGCGGAGACGGGGAGCCAGGTGGAGAAAACTCATGGGAACACAGTGGCTGGCCAACCACGTGGTCCCACATTCACAAGCAGATAAACCAGGAGGAACAACTGGGGGGTGAGACAGACCCACATCCCAGGGCTCCAGTGCAGGGAAACAAAACCTCAAACCTCTGATTGAAAACACCTGTAGGGGTTGAGGTGGCAGGAAGAGAAACTCCCAGCCTCACAGGCGAGTTCATTGGAGAGACCCACGGGGTCTTAGAACTTACACAAACCCACCCACCTGGGAATCAGCACCAGAAGGGCCCAGTTTGCTTGTGGGTAGCGGGGGAAGTGACTGAAATCCCGTAGAGAGCTGAGCAAGCAGCACTATTCCTTCTCAGACCCCACTGCCATGGGGGTTGCCCGACCCTGGTGAACATCTAAGGCTCTGCCCCTCACTACACAACAGGCAGGCCAACACACACAAAAAAGGCCCAAATGAAAGAACAGATCAAAGCTCCAGAAAAAAATACAACTAAGTGACAAAGAGATAGCCAACATATCAGATGTACAGTTCAAAGCACTGGTAATCAGGATGCTCACAGAATTGGTTGAATTTGGTCACAAATTAGACGAAAAAAATGAAGACTACGCTAAGTGAAATAAAGGAAAATGCACAGGGAAATGACAGTGACAGAAAGGAGCCCAAGACTCAAATTAATGGTGTGGACCAGAAAGAAGAAAGAAACATTCAACCAGAATAGAATGAAGAAACAAGAATTAAAAAAAAATGAGAAGAGGCTTAGGAACTTCCAGGATATCTTGAAACGTTCCAACATCCTAATCATAGGGGTGCCAGAAGAAGAAGAGGAAGACCAAAAAATTGAAAACTGATTTAAACAAATAATGAAGGAGAACTTCCCCAATCTGGCAAAAGAAATAGACTTTCAGGAAGTCCAGGAAGCTCAGAGAGTCCCAAAGAAGTTGGACCCAGGGAGGAGCATACCAAGGCACATCATAATTAAGTTGCCCAAGATTAAAGATAAGGAGAGAATCTTCAAAGAAGCAAGAGAAAAGGAGACAGTTACCTACAAAGGAGTGCCCATAAGACTATCAGCTGATTAAAAAAAAACAAAAACAAAAACAAAAAACCTTGCAGGCAATGAGGGGCTGGAAAGAAGTACTTGAAGTCATGAAAGGCAAGGACCTACATTCAAGATTGCTCTATCCAGCAAAGCTATCATTTAGAATGGAAGGGCAGATAAAGTGCTTCCCAGATAAGGTCAAGTTAAAGGCGTTCATCACCACCAAGCCCTTATTACAGGAAATAAAGGGACTTATCTAAGAAAAAGAAGATAAAAAGTATGAACAGTAAAGTGACAACAAATTCACAGTTATTAACAACTAAACCCAAAACAAAACAACAACAACAAAAACTAAGCAAACAACTAAAATAGGAACAGAACCACAGACATGGAGATCACATGGAGGGTTATCAGTGGGGGAGTGGGAGGGGAGAAAGGGGGAAAAGGTACAGAGAATAAGTAGCATAAATGGTGGGTAGACAATAGACGGGGGGAAGGTAAGAATAGTATGGCATATGGAGAAGTCCAAGAACTTACATGTATGACCCATGAACATGTACTGAAGGGGGGGGGAATGCAGGTTGGAAAGGGTGTGCAGGACAGAGGGGAATGAAGAGGGAAAAATGAGACAACTGTAACAGCATAATCAATAAAATATATTCTTAAAAAATGAAATGAGGACCCTGGCTGGTGTAGCTCAGTGGATTGAGCTCAGGCCTGTGAACCAAAGGGTCCTGGTTCAATTCCCAGTCCAGGGCACAACCCATGCAGGCCGGGTCCCCAGTAGGGGGCATGCAAGAGGCAACTACACATTGGTGTGTCCCTCCCTTCCCCATTCTCTAAAAATAAATAAATACAATCTTTTAAAAAACAATGAGGCAAGCCTAGAATTCAGGAAAACTGATTCATTGGAAGAAAACTGGTAAGTATTAAACTGACTCGAGAGAGGAAAACTCATTAAAGACACAAGCCTGGCAATGCCCATATGCGCTTGTCTTAATTTACCAGATATACAATGATTTTTTGTATGTGAGAAGGTGGGGAGAAGAAAAAAGGAAAGGGCTGTTTGTATGGAGAAACCAGAGAAATAACCATGCCCCCCGTCTGGAAAGTCTCGGCCATTGTGGGATGCCATCAAGCACTGCACGGACGCAGCGGGGAGCACCAAACACGGTCAAAGACCTGGAGGAGAAACAACGGAGGAGAGGGAGATTCACCCAAAGACCTTAGTCCGTGGGCGTCCAGGGAGCCTCGGAAGCTCTGCCTGGCTGTGTCATCTGAAGGTCGTAGGTGAAGCAGCTACGGCTGGTCCCGACCCTGGTGATTCCCCCCGGCAGGGGACAGAAAACTAGCGATGAATGCGATTGTTCTGCAGAGCGCATTTCAACACCAGCGGAACTGGGTGTCTTCAGAGGTGAGTGTCACCGTGCACACTGACTTCAGATAACTGGGAGACAACAGCGCCCCACGCCAGAAGCATCCGCAGATAGGCCGGCATTGCTTTTAGGTGGAAATCAGGAGGTGCTAAAGGTGGCGAGCTAAACATGTGTTGGTTTATCACTCTCCGCACTACATGGCCTTGACGGGACTGTTGAAGCACGCTTTGCTAAACAAGTGTGTAGGGCTCATTCATCATGGACTATAGGAAGGAGGAAAATCTTGTGAACAAGCCTCTTTTGATAACAACATAATGTTCCCAGACATTGCTCTATTGTTACAGGTTAGGGACATCCTGTCTCAGCAGTTGGGTTTTGTTTGTTGTTTCTGGCCTGCGGTGTTATTGATGAGGACGGTCCCATCTAACTGGCACTTTTTGTCTCTCAAATAGTATGAATAGTATCTGGTGTGACACCATTAAAAGATTTATGGAGTAGCTTTAATGTTAAAAGAAAGTCTTTGAAACTTATTAGTCAGGCTTTCCCCAAACAGATCTCAACATCTAAAGGACGAAGTATGGAAGACACTTGTTTCACAATGTTTTACTCTTTTCCAAAGTTTAAGGAAATGATCGATGAAAAGCAAAACACCTTAGAGCTAGCAAAGAAGATGAGATTTATTGAAGTAAACAGTGAAAATGTCAAAGAAGTATTAGCTTCATCTAGCAAAGAACCTTCCCACCGAAGAATTCATTTAACTTCATGTTCCATATCAGGCAACAAAGAAGACCCACACGTACTTGACACCCCATTTTAAAAATAAATTTAACATCACGAGGACAAAATGATTACTGTGGCAGGCGAACCTGACAAGGAGTAATTTGTATGGAAACCAGGTCATCGCTTTGGTACCTTGAGATACTATCTTCTCTGGTTATAATGGTGCGTGGACATGTTTAGCAAGCCTGGCTGGGAACGATATGATTGCCAAGAGCTCAGCCCCATCGGGAAAGAAAAGGTGGGTAGGATTGAGGGTGGGAGGTTGGGGTGGGTGGGGCGGGGGAGAGGGGTGGGGGGAAGTGGAGATGGCTGTGCTCGAACAAAGGAAGGAAGGAAGGGAGGGAGGGAGGGAGGGAGGGAAGGGTAGGGAAGGGAAAGAAAGAGAGAGAGTGAGAGAGAGAAAGAAAGAGAAGGAAGGAAGGGAGGGAGGGACGGAGGGAGGGAGCGAGGAAGGAAAGAAAGAAAGAAAGAAAGAAAGAAAGAAAGAAAGAAAGAAAGAAAGAAAGAAGGAAGGAAGGAAGGAAGGAAGGAAGGAAGGAAGGAAGGAAGGAAGGAAGGAAGGAAGGAAGGAGGAAGGAAGGAAGGAAGGGAGAAAGAAAAGAAAAGAAGGAAAGGAAAGGAAAAGAAAGGAAAGGAAAGGAAAGGAAAGGAAAGGAAAGGAAAGGAAAGGAAAGGAAAGGAAAGGAAGGAAAGGAAAGGAAAGGAAGGGAAAGAAAGAAAGAAAGAAAGAAAGAAGTTTGAGTTGCACCCCAGGTCAGTCACGGCAGTGGTTAATTTTGTGTGCCAACGTGGCTGCACACAGGTGCTTAGATACTTGCCGAAACCTTATTCTGGGCGTGTCTGTGGAGGAGTTTGTGGGGGAGAGGAACAGCTGAATCAGCAGGCTGAGGAAGGCAGGTTGCCCTCCCTCATGGGGGAGGGCTCGACCCAGTCAGCCGAAGGTCCGGATTTATCAACAACGCTGCCCTGCCTGGAGTAGGAAGAAACTTCTCCCCGACTACTTGACCTGCAACATCGGTCTTTTCCAGCCCTTGGACTCAGACGGGAACATCAGCTCGCCTTGGGGCTGAGCCTGCTGGATTGCAGACAGTTTTCTTAGACCTTTGAACTCGGGCTGGAATGACACATTGCGTCTCCCGGGTCTTCCGCTTGCCAACTGCAAATCTTGGGATTTCTCATTCTGTATATTCGCATGAGTCAATTCCTTGTAACAAATTCCCCTCCCCTGCCCATCTCTTGCTTTCTTCACACACACACATGCACACACAGAATCCTCAAGACCTACAGAGGCGACAGCTGAATAGAAATGATGGCTAGTGGAGGAGGGACATCATGAACACCAGTGTGACCCTGGCAACAACCTCATTGATGGGAGCTGCCGTTTGCCTTACTGGTCTCCATCTTTTAAGAGGAGGACCGATGGCCAGCTTCTGAGGAGAACCCTTATTTAGAAGTTACGCGGAGAAAGATGAGTCATCGAAGGAGACTGGGGAGTAACCAGAGAAACTGAGGTCTGTGCAGCACCAGCGGAACCAGTAAGAGAACATGTTAAGAAAGTAGGGCCTCCAGCAGGTGACGTCCACGGGGGCTGCTTCCAGAGATGCACGGGGGAGAGGTGGGCCTGTGTGCTGAAGGGGACTGTTGCGGCCCCAACGGGGACCTGTGGTGTGGGACACAGCCTTCAGGTGCTGCCCCATTGAGTCTACGTGTGGTGTGCATGGCCAAGGTCCCTCTCCCAGGGTCCCTGACCGCCAGGGGCTGCGCAGGGCGGGAGAGCAGAGCCAGGTCAGGTTGGCCTGGCATGGGACGCCTCTACCGTGAGCCTCTGCTCAGGGGCTTTCCCCCAGCTTAGCTAGGGTTTTTTTTTTTTTTTTTCCAGAAATGCAGTATAGCCTGAAGTTCTTCCTACCCAATTCCCCTCCCTTCTCTCTGTGCAGAAGCAACATACCTCATCTCCATCTGAAGGACCCCCCTCTTTCTGGTCTCTCCTCCTTTGTCCTTCGCCGGCCTCCTCCACAGCTGACCTCTTCTCAGCACGTACCTGCCTGACGCCCTCGGATCAGGGACATATGGGGATCGGAGCTCCTCCCACATGGCCACAGCCGGAGCTACTTAAAGACCAGGGACTAGAATGATCGGAAGACCAACTCACGTTGTGACATGTGTGGGTGGCTCCTGGCTGAGACCCTGGCTGGGGACAAGCAGCCTCTCCTCCCCACACCCCCTGGGCTCTGAGGCCCAAGAGAACAAGAGCCTGGCTGAAGCTGTAGTGTCTTTCTGGCCCTGGTCTCAGGCCCCACACAACAGACTCTCTACTGCACCCTGTTGGTCGCACATTTAACCAGCTCCGACTTAACACGGGAGACCATCCCACGTGACCGTTATTGGCAAGAAGTGTGAGTCGCTGGGGGTCAGCCCAGGAGCTGGCCGCCTCAGTCTAAATGGAACAAAAACATTTCTAGATCTTGAGAGCGTCGTGTTAAATTAAAACAAAGTAAGAAGCAGAAAGAGCCTTAGAGCAAAATATTTTTATAAATTTAAAATGGATAAACACAAAACCACCGTAGGCATCTTATGAGAATGCATACAAGTGAAAGGTTATGCATCAAGCATTTTAGAGTGGCTGGTTATGGAAAGGGAAGCAGAATGAAGATGGGGGAATGGTAATGAAATATTTAAAAGCAAAATGTAGTTTATCATTCTTAACAAATGTTTAATTTGAATAGAGCTTTCCATGTACACATAAAAATCCATATTTCAAAGCTATGTCTACATGGTACTATGTGAAATACTATTGGAAGATGGAGGTAGATTACAACATTATTACTTTCCTGGAAGCAAGCATTCCAAGCCACATGAAATTCTCCCAATGGATGCTGGACTTTCATTTCTATTCAAACAGCTAATTGGTGGTCTAGAGCTTTTGCAAATGGCCCTTGATTAAAGTTTTGTATTTGCTGAAAGCGGCCAACATCTAGGTTCATAATCAGCACCAAACTCTTGGTAACAATGACTTTCTGTGTTTTGAGTTCAATTGCTTGTATTGTATACATGTAAACTTTGAAGACGATAAGTATAAATGACATTCTGCATTGGAGAAATTCCTGCATTTAGCTTATAAATTCAGTTAGATACCATTATTTATCATTTATGTATTTAATTTATAGATTCCTCATTTATGTACTTGGACAAACAAATAGATATTGAAGAATTACAAAAGATTTGTGGATTGAAAGGACATGAATCTCTAAAGTTGAGTATTTCTCAATTGAAGCTACTTCCCTTAAAACAGAAAAAAATGTGATAATTTATTAAAAAGAATAGTATTTTTCTCATCTTTAACAGATTTAAATGCATACTTCCCCATTTGCAATGTGCTTCTCTTTCATTATAAAGGTATAGTTTCACAAAGAACTGTAATAAATTATACTAATTATTTATACATATGTATTACCTTAATACCTCTACCTTTTCCAACCTCTGCACACAAGCCCCCTTAAAACCTCCCCAGTGGAACAGTTGGCAACCAGTCAACGCTGAGCCAACTTCCTGCAAAAGGACATTACTTTGCATGTCCTCGGGGACTGGATAATTAATGTGTAATGTTTTACTTAAAACTCTAATTAAGTTTAAATTAAAATTCTTTGGGGTTTTAATAGAGGAGGAAGCATTTTAGTGCCTTTTTCACTTAAATGTTATATTTGCCAGCCTGTCTGGGCCAAACCGCCTCCATTTATATACGCTTAATATTGTTTTAATGTTGGCATTTGCTCTGCAAACTTAACCACTTTGGTAGGGGTTTTTTTTTTTACCCTCCCTTATAGTTGTTTCACTTTAGTTTGTGTTCGAGATATTATAAAACAAATAAGACACTCCTTGTCACGTACTATTTACACTTTTCTAGAAACTTGAAAAGTACTATTTATTCTTTCCTCGTAACTTCACTTATAAACACTATAAATTAAGACTCGTCTTCAAGAGCTTCTTTCTCTTCTCCAAGGAGTTCCTAGTTAGCCACATCTATCACCCTGACTTTCTCCTTTCTGTTGCCCAGGCACTCATTCCAGTCTGAGGACCATCGGGATGCGAAAGTCCAGGGAAGATCTGTGTCAGTGACACGTGAACCGGAAGACTGGAGTTCCCCACTCACCTTCTCTCTAGCTCGTCTCCACGCCATCCCTTGAGGAGGACCACGTATTCTGAACTTGAAGTGTTTTCAAATCAGCCTTTTCTTTAAGATTTTATTTATTTATTTTCAGAGAGGGGAAGGGAGGGAGAAAGAGAGAAACATCCATGTGTGGTTGCCTCTCACGTGGCCCCCAGTGGGGACCTGGCCCGCAACCCAGGCATGTGCCCTGACTGGGAATCGAACCTGCGACGCTTTGCTTCGCAGCCCACGCTCAATCCACTGAGTTATGCCAGCCAGGGCTCAAACCAGTCTTTACATTCAATAACTTTCTTCCTTTTCTACCTACAGTGCTCAAAATAGGGAGTTTTAACTTAAAATTCATCACTTCCTATTATTTCCTATTACTCACACTCAGAATTCTTTTTACTTAAAAGCATATCTGAAGCAGCTGGCAATTTGTGGTCCCTAGAAGGCAGACCAAGTCCACACAGAGTCATAAACATGAACGCTTGTGGAATATGGACTGGTATGTTCGATAAACCTTCAAGGTGGAACCTTGCCAGGAGTACGATGTGATTACCAAGAGCTCAGCCCCTCAGGAAAGAAGATTTGGATTGAGCCACCGGGCTGGAGAGATAGAAAGGGAGGTATGGAGAAAAAGATGAGAGATAGATGGATAGATAGATGATAGAGAGAGAGAGAGAGAGAGAGAGAGAGAGAGACAGGTGGGGGGAGGTTCCCATTCCTCTGAAATGTGGGTTTTCAGATTCCAAGACTGCAACAATTGTGGTGCTGGCCCCAAATGAGCACTGTGCTGCAAGGCCTTCTCTGGGAAGACAGTTGTGTTATTTTCCTTCTACCGAGAGCCCAAATCAGCCGAGCATTCCCTCCGGGTCCCCTTGAGGTGGCTGTTTTATCGGGTTTCCCACCGAAGCCTTCCTCCTGGGAGCCGTGCCTGGGAGCAGAGGTTTCCGTTTTAACCTCTCCCCCTGGTTGGTCTTCCCGCCGCGGTGGTGTCCGTTAAAAGCGGGAGCGCAGGGACGCGGTGGATCCTCACACGCCTCCTCGCAGGTGTTCTGGTGCCAGAAATGCCTTGGCCCCTTGCATCAGAGCACCGGCCGCATGGCTCTGACCTGGGAACACATTCCGTGTTCTCCTATCACCCCGGCAATACTTCCCGAATGACTTGAAACCTTGTACCGTCTACCTTTTGCTAAAAACAAGAAGACCGAGACAAACAGGTCACAATAAATAAATCATTGACTGCTTCTACTAACTCAGACACAAATCTCTTTTGGCACAAACAATCATTATGAAGAAGCCACTCACATTCAGCACAGACTTCCTTATTATATCAGGATTAATTTTTCCAGGGTGGCGACTGTTATGGTTACATCTTTTGTAAATAACATGTAGCTACACTAGTGATAGTAGATGAAAAAAATCTGTGAGTTCTAAATATTTTACTTTTCAAAGCATTCTCTTGTATAGCATCTGAACATAAATCTTGCTTGTCCTCATTTTTACCTTGTCTTCCAAAGTAAAAGAAGAAAACGACTTCTTTACGAAGATTCTTACGAGAGTCCTCCAAGTTTGACCTCTCTTACTCAGCATGCTTTGTTACCTCGCTCCCATACATACGTCTCCAGATTCTGCAGAGTAAAACAAACCCATGGCCGTTTAGTATGCTGTGAAAAGCAACAAAATTGAGCTTTAATGTAACTATGAAACTGTAGCATTCCATAAATTGCAAGTTATCAATGTGTATTACAACACTAAATATCCAATAATCCCTTGGCAGCTTTTTCGGAACAGAAAATCTGTTTTGCAAGTTAATGTTGTATTCAGGCCTTTGCTTTAGAGACGGGATAAGAAGAGTTTTGAAGACATTTTTCAGGATCCTAGATTTATTACCCCTTCTTTTTGCCAGATTTGCCATGTAATCCTTAATCTCTGGAAAACTTTGATTTAACATGTCATCTAAAAGATATTACTTTGTGATTTCAATGCTATAGCCAGAATGCCATGCATTTTGTGGTGCCTAAAAAATTACTAGTATCTTTGTGCATTTAGATGAGACATTCCTTTCATTTCCGTTTGCCATTTTTTTTAAAACTCTACACATTAAAGCACTAGAAAACGTGATGGCATGTTTTTAGCAACCTAAAATTATATGTGAAGACTAAACATAAAATGTCTGCTTTACTTTGTATAATTAGATAGGTCTCCTTGTAAGTGTACTTCTTACTATTGTATAAGGATTCTTGAAAACAAGAATTCTGATTCACATTCACAGATGATTGCATTTTGGCTTTTCTCCAACCACTTAAATTTGGTCGTCTTTGCCTTTTATGACACTTATCAGAGAGTTTACATGCCACGCATGTTGGGTGACATTATAATCAATTTCACAATATTTGCTCATTTTCTTCTAAGAACTGGGCTTGAAATTCCATACCTTCAAGATGTGAAACTGCCTATGGTATGAAATAAAATCCCCGGGGCCGGGGAATTTCAGAGTGTTATAGGATTGTATTTCATTTCATGATGTCCAAAGAGCCATAGGAAAAAAAATGTTCATAGCAGTTCAGAAGTATGACCTTGAAATTAGTCACATGAAATTCTAGGCATAAACATGAAAATTAGCTCACGGACAAGCTTTTCCTGCACAAAGTCAATGCCGTAGTCAAATTTCCAAAGCTGCTCGATTAGGGAGCTTTGGAAAGAACTCGTACTAGTTATCCGCATACTCACATGGACAGTGATTCTCGAAATGAATTGTGACGTTTCGAATTAAGGGTTGCGAATCGAATGTTCTGGCTCTTCATTCTCAAATGTGGCCGCTATTAGGGTGTCCTGTAGGATGTTTTCCCAGTAGCGGTCGTGGCCATGAACAGCAACCTTCTGTCGTTTCTTGCTTGGTTTTCCTTGTTACCCAGAGGAACTTTAAAGTTGGTAGGTGAAATAGAAATATTCAACATCTGGATAAAGCAAAGATAATAGATATATGAGAGAGTTCACCTTGGCAGAAAGCACAGGTGTGACCACATTACAGCCTTTCCTAAAAACACTTCAAATTGCCCCATGGCCCCCTGAGATCTGAGCCCGGCAGTGTGCGGCCAAGGCGTGGGGCGTGACTATGACATTAATAAAAAATAGTTCGCATTTATTCAGGGCTCACTATGCACCAGGCACTCTACAGCAATTTACCCTTGTAATGCTCACAAGAATGAGTACGTCTGTATTTACAGATTAGGACACTGAGACGAAAAGAGGCTGAGTAACAGGACCAAGGTTAGCTACACAGTTAGCAGCTGACCCAAAATTTTGGCAGAAGATGTGAAATTACAGTGCCTATCGGTCAAGGTCAGAGCCAGCCCTCCTGAAGGCACGCACCTCTACCTCCCAAGTTAGTCCAGAACACGCGGATCCCACGGCGCAGCCTGTATCTCCCCAGTGGGTTTGCGCTACAGGAGCTTCTTTTCAGGGCGCTGGGCTTGCAGTGTCTCAACATCATAACTTTGAAGCTATATTAGAGATAAAAATATGCAGCGAGGTTACATGCATTTCAAAATACTGTACAATTTCTCACAAATAGACATTGGGAAGAGCCAAAATTCTTAGCAACTGAATTTCTTCTTCAATCCCTTTACATTAATACAGGAGTTCAAACGAGATCTTTTGCCATCTACCCATGCTTCTGTTAAAAATTACTTTATAGTTCCTGTCTGTGACATTTCCTTGTAATAATTAACTAATAAACATGATGAATTAAATGGGCATTGCATGTTTTTTTGGCAAGATTCAAATTTGAGGCAATCGAGTACAGGTATTTCCAGTTGTATAGTCCTAGAACACAGTGACATTTAAGTAATGTTAGGAATCGCTGGAGTAAGTGTTAGAGTTTGAATAACACTGTCCTTTAGGATTGCGAACAATGCTGTAGACTCATTATTTTGTGTGATTCTACTGTCCTATATGGCTCTGCTATATTCCATTTACATTGTAAGTGGTATAAGATATGTATAAACTATTAAAAATAAAGTTTATCTCTGTGAGGTAGTTATAACTTAGATACATGCATTTCCTATGTTAGGATTCCTATCCAGGATAAATTTTCTTCTTTCTTGCTTTCAAAAATAGAGCTATCAATAGCTAATGATAATAATAATAATAATAAAACAACTTAGAGGAAAAAAATTGTTGAGTGACCTAGTTTAGGAAAATACTTTTATCAAACATCACCTTTTTGATAAATAATTACTTCCTTATTCATGATTCATCATTCATTATTAATATTTCCAGTTTAATAATTATTTTTGCTTTCTAACAAAAGAATTTTGCCTATTCCAGGGATAATTATTAAAAGACTTCAATGTATTTTTTCCAAAGAATTTTGAATATGTTGGAAAAATATGAAAAACTCAAAGAAGTGAAATAGATTCTCTTGGCACAAAACCATGGCACTCGTGTACAGACTGTTCATGTGAATCACAAACTTGTGGGTTGGGTAACACACTTGCACACCAACCAAAACATAACCAAACATCATATTATCATACCCTAATTACTTCCCTGAGAACTCACCTTTTGATTAGCTGTAAAATATCACACAAAAATTTTTGTATGTAGTAAAATGTATGTGTTTGTAGTCCTAAGACTATATCACTTGGTAAAGTGAACAAGGAAAACTCATTATTTATTTTAATATTGAAAAAACAAGAAATTCTGGCAAAGGAGTCAGCGGTCGAGTACGTAAGCCATTGTGAATTACTACCGGTCCCCCTTGTGTATGTGACAAGGGCGCTCCTTCCGTGGTGACACAGGACAATTTTCCCATTTTCAGGATTCTTATTTGAGATTTCAGCTCCAAAATTACCGTGCACCCTGAAGCTCATTAAATCTACACCTTCCAGTTCTCGAAGAAAGGGGGTGAAGTGTGCTATTAAGATCTGTACTCTCAAAGCAAATTGTTTTAGGAAAGTTTTCTGGTGTTTGTTCTCTAGTGTGCAGGCTGTGCCTCATATTTATGTGTCAAGGGCAGATTATCTTACTTACACACTAGCAAGCACATTCACCGAGTTAGCAAAGCAATGCGGTATGCATGCGCCATTCCCTGTTTGGATTTGATAAATGATGAAACTTTATCAATGTGTCTCATATTCAGCTGATCTAGGAATATAAGAAAGCCAGGTTTCAGAGAGATGCTTTTAATAATTATTGTCAATCCAGAAAATTGTATTATTTGGTGCCAAAGAGAAGAGACTTTTATTTTAGGGAAACCTAATTTCTAGCTTAGAAATTGCTAGAGAAGGTTTCTCACAGTTTATAAGGGTACATTAACAGGAGTCTCAATACAGGCAAACAGATCAATTGATCAGTCCACTCTCTGTAATATAAAGTAGGTAATCTCAGACTAACTTAGAAGGATTTGGTATCCTGTTAGAAATTTAGGTACATCTTTCAATTAATACCGCCTTATTTTGTATATTCTGACGCGGTCCCTGGTGTGGTTCCCTGGGAATGTAACACGAGTAGGTTTTGCCTTTCTCTCTCATCCGCCGGAAGCCCTTCCACCAAGTGAATTCATTTCTTCACCTCAAGGTGTCTCATTCTGTGCTCCAAACACGGCAGGGAATGAAGTCTTGTTACCTAAGATAAATCTGTATGTTGATTTCTGACAATGTTAACATTCTGAATTTATGCAGAGTTCAAGCATCTTCAAGAAATCCGTTCCATTCAGCGTTTGGAGAAATCTGACCTTTAGGGTTTCAATGACTGTAGATACGATTATTTGAACCTGATCTTCACATAGACTATAAGGTGACAATACTTGTTTAACACGTTTTGAAAGATAAGTTATAAACGATGCTAATTCCGCCAAGATCGGAGCACGCACTGTGAAGAGCAGCGCTGGCATGTGGGAGTCGCTTGTAGTGTAGCGGGGGAACGCCGTTCCAAAATCAAATTATTTCAACATAATATGGCGTCTCAGCTGAGTTTTCTCCAAAAACTACAGCCTTGGGGGAGGGCATGAGTATTAGTGGTCTGTGTAGGCGTGTGACCCCAGGCGGCAGGAGCACGGAATGGGGGAGTGATCGTGCCGGGGTTATTCGAGGAGTCTCAGGAAATGCAGTTTCCGAACTGCCAGCCCCACCAGCCAAAAGGAGGGAGGGAGCCTCCTCCGTCAGCTCCAGCCACACATAGGTCAGTCGTGACTCCATTCACTTCGGGAAAATTCAGGCTGCAGGTACAGAAGAGCCGGCAGGTTACCATAGCAATCCCGCGCTTCATCAGCACCAGAGAAGCCCAGGGCGGTTGCTGAGCACACACACAGGCCGCGGGCAAGTTCCTGCCCAGGTGCCACGGATCCCTTGGGTGCTGTCATTCCTGCTGAGCGCTGGCTGAAGGTCAAGGTGGAGCAGAGAGAATGTTGAAATGCCCAAGTGCTAAAATCAAGGGTGACTTAAAAGCAAGAAGAAAGAACCTGTTAAATCCACCTGGGGCTTTAGGGCAGACATCCGAGACAACATTGTGCCCAGGGAGAGAAAAATAAAAATGTGAGAAGACGATATTAGACACTCAAAATGAACGTGGACCTTGAGGACTGTGATTAAGAATCTCAGGCTTCAGTGACCCTGAGGCACGAGTTCAGAAGAACCACCTCTTGCTGGACTCACTGAGTTGGAGCCATTCCACAAGACCAGATTCACACCAGCCACAGCACCCACCGTCCGAGGAGGGCCACAGGCCTGTTGATGGGTTGCCCCGCCGGTGAAGAGGGGCCCTCTCCTCCCCCACACCCCCTGTACAGAGCGGTGCCCCCTCTTCCCAGACACGGCCTGAAGGGCCCTAGCGCGTCACTGGGGTGTCCGCACACGGAGGCACGGGACGTGCGCAGGGGGTTGGGAGAGACGGCGTGGTGGGGCACTTCTGGAAGCAAGTCCAACACCGCTCCGCTCTCGGGTTCTAGGCTGCGCCGGGAACTAGGATACTGAGTGTAGAAGGCTGTAGTGAACCCCGGACCCGGGAGAAGGGAGAGGGATGGCGGGAGGCCCTGGGTGTCGGCGGAGAGAGAGTGTGCTGCAGTCCAGGAGGCAAAGCCACGGAGTGGAGAAGAGAGGCGAGTCGTGTGGCCTGAGGCCCGTGCCCAGCGGGCGGGGAGGGGCACCATCACACCATGTTGGGGGGGTGCTCCAGGAGGCCCTCTCCTCAGGGGTCCTGTTGGAAATAACACCTGTCTGCATGGAGCCCAGAAACAAGCTGGAGCCACAGCCCCCTGAGCCAGACACAGGACCGCCGGGACGAAGGTGCGTCCATGCGTGCACGTGTGCGTGCGGGGGAGAAGCGCACCAGCTGACCCCCCGTCCACCTCCACGGGAAGTGGCCTGTCCTCGCTGTGATGAATGCTGATGTGACCACAAATCCAACAGAGGACGTTATCCTTGTCGTTGTGGAGCGTAGGGTGCAGGTGGTAACACCTGTAGATGGCGAACGACTTGAAACTAAAATGACAGTGTGTACTCATGCAATAGACTGTGTGGGGATGTGCCACGTGGACAACGGAGTACACAGAAAAGATGCCTGAGCCTTGGGTTTCTTATGCATCAGAGGTGGGTATTAATGCTCGCCTCACAGGGCTGTTCCAAAGGTCAAAGGCTGTAACTGTGTGTTACAGCTAAGGGGCACATTATATGTCCTTTCTGCGTGTTGTTTAAATACCATCCGGGCTTGGAGTAATTTAAAAATATTTTTCCATTCACTTATATGGAGATCCTATAATGTACCAGGTATTAAGGATACATTGGTGAGTAAAACCAAAGAAAGATTAAGTTCCACCTTCATAGAGCTTAAATTCTAGCTGAGAAAGAAAGAACATAACTACATAAACATGCAAGAAAATATCAACCAATGATATGCTAATGGACAATAAAAAAGAAAAGTAATGTATTAAAGAAAAGGAGTTATTTTAGGTTGGACAATCAAGGAAGGCCTCCCAAAGGACTCGAATTAAAGTCGGAAGCTGAATGAGAAGAAGAGAAGAAGGAACCAGCTACGTTCCTATCATGTGATCCTCAAAGGACAAACTTAAAGATTTCTGGAAGTTCTCAGTGCACATAAGTTAGTTATCCCAATGCAATTCCAGACCACTGAGACTGACTTCCTCAAAATAAACATGCATCCCACGGTCTCAAAACACCCAAACACAAGCCCAGTGCTCCCTTGGGGAGTTTCATTTCGCTCGTGTGTGCGCGGATACACTGGGTGTGTGACTGGCACAATGCAATCCCTGCTAATCTGCTTGGTTTTCTACTTGAAATGATTAACTCCAAGCAGCTGACCTGCCATCATGACCACACTTTACAGGATGGAACCATGATGACCAACATGATGTTTCTGTTCTCAGCAGTTGGTAGCACTTTGTCTGGAGGAAGCCTGGGCATAAGACGGGAGCGAACAGAGTCCCAGAGCTCTCCGTGGGTGGGGTCCTTCCTCGGCACTTGTGCTTTCCGGGAGCACGCCCGTTAATTACGTGGACGGGAGGTTGCCTGGAAATGACAGCTCTGTCTGTGGCCTTGAGCAGATTTGGGCGGGAGGTAGGTTATGGGAATGAAAAGAACGTGGCTGTGCTAAGATACACTTCCCGACCTGGTGGAAAGGTAAACATCACCCATGGGCAGGCGGCCGCATTTCCACGGGAGATGGTCGAGAGCCTTACTGTTGATCCATGTTGACCTTCTGGGACCCTGCCATGTCTGGATGGTATCTTTTCACAGATTTGTTAAAGAGGTTCTTACTGACCTTTTTTTTTTGCAATAATAAAACCTATGGAATACTTAAATACACAATGAACATAATCAACTGAGTTTAAGAAATGTGTGAAGAAGCCCAGGCTGGCGTAGCTCAGTGGATTGAGCGTGGGCTGCGAACCAAAGTGTCGCAGGTTCGATTCCCAGTCAGGGTACATGCCTGGGTTGCAGGCCATGACCCCCAGCAACTACACATTGATGTTTCTCTCTCTCTTTCTCTCTCTCTCTCCCTCCCTTCCCTCTTTAAAAATAAATAAATAAAATCTTTAAAGAAATTTGTGAAGAAGTCCTTTTATGACCTTAAGTAAATGGTCAGATTATAAGGATGATACAGGTGGCAAAGCTTGATCTGAACAGGGTTGCTGAGAGGTAACTGGCCAACAAGTTGAGTCGATCTATCATCCCTAATAAATCACTCCATTCTCTACACTGCACTGATTTTCCGAATGAGGGGATAGTCCAGAATACGCTTCAGTACCTACCGCTACACGTGGTTAAGGACGTGCACTGCGAGTAAGGATGGAATGCGAGTACACTGCCCTGACGTTCTCCTGGTACATCTGTGACAAGCCTTACGCAGCTCTGCTGCCGGCCCAGAGTCCGTTCCGGTTTGCAGAATGAATATGTTTTGCCAATTCTCACGCTTTCCCTGCTGCTAAGTTGCTTTTCCACTGGGGATGCAACAGCAGAGAAAATAACGCAAAGCGTTTGGTGACAGGCTGTATGTCCGTCCCCTCGTGGCACAAAAACTTCTGAGCGAGGAGAGCGACGAGGCTCTGAAGCCCCGAACTGCTGACGCAGAGGAGGAACTTCCACACATGCTGAGAAGACGTGCAGACGGGCACACAAACGAACGCACCCATGGGTGCTGACAGACTGTGCCAGTAGCAGGGGGATCTGGTGCTTGCCTGGTCCGTTTACTTCTAGGTCATTTGTTCCCCTTGGATTCCCCCACCCACGTGACATAATGGCTTGGCGATGGACTAGTCCAGAAATATGTTGGCGGCAGGAAGTGGTCATGGCTGAAAGATTTGAAGTTTCTTCCCCTCATAATAACAAATAAATAAAAAGAGACTTTTAAAAAACTATGGAAACATTCACACTTTAGATGCGTGCTAGCGCAGTGACTGGGGGGACGGCACGGACTATTGAAACAGGCCCGTGTCCATCATAATTCCGTTTGGACATTGGGTAGCTTGGTGACCTCGGGCAGGTTCTCGACCTTTCCTAAATTCCGTTTCCTTATTTGCAAACTGGAAAGAGACATGCCTGTCTCACAGGAGTGTGAGAATTAGAGAAGGATGTCACAGATCTAAAAACCAGAGTATACTTAGTGTTCAGTAGATGGTATTCATCGAATGATCTTTGGCACCTAGGAAAAGTTTTGGGAGGACTGCTACTCAATTTAATTCACAGATAGCAGCCTCTCATAATGCAATTCTTCCTCTGATTTCTTTTTTCAAATCACTTTTAAGATTTTCTCTTTCTGTCGTTCCCTCTTGCTACACACACATACACACACACACCTTTGTAAGCTTTTTCTGTTCTGCCCCTGGCTGTCACCGTAGGGGGATAGGTGTAACCGCCTCCTCCTGTCACCCACTGCCTTCCCACTGTCCCCTCTGTCTCAAATCCACCTTTCACGCTGATCCCTTCAGAGGTTTCAGAGACAAGACTTTCATCTCCTGGTGTAAGAGCTCACTCCTCACTGAGCACCACACGAAACCCACCTTGCTCTTGCTGTCTTCCCCCTTTCTCGAAATCCAGTCACAGCCTCCTAGTGCCAGAGATCACCAACAGTTAGCTGTCGTCCTGGGGACTCGAGAGTCACCTATTTCCCCACTTTCTGACACTTCCTCTCAGAGGAAGTGTCCTTTCTTATCTCCATTATGCCACGGTCTGTCTTGGGCAGCACATTCCTATGATATGTTCCCACTGCCTAGAATGCTCTTTCGCGTTCTGTAATTATGATCTCCTCTGAAATCTTGCTGTGTTATTAAGAGAAGTTAACTTCCGAGTTTGTCTGTTCCACGCTGTTACAGGTCGAGTGCTCCAAAGCCAACTCGGACACGGGGTGGCACGTGCACAGTGTAGAGCAAGGAGGTCCCTTAGAACCAAAACGTGTAGGATGGAGATCAAGAAGCAGAGCCAGGCCGAGGGGAGAACCGAGGCACCCGGCAGGCCCATGCACGACTTCAGTGGACCTCACTGGGAGCCCTGGAGCAGAACCGGCCCGTCCCTGCGGTCCTGGGTGAGGCGGGAAAGGTCTGGTCTCTAAAGTCCTTCTTTAGGCTATCAGCTCCTACAGTCCCCCCTCGGAGAGGTGCGAGGCTGGCCACGGGGTTTTCCTGCAGCGGAAGCCGGTGCCTGAACGAGCAGACAGAAACAGGCTGCCCGTCCTCTCAGCAGCCGGGACAGCAACTGCTTCATCAAAGCAGGACGGGGACAGTGTGTCCCCTTGTGTGTCCCGTGCCCAATAAACCAACGCTAGTTAATTGAGCCGAATGGCATGACCTTGGTGATCTGTGGTCTTCTGTTGACCAGAGCGTTGTGTGACGTCAAGGACAGGGGTCTGCGTTGCGTGCGGGAGAACAGAGCGCCCCCATTGTGAGCCATCTGCGCGAGACAGCATGACCAGGGAGGGAGTTTTACCCCGGAAAATGACCCCCTTTGTCCCTCCCGGACCGGCTGAGGGAGCAGCAAGTTTGTGGAGGAATGACAAAGACCTTCTGTTCCCGCCCTGCATCCCGGCCCTTATTTACGTGCCAAAACAAACTCCACACAGTTTAGGGATGTAAATCAGGAGAGCATTTTCCTTCTGCACTTTGCATTTGCCCTCAGAGCCCCCAGATAAGACAATTTGTCACCTCAAGACGCCCCGCAGTCATGCTCCCCCTCCGGAATACTATTGCTAATAACCATTTTAAACAGCTCTCCGAGAGCCTTAACCTTCTCCAGGGCGCTCATCACACTGATTTCTCCATAGTTGGAAGCTCGGAGTTCTCATATTTTATGGTGACATTTTTCTGTCAGACAATTAAGTGTGTTTATCGGAAGCTGAATTCATGCCTAGGGAGCAGCGGCAGCCCTGTGCTCAGAACTCCCACTGCAGTTCGTTCGTTTTAATCTCTCTCTCAGAGCGTATCTTCCAATATTGAAAAAAACTCTCACACCTCCTATATTGGGCTTCTCTTTCTGTAATCAAATCATATCACATGGTTATAGTCGGTGCAGTTGATTTCTCTTGTTTTATCCTGACCTCAGTTCAACAAACTCAGTAAATATTTACTTACAACAAGGCACTGTGCTAGGCCCATAGGGTATGCAAGTATAAGCTTAGTACAGGCCCTGGGCATTATTGAACTGAATTTGTGGAGGCAATTGTATTGGTAAGAGAAATAAGATACATTGCAACAGCAGTAATTCGAATGAGAATCCTGTCACCATTGATTGAGGAATTGGTAAAGGCTTCATGGAGGAGACAGTGTCAATTTTTGCCTTGAAGATTGGGTGGTGGTTTATTTATTTATTCATTTATTCGTTCATGTATTTACAGTTTACAGGTAAATGATGTTCATTATAACAAAATTAGGAAATACAAAAAAGCTTAAACAACAACAAATTAAAAGTATGCACAACCGTAGGATTCATATTTTGTTGACTGTTTTACTTGATCTAAGCTTGTCTGTCAAAATCACGTTAAATGTTTACTGTGATCAGGTGACCTTCATCACCTTGATGAATGGTTTTGTACTCAACCAGGACTCAGAGATGCAGCATTTGTCCTTTTCCTTACTGTGATCCCAACCGGTCCCACGTGTGTTTGGATTCTACACTCACAGTTGTGTTTTCATTTCTAGACACAAGTCTCACGCCAGAAGCAAGTGTTGCCCAGAGGTCATTAGTCCCTCAGTCAAACAGGTCACGCGACTACCCGTGACCCTGAACTCACCACACTGACACGCCATTGTCTCTGCTCAACTCACTGTAAGCTTTATCGGAAAAAACCATGAGGCTACAATAACATGAGATGTCCATATTATATATTCTGGGTTAACAGTCCACACACAAAAAGAACACAAGTAACTAATTTTCTAAAATGCAAACAGAATAAAAAAGCAGGTGAGTAACCATTAATCAGTAATGACTCTCCTTTGTCACCTTTCTCAATGTATAGATTTTAATTTTTTTAATGTTTAAATTGGAATAATAGTGTTTGAGATAGGCCCGATGCCTTCACATTTTAGAGTGACTCAGCATGCAATATCTCTGTGGCCTCATAATGAGTAGGTTTAAAAAATGGTAAAAAATTCTCTTACTCTTACATATTAGAAAATGGAGATGTTGAAAGTTCACGGGAAAATTTATTGTCAAGTAGCAAGTTATGTGTGAAACTTGCGCTGGAAATCAGGTCTGGGGCTCCATTTTCAGCTTGCTGGAAATGTAGTTTTTAGATGTGAAATCAACCAATTTTCTTCTCACTTTTGAATAATAATATCTGGTGAATCATCTTAGAAGAGCAGCATTTTCATAGCTCTCACCTGAATGAACTATTGTCGAAATGCTATTAGTTTTTGGCACTAGGCCTGAACTGAAGGCCTGACATATGGGAATAGAAAACCTTTTCACTCCTTGCAGAAAACATTTCTTTTTCCTGGCAGTGTATCTTCAAGGTAGCTGCCGGATGGTGTTAATAAGCTCAGGAGGAAGGACCTGGAAGGGTGGCAAACATAGGTGTGAAATTCAGCTGCTCCTGATGTCAAATAAAACCCACAGGCAGCGAGGAGCCCTGACCCGAGAGAGAACAGTGTGGCTCACAGGGTCGAATAAAACCCACTTCACATTACCTTGGGGGGTGAGGTGAAACACGCCAGCTTAACTTCAACAGTGTTCAATGTGACTTTTTCTCATTTTAAAGTAAAACAAAACAGAACAAAACAAAAAAGTCATCAAGCTCACAGATGAACTTCCTGGCCATATTTTTTGTATCATTCCTCAGGAAAAAATATTAAATTGAAACCCCAAAGTTATTATAAAGCTTTCAGTGTCTCCATGAGAACTATGTGGAGAGAATATGTTGTTATAAAGGAAAGAGAGCTAGAGTTTAGGAAAAATGGTATTGACCATTAAGTCTTTTAGGTCAAAAGACCAAAATATATTTCTGAAAGGATAAACTGCATGGCCAATACTAGCACAGGGACACAGGGAGGGGGGTAACAAGGATCATTGGCTCACTAGTAAGTAGGATTTACGTGGAGAAGTATTGGAGTAATTTAATTAGAGAAAGACATGGCTAAGGGTGACAACAACTTCCAAATAGGTTGGCTGTTTTCAGATGGCGCTAATCACTTATTTGTCATTTGCCTTGAATCAAGAATAAATCATACACATTTAAGCGACAGTGTGAGGATTCCAGTAGGAAAGAGCAATTATTTAGCGAGCATGTGTGTGGGCACCTGGCACTTTGTGGGTCTTCTGATGAATACTTGGGTTATGGATGTGAGTGTCCTGGGTTGATTGTGTCCCCCCCGAAAAGACACGTTGGAGTCCTCAGCTTGGATACCTGTGAGTGTGGGCTGATTTGAGAACCGGGTCTTGGCAGATGTAGTTGAGTTAAGATGGGTCATTACGGTGGGCCCTGACCCGCTCTGGATGGTGTCCTTGTACTGGGAGGCAAACCCGGACACAGACAAAGAGAAAGCAGAGCGACACGCACAAAGGGAAAGCCCTGATGAGACCTCCCGTGGGCCGCAGGGCCGGGAAGGCCCCGGAAGACAGAGGCGGAGACTGGAGTCTGGCCACCACAAGTCAGTGAATGCCCGTGGCTGCCAGAAGCTGGAAACACAAGGCAGGCCCCTCCCCTGGGCCCTGGCCTGTCCAAAACCTCGAGTTTGGCCTCCTAGCCTACACAACTCTGAGACAATAAAGTTTTGTTGTTTCCAGTCACCCAGTTGGTAGTGGTACCTTGTTGCGGTAGCCCTAGGAAACCAATATAGCCAGTAAGACGCCGCCTCGGGCTCTGAGAATCCAAACCACGTGGGTGAAAGCGAAGAGGTGCCGGGGTACATCGCACTGGGACCCTCCTGTCCCCACGTTCTCCTGCCCCTCCACCTGCAAAGCCCTGCCTTTCCTCCGGGCTCATCTGCAGGGCCACTTTCTCTCCGGGAGCTTTTCTCTTTCTCGGGTCATAAAGACTGATTTATTCAAATAGTATGTATCTTTTTGAATCATAGAGATGAATTTTAATATGTATCTCTCAAATACCTCTCATGCGCCACACCTAACACCCAGAACAATGCTTGGCACGATTTGCTGATAGTGAGAGAAGGAACGCTAACAGGAGTATTGGAACGTGGGTCATGTTCAAGCACTGGGATTCCCTCATCGTCAGTGTGTAGTGCCACCTGCAACAGAGAAGCTACAGGCTTCAGTTTTACATGATTGAATTCAGCGTGGTAAGTGCTCTAATTACCATACGTACAAGATAACACAGAAACACAGAGGTATGCATAATTAACTTGGACTACGCAAGTCAAGGGAGGGAGGCTTAAGATGCTTCTGAAGTTCTGTTCTGACAAGCACTATAAAACGCTGCCCATGGAAACGAGATGTATAATGTAACCCCAGAATTTCCTTTCTGCCTCAACGAATATAAATTTTGTTAATGTTTCCACTGTGACTTTCAGGGTTAACAACGCAGGGAAGATCTGCAGCTTGCAGAACACGGCATCTACTAATTTTCTTGGCCCATTTCAATTTATGCATCCACACTTTGAAATTTTTCATTTGCATGTAAAGGACTGTGACCCGCCTTGCACACCCGACACGAAGGACATGCTGACTGACAGGGTTGGTCTCTTTTTCGCACGATTTTACATTCACAGCACGCTCTATGGCCCCAAACGTCACCTGACCCGGGGAAGACCGAGATGATGCTTTTATGTAGCCAGCAGTGGGCATCCACTTTCAACTGGCCTTTCTAAATCACAGAGAATGTCTTTAGCTTATTTATGGAAGAGGACTACCCTTTTAAAACAGCTCCTCTGCTGGGCCAGCAATTAACACCCAAAATTCTACTCATCTTGATTCTCACTTGAAGGAGAGAATGCCTGGGATGTTCCTTGGTCCCCTCGGGCAGCCCCGCAAGTGCATTACCAGCCGGCGAGGAGGCGACACGGTACTTCCCTTCTCACGGGGAAGCCTACACCTCAGGAGGACTCCGCAGCTTCCTCCTTGATTTCCCCTCTCCACCTGCTGGGAGCAGTTTCTGCTTCGTACAGAGGCCGGACCTAGTCCTCCACCCACCTCCTGTTTGCTGGAGTCCGGCTGCTTCTTGTCACCTGGTCACCCGACCACCTGATGGCCACGGCCAACATGCACTTCACCTCGGCTCTCTCCCTGTGCACCAGCTTCTGCTTCTGGGAGAAGACAGGTGGCGCGGACATGCTCGGAAGGTGAAGGTGACGCTCTGATGTCTGGGGTGGGGCAGGTGACAAGGAGTTGCGAGTGGGGTGTGGCAGTGACCCCAGACTCCCTCCTGGGGGGCTGGGGAGCGGCCAGCCCTTGTAGATACGAAGCAGGGTACAATCTCTGGAATCCTCCAGGCCCTTCTGAGTCTGGGGGCTCCAGCTGGCTTTTTGCTGTTTCGGGGTGTTCGCTGCCCCCCTGTAACGGAGTAAAGAGCAGTTATGGCTGACTTTCCTGCTTCTATGCTAGTTCACAGCCACTTGTATCCCATTTTCTCTGAACCTAATGTTAAAAAGGAACGTTAATTTGAGAAATTAGTAATTGACGGGAATGGATGGGGATGGAAAAAACGGCCCAGATGTATGACAGGTGGCAGGGAAAAGCCTGACTAACGTGGAAAAGAGGATACAGATAATCCACGAGGATAAATGAAAAACTGAGAATGAGAGAAAACTGAGTCTTTGGAAACATGTCCGTGTTCCAGGAGCAACATTTAATATGATCTTACTGGTATAGAATTTGCAAAGAATTTTGCATAATGATCTCATTTGACGTTCAGGATCATACTGTACGGTAGTTATTATTGTCACTTAATTATGAAGAAATCAGGGATAAGAGAGGCTAAGTGGTTCGACAAAATCCACAGCACTAAAGACACCCAAGGACAATAGCTGAAAACTGAGTCACGGGCCTCCCAGGGCACGCTCACACCGCTGCCACACCCTAGTGGCGACGTGAGCAACACGTGGCCGGATCTGCGCCCTGGGACCTGGCCTGGGAGACGCACTCTGGCCTCCCCATAACTCACAGTGGGTACTCCAGTCCTCAAAGCTGCATGCCAGCTACTCCTGGTGCTGTGTCAAATGAGGTCAGCTAAGGACTGCTCCATGGTTAACATGCCCGAGGCCCAGGAAAGGAAAGAGTCCTCTGTATCTAGGCTTTGCATATTCTGTGCTGTGCTGGTTCACATCCCAACAGCCATCGGCATGTTTTCACTAAACCCTGACAGAAAGGAAAGTTATGGCAAAGGTGAAACTCTGGTGGCCGGCAATGCACCCCGCTGGGCGACCCATATGAGTGCTACTCATCCCAGTTCGGATGGATTCTTTGTGTGCACGTTGGTATCCATGCCTGCGTCCCTGTGCTTATGTGAAGTGGAGCAGATCACAAACATTCACTCACCAGTATTTAACGATTTTACAGGGTCTCTGATTTGGAAGAAACCTTCAAGTTTATGAAAGAATACAGATCGGAAGCATCGTTCCCCCTGAAGGTTTACCATTCTTAAACTTTATCATGGGAAATGTCTTTCGGATGCTGAATTGAAAATCCGTCTCTGCTCCAGGCTGGCTCTGGAGGACACTCTCTGTTGACAGCTCTGGAATACGTACGGATTGTTACCACTCGCTGTCTCTCAGAGCCTGTCGTCCTCAGGGAAGGTATTCATAGGCACTGGAATCATTTCAAACAGGAAATAATTGGCTTATCCATGCGCTCCATGCTGTTGAACCCCCCTGCAAGTGGGGCATGTATCTTAGTGACAATGACACAGGTATGTTTGCCTTGATGCTGCCTTCAGGAGGCTCGTTACTTGCCTTTTAGAAACGGACTTGGCTCTTGGGGCAGCGGTGCCTCTCTGCTAATATGTATTGAATTCTGCTTAAGGGAACTTTTAGATCCTTAGCACATGAACTCCTAAGTCGTTCTATACTTGTGTAGTGGTTTTGAGCTTCAAGTCCCTTTTCATTTAGCATCTAGTACTTCCCACCTTTTCAATTGCAGCTCATCATTTCAGCCTGCCCAGATTTTATGGAGTTTGGATTCCGTCATTTTGTAAACTAGCTGTTCTGTTCACATGTATGTCATCTTCAAAACTGATGAGAACACGTCATCTTTCTTTGTTTTTTTTTTGTGGTTCATGATGCTCAGGTGAAATATTTCTTGGTTAACTCGAGAAATAGCCATATCAGGTTGCAATCCATATAGGAATCAAAACTCTCTAGGTGATAGAGTTCAACCAACATCAACTACTCTGCCCAATGGCACCGACTCCTGGAACACACTGCCCACCCAGTTACAAACACGGTGTGGTCGTGCCTGGATTTACCCCAAGCCAACCACCTTCCTTTCCTTTCATATGTAATGGCTGCATTTTTTAAGGCATGGCAGCTTTATCCAGGACTATGTTTTCTTAGCTACAGAGTATATCTCCTGTCCTTCTTTGCAATTTCTTTGGCCATCTGATCGTCCTGAATAAGGAAATGGAAGTAAAAACAATCTGTGTCGTTCTCTTTTTCTTCCGTTCGCTGAGACCTGGCAATGGAGCAGTTGACTTGGAGGTGTGGGAAACCAGATAGCACTGATGGCAGTATTTTCCAACCGGCCCCATATTATCATCTATTGTCATATTTTCACGTCGCTTTCATACAGTTGCTTACTAATCCATATAACAGAAGAGGGAAAAATATGATCAAATCTCTTAGAGATGTACTCTTTCTTCATATTCCAATCTCATAATTTATTATTCTAGAATAATTTATGCTACTAGGTCCTTGCTTTACATGTGGGTGCTCCAGAAAATGTTGCCAGTCGGTTACTCATAACTTGATGCCTATGAATATAATCATGGACCCAGATAAATCCATTCTTGACCTTAGCAGAGCTCAGAAAATGATAAGAATTTCGACTTCAGGCGAATTGGATGAGCACCAGGGACTCTGTTTTGGGGTAGGGAGCCCTGGGTTCAGGGTGGCCTTGGGTGGGGCTGGTGGACGTGGACAGCTGAAAACAGGCCCCTGTCAGGGATCTGCGTGACTGCAAGGCAGCAAAGCGAGTATTTAGAAAAAGCAAAACGAGCAGGATCCAAAGCTGACCCTGGCTGCTGTGCACTACTGACCAGTGAGTCGCTTGCATGCATCGTGTTTGGGAACACATCATAAGTGTAGAGCAGCACAGGTCGCCAAGGAAGACAGCCGTCAGGAAGAGCTCACAGGCTGGAAACCTTGCTAGACCCAGCTCAGCCCAGGCCCCGCCCTTTGTCTAGCTGATGCACGATGTCGCGTCCTCCCCACCAGCCCATCCCCTGGGACTGACAAGAGGACTAAGGAGACAACAGAAGCAACCATGGAAACAGTGACCAGAAGGAGGAAGTATCTGCCAGACACCTGTTCCTGAAGGGGACTTCTAGTCCCGTATCCATGCGACTCCTCACCTGGCTTTTGCTCTTCCGTATCCTCTTCTCTGTTTTAATAAAGGTCAACTTTCAAATTCCTTTCTCTTGTGACCTAAGACACTTTTCCTGATGAGTATTAAGGAGAATGTACTGCCAGTGGCTGACGTTATTTCTGCACACGTCTGACAATGTTATGGAAGTGGAATTCACAGTTGTGCCACCGGGGCGGGACAGTCGACAGCCCTTCTCCATCCTCGAAGTCTCCAATAGCAACGCGTCATTTGGAAAGAACGCGGCGCAGAGCTGAAGTATAAACGAAATGCATGCCACCTGAAACACAGGGTGCTTCCACACCCCCCAGGGCTGGCTTGCTCCTTCTCTCTCCTGAAAGCATCTGTTATGACAAGAGCTTGCCAAAAAATGTCGCTGCCAGATTTTGCCGGACATGAGCTCTGATCATTTGCAAATGACAGAAAACCAGCCATGGGATTTATGCCCTAAGTAATCGTGAGCCGTGGGTGCTGCACTGGGTAGAAAATACAACGTTCCTAATCTGCCTGATCTGAAAGGCCAAGCTGTGCCCCATGCTGCCTGCTCTCGAGGACTCCAGACCAGCCACAGGGGCTGTGACAAAAAGGCAGACTTGCCCTGAAAGATAGCACGTGCCTCTCCCAAGGGAGAGGAAGACAAGCACCCACGTGGATATTTCCCACGTTAGCCTTGAGAAGCATCAAAAGTACTTTTTCCATACACATGAAAATCATAGAGAAAGACTCAAACGTTAGCTTTGTGGAATAACAGAAATGAGTGTGCCAGCATTGGTCAGGATGGAAGTGAATATTTGCTCCATCTTCTCTCCCAGTTGAATGTCCACTTTGATGGTATATTCAGAGTCTGCTCACTAGGGGGAAAGAGTTCACAAATTCCCCTCAGTATGTTCTTCAAACGCCCATTAAAAACTAACGCAATCCAAAGACAAGAAGCTGCCTTAAATTCTTTTGGGTTGCCATCGCCCGCCAAGTCTCGAAGTGTTGAACTCTCTGGTTGGAATTCAGACATCAACCATCAGAGATGTGATGAACCGGGGCTCCTGGCTTCCTGTGGCGTGAACGGAACTTAGAAGAGGCCATGCCACCCTGACAGCAGGAGAAAGGCTGAACATGCTGGAAAACAGCCTTTCTTTTCTGATTTGTTGGAGAAGGAGGTCCCAGGGCAGACTGCTGCTCCTCCACCCGGAGAGGCGAGACATTGGGCGTCACAGACAAACACGGGGCAGCACAACGTCCGTGAGTGGAAATATCCACAGTCTGACGGGTCAGTGTGGGCAGGGCCAAGAGGTAAAAGCTCCAGGGAGACCCAGCCCGAGGACGCCTCTGCCTTCGTGAGTCTTTACCTCCAGGGGCAGCCAGGTCCCCATGTGTAATAAGAGAAAGACCCCCTTACCCTTCCCACAGGGAGAGACAAGCCCACTGTGAAACACATCCGAGCATTCTGTTCTCTTGAAGGAGGCCTGGCCTCGGGGGACACCACGTGACCCAAGCCTAAGCGGCTGGGGCGTTCTCGGAGCCCGACTCCACGGGGCTGGGGGCAGGGAAACATCCAACTCCCGGCCCCTCTGGTCGTGCTGTCCCGCCTCAGAGAGAGGAAGACGGGGAGCCCTGGCGAAGCTCAGACAGGGTCCGGGCACAGGCGCACGCAGGACGGAGACCCTCTCCCAGCGCAGAGAGCCCTTCCCCTCCGGACACCGCCCACGCTGTTACATTGCTAAACGGTCACTTATTACAGCTCCTTTCGCCTTGGCACACATCATGTCCACATGTCAACCAAAAGTTACAAAGTGTGATAAAATGCAAAAACTGTAGTTTGAAGAGGCTCCACAAGTACTGGGTCAGAGTCAGACACAGCAGGAATGTTGGAATGATCGGACCAAGAATGTTTTTAAAAAAAACTATTATTTTATGGAAAGAGTAGACAACATGTAAGAACAGATGGGTAATGAGAGCAAAAAGATGGAAAATCTAAGAAAGAATCAAAAAGAAGTGTTAAAAATCGAAAACACTGTAACGGACATGAAGAATACCTTTTATGGGGTCATTAGTAGACTGGACAAAGTTGAGGAACAATCTCTGAGCTTGAGGGTATGAAAACAGAAATTTCCAGAACTGAAAAACAAAGAGAAAAAAAAGACTAAAAAACAGGACCTAAGGTCCAAGAACTGCGAGAAGATTCATTTTTCTTAGTCCTAATTATCTCATAGATAACAGTTTATTCCAATAATAATAGCAAAATGCATTAAATCTTTCATATGTTAACATATGTTCTATGTATATAATGTATGTGTGTGTTTACACGCACACATAAGAGTATATAAACGTGTGTATGCTTCTGTGTAAGTGAAACCGCTCATAGCAATGACAGAGGGGTGGGAGGAAAGAAGCAGAAATATTTTTGTCTTAAAAGTCAAGTGGCATAGTGTTATTTGAACGTGGACCTGAATTAGTTGTAAACATTGCAAACTCTAGGGTGATCGCTGAAAAATGTTTTAAAAGAAATATAAGTATAGGGGCTTCTGGCTGGCATGGAAGTGCAGGTAGACACACTGTGCCTCCTCGCACAACCAAAAGAAGAACAACAATAATTTAAGAACAAAAAAAAAACCCCAGAACTGACAGAAAATCAAACTGTATGGAAGTCTAACAACCAAGGAGTTAAAGAAGAAACATCCATCCAGACGGGTAGGAGGGATGGAGACGGGAAGCCAGGGCGGAGAGGACTCCCAGCAAGGCAGTGGCTGGAGGACCAGGAGGGCGAGATGGCAGCTAGCAGACAGGGCGGTCCCATTCACGTACAGATAAATGGGGAGGAACAACTGGAGAGCGAGACAGACCCACAACCCAGGGCTTAAGCGGGAAATAAAGCCCCAAACCTCTAACTGAAAACACCTGTGGTGGTTGAGGTGGTGGCGGGAGAAACTCCCAGCCTCATGGGAGAGTTCGTTGGAGAGACCCATAGGGCCCTAGAATGGGCACAAACCCACCCACCTGGGAATCAGCACCAGAAGGGGCCAATTTGTTGTGGGTAGCGGGGGAAGTGACTGAACACTGGCAGAGGGCAGAGCAAGCAGCACTGTTCCCTCCCGGACCCTCCCCCACAGACAGCACCAGAACGCAGCCATGTGGGTTGCCCCACCCTGTGAACACCTAAGGCTCAGCCCCTTACTACATAACAGGCCTGCTAGACAAAAAGAAATGGACCAGGTTAAAGAACAGATCAAAGCTCCAGAAAAAATACAACTAAGTGACGAAGAGATAGCCAACCTATCAGATGGAGAGTTCAAAACACTGGTAATCAGGATGCTCACAGAATTTGCTGAATATGGTCACAAATTACAGCAAACAATGAAGGCTATACTAAGTGAAATAAAGGAAAATGCACAGGGAACTAACTGTGATGGGAAGGAAACCGGGACTCAAATCAAGAGTTTGGAGCAGAAGGAAGAAATAAACATTCAACCAGAATAGAGTGAAGAAACAAGAATTCAAAAAAATGAGGAGAGGCTTAGGAATCTCTGGGACAACTTGAAACATTCCAACATCTGAATCCTAGGGGTGCCAGAAGGAGAAGAAGAGCAAGAAATGGAAAACTAATTTGAAAATATAATAAAGGAGAATTTCCCCAATCTGACAAAGGAAATAGGCTTCTAGGAAGTCCAGGAAGCTCAGAGAGTCCCAAAGAAGTTGGACCCAAAGAGGAACACACCAAGGCACATCGTAATTACATTACCCAAGATGAAAGATAAGGAGAGAATGTTAAAAGCAACAAGAGAAAAGGAGACAGTTACCTACAAAGGAGTTCCCATTAGACTCTCAGTTGATTTCTCCAAAGAAACTTTGCAGGCAAGAAGTGGCTGGAAAGAAGTATTCAAAGTCATGAAAGTCAAGGACCTACATCCAAGATGACTCTATCCAGCAAAACTATCATTTATAATAGAAGGACAGATAAAGTGCTTCCCAGATAAGGTTAAGTTAAAGGAGTTCATCATCATCCAGCCCTTATTATAGGAAATGTTAAAGGGACTTACCTAAGAAAAAGAAGATGATCAAAAATAAGAACAGCAAAATGACAACAAGTTCACAGCTATTAACAACTGAACCTAAAAACAAACAAACAAATAAACTAAGCAAACAACTAAGACAGGAACAGAATCACAGACATGGAGATCACATGGAGGGTTATCAGTGGGGGAGTTGGAGGGGGATAAAGGGGGAAAAGGTACAGAGAATAAGTAGCATAAATGATCAGTAGAAAATAGACAGGGGGAGGTTAAGAATAATATAGGAAATGGAGAAGCCAAAGAAGTTATATGTATGACCCACGGACATGAACTAAAGGGCAGAAATGCAGGTGGGAGGGGGTGTGCAGGGTGGAGGGGAATAACAGGTGGAAAATGGGACAACTGTAATAGCATAAATAATAAAATATATTTTAAAAAGGTTAAAAAAGAAATATAAGTATAGTCGATATGCTAAGAAAGGAGAAAATGGAGTTCTATAAAATGTTCAATTAAGACCACAAAAGGCAGAAAAAGGCATGTAAGCCAAAAATAAGAACCAATACCAAGGGCAAATACAAAAGAGCGTATATGAAGGTATTTTATTTTCCAACTATATTAACAATTCTCTTAAATGTCATTACCTCAATACACCAATTAAAAGACAGAGATGCTTGTGCAAACAGGCAGCTGATGCCATTGCTAAGTAGCGGTGGGAAGAGAAGACCAATAAAAACACCAGAACACCTCTGGGATATACCAAGCAAGACTTACTGGTCTAAAAGAAATAGAAATCAGCATTATTAGCCTATATAGCACAGAGAGCACCAGTAGCCTCACTGAGAGGTCGAAATTTGGGGGCGATCATTTCTGCAGTGAATTAAAGATGGAGTCTAATTCCTCCCCCTTTGGACGTGGGCTGGTGTTAATGACTTTCCTGAACTCCAGTGCACTATGTCAGGGACTTCCAAGGGGAGGTCATAAGAAGCCTGGCACATGTGACCAAGCCTTTTGGAACACTCTTTCTTAGAGCTCTGCTCCAGAGGGCAGGAGGGAAACCCCAGCCTCCCGCTCTGGCTGAGCGCCTGGCTGACAGCCACGTGCAACTTGCCAGCGGTGGTGCGTGAGCCGTTTTGTTGACGGGTCCTCCAGCCCCTCGCAAGCCCTGTCGGCTGATGCTCGCAGAGAGGGGAGGGGCACCTGCCGAGTCCTGCCCTCGTGGCAGGTTCATGAGCGAAATGAACGCTCGTTGTTGCTGTAAGCCACAAAGCTCGGGAACGGTTTGTTGTTCGGCCATAAGCAACTGGAAGGGCTTGTAAGTGAGGCCTCCTGGAAGCAGAGCCTCCTTCCAGACCAGCCTTCGTCTGGGAAAGCAGGCGTCGACCCGGCCACACCCTCGCGGGGACAAATGCTGCAGGCAGTCTCCCCAGGTTCACCTCGTCACCCTGTGCGTTGTCCAGATACAGTGTGACACAGTCAGCGGAACTGGAACTGATGTCAGTCAGCAGAGAAGCTTGGAAGGCATGCTCCATGGCACCAGACACAGTTCCCCATCCAGAGGCGGCGCTGGGGGAAGCTCCCAGCGAGCAGAGTTGTCGTCCCCGACGCTGTGCCTTCAGGGACGCTGAGTCCGAAAGCCTCACGTGCTGTGACCTCAAGTCTGCATCTTGCTTTCAGCCATCCATTCAGGTCCTTTCAAACCCGTTCCAAATACTGAGCATTTGAAGTGCTGCGTTTGTATCCACGGGCAAGCCTTTCGTGGCGACACTGAGAAATAGTGCAAGGACGAAGCAACAGGAAGCATCGCGTTAGCACCCAACTTCCTCACTTAATTATGCTTTTCCTTGGACGTGGTCCTACTGTGACTCACGAATAATAGTCCTATGTATTCAACCTCAGACCTTCAGACCAGCTGTTCCAAACACAAATTTTCAAGAGAAGCCATTGTGCAAAGCTACATAAAATCAAACTGTGTCGAGGGACTGTAAAACTCCGCAGCCCAGAGAGCTCTGTTTCTTTCAGGATTAGCATCTTTTCCATGAAGGAAGTAGAGGCTGCCGATTCGGTCCCCTTTGGTCCGAAGAGGATCTTCTTGTTTCGACTATCGCTGCCATTTCCTTCCTGGGGTTGAGACTGGGCGTTTGGGAAACCTGATCTGATTGGATGATCCAGACAGGGAAAGGGACCGTCTTAGCTACACCTCTTCGAAAAGAATAATAGTGGGCGACATTATTGTAATATGCTATGTATTATCAACCAGACATTATTTTAAATGGTTTATGTGATGAACTCAATAGACTGTGAAGTTAGGTTCTATTATTATCCCCGTCTTATAGACGAGGAAATGGACAGAGATCCGGACAAGATCGCACACTATCACACGGCTGTTCGTTACGGGAGCTGCTGTCGGAGCTGAGGCGGGTTAGCTGCAGATCGTATGCTTCTAACCTCTCTTCTTAGCATTCTGTTGAAAGGGGAAGCTTGAGTCAGTTTGTGTATGCGTGTGAAAGACAGAGAGAGACAGAGGGATAGGAGGTTTTCGTGTGATTATTGAAAAAAAAGAAGGGAAAGATCAAAATAATGGATGTGTGGATTGTGGACCACACACTTGAACCTATGACCCCAAACATCGCCTGGATATGACAGGATCTTATTTAAAAACTGTATGGGCTGCTTCCTGAAAAGAAGACAGGGAATGCTATTATCATCCAACAACATTTTCCAAAAACCCACCACATAGTAGGTGCTGCAGGTGTGTAAGGAAACGTGGCTTGCAAGCTCGCTGCAAACTGAAACACGGCCTGAGCCCACCCAAAACCTAAGCACCCCTGGAAAGGTGGACGTCAGGTGCTGCCAGGGTGCAGCAGTTTAGGAGAGCTTTGTAGGGAGGCGGGCCAGGTGGAGGTAAAAAAAAAGCCAAGAGATCACTGGGGACGTTAACGCACCGAGCACTGCGCGGGGTGCCCCCTTGTCAGGCCGGCTTGCCAAAGCCAGGCCCAGAGAAGGGCGTGTCTTGGACGCAGCCAGCACCAAGGAGAGAGCCAGACAGGCCGGCCGGCCACTGGAAGAGGCCCTCCACCCCGCGGCGTCTCGTCTTGGCACGCTCCCAGGTACAGCGCTTGACTGCTGCCAGGAAAGGGCTCAGGAAACCCCAGCAGACCCCCAGGGCGGACAGTGGCGTCTCTCCAAGAAAGCTCGGGATGCCGTTCTCACTTCTCCCAGACAGTCATGGTCTCCCGGCCCCCTGTAATCTGCTGGTTCGTACTTCAAAACTGATGATGAAAAAGCGGTTGTCTGGACCTTTGCTATAAATGTGAAGGAATGGAAACGTTAGTTCCGTGTAAGATTTCCGTTGATTATATTCATTCACAGAAAGATTACAGCTTGCTTCATCGTCATGCTTTCTGGTGTAGCCAGCCTTTTTTTTTTTTTTCCTTTTTAATTCCCTTCCAGTAGGACTAATGACAAGGACAAGGGAAAAGTGTAAAATAAAAATATGTATTTTAAAATTAGGGTGGAAATTCGACATTTCAAAACGGCAGAGCGGCGTGTTGATCAGCACGTACCCCCACCCCCCCAGCCATATAAATTATCGTGTTCAGATGTTCTGCTACACATGTGGATTTTTGCATAAGTATATGGTGCATAAAGTGGAAAAAGGTACACTTCAGTGAGTTTGGTGAGGATTCGGCGAGCATCTCAGAAGCATAGCAGCGAGAGTAGAGCCCACGAGAAGCAGGCCGCGGAAGGAGACGGCGCTATCCGATTAGCTAATGCGCCCTCGTTCCTGATTGCGGGGACTCCTGCCTCTCCCCGGCAGCTGGGTCAACCCGAGTTTATCCACCCTGCAGGCAAAGGGCATCTGGTCTCCACTGCGGGAGGGGCGGTATAGGCTGAGGGTACGGTTTTTCCTCCGCGAGCAAGTAAAAAAGATTCCTGGACTCCTCAATTCCTTTATTTGTAGAGAATGAGACCCGGTGCAGCAACTATGCTGGTGCTTCCACCAGTAACGAAGCTGCAGAGCTGTGGGTGCCATTTAAACACTCAGCTCCTCACTGTCCCAGTGCGCAGAAGATCAAGTCCGCACACCAACCCGCACTCCGGGCCACGCGCTAGGAAGGAAGGGAAGAAAGAAACCTGGGCATGGGGAGCCCTGGGTGTACCAACGTGCTGTGTCTCTCCTGTTGACCTCTACGTTTGGAGCAGGGCGGGCAGGTAGGAAAACATGGCGCCTGTTAAGCCCTTCCCTGCCTACACGCACCATATTTGTGCAAGAACTATCGTTGTTCTTTCAGACTGATGGGCTGTTCCTGCGTTCTTGCAAGGCTGGAAAATCTTGACCAGGAGTGCGAGGTGCCTTTTCTCTCCCTCTCTTTCTGATATACTTTATTTATTTATATACATATACATATATATATATATATATATATATATATATATATATATTAAAGATTAGACAGAGGGGGAGGGAGGGAGGAAGAGAGGGAGAGAAATAGCACTGTGTGGTCGCCCCCTACTGGGGACCTAGCCAGCAACCCAGGCATGTGCCCTGACTGGGAATTGAACCGGTTACCCTTTGGTTCACAGGCTGGTGCTCAATTCACTGAGCCACACCAGCCAGGGCTCTTTCTGATATATTTTGAAGATTAGTTCAAATGCTAGAAAGTTGTGACTTAAAGCTTGTTAAAAAATTAATTCATTGAATTACATTTTTATTAACACTCTCCAGCCCATACTACGGGCCACATGAAATGGATCTTAGTATACCAAGTATAGCTCTCTCAGCCCGGGCCTGGGAACTGTCCAAATCTTTTGTTCTCTTTGTTTACAGAGATGGATAGAAATGAATCACTTCTGATTCCAAAGTAATCTACAGGTATAGAAATAAACTCAGCCTCCCCGTCTTCAAGAAGTCATTCTTTCAATCAGCTTCATTAGCACCCATTCTTAAATTCCGTGCCTTCACCCAGTGATTGCTAAGGTGAAGCCCCCAGAAAATCCTCAGGGTGATACACCACACACAGAGGTATTCCACGGGTGAAAAGCGCTTGCTTCCACAGGGTTAAAGGAAGAGCTCACGGGATGGGAAGACGGTATTTTGATTTTGCAAGGCTGGACAAATACAATGCCAGCCACTTGAGTTATGCTGCTTTCAGTGTCAAAGATTGATATGAATTATATGTTGTTGTGTCTGCCCACAAAGAGCAAATTGGCTCCAGCGTCTTGTGCCACACATGTGTGGACATTCTCGATTTTCTTCACAGTTGTTACGGATGAAAAAGACAACGTTACCCCTGAATGTGCCTCATGATAGGGTGCGGTAATAGGAATCTAATACGTTGATCTGCCCTCAGGAGCCAGAAATGACCACCACAGAAAAACGGTTGGCCAGAGTTATTATCTAAACAATCTAAGCAGTTATGTGTGAGCCACGGGTATTGAGCATAATGGCCCTGTCTAGACTCAGCCCTTGTGCATGGTTTATTGCTGTCTTTTCTGCACTAGCTGGTCCAGCAAGTTGTTAATGATCTCTTTAATGCCCCCCCCCACCCACGACATAACCAGAACCAGGCAAACCTTGGCATTCTGAAACTAGGAGATTGGAGGACTTTCCTTTTAACCCTTTGAAGTAATTGGAGTCATTTGATTTATATTTACCAAGAGTCGCTTCTTGGGTGAACGTCATTAGATAAACACTACTTCATGATTTCTGGTCGATGTCAGAGGAGCAGCAACAGTGAGTCCATGATTACAGGCCCCCGCTTCATTTACCACGAGGTGCTGTCGCAGAAGAACAATGCAATGACGTGAGGCAGAGAGTGGATGAACTTAATGCCAGGTCAGGTCTCTGTGTGAATGCTGCTTTGGCTCTTTGCTAAACTCTGTGATCTCAGAACCACACCCTAACCATCCGAAGAGCAAAGACAATGCCTTCATCACGGAATTGTTATGAGGACTAAATGGCATACGAGATGTAAAGATGCTCGAACAATGACAATCACGGTTACAACTTCAATGAACGGCAGCTATTACTGTCACGAAAAGGGTGAATCACATTGGTTTTTTTCTCCTTTTCAGTGTGACATGCCACTATTTTTGGAAAAGCACACTTAAACGTTTTTGCCGAATCTATGGTTTTTCAGGAGTGTCTATGGTGGTCAAGTTGCTCTCACCGTACCTACGGCTTGGCATCTGAAAAGGAGATGACAATGTCTTTTCAGTACATGTTAGTTCACTTGTTTTTTTAGGTCACAGTGTCTTAGGTTGGGCTCCCCACAGTTACACTCTGGGGAGAGGATCCAGGTACAAGAGAGTGCCGAGTGCTCCAGGAGACAGTGGGGAGGAGGACACGGCAGGAGACGGGAGCTCAGAAGGGTTCCACACAGGGACAGTCCCACATCGGGTCCCCCCAGGCAGACTCCAGGGAGAGCTCCGAAATGTGAGCTAGGCCTCAGAGCTGCCCCACCTAAGGCAGGGAGGCTGGGCGTGCGCACCGCACACCGGTCAGCCATTGACTGAGGCCGCCCGGGCCTCCGGGCAAGGCACACGGAGGGCTCTGGGAGCAAGCCTGCAGGGTGGGTGCGGATAGATCCTGAAAAGTTGAGCAGAAAACACTTTCTCCGTGTTTATATTACGTATACGTTTAAGGAATGCCTAGTGTATATACATAAACACATGGACAGATGGGAATTCAATCCTTTGATTTCTATGGCTGCTTCAACTTCTACAATTTCTTCAACCTCTATTTCTACATAGGCAAGTAGAAAAATGCAGCATGAGGTCATACATTTCCTGGTGTCAGATCTGCGGAAAGCAGCCAGAGTTCCGACTCAGACAAATCTTCTAACTGCTCTTAAATGGTCCTTTTATCTCCAGCAGGAACCAGGACATCATCTACCACTGAGGTCACGGGTAAGATGACAGGCAGGACCTAAAACTGCAAAGCAAACTCAGGCCGTTTATTGGACGTGGGTGAGGACAATGCTAAATTCCTGTCATTGTCACCGTCGTGTCCTCCTTCAGTTTACGTAGAAATGACTTGCTGAACTGTCTGTTATTGCTAAGTCCTATCATTTATAGGAAATATAAACTTAATGCAACAATTAAAGTCAAGAAAAATTTACACTTAATAAATCCTTACAATCCACTTACTTTGGGCAAAAAAATTACATTGATGAGGGCCTTTGTTCAAACCCTTGTGAAAACTTGATCTTTTTGTGATGTAGTCTCTTAGTCGATGGACATAACTGATCCAGGTCTTGTGCTTTCCTTCAAAAGTGGAGCAACTTAATACTTAAGAAGCGAACCACTCTTACAGAATTGTCGACATTGATGTGTTTGAATCGTGTGTCATTCTAGCTCTCCCAAAACAAGGAAAATAGAATGAAGGATAACAAAAAGCACACACAGAGAGATGTTCTAACCTGAGGCACCGTGTGTGGACTTTATTATCTCTATCATTATGGATCCTGTATTTTCCCTGTTTGATTGATTATTGTCTTTTTCATTCAGAAGTACTACATGAATCCCCCCTATATTATGCTAATAAACTGTGGGTGCTCCCAACTCCCAGCATTCCCTTCTAATTTCTTCCCAACTAACCACCTGGTTAATCTCTCTCAGCATGGCTTCGAACACACCCTTCTTCTGCAGGAGAACCTTCCAGAGCTCCCCGCTGAGCTCTCCCGCCCTCACATTCCGGGCCTTGTATGATCATCTCCTCTACCTACACGTTCAGACTCACCTTCCTCCGCCTTTCCTTGCAGTTACTTATTTACACGGTGACGCGAATACGCCCTGTCGTCCCTAGCTGTCTGCATTTGTTCTCCCAGAATCCTCTGCACTCTGGTCACTGCCTGCTGACATCAGACCCAGACAGCAACACCCCGAAATGTGATTGCTTTTGAGGGTGGTGATCTTTATTGTCATTTTTTATGTTTTCCTGTACTTGGTATGATTTCTACAACGAATGTTATATATATACATATATATTTATTTATATATATATATAGAATAGAATAATAAAACTTATATGTATATCAAGAATAGAATGATAAAACTTATAAATAATATCAGTTGTCTAAGAGCTGTCCCCTGTGTGGGCTGCCTTTCTGAAGGCTTCGTCCATCTTCCCGAGCAGATAGATGCCTGTCCAGGGTGCTCTCCGAAAACCGCCCCTCCCCCTCCCGCCCCGCCCCCACCACGCCCCAGCCCCGCGGGGTGAGGCCCCCTCCCTCCTGCGCCGCGCTGGGGTGAGCCAAGTGCTCCCCCGTTTCAGCTCCATTATGGGAAGGAGAGCTTCTTCCGGCCTTCGCTTCTGCTGCAGGGCTTGATTTTATTCTAAATGCGCAGCATTTAGCTCTCAGGCTGGTTTTTAGATAAATGTGAAGAAAAAAGAAGATTCTCAGAAGCCTCTTGATTTATATAATTTCCAGAAAACAGATGTACAAATGCAACGTTTTTCCCCGTAGTGAAAGCATAAATCAAGCCAGGGATCTCCAGTTTTGCAGGGGGAAAAAGTCCTGGTGTTGGACTCTACTAGTGGAGAGCTTCTTACTAGCCTCTCCTACTGACTAGCTCCGCGTTGTCAGGCCAGCTAGTTAAACTCCTCGTGCCTCAGAGTCTTCCTTTGCCAAACAAACAAACAAACAAACAATTATTCAGAGTCACAGTGAAGACTAAATGAGCTGCTACACCCGAAGCACTTAGGTCACGCCCTGCCCTGTCCTGAGTGGCCCTGAGTACCAGCCGTGGTCACGAGAACCAGCCTCGCCCTGACGTCACTGGAGCGTGGGTTGCAGATTATTCAGTGATGGAAAAACATGAACGCTGAATTGGCCGAATCCTAAGCTTACACAATCAGGGCATCCTCACTGTGCCTACATCCTGCCAACAGCTCGCAACATTTAATACTAACATTATGTGGAATGAGCGGAGAGAGAAAAAATGGCCGTTTTATGGAACTTGACTGTATGACTGCCTCCACACCCAAGTCTTTAAAAAATTGACAGTGATTTGCATAGTTGTTTATCCTCCAAACTAGACTGTCCTTATTATCTTTGCTGATTACGAATACAAGAAAAGCTCATTGTAAAATAATTTAACAATGCAAAGTGCATAAAGCAGTACATAAAAGCATTCCATGCCAAACTACGTTTATCTATATATCTATACACATGAACAAAACAGTTTTAAATATATGTTTGCAGCCCATTCCCTACATTTCTTTCCTTTTAATTCATGATATAGCACCACCATCTTTCCCTGGCAGCGCAAATGGGTCCACCTCATTCTGTTTAATGACGGCATGTTGACTAAATGAATGACCAGTGTTGTGCTGACAGACATTTGGGCTATTGCCCAGCTGTTGTTATAAGCGACAAAAGAAACACCTTTTCACTTAAATATGTTTGGTGCCATGTTTAATTAATTCCTTGGCAGAGATTCCAGTGTCGGGCTTGGTGGGTCAAAGGGCACACGCATGGACAATGTTCATAGACGAGCCAAATTGCCTTTCAGACAATGGAGCCATTCGCACCTGTAGCAACGACACAGGAAAGTCCCCATTTTCCCACTTCTGAACATACTGGGTATTATTATTATTGTTATCCGTTTGGCAAATCTGATTATTAGGTAATCTTCTGCATTTTTTCCTTTCTGTGAAATGCCTAATAAATCCTCTGTGCCTCTCTTAGAATATTCATCCCCAGAGAGCACAGATTGAATTTATTAATTGATCTCGATGTTTATTTTAGTAATTAACTCAAATTCCTACCTCCCATAAACACAGATGCATTTTAGAGAGGATTTGCATTTATTTTCCACCTAATGTTCTCGAAAATGCACAGAAGTGCAGGGTTGCCTTTTTGGCTCCCGCCTCCCCAGGCCCCAGGGCCTGCACTTGGTCAGGGTCACGGTGCCCCCGATGTTGGCAGGGAACCCTGAGTGTGGGCGTCTCTGCTACAGCATCGCTAATACAAAAGAACTGTTACCTCCTTCCACAAACAGTCCTGAGCCTGAAAGGCTGGGATGCTGCTGAGGCATTCTCATCGAATCTAATATTTAGAGAATATTCCTGTTTCTATTTGTGATAAGGTACACAGACACAAGTTATGTTGGGATACAAGCTGAAAGGGTTAGCAGTGTTTTTAAAACAGTTGTCAGACTCATGGGAAACACCTGGTGAAATGTCAAATTTTTTTTGCCTGAAAAGTCCTAACACTAGTACTACACATATATTAGGAAGTGTTATTTTTGTCTAAAAATCTGTGCTCTATAGAAACAAAACAATCATAGATGATGTCATTAATAAGAATACTTTTTAAAAGATTTTATTTATTTATTTTTTAGAGAGGGAAGGGAGGAAGAAAGAGAGAGAGAGAGAAACATCAATGTGCGGTTGCTGGGGGTCATGGCCTGCAACCCAGGCATGTGCCCTGACTGGGAATCGAACCTGTGATGCTTTGGTTAGCAGCCTGCGCTCAATCCACTGAGCTACTCCAGCCAGGGCCGTAAGAATCCATTTTTAGTTAATTTCCCTACATTTGTTTCCTGAACTTGACCATGATGTATTTATTAAGGATGGGAAAGCAAGAAGTTGGACTTGTTTTGTCAGATGCCAACTTTGGGGCTCAGTCCGCCTGCAAACACTCCAGCTCCAAACGGTCCTCACATCCACAACAAGAGACTTGGACTCCACATGGCAGAAACTGGCCCAACCCGTTTCATCACGGTGCCATACTCACACAGTGGTTTCCGCGGATGCCGAGTGTCCAAGGGTAACATTTAATGCAATGTACATTGAAAGTAAAAAGCTTGACCCGTAGCAGAGCAGCTGTGTATTTGTACCTGGAGTTAGCTTCGCGAGCACGTGACATCTTTAAAATCATAAACAAAAATCTTTCCTTTCAAGGGACCACAGTGGAGGGAGGGGAGTTTTCATGTTCTGTTGTGCTTCCCTGGACAGCTTTACTCTTTTCTAACGATGCACATATACTACTTACTAAAAAACGTTCCCTGAGATTATATAGTCGGTAAGATTTTAGCTTTTTGTTCTGTTCTTTGTACATTTTTATATCCCCAAAAGGTAACAGAACTTTGAAGTCTTGTTACGAGAGATTTGCACACGTATAGAGGGTGGGAACGTTCCCCACAGCGCCGGGGAGCCGCCCAGAACCCCAGAAGGAAGCCCGAGGCCCTGGGACTCTCCGGCCTTCCCCACCTGCCTTCTGCCCAGCTCGCTCCCGAAGGGCCTCAGGCCTCCCTCCAGCTCGGCACCATCTTCAGTGAAGCACGTGACTGCGAGGGAGTGTTAGCGGCTCGAACTCTCGTGGGCAGTTGGAAAGAACAGATTGCGCCAATAGGATAAATCACTGCTTTCGGTTTGAGCAACTGCTTTTTACTAAATCTTTGATCACAGATGGCATTACTGATCCTTCCATTTAATTTTTGTGTTTGCAGTCTGATAGATGAAAAATGTTTTCTTATTTTACTAGATGTTTGTTCAGCCTCAATGATACGGAGGTTGAACATCTTTCTCCTGTTTCGCTTCCATCCATTGTGTGCGTGCGTGCACGCATGCGCGCGAGGTTCTCTGGCTGCGCCCTTCGCTCCTTCCTCACCAAGCCACGTGGGGCAGGCGAAGGGAGAGCTTACCGAGCCCTTTGTCCGAGGTCAGGGACGGGTGTCCGCGTTGACCCTGAAGGATGGGTAGAGGTGCCCGCTGCGCGTGAGGAGAGAAGAGCGCTTGTGTCTCAGCTCGGCCCGCCTTTCCACATCCTCTGCTTTGTGAGGCTGGGACCAGAAACCCGACATCTGCCTCCCCGTGAGGTCTGCCATCGGGAAACTGAGGAACCTGGAAGGCAGGAGAAGGGCTTAAGCCTCCCTATGTACTTGCTGTTACTGTTAGTGCCTCCCCAGCAAAGTCTCTGCACCCTGGCAGTGCCGCCTTTTCTCCTCCTCCTCCTCTTCCTCCTCCTTCTTCTTCTTCCTCCTCCCCTCCCCCCTTCTTCTTCTCCTCCTTGACATTCCAGGAACCAGCTTCGCCATGACTCCGCCCACCCCGCTCACTCCTGGGATACCAGCTCCCATCCGGTGACTTCTCTCTCCATCCCTCGGAGCCCGTGGGATTCCTCCTCCAAATGGCTATGATCTGTGCACCCAGCTAGCTCCAGCCTCTCCCACTTGGAAGCTGCTTGCTCACGCTCCCCTCCCTATTTTACCATCCAGTGCCCCTTGAACCCATTTATACAGAATTCTTCCCATTGAAATAGCTGGTGTGATTGCTGTTTTCCTTACTGGGCCCTGAGCAACCTGTGCAGGGACACACGCAGTCCAGCTCTCCCCTGCCAAGGGCGTGGGGCGGGGAGCTGCAGGGCAAGTGCATGGGCGTCCAGCTGGCAGCTGGAAATGCCAGACTGGAATTCAAAAGGGATGTTAAGACTAAAAGTATCAGAACACTCTGCTTCCTTATCTACGGAGACCCAGGCTCGGTATAAACAATCACTTCCAGCTTTAACTTTTCTGACATAGAAATGTACACATATTTTTGTTATAAAGATGGGGTTCGCCCCAGGAGTAGCTGAGCAGATGGCTTTTGGAGATCGCAAGCTGCGAAGCAATAGGAAAGTATTAAAAAAACAAAACAAAACTCAGCGGCATTCTTCAAGCTTTGTGCCATCAATGAAACCAGAAATTTTACGCAGCAGCGTGGCCTCTGAAGTTTCTAGAGAGGGGTCGCAGTGCAAACGTCCTATTATTCCGAGTAGCTGGAGTAAAGCGGAGCGGAGACGTGGGTGGAACCCCGCAGCGGAGGCGTCTGGAGTGGATGAGCAGTTACCCATTACCGCCCCCCGAGAGCCCGCCTTCTTCCTTCCCCAGTTTTCTCAAAACAGAAATCTCAATGCCGCTGCAGAGCCTCAGATGGGAGGCTAAAGCTTTTTCAGATCTCGAGCATGAAAGACCAAGAGGAAGGTTGAGAAAACAAAACACTACAAAAACCATATCCTCGAATTATTATGTCATCGGAAACTTTCCAGTACACTTGAGACCTCTATTCCCGGCGCGTTGCCAACCAATTGAAGTGGCCGTCGTCGTTAATAAGCGGCTACGAGATGGCACTTTTGAAAAAGATACTGCGTTTGGGGTAGACCTCAGTGCGCCTCTGTAAGGTAATAAGTTCAAGGGAAGCCTGGCTGAGACACTCCAGTGGTTTCAAGGCGGTTTAAATGTAATAAAATAGGCGTGAAATGCTCTAATAAGTGCTCTTAAGTCGGGCTTCATCAGCCGGATATTTAGAGGTTTAAAGTAGAAAAACCTTTTTTCGAACACAACAGAACCTGAGGCGGGATCAAGAGCGGTGGATGTGAGCTCGGCCCGAGCACTGTTTTAAAGTTTATAATGCGCTACGACAGTGCAGGGGCACACTCGACAGTTGTGACAGGTTTGGGGGTTGTTTTTTTTTTTCATTTCTTGTTCCTCATCCTGACCCTAACCTTCTTCCTCCTCTCAATCTCTCCCATTGTTTCGCCGTTACTTGTCGGGCAGGGACTAGTTCAAGGCTTTTATTTCATTATGAGAAAGAGTCTTTCAGTTTGTCTGTGAGATGCTGATTTCCTATTTTGTTTTCCATGGGTTCTGTTGCTTACTACGTGATGGATTCTGTTATAGGGAAGGACCAAAATGTTTAACCACAGACAGAATCCATCAGGCCGATCTGGTGGTGTTACTGAGTTGTTGTACAGTGTTTTCGTGTGGCGTAGTTTTGAATGTTCGAGTGTGGATTTTAATTTCATACTCCAAGCTTCCTCTATTTTCCTATTTGTTAAGTTCTGTGGACAAACTAACAGAATAGAAGCATCAAGAACAACATCCTTGTTATAAGCATGAAGCGGGTCAGCATGTGGCGAAATGAGAGCGTTCGGGCTGCTGGACGTTTTTCCTCGGTACCTAATCACTGTTTCCATCTTTAATTAATTCTGGGCCCAGAAGGAATGGTTTTGAAAGGACTCCCCTGCTCGTTAAACCATATACAAATGCACTGATTTTCTTTGATGTCCAGGGTTTGCTGTCGGGCTAAACAAAATTACGCGGCACTCAGGGCCTGAGCAACGAACAGCTTGGCGGAAAGAGGCGATCCCAAAGCCACAGTTTCCAGAAAATGCCCTTGTGTTCCCACGTCAGGTCCGTGTATCGGTGCGCGGCCCTACAGGAGCAAAAGGCAACAAGGGGTGAGGCTGACCCATGCGAAGGTGACAAGGGGAGCAGGCCTGGAAAGTGCAGATCATGCGCAGTCCGCCTGCCTGCGCGTTCACTGATGACCCGGCTAGACCCCTGGGAGGCGCGGACGAGCTGTGGCGGCTCTGGCCGCGCACCGATTGCGCAAGGAATGCTGTTCGCCTCGAGCCTGAAGTTAATAACCTTTTCCAGAGACGGCTCCAAAGGGGTGTTTAACAACGGTAGGACCGGGCTGGGGATTGGGAGAACTGATCGAAATGGTTCTTAGCTGCCCACCAGCTTCTAGCATTATGACCCGAGGGTAGTCATTCTCGAGTTTTGTGAGTCCATTTTTTCCCTCCTCCATTCGATGGGAATTTCACTTTTTAAAACTTTGTTATGTTTGTAGTTCAGTGCTTTCTGAAAAAGCATTTATCAAAGTTATTTATTTGTCTACTTATTTTTATTTAATTTTTCAGCACCATTTTCACCCCATCCCCTCTTCCACCAACACACCCCCTGCAATCACCAAGTTCTTTATTTTATTTTTTTTAAAGATTTTATTTATTTATTTTTAGAGAGGTAAGGGAGAGAGAAAGAGAGAGTGAGAGAGAGAGAGAAACATGGATGTGCGGTTGCTGGGGGCCATGGCCTGCAACCTAGGCATGTGCCCTGACTGGGAATTGAACCTGTGATGCCTGGTTTGCAGCCCGCACTCAATCCACTGAGCTACACCAGCCAGGGCACCAAGTTCTTTATTGACCTAAAGCTTTATTAATCAAGTAATAACATTATTATCTGAATAAGCCTGTGTACTTTGGTAACTTGTAAGAAGAGTAAGCAATCATACTTGTCTTACTAATATAAATATATGGACTTCAAAAGACAATTTGGTTATATAAAAACATGGGGTCAAATGTATATGATAACAAAAATAAAAGCAATTTCCAAGAATTAAAAAAAGAACTCTGCACATTAGGGAAGTTCTGATTACAAACTGGTGAAGTGCTTCAGCACCATTTCGCTTCTATCAGAGGATGATTGAGAATTGACTATCAGGGCTGGCAAGATGGAAATCACCCACAACTTCTTCCTGTATGAAAATCATAGCTTAAAAACTCCGTGGGCTACTTCTTGAAGATTGGCTCTTGATATACCAAAGGGAAGATAAAGGAATATATAAAATACTCTTTTTCCCTTTCATCACGTATGACCTTCAAGCCTAAGGTCTTCTTTAAATCCTGTTTTGAATGTCAGAGACTGAAAAGTAACTCTTTCTTTTTCTTTCCATTTCTTCAGGCACCTTAAGCTCACCACCTCTATTAAACACTGGTGCTTTGGTTGATTATGTACATGGAAAGATAAGAAAGAAAAAAGCAATGCTTTTCAAATGATTAGCTGGATTTCTCTCTGCTATTAATCACCTCTCTCTATTAGTCTACATTAGCTATTCCTTCATTTATCATCTTATTAATCACCTGCCAATCTATGTGGCCATAACACATAAATAACTTCTTTTTTGTATACATGCAAAAAAAGTCTGGAATATTTGCTAATGAACACAAATATCTTTTTTATTTCCTCATTTTGGAGGTATTTTGCTTCCTTCTTTGCACTTTTGTGAGTAGCTCAATTTTCTTTTTCAATAAAAAGCAGTGTATTTTTTTAGAAAAACATTTTTCTTAGAATGAAAGGAACATTAAAATAATTTTTCTTTTTTTTAAGATTTTATTTATTTATTTTTAGAGAGGGAAGAAAGGGAGATAGAGAGAGAGAGAGAAACATCAATGTGTGGTTGCTGGGGGCCGTGGCCTGCAACCCAGGCATGTGCCCTGACTGGGAATCGAACCTGCGACACTTTGGTTCGCAGCCCGCGCACCGCGCACTGAGCTAGGCCAGCCAGGGCTTAAAATAATTTTTCCTTGGTAGCACAGGATAAAGCCCCAGAATTCAGGCCATGGTGTTGTAACCAGGATTAGATGAGATGACAGGGGCTAGGTGCTTCCCAGGACCTAATAAGGGACACGGCCGATGTGCACACGTGTTACTACTTCAACCCTTCTTAAAAATCATGTTTAAAAATTATGGATATTGTGTTGGTTTGGGTTTTTTTGGTGTGTACATAAGAAAATACCAATGTATTTTCTAGAAATTATCTTTCATAAAACAAATTTTGACTGTGGTTCGAAAAGTTGAGTCTAAAATAAATTAGAGATAACTTTAGCAGCCAAAACGGGACAAAAGGAGCAATGTAGGAGAGGATAAGGTAATGCTTACACAGAATAGGAATCATCCACATGTTAAGAGACAATTGGAAGAAATTTTAAATCTAGTCATAAAAGAAAACATCTAACATGAGTGCGACCATTTCCCTTCTGTTCCGTTGATAGCTGGACTGAACAATCCATTGTGAAAATATGAATTAAACTTGGTGTGCGTAAGTTCTGGTAAAATCTAAAAACAGCTTCATCATTTCCATGTGTATTTGCTAATACACCAGACAAAACAACAGTGGGAGTGCTCAAGACTGAACCCCAGTCATGTGAGGGGATCCTGCCAGAAAAGTTTCCCTTAAATACTTTTTTTTTAGTTACAGTAATGATTCCCAAGGGGAAGCAAGACAAATACATGTGGACCGATTCTTTGGCCATGAGATCTTTGACTCACACGATTCCAGATACAGTTTTAAAATTCTCCTCCTTTTATTTGCTTTACCTGTTTTATTTTTTCAAGTACTCTCATTCTTATTTATCCTCATAATGGTTGGATAGTTTCCTCTACTTTAAATATTTTCTGTGGGCATTGATTTCCTTATTAACTCAGATCTGAAAGACCTGAGCTGCTCTGACATGCCGTGTTTACGACCAAAGGGGTTTGCAAACTCAAGTTGAGTATTAAAGATACATTCCAGCTAAAGCAGGGTTCTGTGCCTCCACTATTTGCCTTTGGATATAAGAAATGCAAGCGTAAAACACGGCAGTCTCTGAGCGGGAAGTGAGAGCTGCAGTTAACCCCAAATTCTCAGACTCAGAGCCACAGTCTAGTCTTCAAAGAGGGGGACCTGGGAGACCCCCGTCCTACGCACACCGCCTTTTCAGTACCTCGGATCCCTAACCACTTATGGTGTTTCGTGTGAGGAACACGGCAATTCCTGCTCACAATAAACTGTATTTCTTGAACGAAAATAGTTTTTTTAACAGTGATTTTACTCAGATTATTTAGCGATGGTTTGTAATTTTCTAGCTTTTTAATGCTTTATGAGATGACACTGCAGACGCTCAAACATTGTTAGTTTTTCATACCTTTTACTTAGCCTGAGAAAATTAACCTATACTGCTGACTTTGTTAATGTAAATGTAATGAATTTTCTGGGTCATGATCGTGGAAAGAACTAAATATATACTCAGTCATTCAGGGGAAAAAGGAAGCTTTCTAATTCCTGAGCCATGAATTTTCCATTAAAATTTTAATTCTTTAATCCATAGAGGAAGCCGTGGCAGGTTAATAATATAATAGAAAGTTTACCTATAAATCTTCTTAAAAATACACTGCATATACAATTAAGGTATAGTCATATTTTAAAGGAAAAATGAGAACTTGTTTCATGTATAACATCCTGGAGTGACATTGAGACTTTGAAAATGAAGTTACTTTTATTACTCCCTTATTAAGGGGGACCCCTGGGTCAAGACAGCCGGAGATGGTCAATAAGCCCATCCTAAGAAAAACAGGAGTAGAGCTTATGTTTTCATCAGTCATCGCTGTGTTACTAACCACCGGGATTTCAAGGGTTTGTTCTTAAAATCTCCTTGAGTTTGTTTCCACAAAGCAACAACGATATATCTGAAAAGCAACGAAAGTCACTATTTCTGTGTTGTGCATTGTGTGCTGAATGAAATGCTTGGAAGAATGGCCTTTCTCGGATTCGTTAGACATCAGCTCATGCTTTTAGAAAAAGAAGGCACTAACACGTGGAAATGAAGGGAATAATATCGGAAACTTCCTTAGAGAGTGAAGTTTATTGAAATAACAAAATGTAATAGAGAAGAAAGATTCGGTTAAAAACAGGTGTCGTTGGCTTTTAGGTAACGTTGCTATGAAAGGGAAGTCTTATTCATATTTCTCAGCCCACAGCCTATGTAAAATTAACAGAAAAAAGAGCTCAGAATGAAAAATATGCTTAAAATGTATCTTAATACAATGTTCTTTTTCCCTGTAAAACTTGTCAATCAGCAGTGGGAACTTCCCACTGGTCCCACGCTCATTCTGAAAGCATTCCATTGTTCTTCACTAGAGCTTCCCATGGGGCGGGAGGTGGGGTTGAGATCTCGTTTGTGTTTCCTTTACCCACAACTATTCTTACTACCATTCCTTCTCTCACATGCTCACCTGACAGTGAATACCATCATAAGAAACAAAGGGAACAAACAAATTCAACATCGGGAGCAAGAGCGTACACTAACTCACTGGCAGTAAAAGGAACTCCTATTGTAATTCTAAGTTAGAGTCTCTGCATTTACATTGTCCCCTAGACTTTGGCTTTGGTCCTTGTCTTGCTCAGAGTGTGGTCCAAGGACCAGCAACCTTGCATCACCTGGGAGCCAGTTAGACAGGCAGCATCTCAGGCTCCACCCAGACCTCCTGGGGTGAAATCTGCATTTTAACCCAATCTCCTAGTGTCTCGTGTTTATTAAAATTTGAAAAAAAACACACCCCGGCTGGTGTAGTTCAGTGGATTGAGTGCGGGCTGTGAACCAAAGAATCGCAGGTTCGATTCCTAGTCAGGGCACATGCCTGGGTTGCAGGCCACGGCCCCCAGAAACCGCACATTGATGTTTCTCTCTCTCTCTTTCTCCTCCCTTCCCTCTCTGGAAATAAATAAATAAAATCTTTTAAAAAAACTGAAAAAAAAACCAACAACAAAACTCACTCAGCCTACCTAGAAAATGGTATTAAAACTTCTCATCATGCTGTTACATGAGCTGAAGACCAAACTAAAATGGTGCTGGATAACATAGCCAGGTGAACCGAGTCATTGAATTTTTAATTAATTTTCCACTTTAAGATGTTATCCAACCTCCTGTTTTCCATGGGATATTAGCCCCTGAAGTCTGAGAAGTCTCCACTACTAGACTGTGGCATTTATTTTACTCACACCCCTGTGATGGGGCTGGAAAATTCAGTTCTTTAATTTTCCTACCTCTCCATTCAAGACATCCAATGATTTTGTTAGGTGATCTTCTGCTTTCGTTTTCCTGCATTTTTCTCTAGCCACCAGTCGAGTGTCATCCCTCCCAGAGCCCTCGGTCCCGAAGCAGTCTCTACCTCTTCCACAGAGCTTCCTAAAACAGCATCTCCCAAAGTGAGTTGGCAGGAAAACCATTTCTACACCATAGTAATGAGAATGACGCCCTACAGCGTTCAGTGGGAGGGCGTGCTTAGGAAATGCTTGGTAAAGCATCAGCAGCATCTGGACCGGCAGGTGGGCCGCGCTTTGAATGGCACCCCAGTGCAGGCAGTGAGGCCCTCAATCTGGAAAAGACTGGAAGTTGAACAAATGCCGACGCTCACCCTTTTCCATTGGCTTATGGTCGTTGGGCAATCTTCAGTGGGCTACAGCCTTATCTGACCAGGGAATCTTTTCTTCACATAGCATCTGTGACTGTGTTTTAAAAGTGCAATTAGAGAAAACTGCTTTCTTACATCTTTCTCCTGCTTAGGAACTTGGACCAGCTTCTCTGTTTATTTTTTTCTCCCCTTCATAATTTATCTGATTGGAGTTTGCTGTTTTGTCCTACCTACCCCCAACTATGCTTCCCTTGGCTCTCCAATACCCACAGGTGGCTGTCATCTATGACATCTATTCTCTCTCTGACATCTGTGTGAAGGATATAAAACCCCACCTCGCCATGCCTTTGCACATGACATTCCCCCTTCCTAGGAAAAAAAAAAAACTTTCAACGCAGCTCACCTGAAGCACATTTAAAACTCAGTTAAATTTCAGACTTCTCTGTCTTAGCTTAAATTCCTCCAAAGTAGACCCAGAGAAAAGGGTTTGTCTGAAAGTGATGTATTAGGAAGGTACAAGAAAACGTAGGTAGGGGAGGAGCAAGTGGGTCAGGATGAGAAGGGGCCAAGCAAAGCTGCCATATGAACCAAAGTCCCAGAGAGGGTCACTCGGGCTCAGCCTCACAGGGGAGCTCTAGAGACAGGGTCGTGATGCCTCCTGGCCGGGCTCCTCCCTGGTGCAGGAACCAGGGGACCCAACGGCATTGATTAAAGGCTACGAGTTTGCATTGGGGCAGAAATGCACAGGCAGCCCCAGCTCTCCTCAGGCAAAGGCACCTGGGTGATGGCTGCCGGGAATGGAAGTGCAAATGGATGTGTGAGTGCAAAACTGCCTCAGTGGTGGGGGTGGGCAGAGCACCACGCTTCCACCACGGCTTCCCACCCCTCTCTCTTCTGAAGTGCGGCTCTCCGTGGATGCACGTCTCACTAAACGTGTCACTAGCATTGCTTAGTTTTGCACCTACTTGCTCTCTATCTCTTTGTATACAGTTTTTTTCCAAATTCAACAAGATTTTAGCTCTCCCCAATGTTCATGCATGATGATTGTCTTGTAACTTGTGCATTCTCAGGCAAACTCGTTTGTTTATTCAGGAAACATTACTGAACAAAAAGTTAAACTTTGCTCATCCAGAGGAGGAGTAGTGTAAGGCTGCCATAGAACTGCATGCTGCTGGGAGAAGTAGGGCAGGTGCTGGGATTTTTTTTTTTTACCACAGAATAGAAATTACACTGTACTGAAATTAAGAAATGAGTTTATTTCCCTTGGTGTTTTGATCATGATAAAATAGAATCTCTTGTCCTGGGTTGGAAATATAATGAAGATTCTTAGGTAGGTTGGTGGGAGGTGAGCTGATGATGGTGTTTGGAGTGAGGAGAGCTGAGTCAGTAGACTTGCATCACTCCCTACTTTATGGATTAAAGATATTTAGGACTCTATTTTCTTTTTCTCTAACATAAGGTTGATGATAATAATTTTTTCTCTCCCTCGGTATCGAGGACTAAAGGAGAACATATAAAAGGACTTTATAAATCATAAAGTACAGTGTCCATTTAGCAATCATACCAAGTATAACAGGCAAACAAATAGAACGGTTGTGTAATCAAAACCCAGGTCTGGCTGCCCGCAGCAACGAAGGCAGACTCAAGGGACAGGTGCTGGTGGGAAGGAAAGTGGTTTTTGCAAGTGCCAGCCACCTGAGAGAATGAGGGACTCTCATCCCAAAGCCCTTCTCAGCACCTCAGGGCAGGCAGAGGTGTTTAGAAGGAGGGAGAGGGAAAACAGAACAAAGAGACCAAGGGAGGGGACTGAGAGAACTCTACTGAGAGGACTACATGCAAGCCAACGGAGTCTCTTCAGATAACCGGTTGAAGGTCAGCAAACCTTCTGGAGCTGGAACGTTGGAAGGTCAGACAGAGCCTGTCTCCCCTGAAGTCAGCTCCTGGTATGCTCAAGCAAACGGGCTGCTCACCTGCAGTCACACATCAGCCAAAGTCGGGATCCACTGAAACAATGTCCAAGGGGTTGTGGGATGAGAGTTACAATTCTCTTACTGTTAAAGTTTTTATTTAAGAGCAGACAATATTGAAATCTAGTGCAATGTTTTTTGGGAGCCAGAAAGCTCTTAACCAGCTCAAAATTCTAAGTTGGTTTTTATTCCTTTAAAATTTTTATACCTAGAAAATATGTAGCATACCATCGCCAAGCGAAAGATTGGCCGCTGCTTAGAAGCCCAGAGTTGGTGATCTCCTGGTTGTTTGGGATGCATATTTCAAACCACATTGCCTTTCCATATCATTTCTTTTTTATTTTTAATCGTTAAGAAAGCTTTTAGCATGAGAGGTTCAAAATTGGCAATTAATTAAAACAGTTGCCCGGTTTCCTTCAGCCGTGTAGATAACCCTGATTGAACTCGGCAGCTGGGAGAGCACCACCCTTGAATCTCAATCTCATCTAATAATGAATTGGTTGCACAATGTTGCAACTCTTGAGTACTCAGGCTGACGAACCAAACCAAGACCAGAAAGCCTCAATTTTCCTCTACTTTTCAGAGATAAAGATTTAGACCGCATTCAATCTTGTAGAGAGCTCTTTGAAATGCGTATTTGGGACACGTGTTCTAGATTGTGACTTGTTCCGTTGCGTGTTGGAAACCTTCTTCTCGTGTGGCCCCTCCAGAGGGGACAGAGTAATGTTGCTGGTGATGGGGCTCCTTGGCTCCCCGCCATCCAGAGCTGAGAGAGGGGAAAACAGCAAAGGCCCCTGGGTGGTCCCTGGGCAGTCCCTGGGCAGTCCCTGGGCTCCGGCTGCCTGTCCCCAGCACCTTCGCAGGGAGCTCTCATTCCGTGGTACATGGCCGCCATCGCCTCTCGAAGAAAGCCAGCATCCTTAGGCTTCGAGAAGGGACATATGGCTGCCCCAGAATCTGGAATTTTCTGCACCTTGAATGTCACATCCAACTCTGGGCCCGGAGAAACCGAGAAGAGCTTTAGGAGCAGGTACCATGGGATTCCCTCTGGAGTTGTGCAAAAGGAGGTTTAGAATCACAGTGAGTTATCCCCAGCAGGGTGTCCCTGGGGCAGAACCAGCCACGAGGGTTCTGGGACAAGTGTTTTATTCAAGTGCTTCCAGGAGAAATCACCACGAAAGTGCTAGAAGCAGAGCAGGGGATGAGAGAAGCTCAGTAAGGAATGTTAAAGAGTAAAATGACAACAGACTCACAACTATCAACGACCAAACCTAAAAGGAAAAAAAAAAACTAAACAAAAAACTAAGATAGCAACAGAATCACAGAAATGGAGATCACATGGAGGGTTATCAGTTGTGGAATGGGAAGGGGAGACAAGGGGAAAAGGTACAGGGAATAAGTAGCATAAATGGTAGGTACAAAATAGACAGGGGGAGGTTAAGAATAGTACAGGAAATGGAGAAGCCAAAGAACTTATATGTACGACCCATGGACATGAACTACGGGGGGGATGTGGGTGGGAGGGGCTGAGCAGGGCAGAGGGGAATAAAGGGGGGCAAATGGGACAACCATAATAGCATAAACAGTAAAATACATTTTTTTAAAAAATAAGCATAAATACCAGGTACAAAACAGACAGCAGGATGTTAAGAACAGTAGAGAAGATGGAGAAGCCAAAGAACTTGAGTGTACAACCCATGAACATGAACTTAAGAGGAGGGAAAGCTGGAGGGATGAGGGACACAGGGCGGAGGGGGTTAAAGGGCAGGGCCTGGGGCAACTGTAATAGCATAATCAATTAAAACAAAGAATAAAATTCAGCTGAGAAATGTAAGGCCTGACTGGCCTCTTTACTAAGAGATCCGTGAGTTGAGCAGCATCTCACGTGGTGATGAGGAGGGTGCTCCGAGGGCTTGACTAACAGGGAAACATTTCTATAGGAAGAAGGGCGTGGCAGGGGAGTTATCAGCCAAGGAAAAGAAAGGATTACGTTTAGACCGGGACATCTTCTCTTGGGGAGAGAGACGTCAAGGGTTTCAACAGGCAGGTGGCCTCTTCTTCTGGGGGGAGGCAGAGAGGGCCCACACACGGGACAGGGGGCTTCCCTGGGGCTCGGCCAGGTGACTCCAGACCGGTCGGTTAAAGTCATATTTCTGGAAGAGGCTGAGCAGCCCTTAGCCCAGGCATTAAGTCTAGGTTTGGCTTTACGGGCTTTTAGCAAGAGTGGTGCCATTTAGGGCGTGCGGTTTTCTCTCTAACGAGGAGAAACTTGGCCATGTCTCTGCTGACAATGAACATTCAGCCCAGTCATTGTGAAGATCTAGTCGGCTTGCTGGAGGGATTCCTGCCGTGGGCACCACCACCCCACCCAGCAAGCAGAGGGCGCCCAGAGAAGCCAACCTCAAAGGCTCGTATAGGCAGAACCTGGGTGGACGTCAAGTTATTAGAAGGAGAAAAAATGATTGTTTTAGGCAAGGTTGCCTTCCCTTATGGAAGGGGGTTGGGGGTTCTCCTTGGGCAGATGGATGGCCTCAGCGCCCCTCCGCCAGGGGATGGAGAGGACCACCGAGTGAACGATGGCCTCACCAGCGGATGTCCTTGGTACCGCCCACAATTAATACACCCAGAGAGAAGGCCGAAACTGCAGTTAGGGCAGATGTTTATCTGAGTTTGGCGTCATGGGCTTTATTTAGCGGAAATGACACTATCTGGGGCCTGGGGTTTCCCCTTTAACACCTCACACCGTGGTCCTAGCCTGTTAGCCCTGGGGAGCTCTGGAGTATGAGGTCAGCCCGCGGGTCACCCAAATCTGAAGGAAGCCCAAGGACTCAGGCCTTCAGCTCCCCTCGCTGAGCAGCACCCCTGGAAGCTCACCCCTGGAAGGGCCACTGGCATTCCCCAGTGCTCCCCCCCGCTCTGAGCCAGCAGACAGGGCTGGCTTCTGAAGTCTGGGGACACAGGGCAGGGGAGGGGGGTGGATACTATTGATCAGAAGAGAAAGTTCAACAAAGGAGAGCTAGGATGGCCAACATATTCTATGCAGTTACATGGACAAAAGGAAGCAACACTGAGATTTCCACCAAGCTCTCCTTGAAAAACCTGGGCATTTTAACCGCTTTCCTGGATGTTAAGGAAAAGTGGTCTGATGTGTGTGGGTAACCAGGGTGAAGGAAGTTCGTATATCGCATCCCCCAGGGAGGTGGTAACAAAAGTTAACCAAGAGTGTCCTGAAGTCGGGGAAGCTCAGAGAGGAGAGAATGTTGTTACGCATTACTCTGAGGGCTGCCCTGCCCTTGGCAGTCGGAGTTGGGGCCAGGCTGCGTCTGAGAGCAGACAGACAATAAAGGGTGCAAATGACAGTGGGACAGATTGAGGCCTGATGTCATGGAGACTTTTAGGGCCACGGGACTTTTGCAGGAATGGAATCAGATGCTTCCACAGAGAAGAGTAGGCTCCCCCTCACCTTCTCAAACAGTCCGGAGCAGAGCTGTAATGTCCCACCACGTGGCAGTTTGCCTACAGAATGACGTCTAAAGTCCTCCGATTTTCCAAAATGAGGACTTCGTTTGTGGGACCCAGGCGAAAATGTTATGTTGATGTTACCAGCACACTGCTTTGTTTTAATGCAAAATCCAATGTGCTAACTTCCATTTGAGAGGTGAAATTTAAAAAGAGGGAATTGTGCCCTGGCTAGTGTAGCTCAGTGAATTGAGCATGGGTTGCAAACCAGAGTGTTGCTGGTTCAATTCCCAGTCAGGGCACATGCCTGGGTTGCAGGCCAGGTCCTCAGTGGGGACCATGTGAGAGGCAACCACACATTGATGTTTCTCTCCCTCTCTGTCTCCCTCCCTTCCCCTTTCTCTAAAAATAAATAAATACCTGGGTGGTGTAGCTCAGTGGATAGAGTGCAGGCTGCGAACCAAAGCATCGCAGGTTTGATTCCCAGGCAGGGCACATGCTTGGGTTGCCGGCCACAGCCCCCAGCAACTGCACATTGATGTTTCTCTCTCTCTCTCTCTCTCTTTCTCCCTCCCTTCCCTCTCTAAAAACAAATAAATAAAATCTTTAAAAAATAAAAATAAATAAATAAATAATCTTTAAAAAAAAAGAGCGAATTGCCCTGCTCACCTCCATCCCCTTTCCCATCACACCTGTTCTTTGGAATAAGCAAGTGACCCAGGAGACAGCATGACCGCTGCCCTAGGGGACTGCACATGTGCAAACACCCTAGGAAGTGCTCAGGATACATCGGAGCTCCATGAAACGGCAGCTCAACTGTCATAAAATAAAGCTAACAAAGAACTGGATCGCCACACAGAACGTGGCTACAAAACTGGTTCAAAACAACTCAGAATAACTAATGCAGTACAGACAAGTTCAGAGCTAATAACAATCCCACGTACAAGGAAACTATTTGCAGGCTGTCCACAAGAATTTTTATTTATGCTTTTACGTTTTTCAAAGACTGACACTGAAGGCCTTAAATTATTCAAATTCTATGTATTTATTGTAAAAATATTGAGGATCCTGAGAAAGACTCCTTTGTTCCAAAAAGAGGTTTTCTTTCCCTTTTCAAATAGTGTCATGTCGGAACAGTCAGTTAACAAGATCAGAGTGGTGAAGAGGAGACACCCAACTCATGAGAATTCGTTCTTCCTTTCCATGATGCTTCAGGCTACGCAGAATTTGCAGACTAAAAGCTTCCGTGGTTTCTGTAATAAAAATATCAATATTTTCTTAGCGATAGACCTGACTTCTGGTTGGAGACCTTTATTTTTTAATCTCCCCGCCTTCCACTCACCGTCTGTTTCTCTCTCCCTCTCCACAACTCTTCCTCTCTGCCAGGTGGATTTGGAAGGCAATCTGAGGGAAAAAGTGAAAAGACAGGATATCTTAGGGATTCCATAGAAAGAAAAAAATGAATGAAATTGTAAGAAGTGTAGAACACACAGGATTCTAAGTAACAGAACTGAAGCATATGGGGCCTAATGCAGCAGCGTGGAGGTTCCAAGAAGAACTCTGAACAACTGCCAGTGTTTGATTGTTTCAGGAGCCCACTTGAAACAACATGGTTGACTGTCGTTCCTGTCTTCTGCATGCAAGTGTTCACCAAGTCTGGGCAGTACCGCAGTCGCTGCAAAGGTGAGACACGGAGCTGCATTCCTGCCTGTTTGGAACAGCTGGCGGGTGGAAGGGAGACAGACGTCCAGGCCAACCCTGACCCTGCAATAGGGTCAGTGAGGGAGGCGGCTCCAAGGTGGGGGTGGGGGCACGTGGGTAATAACACCCTTCCCCAGGTCGACGTCAGCAACCTCTGGCCTCTTTGTGTCACGTTATAATTTAAACCTCAAAGCTAGATTCTCTGACCCTCAAACGACTTACAATTTTTCCTCTTCTACAAAGTGGGACGCAATCAAGGCTGTTCTTCTCCCTCACTGATTTCCGCTGCTCCTTTTTGCCCTTATTGTGCTCGATTCTGATTTCTCTCCTTACACTCAGATCCAGGGCGGACGTGGTGTCCGCTACGTGTCCGCTACGTGTCCGTTCCTCTGCGCGTCCCCACCCTGCTGTCTGCCTACGGCGGCGAGGTCATGCTCCGAGAAGGCTTGCGGGGCAGAGGGCTGGAAGTTTCTAGAGCCACCCCAGAGACCGTGTGCTCCCGCGATGCTGTCTTCCTTTGGATTTCAGAAAGAAATCAAGCGACCTCACTAAACGGTGACTCCGTTTCTCCTGCGCAATCACCCCGCTGAGAATCGATGGGAAGTGAATTACAGGCAGGGAGCCTGCGGGGAAAGTTGTGGCTGATTCCACGTCACGTTCGCTGAGCGCTCACGCGGGGTCCCGGTGGAGCCGAGCTTGAACCGTGGTCCGCGCTGAAGGAAAGGTGTTGCATGGGGAGCGGACCAGGATTCAGATTCAGCAAGGCCTCTTTTGGAAGAGAAATACAAGCTCGTCACGTGGGAGAATACTGCTCTCTAAACAGGAGACCCCTATGCGTGTATCACTTTTCTTACAGTATCATTGACTTTGTAATTGTGCTCACTACACTATTCCTGTAAAAATGAGGATCACTGTAGGATATAAACAAGCAGAAATGTACGTGGAAAAATGTTAACTTTCCCCTCATTCTTTCCTTCAAAGGTGACCTCTGTCAACACATTATTCCCATTTTCCATTTCTCTGCATACGCCAGGTACAATGGATTTTTAAAATGTAGAGGTGAGGTCATACACACTTTATTGTTAGATTTATGTTGCTCTGTGATTTTGTTATTTTTCACTTAAGTTTTTCTTTGGTTTAGATCACCAAGTTAGAGCTAGAAATTTATACTGTTGCAATGTATGAAGTTTTTTACCAAATGGATTCAAATTTAAAGCAGAGTTACCTAGGCTGTTGGACCTGTTTTCAAAGAAGCAATTGGGTCTCGAACAGGGAATTCATCTGGTGTTTGGTATTTGAAATAACTTAGAATATGAACAAACAAAGGTTAATCCTGGAGCTTGATACAGAGTAACTACTTATTTACTTTTTTTAATTTTATTTGAATCATTGTTCAAGTACAGTTTTCTCTCACCTACTCCCATTCCAGCCCACCCACCCAACCCTCCCCTCTTCCCTCCCATTACCACCCTCCCCCTAGTTTTTGGCCATGTGTCCTTTAAATTTGTTCCTGTAAACCCTACCCATTCTCCCCTGAAATTCCCTCTTCTCTCCCCTGTGGTCACTGTCAGCCTGTCCTCTATTCTAGTGTCTTTGGTTATATTTTGCTTGTTTCTTTGATTTGTTGTTTAGGTTCCTGTTAAAGGTGAGATCATATGGTATTTGTCTTTCACTGCCTGGCTTGTTTCGCTTAGCATAATGCTTTCCAGCTCCATCCATGCTGTCACAAAGGGCAGGAGCTCCTTCTCTCTTTCTGCTGCATAGAATTCCATTGTGTAAATGTACCACAGTTTTTTGATCCATTCATTTACTGATGGGCCTCTAGGTTGCTTCCAGCACTTGGGCTATTGTAAATTGTGCTGCTATCCTAGAAGAGAACGTAGGTAGGAAAATCTCAGATATTTCACGCAGAAACTTTTTTACTGACTTGTCTCCTGGAGCAAGGGACATAGAGGAAAGAATAAACAAATGGGACCTCATCAAAATAAAAAGCTTTTGCACAGCTAAAGAAAACAGTATCAAAATAAAAAGAGAACCAACCGTATGGGAAAACATATTTGCCAATGATACCTCAGACAAGGGTTTAATCTCCAAAATATATAAAGAACTTGCATGACTCCACTCTAAGAAGACAAGTAACCCAATTAAAAAATGGGCAAAGGACTTGAAGAGTAACTACTTATTCAATCCTTTTTCAATTGCATTCAGTTAGTGTCTCTTAGTTTGTTGTCTCAAGTGAATCGTCGGCTTCTTTTACTTAATTTATCTACATATTGTAAGAAACCTTCCAAAGAACTGAGTCTGTCTCACTTTATCAATCAGCCTACAAATGCTTACTGACTGCTTTCTGGGGTCAGTCAACAAAACTCCCCCACTATGATGAGTCTTTTCTGCATCCGGAGTTTGGGGGATGGTATGCCATTCTCAGATCAATAGAAATACCAATAATAATAAACCGTTCCCTTTGTAGACTACTTTGCTTTGGGCCTGCCTCACCCCACATAATACTCACAATGGCTCTGGGGGGAGGGTCTCATGCCCATTTTACGGAGAAAGGAAACGAGACGCAGACACAAGGCACAGAGCACACGAAATGAAAAGGTCGAGACAAACGTCCTCACTTCAGATTCAAGGATCCTCTGGTATATTTTTTTCTTGTGCAAAAGTTACTGCCATACGGGACAAGCCTGCTTTTTAAAAATTACCCCACATCTGAGCTGTTTATGTAGAGTGAGCAGAGGGTGTCTGTTGGAACAGGAAATAGGTCAGCACATGACACGGGCACGTGTGCCTTTGGCCAGTAGCGTACCCCACCCCACCGCTTCTCAACACCTGCTCCCCCCATCGGTAGCATTAGCCCGCTGGGGGGCTCGCTGGCAAAGCAAAGGCCCACCCGAGACTGACCAAATCAGAGCAGAGTCAGGGTGTGTGGGGGGCCCAGCGATCTGGGTTTTCTTAACCTGATGCACATTGAAACTCAAGAGCCATAGTCCTGCCCTGTGAGACGGGAGAAGATGAGTAACTTCCCATTCCAACAAAGCAACCACCACCGGCCCGTCTCCCCCTGTGGACACACGTTCCCACGGAGCCCACAGGCGCACCTTTAGGGAGACCAGAGCAGCCCTCCGACTGGGAGCGGGGCAGCTGCTCCCTGGCCGGTCCGGGGCGGGCCTCACTGCTCCGGGTACAGTGGTAAGGTTTCACGCACTTCCCTTAGTGCGTTCCGTTTCCTGCTCTTGTGACAATGCTTTTTAAAAGCCTCCCAATATATTTCTTTCTCCATATAAATGGAATTAACATTGCCCACATAGGATTAGGAAATAATTGTATCCTTTTTACTGATTCACAGAACTATGGAAGCTAAAAACAAAATAGACAACAAACAAAATGGCATAGAAATGAACTTCCCTAAATCTTAAGTGCACAATTGGATAATAATGGTGACAAGCAAGCTAAAAAGCATTTGAGAACTTTTGTGGTTTGTTGGTGTCCCCTTCAAACCCAAGTGTAGGAACCTTCACCCACAATCAGACGGATGGTAAGAGGAGGCGAGACCTTCAGAAGTTTCCCTCGAATGGGATCAGCGCCCCTGTGAGGTCACGGGACAGCGTGCCCCCTCTCCGCCCGCCCCTGCCTTGTGAGGACACGGGAAGGGGGCAGCCTGCCGCCCGGAAGAGGGTCCGCCCCAGACCTTGACCATGCTGACGCCTTGATCTAGGACGTGCAGCCTCCAGAAATGTGAGAAATGAAATTCTGTTATTTTTATAAGTCACTCAGTCTCTGCTAATTTGTTACAGCAGCCACAGGTGACTGAGGCAGTGACCGACGAGCACATACTTCAGGTAAGTGGAGCAGGGACACAAAAAACTGAAGGTCAGAGCCAAGGTCACTCTGCAGATCCGTTTCTCACATCATGTTCCGATTTGAACCAGCCTCGGACGCGGTCGCCACCACAGCAGAGACCTGGGAGTTTACTTCCATCCTCTTCTTTGGCTTAGCGTCGACTTCCCAGGCCTCACAGGGAGGGGTGCTCCTTGGACGCCCTATCGCCAGTCTAACGTGAGAAAATAATGTCAGGGGAAGAGGTCAGTGGTCGCCGTTTCCATCCAGCGAGAGGGGTTTTGACTTGTATGCGAAGAAAAGGCCGTCGCCCCAGGACAGGACTCGTGGTTGAATGAATCCATCAGACCTGTAAGAAGTAAGTTCTGAGCACCATGCACACTTCTTCTGTGGGAATAACCCAGCTGCATGTGGACGGTCGATAGAAACCTTGTGCTTTAAAAGTTAATAAGGTTTATTTTTTTAAATCAATGAAAGTTCACGTGGAAATGGAGCAGGAAGTTCAGAGTTCCCACCCACCGCTCGTCCCCGCCCCTGCAGGCTGCCCGGCTCCTGACGCCCGGCTCCACGGGGGGGCACCTGGTTGCAATCCGTGCATCTGCGGAGTCGGTAGTTTATCCCAGGGGCCCCTCTCTGTGCTGTCCATCCCGCAGTGTGCGCGTTCCGACAGGTGCACGACAGGTGCGCGGTATTGCGGTGTCATCCAGAACAGGCCCACTGCCCCAAGCCCCCCTCCCTCGGCTCTGCCCGTTCATCCCCCTCCTCCCCAGCTCCTGTGCACCACTGAGAGTTCTGCAGTCGTCACAGCTTTACTTTTCCCAGAATGCCACGTGGTTGGCACCATTCCGCAGGTACCTCCTCAGACTGGCTTCCTTCGCTTAGTGCCGTGCGTCTCGGTTTCCGTCAAGTGCCTCTGCGGCTTGCTGGCTCGTTTCTGTGTAGCGCTGAGTGACATGCCATCGTCCAGATGTGTCACAGCGCACTCATCCACTCAGTCACTGAGGGACACCTTGGTTGTGCTCAAGTCTTGGCAATTATGAATGAACTTGCTATAAACATCCGTGTGCAGGTTTTGGTGTGGAAATGAGTTTCCAGTGAATTAGGATAAATACCAGAGAACACAACTATGGTAAGAGTGTGCTCACTTTTGTAGGGAACTGCCCAACTGTCTCCCAAAGTGGTTGTTGTCCCACTTCGATTTCCCACTCCACCCATCCGCTGGCCGAGTCCTTCTGCGGTCTCCCACTGCTGTGGCTGCCGTGGCCGCAAGGTAAGTCTCCAGCACGTCATTTGCATCGAAGACAGGTCCTGTCCGCCCTCTGACCGTCCTTGCTCTTCTGCCTTGAGGTGGCCATCCTGGGTCTTTGGCTTCTACATGCATATTCTAGAGTGAGCTTGTTGAAACGCACACAGTAACTCGCAGGGGCTTGGATGACACTGCACGGGATACACAGACGGCGTCGGGAAGAGCTGGCGGCTTGGTGACATTGGTTGAATCTCCCTCCCCGGGAAGCCGCTGAGCCAGCTTTGCGTCCCTAGGGTAAGTGCTGCCTGGCCCTGGAGGATCATCTTTTCAAACATGGTGGAATTCAACTTGCTAATACTTTGTCGAGGACTTTTGCAACTATGTTAAGGAGAGATACTCTCCTATAGTTTTCTAGAAATGTCTTTGGTTTTAATTTAGGGTAACGCTGGCCTCAGAATGAGTTAGGAATGTGCCCTTCGCTTTTATCTTCTCGAAGGCATTGCAGAGAATTGGTATAGCTTCCTCCTGAAGTGTTGCATAAAACTCACCGGTGAAACCATCTGTGACTGGTGCTCTAAGGTTTGGAAGGTTACTAACTATTGATTTAATTTCTTGAATGAGCGTAGGCCTGGTCTGATTGTCTGTTTCCTCTTGTGTGAGTTTTGGCAGATTGGGTCTTTCAAGGGTTTGGTTGCTTTCATCCGAGTTATCAGATCTGTGAGTGTAGAGTTGTTCACAGTATTTCTTTCTTTTTTTAAATGTCCATGGTATCTGTAATGATGCCCCTTTTCATTGCTGATATTTGTCATTTGTATCTCTCTTTTCTCCTCGTTAGCCTGGCCGGAGGCTTATCAGTTTTATTGATCTCTGCAAAGAGCAAGCTTTTGGTTTCATCTGTATTTTCTATTGATTTCCATATTAAATTTCATTGCTTTCTGCTCCAATGTTTATTATTTATTTTCCCCTGTTCCCTTTGGATTTAAATTGCTTTTTTTTCTAGTTTCCTAAGGAGTAAACTTGATGTTAGAGCTCTCTTCATTTCTAATATATGCATTCACTGCTATGAATTTATAAATTATAAACTGTTGTCTATACATGCTTGTTTTGTACTTTTTTTCCAATCAGTCTTTTTTCTCTTTGCTTTTCAGTTTGGGGAGTTTTCATTGTTCTATGCTGAAGCTCAGTCATATCCTCAGTCATGTGTATTCTCTGCTAATAAGTCTATAAAAAGTATTCTCCGCTTATGTCACTGTTTTTGTTTGTTTCTAGCATTTCTTATTGTTAGAATTTCCATCTCGTTGTTTACACTATCTGTTCTTGCATATTGTTGACTTTTCCCATTAAATTCCTTACTCTATTAATCAAGTTTTTAAAAAGATTTTATTTATTTATTTTTAGAGAGGGAAGGGAGGGAGATAGAGAGAGAGAGAGAGAAACATCAATGTGCAGTTGCTGGGGGTCATGGCCTGCAACCCAGGCATGTACCCTGACTGGGAATCGAACCTGCGACACTTTGGTTCCCAGCCCGCGCTCAATCCACTGAGCTACGCCAGCCAGGGCTTTAATCGAGTTTTTAAAAGTTCTTGGTATAATAACTCTACCATCTCTGCCATATCTGACTCTGACTCTTATGCTTGCCCAGCCCCTTGAGACTGTGTGTTTTGCATTTCAGTGCTGAAAGGCGGACATCTTGCACTGTCTGAAACGCACTGCGGTAAACAGACCGTTAGTGATGGGATGCTAAGGTATGGGAGCGAGGATGAGTTCTATGATCCCACGATTCAGCCCCAGCTTGGTGCGCCCTGAGTGGTGAACTTCACCCTGGCTGCTTGGTCTCTCCCCTCCCTCCATCCCAGGTGCCAGAGGATGGCTGAGATTGGGCAGCTCCTTTTCCCCCCGGGTGAGTGGCTTGAAAGGTCTGGACTTGAGCATTTCCCCCCCAACCCCCCCGCACTGGGGTTCAATTAAGCTGTTAATAAAACAAACAAACTGTAGTTTGTGCTTTGGAAAAATAGTTAAGCACAGAATGCTCTGATGTATTTCAAAGTAGCTTCTTTACCTCTTTCCCAGCTGGAAGCAGCAGGTTTTTCTGACAGGCAGCAAAACGCATCCCTTGGAATTTCAGTTTCCTTGCCAGGGCAGGCGGTCCGTCCTGCCTGTGGGTGTCTGCCCTGACATGCTGGGGGTCTCTGTGTCCTCCCGTCTGTTACCCCACATCGGGGGTGGGAGGGGCAGTGCTTTGCCCCTGTGACCCTGCTTCTCTGGCGGATCTGAGTTGAGTTTTCAATGGGGTGGTAGCTTCGAACTCATTACAGGCCTGACCGGAAGCCCCGTTCTTTCCTTCCAGATGAATAAAATGCAAGTTAATGTGGGATTGTTTGCTTTTCCTTGACACCGAATAGTATGTCATTGAAGGGGCAGGTGACAGAAAGCTATACATTTGAATAAATTGCAACAGTGGAAAATCTGTACCATGTAACACAGCATAATATAACCCTGTGGTTATCTGGGAGAAGATTAATCACTAAGCACAGTACAATTTTTAATTAAAAAGAAGGTGGGAACTAGATGAAAAAAAATTAGGGATGTTCAGTAAGCTAGTGATCAAAGTCAAACATGAAATTAAAATGTTTGCTATGAAAATGTGAATCCGCTTATGCAGATTATCCCACTGAATTATTCCACCATCTGCAGAATTCATGCCTTTTTGTTTGACTCATTTGTTACAAGTAGCTTATCAACAATAGCACCCACTATTAACATGAATAAGAGGCCCGTAGATGACGACAGGAAGAGACAATTGGGAAGTCATACCCTCTTAGAAAAATTAAAGAAACCGGCACTATGTTTTCATGCCATGTATTACAGTATCAATGGGACTGCACCCTTAAGAAATTCGGCTGTGTTCCAAAAAGAAAAACAATGTTAATTGTGTCATGGAGAAGGTCGAAACGTCTGAAGATGCTCTTGTTTGTTGATTTCGTTATTATTTCCATGCACAAATATGCATAAAAATGGGATCCTATTCAGTGAGTCGTCTGTCCTACTGGCTGTGGTCAGATATCAAGAAATTCTTAAAATCGCACTTTTATTTAAAACACATTACAAAACAGGTCTGCAAAGACTTAATATTCACAACACACTCATTTTCCACTTTTGTTTACACGACAATGAATTGTTCAGGGACCACGTGGGCAAGCTCTCATGAACGGAGTGCCCAGTGCTGGTCCCCGCGTGATCTGTCTCTCCAGTGTGAGGAAGTCATGTGAGTCCACAAGAGGCATCAACAAGGGTTTTGTCTCTGCATCTCTTTAACCGTCTATTTAGCTGTCCAGCTAGTTACCCACCATCTGGCTTTGAGAAATTGGAAATGAAACATCCTCCTTAAGATCCCAAACATCCTTCGATGGGCAGTGAATCTATGAGTTTGGAGCCCTGGCTGGCGTAGCTCAGTGGATTGAGCGTGGGCTGCGAACCAAAGCATCGCAGGTTCGATTCCCAGTCAGGGTACATGCCTGGGTTGCAGGCCATGACCCCCAGCGACTGCACATTGATGTTTCTCTCTCTCTCTCTTTCTCCCTCCCTTCCCTCTCTAAAAACAAATAGATAAATCTTTAAAAAAAATTTTTTAATTTGCAATTTTGAAAGTACCAGAAAGAAATAAGTTCTTCCTTGGGAGCATGAAACTTTCCCCCATGAGCTGCTTTCAGTGTGATCACTGTTGACAGTGGCTGCTCTCTCTCCCAGATCAGCAGGCAGGAGGGAGGACTGTAGTTGCTGAGAAAAAAAAAAAGCGTTTAAAAATGGCTCCTAGTTGTGGATATTGCCAGAGGGAAAGCTGGAGATTATCTGGTTAGTGGGGGATGGAGACTCTTATCAGCATGCAAGGGAAGGTCCAAGCTAGAGGTCATCCTTCAGTGATCAAGCATGTGCCTTTGGGTGCTCACCACAGGACCCTCTATGATAGTTAGTGTGTCCCAGATTTCTCAAGGACCCCTAAGTGTGCACAGCTCTGGTGTGCTCCCCTGGACAGACATGGGGGGGGACAGAGCATGTTCGCAGGAAACTTACATCTGCTGTTACTGACATGTTTTATCTGTAAATATGTTTCATTAACAACAACAGATGGAAATGACTTCCCATGTGGAAGACTTGGAGAACAGTTGTTAAGCACGGAAATAAAGTTGTATTCTGTACAGCTGAATTCGGCAGAGCTCATCACATCAGAAAAAGGCCAAACGACAACAGGGTGATTAAACAGGATGGGGAACAGAAGGAGGGAAAAAATTACACTGAGAACACTGAGGGTTTGTTGACCCCTCCGGAGATCAAATCAAGTAGGAATCAAATTAAACTATGTTTAAAATTTGATTTTAAAATGATATAATTAATTAACGTCAGTGTTTTCTTTAGATTCCAAACCCTCGGTTGTTAAATCTAACCTAGTGTCCCTCCGGTTGCTGAACTCTCCAGGCGAGTGGTGGAGAAGGACAAATGCGGAGTCGCCACAGGCTGGGCGGTTTGGGGAAGCAGGGCGCTCTGGCCTGCGGTTCATATATGGCCATGTCAGCCCCAGCCCCAGCCCCACACTCGGGACTGTCAGCAACCCTATTCTTGGATGCGAAGGATTAGTAGCTTAGCGCAAAGTAAACAGTTTTGCTTACATTACGGAAGGCTGGATGAAAGGCTGCAGACAATACGAGCAAAGAGCTAAATTAACTCCTCAACTCAAGACAAGAGAACTCTGTATGTTAAGGGATAACAGGGGATTTTGGAATTCTGTACTTGAACTCTTCCAGAAATCAGGAACCCCAGTAAGTTAGCACGTGCGGTGTTACTGCACACATCTGTGAATGCTAACATAAACACCTTTAGGTGACCTGTGCACAGAAGATAAAATACACCTCTGATTTTAAAGTGGAGGCTTCAAATGTGTGGACAACCACTTTTCATGAACAGAGCGTTAAAAACGAATAGTTTTTTCTGTGATCTAGAATATAGAATATATTTAATGACTTCCCAGCTGTAATCATAAAGAGTATTGTTTTATTCTCCTCTGATTTTGCAGATTTATCAAATGGCAACTTTATTGCTTAATTTTGAACATCATGAAGTTTTTTTTAAAGATTTTATTTCTTTATTTTCAGAGGGAGAGGAGTGAGAAAGAGAGGGAGAGAAACAGTGATGTGAGGGAAACATCAGTCAGTTTGCCTCTCACGCCCCCAACCTGGCTTACGACCCCGGCCTGTGCCCTGACCGGGAATGGAACTGCCTGGCGACCTTTCGGTTCCCTGGACGACATCCAACCCACCAGACCGCACCAGTCATGGTCATCCTGATGCTCTTAAGAACCAATCTTGAGTCTGGATGAGGAAGTCATCAATTTTCAGAATTCAGTGGCCAAAAAAACTAGTTAGTATTACCAGAACCAGGACAGAGATCTCTTGACTTTCTATCAACTTTCCTGATGCACCATTTTCAAAGGGGAGGTCCGCTCCAGTATAATGACAATGAGGCGGAACTCCAACTTTCAAAATGTCAAGAGAACCATTTCTTCAACATCTGTTCAAATGTTGTCAATTAATATTTTTTGGAGAGATAGGGTAGGAGATCATAGTGTATAAATATTTATAGCACCAGGAAACAAAAGTAAATGAGGCACAATTCCCATTATTGAGAAACAAAGAGTCTATTGAGGGATAAGAACCAATAAAAAGATTTATAAGTTCTTGTCCTAAGAGCCATGAACTGGAAAAGCATAGCATGTTATTGTAAGGCATAGGAATACCTCCTTATGAGCCCTGGCTGGAGTAGCTCAGTGGATTGAGCACGGGCTGCGAACCAAAGCATCGCAGGTTCGATTCCCAGCCAGGGTACACACCTGGGTTGCAGGCCACGGCCCCCAGGAACCGCACATTGATGTTTCTCTCTCTCTCTCTTTCTCCCTCCCTTCCCTCTTTAAAAATAAATAAATAAATTCTTTTTAAAAAGTATACTTCCTTATGTTCAATAACATATTACGAAATAATTCAATTCTTTAAAGACAGGGCTGCACAGACGAAAGGGAGAGGGGGAGACCAAAAAAGCAGTCCAACCAGGGAGGGCTGTGACTGCGAAGGCTCGGCAGAGGGAGAGAGGCCTCGGGACAGGCGACGGAAAGACTCCTCCAGAACCGAAGAGCTTGTAGGACCAGAAAAAGGGAAGGTGGAGGGCGAGATGGAGATGGGTCACGTGCATGCTGAGGAACCTGGGCTGGTTCCCGAAAGCCATAATAATCCACTGACTGATTTAAAGGTGCATGTTTTGTGTATGCTGAGAAGAAACACCTTCATTAATTAATTTTTTTCATTATTAATTATACTCAGGGAAGTTGCTGAATGTCGGGGAGAGGGCTACTGTGGAAAAAGTAAAAACCAAACACCAAGACCATAATCCGCTTGAATTCCTATACCGTCTAACACTGTCATTTTGCGATCGGCAATCACGAGACTATTTCTGCTCCCACATGCGTGTGTAGCTGTGACTAATGCAAGTAGGTCATCAAGGTAAGGTACAAAGAAATATCGTATTTTCTCTATCTTATTATTCATTCAAAATGCAAACACATCTCATAGCTGTTAAATTGGGAGTTTGGACAATTTGATCCTTCTCCATTTGAAACGGTTGCAATGCTGTATAAGGTTTACTGTTCCCCAGCTAAAAAACAGTCTGTGAGATGAACAAAATAAATTAGAAATCAGCTAAAGTCTTAGGTTCTATTGCAAGAGAACTCAATATTTAGTTGACCTTTAACTTTAAAAATGAGAAAATGTCTTAGTCAATGTATTCTGAAAAAAAAATACTGGACTACAACAGTGGTTGGTAATATTCACAATCAATTTCATATGTTTAAATGTTCCTAATAACTTTATTCATATTATAATGTAATTTAGCGTATCTGATAGTGCAAGCATGGAACAAAAGAATGGAGGGTATAAATTTATTTTACAATGAAGAAACTGTGTTATAGATGTACGATGATTTCATTGAAGGGAATAGGGGGGAGAACATATAATATTTATTTATTAATATTCCAGAACAATATAGACTCATAAAGCGTGCAACTCTATCCCTGAGTGAATTATTTTGTGTGTTCTAGCTCACGGAACACAGCCTGATGCGGAACTCAGGACAACGGTGTAGAGAAGAGCACACGGGTCAGTGTGTGGGAGCGCCGGGGCTGGGAGGTGGCGGTGAGGTTTGGGTCTTCTTTTATTGTAAACACTGATAGAAAAACACAAGATAAGGTATAAATATAATCATTAATGAGAAAGAAATAAGATGTGCAACTTCCAAATTATTGAAGAAAAAAGAGAATAAAGAAACTGGATTTTATAGCTGATGACAAAAAAAAAAAAAAAAAAAAGGATGAAAGGAACCTGCAGAGCCCTGGCTATCAAGGCTCAATTGGTTGGAGCATTGTCCATAAACCGAAGGGTGGCTGGTTCGAATCCCAGTCAGGGTACATTCCTGGGTGGGGTTTGGTCCCCAGTTAGGGCACTTACAAGAGGCAAACAACTGATGTTTCCCTCTCAGCTTGATGTCCCTCTCTCTCTCTCTCTCCTTCCCTTCCCCTCCCCTCTCTCTAAAATCATTAAGCATGTTCTTAGGTGAGGATAAAAAAGGAACCAGAAAAAAACACATAAGATACACATAGCAGACCTAGTAGAAAAAATGGGCCAGATATCAGTTATCTCAATAAATATTAATAGATTAAACTCTGATATGAAGTTGCCAATATAAAACTGTATTAAGAAACATAAATAGCTGTGGATTGTTAAGGGACACGCTGAGAATTAAATGGCACAGAAACGTTGAAGATACAAGGATACGCAAGGAGATCGCAATGGCAAACATTTAAAAAAATCATGTATGCTTATTGACAAAATAATAAGAGGCATTAAAATTTAAAGCAAAAGTTAATCAACAAGACTCCATATTATATAATTTATAAAATGAACATATAAGTTATAAAATTTTACATGTCAAAAATCCTAGAAAGTGTTTACCAAAGTAGCAATTTGGGTAAGTATGAGAGCTTATGAATAGTATTCATAAATTACAACTAGTTATTGAATACTTAAGAGGTGTCACGCATGTGCTAGTAATGGTAACATCAGTACATTCTGGGAGTTATATGTACTGGGAGCTTTGCCCCAGCATTCTTTTTTTCATTGTCTGCTTTCAAAACCAATAAATCAAGGTTGATTCGTACAGTCAGAAGAGAACGGGTAATTTAAAGTGCATTAGTTATTAAATGTGGAAGAACAACAAAGACTAAACTAAGCTGATGAATAAAAAATTGTAGGAAAACAAGAAGGAGTTAAAGCATATACGAAGCACAAATTAGAGAATCTGAGAAGACATTAACCACGAATTGATAAATAAACCCTCCTTCATCTCTACTCTTTGGGAAATATAATAAAACACATCCTTTCCCCCAAGAGTGCTTTAGTAATTATAAAGTGTCCAAAACTTTCTCACACAAGTGAGTTGATTTGAACATTTCCCTTTAGTCAGAGCCCCAGGGCACCAACCAGCTGCCCTGGGAGGGTGGGGAAGGGGGCGTGTGTTGTGGGGGAAGGTGGGGGGAGAGGGCGGGGCGGGGTCAGCAGGGGCTCAGGGTCTGACCTTCGGGCTCAGCTCCTCCTCCTCCAGCCCCTGCAGGCTGGCAGGCAGTCCTCCGTCTCCTCTGCCCAGTGGGGTAGTAACACACTTTTCTGTGTAAGTAATGAGCTGTGACCACACCCAAATATTATGAACAAAATTATTCTAATAATTAAAACAACTGCATGAGGAAAATTTAAATTGTCAAATTGTTTTAAGAAGGATAGACAATCTGAGTAAGTTAAAAAACAATGATCACTAATAAAGTTAAAAAACAAATCCCTTCCCATCCGAAAGTATTATCCTGATTTTATAAGCAAGTTCTTAGACATCTTTTAAAGGAAAAGTTAATTCCCATAATAGTAAACCATCTTTAGAGGTTGTAATATAATTTAACATTTTTAGTTTATTTTAATAGTATGTCCTTTACCTTGATGCCAAAGTCTGATAGCAAATAAATTACCCTCTCTCATATCCAGCTGACCGAGTCTGAAACACAGAGTTGTCCTTGATTCTTAGTCCCCACTTCTCACTTTATTTTTTTTTATTTTTTTTAAAGATTTTGTTTATAGCCCTGGCTGGCATAGCTCAGTGGATTGAGTGCGGGCTGAGAACCAAAGCGTCGCAGGTTGGATTCCCAGTCAGGGCACATGCCTGGGTTGCAGGCCACAGTCCCCAGCAACCGCACATTGATGTTTCTCTCTCTCTCTCTCTCTCCCTCCCTTCCCTCTCTAAAAAGAAATAGATAAAATCTTTTAAAAAAAAGATTTTGTTTCTCTCTCTCTCTCTTTCTCCCTCCCTTCCATCTCTAAAAATAAATTAAAAAATCTTTAAAAAAATTTTTGTTTATTTTTAGAGAGAGAAGGGAGGGAGATAGGGAGAAACATCAATGTGTGGTTGCTGGGGGCCGTGACCTGCAACCTAGGCATGTGCCCTGACTGGGAATCAAACCTGCAACACTTTGATTCGCAGCCCGTGTTCAATCCACTGAGCTATGCCAGCCAGGGTCACTTTTCACTTGAAATGATCATGAAGACCCAGGGATTCTACTCTCAAAATACAACCGGAATTAGTCTACTTCCCTCCATCCCCACTGTCTCCATGTAATCTAGGCCATTGCCACCTTTCGTCTTGGCTCATCAACAATGTGCCACTTGTGTCATTGTGTCTATTGCTGGCCACTTCCCATCTGTTCCCATCTTCCACATTAAGGGAATGTTAGCAGTCCAACAGAAGGAAGTTGAAACACGTAAAAACTTCATAATGTTTAAGGATGTGTCAAAACCCCATCCCATCCATTTCCTGTGCTGTAGTCTGGGAGCTCTTCTTAAAACTTAGATAGAAAACTGAATGAGGCATCACTTCCACCCTTACTGCTTATCAGGGGACTCCCGCTGTCACTGAGACAGGGTCCGACATCCGTCTCCTTTTCAGAGCTCACAAGCCCCCCCGTGGTCTGGGTCCTGTCTGCATTTTATAGCGGAGATCACCGGCCCACCCCAGCGCTCCGAGGGCTCCTAGCACCTGGAACACTTCCTCAACGCAGTGAATGGTAGCAGTCCAACAGAAGGAAGTTGGAACACGTAAAAACTTCATAATGTTTAAGGATGTGTCAAAACCCCATTCCTCTTCGCTCCGACACTGGCATTCGCCCCAGCAGTGCGCGGAACGCTTGGCATGCCGGGGACCGCGAGTAAACAAGTGATGAGTGAGTTCACGCAGGTGGCAGGCGTTCAGGCTTCGGTGACAGCCCGGCACCCACACACAGCTTGCTCCTCTGAGCTCAGGGGCAGAGAGATACTCTCCACAAACATCACAGAATCGAAGTCCTGTAGATCAATTCATGCTACAAACGCATGGAATAATGCTGCCCATTTCCTCCATTGCATATAACAGAATACAGCCCTAGGTGAGCGTATCTGTGACACTGAAATCTGACAATCATGCAGACCCTTGAGTGAAAGTAATTCACGGAAGACAGCTCTGAGGCAGATTCCTGTGATCCTGTCCAGCAAAAGCCCCGCATGTTGACCCTGGGGAATCTGCATTTTGAGTAAAAGACTTTACACAAGGAGTTAGTGTGAAGAAGTGTATAGGGTACGAGTGTGTTTGTCTCAGAAAACATTTTAAATAGTTTCAATAGATTTCCCTACAGTTTTTTTTCCCAGTGTAAAATGATTAATCAGATGTGATATAATGACGGGGGTAAATGGACTCCCATGTAGCAGACCCGGGGGGGTTGTGCCTGGAGTTTTCAGTTTGTCCCTTCAGATCCATTTTCCACTCTGCTCTGTGCCTCGGAGGGTGGCCTTTATAACTCTCCCTGGTTTGGGTCCTTCCGGCCCAAGATGGAAGACGGAAAGAGAGAAAAGTCGGGGAAGTTCTTCTCCCGGCTTCCTTCTTGGTGGTCCTCAATTTGCCAGTGACCTCATGCTTCTGCAGGCCACCCAGCCCTTGGTAGGAGGCCCCTCCTGTGCTGCAGACTCAGACAAAGCCCTTGCCAGGCCATGGTGACCGCTCCCCCCCGGTGCCCCTTCAGGCCTAGAGATGGGTGAGGCTCCTAGGCATTGCTGCCTTGGGGGCCACGCCATCCCTGTTGGCCTTCCTGTGAACCCCAGATCTTTGCAATTAGTCTTTTTTGTGTGTTCTTTTAAAAAAGTTTATTAAGTGTATTGGGGTGACTTTGGTCAATAAGATCATACAGGTTTCAAGTATGTTTCTATGATGCAAGATCTGTACGTTGCCCTGTGGCCCCCCATCCAAAGTCAAACCATCTGCTGTCACCATATAGTGGGCCCCTTCCACCCCATGCCTGTCCCTCTAGTAACCACCTCACTGCTGCCTATGCCCATGAGTCTCAGTTTTTATCCCACATGTGAGTGAAGTCACAGGGTTCTTAGTTTTATATTTTCAGAGTCCATCCATGTTGTCACAAATGGCAGTTTTTTGTCTTTTGTTATGGCTGAATAGCAGTCCATTATGTACAAGGTGTGTTCGGAAAAAGTCCAGTCATTATTAATGACAAGAGCAGATTGCGTGACATCGATGTGACCTGGCAGCCAGGGAGAGTGGACTGGAATGCACCTGTGTGAACAACCAGGGAAGTGACAACTTCCCTGGACTAGTCCGTGGGGGTGGTGGATGCCATTGAGTGGGCATGGGTACTGTGTGGCTGTCGTATTCCAAATGACTGGGCAAGTAGAGCAATGCATCTGCATCAGATTTTGCCTTAAGCTTGAACCTTCCTCTGTAGAAACTATTCGGATGATTCAGAAGGCTGCAGGTCTGGGCAACTTCATCATCACAACATACCCACTTATATGCATCACGTCTTGTGCAGAGATTTTGGTGACACATCAAGTCACCCAGGTGACTCAGCCCTCCTACAGCCCAGATTTTGGGCCCTATGACTTCTGGCTTTTCCCAAAACTAAAATCATCTTTGAAAGGGAAGAGATTTTAGACCATCAATGACATTCAGAGAAATACAATGGGGCAGCTGATGACAATTGGGAGGTCTGTGTGAGGTCCCAGGGTGCTTACTTTCAAGGGGACCAGGGCATCATTTCCCTATGTACAATGTTTCTTGTATCTTGTATATTCTTCAATAAATGTCTCCATTTCTCATAGGACGTGGCTGGATACTTTCTGGACAGACCTTGTATGTATATAATCTACCACATCTTTTTTTAAAGTATATTTTATTGATTATCCTATTAAAGTTGTCCAATTTTTTTCTATCTTTTATCCCCTCTGCCCTGCACCCCCTTTCTCTCGAGCATCCCCCACCACTTAGTTCATGTCCACGGGTCATACATGGTTTTCCCATTTCCTATACTATTCTTAACCTCTCTCTGTCTATCTGGTACCTACCATTTATGCTTCCTATATCCTGTACCTTTTCCCCTATTCTTCCCATCCCCCTTCCCCGTTGATAACCCTCCATTTCTGTGATCCTGTTCCTGTTTTAGTTGTTTGCTTAGTTTTTTTTTTTTTAGGTTTAGTTGTTGATAGTTGTGAGTTTGTTGTCATTTTACTGTTCATAGTTTTTGATCTTCTATTTCTTAGATAAGTCTCTTTAACATTTCATATAATAAGGGCTTGGTGATGATGAACTCCTTTAACTTGACCTTATCTGGGAAGCACTTTATCTGCTCTTCTATTATAAATGATAGCTTTGCTGGATAGACTAATATTGGATGGAAGTCCTTGCCTTTCATGACTTGGAATACTTCTTTCCAGCCCCTTCTTGCCTGCAAGTTCTCTTTTGAGAAATCAGCTGATCGTCTTATGGAAATTCCTTTGAAAGTAACTGTCTCCTTTTCTCTTGGTGCTTTTAAGATTCTCTCCTTATTTTAATCTTGGATAATTTAATTATGATGTGTCTCAGTGTGTTCCTCCTTGGGTCCAATTTCTTTGGGACTCTCTGGGCTTCCTGGACTTCCTGGTAGTCTATTTCCTTTGCTAGATTGAGGAAGTTTTCCTTCATTATTTGCTCAAATCAGTTTTCCATTTCTTGCTTTTCCTCTCCTCCTTCTGGCACCGCTGTGAGTCAGATGTTGGAGTGTTTAAAGTTGTCCTAGATGTTCCTAAGCCTCTCCTCAAATTTTTTAACTCTTTTTTCTTTATTCTGTTCTGGTTGAATATTTATTTCTTCCTTCTGTTCCAAATCATTGATTTGAGTCCCAATTTCCTTCCCTATACTATTTGTTCTCTCTATATTTTTATTTCACTTTGTATAGCCTTTACTTCTTCCTTTATTTTGCATCCATATTCAACCATTTCTGAGAGCATCCTGATTACCAGTGTGTTGAACTCTGCATCTGATAGGTTGGCTATCTTCTTGTCACTTAGGTCTCTTTCTGGAGTTTTAATCTGTTCTTTCATTTGGACCATATTGCTTTGTCTCTGCACACCTGTTATATAGTAAGGGGTGTTGCTATTCACCAGGGTGCATTGTGGCGCTGTGTGGGGGGGAAGGGTCCAAGAGGGAACAATGCCACTTGCTTGGCTCTTGCCCCACTTCCAGTCACTTCCCTTGCTTCCCACAAGCGAATTGTGCCCTTCTGATTTTGTTCCCTGGTGGGTGGGGTTGTGTGTGTTCTAGGATCCTGTGGACCCCTCCAAGGAACTCTCTTGTGAGGCTAGGAGTTTCTCCCACTGCCACAACCCCCACAGACTTTTACAGCTAGAGGTTTTGAGGGTTTGTTTTTCCACTCTGGAACCCTGGGTTGTGTTGCTCCCCAGTAGTTCCTCCCCGCTTACCAACATGGGAATGTGGGATCACCCAGTGTGCCAGCCACTGCCTTGCCCACCTGGTCGACCTCTTTGCCATGCATCCTCTCCATCCCAGCTACCCAACTCCACCCCTCCTACCAGTCTGGACGAATGTTTCTTCTTTAGCTCCTTGGTTGTCAGACTTCCATACAGTTCTATTTTCTGGTAGTTCTGGTTGTTTTTTTGGCTTTTAAATTGGTGGTGGTCCTTTTTTTAGTTGTGTGAGGAAGGGTGGCATATCTACCTATGCCTCCATCTTGGCTGGCAGTGATTTAATGGACCACATCTTCTTTATCCCGTCTTCTACTGAAGGACACTTCGGTTGTCTCTGTATCTTGACCACTGTGAGTGATGCTTCAGTGAATCCAGGAGTGCATATATCTTTGTGAATACATGTTTTCAAATTTTTCAGGTAGATACCCAAGAGAAAAATTGCTGGATCCTTTGGTAACTTTATTCTTCATTTTTTGAGGAACCACCACACTGTTTTTCAGAGTGGCTGTGCCACTCTGCGTTCCTACCAGTAGTGGATGAGGTTCCCTTGTCTCTCCAACCTCTCCAACACTTGTTGTCACTTGTTGGTAACAGCCATTCTAACAGGGGTGAGGTGGCATCTCACTATAGTTTTGAGTTACATTTCCCTCCCAGCTAGTGAAGTTGAGCGTCTTTTCATTCATCTATTGGCCATTTGTTTATCTTCTTGGGCAAGGTGTCTGTCCAGGTCCTCTGCCCAACAAAGAGACTCTTTATTAAATCTTGCCCACAAACTCCTTTGTGCTTGCTATTAAATTGAGAGGAATATCTCAGACAGTCACGAAGTGATGTGCATCTCTCCACTCTGTCTTAGTGAATCCATGCGATGAGCATCCACAGCATCAAGCCATTTTTGGTTCTGACGACAAAGCCGAACGTTTTCCACTGAGAATTGCTGGAGTCAAATGTTGCTGTTTGTGTAAGTTGCTTATGGGAGGATTTAACGTTAAGCCTTTTTGAACGTCTTTATGGATTCCTCATAGTTCTGAAAAAGATCTTGGGAGGATTTTCTTGGCTTTCCATTTGTTTGAGTCAAAATAGGAACCAAGGAAACAACCCCTCATCGCTCAGCCGTGGGGCAGTCAGAGCATGGCATTCGGGCGTGTCTGTGATCAGCCGGGGACTCAGGGAGACTCTCCCCGACATGTGCTCTCCGCCTCAACCCTTACAGACTGTTGTTGTCACCCCATCCATTCTGAGACCCGGGGACAGCGATACAGAGACCTCTCGAGAAACAATAATACCTTAAAACTTTTTCTAGGACAGTTGGGCATTCAGATTATCATTAGCCCGTTGGGCTGTTATAGGCATTAGCTGCTTAAAGGGGGGTTAGAGGAAGAAAGGACTACCATGAGCTGAGGTTATTATGGAACTCTTCCTGAAATCGGCAACATTTGAGTTAAATCATTAAGATGTGTGTTTTATTACTATCACCATTATTACCATTTTCCCTTTTTTAAAAAAAATATTTATTTATTTATTCTTAGAGAGGGAAGGGAGGGAGAAAGAGCGAGAGAGAGAGAAACATCAATGTGCAGTTGCTGGGGGCTATGGCCTGCAACCCAGGCATGTGCTCTGGCTGGGAATCGAACCTGCGATGCTTTGGTTCGCAGCCCGCGCTCAGTCCAATGAGCTACGCCAGCCAGGGCGCTATTTTCCCCTCATAGGGGAAAGGACACTATTGAAAAGGCAGCTGTAAACAAGGGCACCGGAATGTGTAAATATAAAGGTAAGGAGCGGTTAAGTGATAGCAGTTGAGCAGGCCAGTCTGAGGGGAGCTGATTTTAAAAGATTGGACAGCAATACTGGGGGAGGTAGGCTGGAATCGGATCCCTAGGGGAAGCACTAGTTTCGAGTCAGGACACTGAGAGCATCGGCGCTGGTGTGGGGCTCAGGCTGTCGGGGTTGTGCGATGCAGGCTGAGGTGGCAAAGGTGCAGGCTGTTGTGACTGCCTGTGTCTGAGGCCTCGTGGGTCTGAGCTGGCCCGGTGGCAGCAAGAGGTTGAGTGGGAAGAAGGTATCAATGGAAAAAAAAAACAGGTTGTAGAAAAATTAACAAAATCTAGACAGATGCGGATGGTTTTACTTTCAACCCTCTCAATAGTCCAGTTAAGCCAAGTCAACTTTTCATTGCTCTGTTCGTCTGTTTTCAGTATAGATGACTTTACTCTTTCCTGAACTGCGTTTGGTGAATGTAGTATTCTGGAACCACTTCCAAATTCTGTACGATGGTAGGAAAAATCACCACCAAAAATGGTTTCATCATGTCGTTTGCCTGCACTCTTTGTTTGGCTTCTTTCAAGAAGAGTATATGCTAATTATGTTTGCCACCAGATAATGACGGTTTGGTTGGGTGGATAAAAGCCACAGTGACTCGAGGGCTTACAAAGAGACAAAAATTACATCACTAAACTCAATGGGGTGATAATGACCTCATCCCCCTTCTAATCCTGCGGTGTGTACAGATACTTTATTAGGCCTTACTTGGTTAGAACATAACAAAAAGAATAAAAGTACAGGATGATTTCACATAAATCAAAACTCTTTCTTAAAGAAGCAGAAGGTTAGCCCTTGGCTGGTGTTGCTCAGTGGACCGAGCACGGGCTGCTAACCAAAGTGTCGCAGGTTCGATTCCCAGTCAGGGCACATGCCTGGCTTGCAGGCCATGACCCCCAGCAACCGCACATTGATGTTTCTCTCTCTCTCTCTCTCTCTCTCTCTCCCCTTCCCTTCCCTCTCTAAAAATAAATAAATTAATTAAATCTTAAAAAAATAAATTTTAAAAAAAAGTTTAAAAAAGAAGCAGAAGGGATGTGTATATTGGGAGGACAAGGAGCCTATATTTTTAACATTTTTCCTCAATTACACTGAAGGTACAATGAATGCAAGCTATTTATAAATTTTTGTACAAGAATAAAGCAATTTAATTATGAGCTAGGTAAGCTAACATCTGGTAAAACCATATTAGATTTATTTGTTTTAAATTTTAATCAAGGATACCTCTCCAAAATCATTTAGCTGGGTCGAAACTCAGCTAAAACATTAAAAACCTCAATTTCAGACATATGTAATATTCCAGCCATACCATTGAAACGAAACAGAAATTTTAAAACAAATCAACATATATTGCAGACTCTTCAGGGTCAGATCTCGGACCTGTGAACGCCCTCATTCTGCTGAGAAGCCTTCATTTTATATTTAACAGGAAAACAATTCACCCCGGAGAAGACCAGTTCACTGGCGTGGGGCTACGGTCATAGCTCAATTTTCAACTTTAAAATTTCCCATCATCGGCCATTACTCACCCTTCTTGGAGGGTGCTGGCAGTGCGAGCTGGAACACCACGCAACCCAACCCCCCAGCCCTGGATTCAGTGCTTCCTGCGCCCTGGCGAGGGCCTCCTCTCGGTAAAAAGCACTTGGAACGCTTCCCAGACGTGCGTTTGCACTCGGAAGCAGGGAGGCTGCGGCAGAGCGCTGGGCGGGGAGACGCGGTGTGTCCCTGTGTCCGGAGCAAGCCGAACACGGGTCCTCCCCGACTTCCTCTCCTCTCCGTGCTGGTCAGTCGCTGTGAGAGCTGATTATTACTGAGCATCTCATTTTACGGATAGATCCAGACTTGGACACAGTTGCTGATTCTCCAAGGCAAGACTCAATGGCGGGCCCGTGAGAAGCCACACAGGATGGGGCAGAAGCAGGCTTACAGCTGTAAGGAAAATAATACAACTAATAAATAAAAATACAAGAGAAAACTCTGTTCTGCATACCCACAGCTGGAAACCTCATTTTTGCCCATCCCTGTATTTATTTTTAAAAATAAGTAGCTTTTAAAAATCATTTCTCTGGGACACATTTGCAGACCATGTCCCTAGAAATGCAGTTTCTTGATGAGAGTGCGTCTGCTAAATGAAATGCCTTTAATGGCGTCGTGTGTCTGGACTAAGATGTTTTTCAAAGAATATGTTATTGCATTAGTTAAAGCAACCACTTTACATTTTTTTTTACCTTTTAACATATCTATTTCTAAGTTGCTTTATACCCTTTATTTGCAACGGGAACAATAATTCATCCTTCGGTGGCATCATCAAAGGAACGTCATTATGGAAGAAACGTAAAGGGTTATACAGACATTTCTAGGCGTACCTGTGTCTCGTGCAGTGAGTGAGCAGTGACCGAATCAGCTGTCATGTGTTCTAGGAGGGTTAAATTTGTGGATGAGGCACGGTTGTGAAGAGCATCACTAAGCACTATCATTTGGGGAAACGTTAGCGTTTACTCAATAGAAGGTACGCACATATGACATAGGGTCCCCTTGGCCAAAGATGGAATCCGGAACAGAGGAGTCTCGCAGGACTTTGTGGTGTGCAAGAAATTCCAGAGTCAGTAGAGGGCAAAGCTTTGGTCCTAAAGAGAATGAAGGGACTCTGGGACTCAAGGTAGCAAATCAGTGCAGACCAGGGGCTGGGTCACCAGAGCACAAACACCATCCGAAGCCATGATGTCGAGGCCATCTGTGCATGCTCCACCCCAGCTCTGGGTGGCGGTGGAGTGGAGAGTTTGGAGAACCCGGAGTCTGGGGCTGGAGTCACCCGAGTGGAAGTCAAGCCCAAACCAGCGCCAGAGCTGGCGTCAGTGCACTAATGTGCTCTGCGTGGATCAGAGCCTGCCCACCGCTGAAGGCTCTTCACGGAAGCGGATATGAACAGCTAACAACAGCAAAGGGAGCATAAAAAAAAACAGATGAAACAGCAAAAATGAACACCCACCCACATCGGGGTGGGATCAGAACAATAAATAGAAGACATTATTTCCTTCCTTTGGAAATATTGTTACAGAACCCAACATCTAAACAACTCAACTCATCTAAAAGAGGCAGGGCACTTCAAATGGTAATACCCACTTTCACACATCAGAGATGCATAGTTAAAGAACCGACTTTAAAGACTGTGTTTAGAATGTTGTGGGGTTATTGTCCTTGTCACATTCAACATCGAAACCACACGGCTTTGGAAAAGTTTCTTGGACTTGGGAACGCGTTCTATAGCTTTAACCTTCCACAAGTATCTAGTTTGGTGAGTGTTTTGAAAATGTCCTGGGGGAAGGATTTTGAGATGGATCTAAAAGAGTGGTACATATAGGAACTACACAGAATGGATCGTCCAGTCAAAGGAAATACTATCTGAAAAGTCCAAAATACTTTTGAGATTCATGAGGAAGAAGACAATTATATTGGCAATATTGATGAGGGGTGTCTTGAATTAACCTTACCAGACTATAATTACTGTCAGTGAGTTTTAAAATAAAGGATTATTTTCCAAATTGGTTAGTAGTATTATCGAAAATATAAATTAAACCTATGACATATAGTTTGCTTATATTCTGTAGTCTCCAAGTTGAGATGTCACATCCTGTTCTTAGAAGAATATGTTGATGCAGCATTTTATAAATGCAAGTGGATAAAATCATCAATTCACGTTTTAAATTTTGAAGTGCATCTGCACACAAAAATTAACTCATTAGGTTCAAATAACCATGTCTAATTCTTAATCTGTACTGACAATGATTAATAAGATAATTAGAATTTTATCAAAATTTGATTTAAAAAATTAGCCCCAACAAATAATCTGTCACTGAATCACAATGCTTGAATTAACTACCCACGTAACATTAGAGCTAGAAGGAGACCTAAAAATATTCATCCAGCCATTCCTATTTTATGGACAAGAGATGGAAGACGTAGAGAAACAAGCCTCCAGAATCACTATGTGCAGAAAGCAACAGGATCCAGAGCAGACTGTGACTCTCATTCTTGGCCTAGAGCCCTTTCTTCATCAACCACATCATATTTCTTCTTTCTACAGTAAAGTCCAACGTCCCAGAAAATGCCATACTCGCGGCGCCTTCAACCCACTGCGGACATGTCGAAGGTCTTTTGCTTGCTTGCCTTCTACCTCATTTCTCACCAATGCCCGTATCTTGATTGTGAGTCCTTCTCATCTTCCCCAAACATAGTTGACCAATCAAAGTGAGTTACTCTCAATGCCTGTATCTGCAAAGTAAGTGGCTTCCATAAATGTTTTATCATCCCCTGGGTTATCGGGGTGAGAAACTTAAATTGTTATGGTCCTTATATGAAGGGTAAGGGAAGAAAGTGTCCTTGGGAATTTTTAAAACATCTTTATTGTAAAATATAGATAATATAAAATTTGCTATTTTAACCATTTTAGGTGTACAATTGAGTGTCATTAATTGCATTCATCATTTGTGCAAACATCACTACTATTTCTGAAACCCTTTCATCATTCCAAAATGAAATTCTTTACATATTAATTAATAACTTCCTATTCATCCCTTTCCCCAGCCTACAGTCATCTACAATCTGCTTGGATTCTCTATGGATCTGCCTACTTCAGACAGGACATAAAGAAGAAGCAGAATCATGAAACTGGTGTCCTTTTGGGTCTGGCTTGTTTCTCTTAGCGTAATTTCTTCCAAGTTCATTCATGTTGTAGCGAGTATCAGATCTTCGTTCCTTTTTAGGACTGCATAACATTCCATTTTATTTATATACTACATTTTGTTTATCTACTCAGTTTTTCATGGACCAGGTTATTTTTTTATACTTGGAAATGCCATTCTCTAATATTACATCCTTTCAAAGTCCATACCAAGCATAAAATCTAATAGATGTATCTTTATATCTGAACTTTGGGAAGATAAGTGTTAAAAATGAAGTTGTTGCATGGTTTCCCACCATCAAATGGCATTAAAAATTTTTCAATATTATGCAATTGGATATCAGGTCACACAATCTATTAAGCCAGTCACAAAAATGTGGTCACCATTAATTTATTAATATTGTCTAATAGGTTTTATTTTGGATGTTATGACTTATGTTCTTTAAATGAATTTTTATACTAGGGTGGAGTTATAGCCACATAAATACAATATATACCATCTTTAAACATGTTAGGGTCATGAATACCTGTGAATATGTCATAAAACCACTAACACAAAAGCACACACACAAAATCTGGCAGGTGATATGGCCCCTATAGAAGCCCGCTTCCAAGATTTGAATTCCAAGGTAAAGAATTCTAAGTTTGACTGATATATGACCAAAAGTTCTGGGAGGCAGAGATAGGAGTTGCAAATGATCTCTTAACTCATCCTTCTCTTTTATGGATACTTCCACCCTCATAGCTCCCACAGAATTCTCTCTCCCATGCTTAAAATTCATGACTTACTGTGTTTTGACTAATTATCCTACAACAGTGGGCTTTGTTTTCCTTCCTAAATGGCAACCATTTATGGTAAATAGCCAGGCATGTACTTCTGCTAAAATTTTCATGCTCTCCAACATACATTATATATTCAGTACAAATTATTTACGTTTATTACATTTACCTCTTTTGAGTTTCAATGATACTTTAGCAACATACTTTATGCATAAAGGATATTCCATAATTGTTAGTTAGATCTGATTTTGTTTTAGATTCTTCCTCCCTAAGATCATTTTCCTTGGTGTGAGGGGCTGGCTTCTTCTACTGGGAAAGACAGTGAAGAGGTCACGTGCCGTACGTTCTATCCTTCAGAAGAATTACACTTCCACCATGAAGAATAACTTAGCTGATACTTTTCAATATGGGTCCAGTAAACATTTTTAATATTGTTAAACATTTTAAAGCACTTCCAAAGAGAGTCCAAAAGTGGTTTCAATACTTTCAGAGAAAAGTTAATTCACAAAGGAAGCATGTGTTTTACGAGGCTTTCCTGAATTACAGAAATTAAAGATGGAAGGACCCATTAGGTCATTCCGTTCATTCCCTTAAGAGTGCGGAATTGCTCCCTAAAGAATATACAGTGGGGTTTTTCTGGAAGGAAACATTAAAACCCAATGGCAATTGAGATAGTAAATTTGTAATTTATGCACAATAAAGGATTTTTCTCCTCAGATATTAATACGACTGCATGTTTTACAGTCCGGCTAAAGCATTAATAAAGTGATTAGCACAAGTCGAGGAAGCCATTTGCTGGTGTACTTCCTCATGACATAAAAGCTCCCGGGCAGTTCGCGTGGAAGGAAATGAAAACGAACCCCTAATTCCTCCTCCCTGTGCCACCCATCTAAGGCTTTCCCTCTTTGTTCCCCAAAACACAGTTTCAATGTTCTGGAATGAATGGGGCAAAGATTTCTGCTTGAGACCTGTCCCGGGTAGACTTTTCGTATTAACTTTCGCTCAAGTATAGGGTCCACGCCAGCCTTCTAGGAAGGTACAGTTCAAAATATTACTTTGAAAATCCAGGAGGTCACCTTTGGAAAGACTGAAGTTGTTAAGTCTCTTAGGGTCTCAAAAATAGATTTTCACCTCAAAGCTACCTTCCCACCAGACTACAATGGCACCTTACAATGTGCCCGTAGCATTTATTTCTTAGGTTAATTTCTTCCTGCACGTTTTTCACAGGACACTCCACACAGTGGCTGTATGGGCAAGTGTAGGAAATGATGGAATATTTTATTTCATACCTGGCCACCAGTGACTTATACACTAAGAAGCTCACAGTAAAGAAAGATGCTTAACTCTGAGAAGCCAAATATTTAACCCAGAAAGTTTCCCATTTCCTGACCAGGTACTAATGATTATGAAATATACTTTTGAAAATGCTGCCTTAGAATGACCAAGATTATGCCTTTTAATTAGGAATGCCTTGGGTAGGGTAACTCGTCCATCAGAGACTTAATCTGTAGTATGAATCAGTCTCCTTGAGGACTTTGGCAGGTGGGTTTCTGCAGAAAGAGCTGAAGGAGTAACCAAGGCTAGCACAAACAGGACTGGCTGTGGGGCGTGAGCATGCGCCCTCAATGTCTTCGTCACATGCTCCACCTCCTTCTGGCCTTCACCTTTCCCGTGTGGTTAGCGTGGGTCTCTCCTTGGAGAGCTGTTGCTTGTCGTAGACAATGCCACTGATAATTGATCTGTGTCTTTGCAAGTCTGTATTGACCCTGTAACTTCCTGATTCCCTCAGGCTAAACGGTCTCGTGGGATTCCTCCTTACAAGGTGGGTTCCTCACTTGTGTTTTAGCTTTTGCACTGTGATTAAACCAGCACTGGCACAGTGGGCCTGTTGCCCAGGCTGACCTCTGGAGTTCAGCTCTCTGTTTAGGGCGGAGGAGAAGCCAGAAAAAGGAAAACAACCAGCAGCCGGATCAGTCTCCTACTTTGCCCAGATTCACGCGGGCCTCTGGTGTCCACACAGTATGGCAGCCTCTCTGGCTCTCAGTTTCATCGTATGAAAATTAAATAGAAGTGGGAAAAGATGACTTTTATGATTTCTTCCAACTTTATCTGTGACTAAAATGTATACAAACAGATTCTAGGACATAGGAAGAGGAAGACAAAATTGTGACCCTGAAGATAATGATAACAATAGCAACATTAACTAGTTGCAATGATATTATAAAAACCACTGAATTCCTTGTATATTAATGTCCTTGACAACATAATCGGAATACACCTAGTTTCTAGAAACAATACATTACTCTGTTGGCTTAGAAATTGTTGTTACTCTTCCTGGCCACGATAGAGAAACAGTAGCTGAATACACCTTCTGAGATGAAACAACGATAACGAAAAGACCAAACGTGTGAAAGAAAACAGTGGTTTTCAAGACTCTGGACATGAACACCACTAGAGAGAGTGAACCCCGAGACGAAGGGAGTGAGACGGGCCTCATGACTCGCTCAGCTTTCTGCCTGGATATAGTGTCTAGGGTGCAACTCAGGGAAGGACAGCCCACCCAGAGACTGGGGGTCTCCCGCAAGTCCAGAGGCTGGGCAGAGGGTCTGGAAAGACAGAGGGGCTGGCTCCCAGGCAACACGGGCCAGAACACTTCATGGGAAAAGAAACTCGGAGGCCACTGAGGTGGCATAGCCCTGCTCAGCACACGCCTGTGAGGCGAAGGGAAGAGCCACCAGAAATGATGCAAGACGACAGCAGCCACAGCTTCCCCCCGCCGGGGAGAAAGGATGTTTGTACCTTCCAGCCTGGGAAGGCTCACAATCCCAGGGGGACTGGGTGGGGTCCTCTGTAAGATCTGCCTTACAGGGAAGGATGGTTAGCCCTGGAAGGGGCACTGATCCAGAACCACCCCAAAATCTTACAATGAGACTTCCAGTAATTGAACTACGTATCAATACATCCTAGAGCAAAGTTCAAAATCATTGATGGGAATGCAACAATATTTCTCACTTAACAATGTTTGGTATGTAACCAGAGATATCCAGAGAGGCAAAGAAGCAGGGAAAAAAAAAAAACCATAATGAGGAGAATAATCAGTCTGTGGAAACTGACCCATATCTGACAGGCATGCTAAAATGAGCAGACAAGGACATCAAAACAATTGTTGTAACTGTATTCTACATATTCAAACGTTAATTGGAGATTATGGAAGATATAAAAAGACCCGAATTACATTTGTGAGATGAAAAGTACCATGTGTGAGATAAAAAGTAAACTAGATGGGATTAACAGCAGTTTAGGTGCTACAGAAGAAGAGATGAGTGACCTCGAAAATATGGCAATAGACACAATCCAAAACAAAACACAGAGGAAAAGAGAATAGACTTTTAAATAAATAGAGTCCCAGCATCCTGGAGGATAACTTCAAACCCCTTAACATACATGTGCTTGGAACCCCTAAAAAAGAGATGTGGGATTTGGAGAAAAATATGAAGAAATAAAGGCTAAAACTATTCTAATGACAACTATAAAACTATGTATCTAAGCAGTAAACTCCAAACAAAAGGAACATGGAGAAAACCATACCAAGGCACCTCATAACCAAATTACTCATGGACAGTGATAAACAAAACATCTTAAAGGCAGCCAAAGCAATCAGAAGGGGAAGGAACACACCCATAGCCTATACACAGAGAAACAGAAAGGAGGATGAAAGCAGGCTTCTCACTGGAAATAATACAAATGAAAAGATAGTGGAGCATCATCTTTATTGGAAGAAAATCTGTCAGCCTGTAATTCTATTGTTGGTAAAAAAAAATACCTTCCAAATACTAAGGCAACATAAGGACATGTAAAAGCCAAAAGACTTAATCACCAGGAAACTTGTACTACAAAGAATGCTCAAGGAAGTCCTTCAGGCAGAAAAAAAAATGATATAAGATGAAATACATTAGCTGAATAACACTGGTAAACGGCCTCCACAATGGAGCAGCAGATGTTGTCAGGTTGGATAAAAAAAAAATCAAGACCCAACTATATGATGCCAATATAAAATACACATAAATGTAAAGAAACGAATAGGTTCCATGATGGAAAAACGTATGTGCATGCCAGGGTGGCTATATTAATAGAAAACAGAGTAGATTTCAGACCAAAGATCCTTTCCAGAACTGAGGTGGTCATTCATAATGAAAAGCGAGTCGATTCATAACAATCCTAAAAAGTAAGCACCTAGTAAAAGAGTTTCAAAATATATATAGCAAAGCTGATGAAACTGCAGGAAGATATAGATAAACTCACAATTATAATAACAGATTACAATACCCATCTCTGTAAATTTGAGCAATACAACCGACCAACTTAGCCTAATTAATATTTGTAAAACACCCCACCCAATTATAGTAGAATACATGTATTTTCAAGCATGCACAGAAAATTTACCAAGAAATTCAATTTTAAACAATTCAGTTTAGATCCCACTTATTATTAAGATGTTTTGATCTTCATTTTAAAATCTTTATACAATTTACTTAAAAACTAATTTGTCAGCATTTATTCTGCTTTGCTTCCTATAGAAATGAATTCTTCTTCACAACCTTTTCTTTGGAAATTTTAAATGTAGCATGTGTAAAATACGGAAATATACTTAATTATAGAGATGCATTTGATATTTCAAATAAATGTCTGGCCTAAAGAAAGAAAATAAAGTTTCATGCCATATAAAACCAAAGTCAAAGCAACAATTAACATAAGAATTATTATCCAGTATAACCCAGTCCCATTGGGAGAATTCTTATCTTTATCCAACATTAAAGATATTAATATTTGGGGATTAGGAGCACCGCCAGAAGATGCTATTTTTGCAAATGTCCTAAATTTATTGGTTTAATCAATGGGTTTTACTTTAAAAAACTGCCTAGAATATCGCTGTACATTCTTTTGTCAAAGGCTGTTGCTGTTTTCCAGAGGGCTACTCAGTAGTCCAAGATTTAATAGCATCTGCTTATCTACCGCAAAGGTTAAACAGGGATAAAATTGGCAATAGCTTGAAAGAAACAAGCCGTGTAGGGGAGTGAACAAATTTAGGATAGGGTTGGCTTTAATGTCACAAATCAACTTAAAAGCAAACTTTTGATAGTGTTCAGAAGCAACCTCCTTCAGTAAATTCTGCCTGAGCCGTGCCAGAGCTGGGGATGACCTGATTTTTTCTCTCCCCTTCTACCCACATTCAGAAGAGAGAAAACCACTTTTGCGTGCAGAATGCCTATAAAGAACAGGACACAGCTCAAGACTCCCAGATGCACTTTTGTGGTATGTGACAGAGCTTAGCCAGTGTTAACGATACCCTCCACACACCTCCACACTGTCGTCACCAGCGTTATCTCGGTTCTTATGAAAGCATGATGATGTAACTTAGCTAACCCCATTTACAGGGGAGAGCAGCCAGGCACACAGAAACTCAGCAATTTATGGCAGCTCAGACACGAGGAGGTAGGAGGTGGCAAAGGCGTTTTTCAGCTCAGACCTCCAGTTCACACACCTCAGCTGCTTCTTGTCCTTAGACTTCTGTCTTCCTGGGGCAAATGCTCTTCATCCCTGCTCTCCACGGGGTGGAGTCAACCAGCCAGTCCTGGGTTAGCGTCGGCCTCTGTTTCTCATGGGTGACTTCATTGGAGCCTCATTACGTTTCATCTGAAAAGGAGGAATCCTAAAAATGGATAAATAAGGTAACATGCCCCAACTACCTATTAGCACATTGTTTGCGGGTAGTTTTTATCGCGCGTTCTACCACCAGTCAACATACAACGTATAAATAGGTTTCCCGCATACAATGTGTTAGAATACATGGACAACAGAAGACATTCAACAAATATTAGTTCTTATCTCAGCATCCTACAGGCTCTTAAATCTGTGACTTTGGTAGCTTTGTGTTAAATAAAACTCAAGCAGTAAATGTTGCAGATTCATGCAGGGCATCTAAACATGGTCGCGAACACAAGCTGTGGAGAGAGGTAAAAAACACATACAGGTCATTAGGAGCCATGCCTTGCAGAATATTTCTGAGGGTTAATGTTATTTATTAGTGACTCAGTCTTAAGAATATGTTGTGTCCTGGCTGGTGTAGCTCAGTGGGTTGAGCTCAGGCTGTGAACCAAACAGTTGCCGGTTCGATTCCCAGTCAGGGCACAGGCCTGGGTTGCAGGCCAGGTCCCCAGTGGGGGCCATGTGAGAGGCAACCACACATTGATGTTCCTCTCCCTCTCTTTCTCCTTCCCTTCCCCTCTCTCTAAATAAATAAATAAGATCTTTTTTAAAAAAATCCTTTAAAAATATTTTGTAATGTAAAGTTTTGGGTTATGGTTGGAGTTTTATTATAATTATGTCAATAAAGAATTATTGTCTTGATTTTCTTATGTAATTATGTGATAGCTGAAGATGGATCATTTTTAATCTTTCAAGCTTGAGTTAGGGACTTCTTATGATCATACAGTAAGTATAAAAAGCGTACTTTCACCCACCTTTTAAAGAGGTTTATTAGCTGGAGACCAAGAAAAGTGCATGCATACATCATGAACATCTGGGACTCTAGTACAGGCCTTCTTTCCTATTTACGTTGGCAATTCTGATTTCCTTCCTTTAATAAATTTTTCACCAAAGCATTGTGACAATTAATAAAGATGTCTCAGAAAAAATAAATGTTCTCCTTAAGTAGATGCTTTCTCAATACTAATAAATAATGTTGTGTTTAAAGTTTTCATAACCAACACAGCCCATGCAAAAATGCACCATAAAATAGAGATACCCATCTTTAGTAATGCAGAGCCTGTCCCGTGTCAGACACATTAAATACAGAGAACTTTAAAACAGCCCTGCTTGCTGTGGCTGGTATTGTGTGCTCACTGTTTGTAGGCATATTAAATATCTCAGTTTCAGCTCCCTAATACCTCACTTTGGCTATTTTGTACATAATTAGCAAGCAACTCGCAAACACTAGCACCCTTAAACCGCTTTACAAGGATAAGGGGCTATTAGTTTTGGTCAAGTGAAGCCGGGTGCCAATGGGTTAACGGGGATCATTGCTTCAGAGCCCGTTCCTCTCCGGGACTTGGGGGACTTCGAAGCCCTTGCAGAGGCCGGCTCTGTGCTAAGTCTCACGTTACAAGCGGATTAGATTTGTAGAAATCCTGTAACTCAATAGGTACCTGCCTGTTCTCTCCTGGCGTCAGGCTGCCTCCGCTGCTCTGCTTGCACACATACCTGGCATTCCACCCATGCTTCTCACTTAACCCAGTGCACGGGAGTCCGTCCACCCACCCAACCCGGGGGCGGGCGGCTTGCGAAGGAGGAAAACCCCTGGCCGGGGAGCACTTCGGGCTTGCCGTGCCTTGCTACCTGCCTCTGCCGTGTGCACGCTCCATCCCTCCTTCCTCCCGTCCCCCAGCCGGGTTGCAGCTCAGCCTGTTTCCAGGGTTCGCGAGCACAGCGCAGCGCACGCTCCACCCGCACAATAAGATGGTGTTCGGGCTGCCTCGCCCAGCGCTCGGCGTCCCTCCCGACCGTGTGCCTGGACAAACATGTTTACATCCAAGGTGGGCAAACAAAACCAGCCACCCAGCACAACAAAAAAACAGGCTTGGCACCGAGTCCCGGAACAGTCAGGGCCCCGGTTTCTGGGAGCCGTGCCAAACGCGATAAGCATTTTGCCATTTTAACACATATCTCTCTTTCTCGACTCAAATCACTCATTAAATAATTAGCATGTTACCTTGTTAAGAATCTTTTAAAACTAAGGTAAGGTTTTCCCATTCAGGAAGCACACGAGGTTGTTTGGCATCTTTTTCTAATTAAGCATTAATCCCTCCCAGGAAGAATGAGTCACTCAAGCAAGTGAACTTTGAAAGATAAGGGATTTCTCCTTTGTAAACTGCAATTAACAGCTTTTAACAGCCGTCTGCTGACTCCAGATTTCTCAGCCCTGGAAATGATTCTGATGATTGTTTTTTTTTTTTTTTTTTTTTCCTTCTGGCTCCTCATGCAGCAAACCAAACTCATGAAAGGCAGGGCAAACGGGGAGATGAGGTGAATGGGATAAACCCAGGCCAGACTAAAGCACCCAAACGCCGACTCACAGGGCAACTCCATAGGGCAGCGGCTTCTTGCTGGCGTCTGGCCCTTGTGGCAAACAACAGCACCCTCTTTGGGGCCACAGCTTGGGGGCAGCCGGCCTTTCTCAGGTTGCAGAGCTTACCTACCCCTGCAGTCAGTCAGACTGCCACACGCCCTCGGGAGAAGCGCCCTCTCTAAAACAAAACTTCATTGACACAGTTGTCTGCAGAAGCAGCTTTGAAGACAGCTTCAGGTCCTGTAATTGTGTGCCATTCAAGTATTTATTTGTAATTTTTAGCGGCAAAAGCAAAGATAAAATCTTCAGTCTTGCATCTAAATACAGGGATTGAACTAATTCTAGAATAGTAGTCAGTCCTGTTCTAAGTGGATTCTTACACTACTTATTTATTGTTTGTTTGTTTATTGGTATGGGCAAAACTGTAAGCTGTTTTTTTTAAAGTTCTCTAACTCCACCGTTTTCAAAAAGGGCCAGGTGAGAAACAAAGTGGGCGTGGGGCAGCCTACAGGTGTCATGCTGTTCAAAAGGAAAGCAATAATGACTTTTTGTGAACAGTTTTGTTATTAGAGTCTGTCTCGGCTGCCTCAGGGAGCAATGTCACCTGTGAACCGGTGTCATAGGGTTTTAGACCTGTCAGGGACTGGAAAAGCAATCCCATCTGCCCTGACCAGGTTGCTCAGTTGCTTGGTGTGTGGTCCCACACACCAAAAGGTTGTGGGTTCAATTCCTGGTCAGGACACAGACCTGGGTTATTTGTTCTGCCCCAGCTGGGGTACACGTGGGAGGCAACAGGTCCATGTTTCCCATCACCAGTATTTCTCTCTCCCTTCCTCTCTCTCGAAAAGTCAGTAAACATATGCTCAGATGAAGATTTAAAAAAAAAAAAAGCAATCCAATCCAACTTCCCCACCTGATAGAAAACTAGATTGAAACGAGGGAAGCAAAGGGACTCATACAAAATCACTCACTAGTCCCTGGCAACGCCAAGAGCAGACCCAGGCTCATGAACACCCCTCCCGGGACGGTCTGCTCTTGGCACCCCCCCGCGGTCCCGGAGAGTGTCCCTCTGGCTTCGGGAAAACGTCACTTCCTCGGGTCCCTCCAGGGAAGGATTCTCAGTGGCCGCAGGCTTTCCTTCTGCCGGATCTCCGTTAGGCAACATCACGCGTAACTCAGGCGGAAAGAGGAAAGACTGGCCTCCCGCAGGCCCTTTTAAAACGACCACTACATAGATAGAGGGGCAGTCAACCAGCCGACGGGTCGGCAAACTCTACCTTGGAAAGCAGAGGAAGGTGACGCGGTTCCTGGCGGGGGAGCAGAGGTCCCTCTTCTGTCTGATCTTCACGATCACGGCAGCTGGTCCGATACTGCGACACGCTGTGAAAGTAGGAAACTTTGGTTCAGGTTTTAAAAAAACTATCTACGTATTAAAGACCAACTTTTTTCTCAATAACTTAATACTTTATTATGGGGACGGGAAAAACATAAAGAAGCACAAAGAGCCAACTTTCATCAGGAGTGCGAATTAATCAAGTGAGGTTGGGATTACTGTAATGCTACTTGGCATCGCGCATGTAAAGCCGATGGTTTGTAACTTGGTGCAGATGCTCATTATATTTGTCAAGCTTTTATATTTGTTTTCTGCATTTTAATTGTTTTAAAACCATGCTGGAAAAATATAGATTTCAACACACAGACACACACACACCCCTACATTTGAATGCACATACCAAACTCTTGGTGTAGTCTGAGAACTACCATGTTGGCTATTCTTATTCCCATTTATTCAGCCAGTGTTATTGAGAGCCTACTGTTGTGCTAATAGTACAACAGTAGCCTACTGCTATGGAAACCCCCAAATTATGCAATACAGCGATCTTTCTCTGGAGGTTTACCATCTGTCTTGGAGAGATGGAAAATACGGTAAAAGAGCTAGTGACATTGATGACAGTTAATGAAATGCCAAAAAGAGAGCTTCAAACAATAAGGTACATTTAGAAGCAGGAAAGCCAATTAGAATTGCTTTAGGTGGGAAATCCTTACTAAGAAACTGAGAATTAAGTTGGGTCTTCAAGATTGTGTCAGAGGAGATAGCGGTTTTACTTTTCTGTTCAGGAATTGGAGGATGGCGTACACATGGAAGAGACTGAAGACAAATCTCCGTAAATCGACATAGCTGTACGTACGTGGCACTGTGGATAGACTCTTCCGTGTTAATTCTTCGGTCAGGGATCCGCAGATCCCCTAAACACAAATTTCCAAGTGAGCACGTTGCCATCAAAATGTCCACCTTTGAAGAATGTACGTTGATATTAACACTGTTGAAATTATTCCAAATATTTAACGTTATCTTTTGGATCGGACTTCAGAGTAGATTTTTACCCATAGAGGTGCATTCTTCACTATTCATGGATAGGCCAGAATTTGGGGAGATGTCTAAAAGTTTGAGAAAAGTGGGCTAAAATACAGAAGTGGGCCTGTATAGACACAGGAATTAATTTGGGGGTTCCTCCTGGGGCTCTACAAAAGCAGCTCCAAAAAGAGCAGTGTTCTGAGTGTGGCACACCCTTTCACTTCCTCCCCAAGGGGTCGGCTTCAGAGTTGGGGGGGACTTCGGTTAAGAGTGTCGGCACGGACACTGGGCACACCGGGGCTGCCTGACCTGGTGAGCGTGTTTCTTCGTCTTCACACGAGCTTAGTGATGGTCACGGAGAGTCTTCCGTGCTTCCAAGGGCAGGAAAGTCCGTGAGAAAAGAGAAAATATTAAACACCGGTCTTTAATTTTTTCAATGAGAAAAAATTTCTTTCAATGAGAAAATGATAATCTCCTACAGGTAACGTTAACTGATCCAGGTTCTGACAAACACGGTAAGAACACAGGTGGTGGATGCATGTTTTACCAAAAAAGTGTACGTGCCATGTGGTCAGTCGGCTCACCACGAATGTGTGCGGAGGGCTCCCCCTTTCACTCGCCTGATGGTTCTGCTCGTACCATCGCTGGTACGACTGAAAGGGGCTAACATCCCCTTTAAATGAGGACATTTTTTTCAAATCTGTGGACTAAACCACATACTTCTATAGTTCACGTAACACTTAAAACGGACTTCGTTTCAGAAACTAAGGACTCTGTGACGGCCTTCATTTCTAGCAGGATCCTGCTGATATTCATGACCTCTCTTTATGTTTCTAATATGCTCCTAACGGTGGGGACTCCCCAGCCATGTTCTCTTATTCCAAGTGAATGTTTACAATTTGTAAATGTACTGAATTTTTCATCATTAAAATAATATTGCCACATTACAAAAAATTCAGAAAATGTATTTGCTATTCTACTACTCAAAAGCAACACTGTTACAATATTGATATTTTACATTTCTGGTTTTTATTTATATAAATATGTTATTTAATGTAATTTAATCACAGTTTTGTATCCTACTTTTTTCACTCACCTTGATAAAAACGAAACTGTTCCCAGCCAATCATCGCCATGACTTAAATTTTCTATTAACTACATTCAGCACTTAAAATTCTTCCTCTCAAACACGTAATGCTAGCGTGTCTTATCTCCATGTGGCATACGATGAGTAGGACAGTGAATGCATCGCCCACGCCGTGTACCAAGAGATTCATTGGCCGAGAAAGAATGCTGGTGGACTCTGTGGCCTGACATTGAACCCTGGCTTGGCCACTGTGTACATTTGGGCAAGTTGTTTAAACTCTTCAACCCTCAGTATCCTCCTCTGTAAGTGGGGAAATACTTTCTCATAGAGCTTTTATGGGAATTAGTTAATTAATATAAAAGCACTCGGTATGATGTCTTAAAGGTGGCGAGCGCTCGGCCAACAGGCGTGATCCAGCGGTCAGCTCTCCCACTGCCCCGTCCAAGGCTCCACTTTCCGGACCACGCAGAAACCCCGGGAGTCAGCACCAGGATGACCACGTGCCTTAATTTGCATAGCTCCGGTACATCGTTGATGGGGCTGTGGATTAGCTCAATCAATATTTCACTATCACTATACAACTCACGGTCTCTCAGAAATGCGTTGGCTGCGTTCACTGTGCGGGCTTACCGTTTTTCCCCAGTGCTAAACATGATTGACAAAGAAAAGTGAGAGAACCGCTCCATGAAATCCCCACACAAAGTGCTCACATTTGAAATGCTAAGATCCTCCAAATGCAGAGGCCCGTCATTTACAGACATGCACGTAGATTCAAAATACACAATTTGCTCTCACTCTGTAAGACTAAGTTGACATCCATACATCTCCCGCTCCCCCAACCCTGCGTCACGCACACCAGCCGCGGATGCCGGGATAATGTAAACACCGCAGGCTTAGCACTTCCAACGTGACGCGGGGTTTTGGAGGCTCCTCGGGACTTCAGCTTGCCTGCATGTGAAATAGAGGATGGAATTTGTAAAATGGAGTGAGATTAGGATGCATTAATCTTATTCCAAATGTTAATTTATGGGTTTCATAAGATCTACTTTGCTTTAGAGCTCAGAAAATGTTTTTGCTCAGTAGCTCAATGGCTCAATTTCCATGGCAGTGCCACTCCAAGAAAATTGAGTTGTTATTAGAATAGGATTTTTTGTTCCGTCGCGTCTGAGTATCTAGTAGTAAATTTCACCCTGCCCCAGGCAGAGCACCGTAATTTACACACACACAGACAGAGAGGGCACGCGCATTGGTGAAATAAAACCACATTTTTTCATAAGAACATATCTTTGCTTTCAGCCTAGGGTTCTGTTTATACATTACAAATGTAAATGCGAAAATAAATTCCGGCACTTTTATTAAATTCATGTCTTCTAAAAGTGGGGCTTTATAATCATGCCAAGGACAAATGGTGGTGAAAAGTGCGTTGGATTGGAATTCTCGTGTCCAGGGTGTGGGTTAGCCCCTGCCACTGCTCTGCGGTGACATTCGAGGGCAGTTACAGGGTTATGTAGCCCACGGTTAGGGTTATCAGCTCATTGGGTTTGAAGTCCTGGGTGTGAGAACCCCTGCAGTCCCGGGCACCCTGGAACCGGGGGTCCCCCTGTAAAGGGAGGGAGCATTAGGAGAGACCTGTGCTTTAGCCTGGGGTTTGGGGTTGGGGGAGGAATAACAGATGGTAATGGACTGCAAAGCTAGGAACATTCATGTCTTTTGGGGCTTCCAGAAAACTCCTGAGTTACCCTGAAGAGAAAGTACTGCCCCAGAGCGTTGCTGGGCCAGAGGCTGGGCAGGGTCTGTACACCTGGGCCGGACCTGCCCGAACCCCGGTCCGTTTAGAAGCCCTCCAGGGATGCTAGGTTGTTCTAAGCTGCCGGTCTGCAGGCAGAGACCGCCCTGCTCTTAGGATCATGTGATCACACGCCCCTTCCTCCGCCTTCCCTGCTTTCTTTGCTCCTCCTGCTTCCCCACCCTGGACCCTGGTGCATTTCTGACCTTGACCTCCTTATGGTTTTTGCCTCCTTGTGGCTTAGGCTCCCAGCTGACCCGACCTCGTTTCAGCTGCACACGCGAATGTCCTCCTCCCGTAGCTGCCTTCTGGGCCAAGCCTAGATGGCGGCTCCTCATCGCTGCATCTGGCATTTGTTTCTGGGGTTCCCCTGTAGAAGATGCAGTCTCTGGCCTCACGCACACTTTTGAAAAGCAGACACATGTGTTTTTTTTTCTTCAGAGGCTAAATGACTTCAACAAAATGGGTTCATTCAGTGTCACAGGTTCAATTCCCAGTCAGGGCACATGCTTGGGTTGCAGGCCATGACCCCCAGCAACTGCACATTGGTGTTTCTCTCTCTCTCTCTCTCCCTCCCTTCCCTCTCTAAAAATGAATAAATAAAATCTTTAAAAAGATGGGTTCATTAGGTTTTGCTTCCCCAGGGCAGGAAAGCTCTTCCTCATGGCACGCAGAATGTCACCCGGTAATCCAGCTCACAAGGCTTGGGTTGTTGCCATTGTCCTTTCTGGTCTTAATGAACCTGCACACTTCTAAGGCGGGGGTGGCGGGGGCAGGAAGGCGTCCTTTAAAGCCATTTCTTAGGCAACTTTTGTGTCTGAAATATTTCCTTGCGCCTACCCTGTGCTAGGGACATCCCGTGGCGAGGAGGACCTCGGATAAGGGATAAGGTCGGAGGAACGGCGGAGCCGCAGCCGTGCCACGCCAGATGGGCAGAGCAGCCGCCAATGTGCGTGACGGAGGATGCATGGATAACGACTTCATGAAAGTATTGTGGTTTTTTGAAGCAGGTTTCATGGTATTTCTCAGTTCTTTATACTTTGCATAATGTGATTTCTTTCACACTTGAATTACTGTACCTAATTTTCAACTAGCAAGTTATTTTTCTCTTTCTTACACAACGGCCTCCCACTTAACTCTCTGTACACCCCAGGCACACAACACTTAGACCTGCCCATGCTGATTAAGAAAAATAAATCAACAAGTACTACTTCATTTTAAGCTCAGGAGTTTTTCTCCTTAAAAAAATTTTTTTTAACCCGGATGTCCTTTGGCTTCTACGACAGAAACTGCTAGTTACCCAAATAACCAGATTTCTAGAAAATTAAAGTTATATTTGGACATCAGCAATTACAAAGATTCACCATACTTTCATGGCATATGAAATAGATATTTGTGTGGATTGAAAAGAAAATCCTTGTTAGCTTCCCAAGTATTTTGGACTAGATCTTGGTGTGGCGATGACTCGGGAGCAAGCTTTCTTGCGGTCATGACAAAGTTTTACAGTTTCACTCGGTCTTCTAACTGTGGTTTACAGAGATTGGTGAAACCAAATGGAGAAGAAGATGAAAGAGAGAGGTTTTAGCTCGTTGCCAACACTACCAGTTTATTAAGTTATAAACCATGTGTTCTATGCATACTTGCTGTAATCTCTTACTTAACGCTTTGTGACAGGTTTAATATAGCAAAATTAGACACGCTGCCACAGCCTTTGGACAGCTACCTGGTTTCCACACGCTAATACCCCTGGCTCCCAGCCCAGCACAAATACACTCGGAAAGGAGGCCAAGGACCACGCCGGGTAACACTGGGGAGCAGACGACTAAGAAGTGGGTCTTGACACGCAGGCGCTGCGTGCTTCTGGGGGACTCTTTTGACGTCACTCAGCACTGACTGGTTTGGAAGGAGGGGAAGTGACTGTGTACCTGTTGCAGGTATTCAGAAACTGCTCAATCAAAGGCGAATCATCTAAATCAGACTTAAATTCAAAATAATGTTGCATAACTTTCTTTCACTTTCTATCAGTTAGGGACCTTGGAGTAAATTCAGATGAAGCAGTTTGATAGTCAGTCCATTGTTTCTGTACAGGGACAATTAGAAAAAGGTGCCTATGTTTCTTTGTAGTAATTTCCTTTCACTTGCACTGAAATAGTTTAATCATGTTGTAGCCCAGGCTAGACAATCATGTAGCACCATTACTCAAGAAGACAAACATTAGATTTGAAACCATTGTTTTCTTTTTGGTTCACAACCTTAGTGATAATTGTATCTATAAGATATTAGTAAATGCCAAGTACCAACATAACATCACCACCATAGGACCTAGGAGGGAAAAGTGGATGTAGAATAAAAAATATTGAAAAGGGTAAAATTCTTGACAATTTATCCATGTGTACCTCTGTTCAAAAATCCTGATGTCATGGTCTTATCAGGCAAGGCAATGGAAGAAAGAAGAAAAGAAAACAGCAACCCTATAAACATTCAGAGGGTAACAATTCCTATTAGCAATTTTTCTTCCTTATGTCCACTCATGTAAGTTGTTACATTTTGGATTAACGTACTCCATCATATACTGAGTCATATTCTATAGTCATTATCTATCTGTCCTGTATTTGTATTTTCAGTATTAGCTTTAAATAGGATTTTTGTTATGATTTTTGGTGTCATTTTACCCTCCAATAAACCATTTTTGACCCACTGATTTATTTTAGTGAATTGAGAAACTAATACAAGTCAATAATAAAAATAAAATGAGCAAATTTAGTGATTTATTTACAACTACAAATGACAGAAAAATGTATTTGTGTACATAATTGGTCTCCATTTAATTATGCTAGCCAAGTTGATCTTATCTGAACAGTTTTGAAACAGAACTATAATCTGCAGGAACATAATAATTATTAAGAATGTAACAATTTGGGGAAAATTTATAATAACATATATGATACATCAGAAAATTTAAAAGTCTAGCAATAGTAAATGTTGCTGAGATTATGGAAAAATGGGAAATATGTGGTTGTTGGGAATGACAGTTTCTAGAAAAGCTATCGTGTGCCTGACCAATTTATCCAGCAACTCTACTGCACCTTTATTCTCATTCTAATTTATTACTCATGAGCACAAGAAGACATGCACTAACAGAGGATGAAGTTACCCAAAACCCAGTGAATGAAAAAGTGAAAGAATTTGTAGTCCAGGTACTTGAAGTTATCAGATACAGATTTAAAATAACTACGATTAATATGCTGAAGAAAATAGAAAAGTTATACGTACCTATAATTGGAGTGCTGGAAAAAGAAAAAAAGAATGGAGCAGAACTTTACAGGACTGATGAAATTATGAAGTCAAATATTTAAGAAGCTCTGTAGTCACTTCTAATTACATCTTCTACATTCTTGGGCCTTGACCTACAACTTTAACATTTAAGCTCCTTCAACTGTAGACAGGGGATCAGGTTTTGAGAGGCCAAGTTGAATGCAAATTTAGACAATATGGTTTACCAAGAAGAATTATCGGCATTAATTTCTCAGAGATACGGTCAGTATTATAAACGAGCAATGGCCATAGTATGTATTTAGATACACGACAAGGCTGTGAGTCTTTTCCCACTACCTCTTTGCACATTTAAATATAAACTTGTATATCGTGTATGTCTATTCAAACATTGGGAAGACACAATTAACTGTATTTAACCATGTGGTTGTCCTGGTGAGAGTTTTATCAGTTGGTTGTGCAGACCATACTCAACCACGCCTCCCACATCACCACTGTGTGACCGGAAGGTCACACTGCACCTTCTCCAGAGCTGCCAAGACACCTCGGCCCTGCTTCTCTCAGATGACAAGAGTCCGTATCAGTGTTTTCAGGTTGGTTCCGTTTTCTGAGTGTGGCCTCACACCAGTAAATGTTCACTTCCTTTTGTGGTATTTGTACCTTGTAATTTATTTTTAATCACAAAAGTTTATATAACCATTACAAATATATAGATGTAGGTAAAATAAGAAGTGAAGTTCCCTTACTCTTTATCCTGTTAAGTCCCTCAGAGGTAACAGTTGCTTCCAATCTGGGATATTTGTTATCGGTAACATTTCTGACAAAAGATAACCCTCAATATAAAAACAAGTGCAAGATTTTAAGGTCCTACTTACAACAATCCTAGATCCTCAGTTTTATTAACTGGTTAGGATGAGGGAAATGATGCTTCTGAAATTGAGATAGGATGCTTTTGTATGGAGATGAGTATCCAAAAATTGGAATTGGGAATGAGGACAACTCAAGAAAAAATTAAAAACTGCAAACAGAAGTAATGTGAACACTCATAGATCTTTGTAGAAATGTTTCAGTGGCCAGAGTCTTTGTATTTTTCTCAAACAATTCTCCTCTATCTCTGTCTTCTAAACTTCAACACAATGTCTGTCTGGACTGATAACTTCCTCAGACCACTCCCCTATAAATCTGAAACTTTCTGTTTTCTCTTTACTTGACCACAAGATCATCTAGGCAAGGACTTTGTCTTATTATTCATGTCCATTCCTGGAGCTTAGCATTATGCCTGGCCCTTGGTAAGGGTTGAATGAATAAATTTAGTCCCTTATTTTCAAAAACGGAAGGGAGAGATGTTTGGATTCAATTACAACTAATCTTGAGCTGTCTGTGAGAGTATGATAATTACATCACTACTGTCCAGAATGTTCACGCAACTCATTCGCCCCTTCAACAAGCACACTCAGGGCGTACATTTGTGAAAGACTCGCCAAAGAGCACATCAGGCCTGTAAGATGGCAGTTGGGTTGACTTAATCTAAATAATCGCTATTAAATGTGGTCGAACTCTCTTGCACTTGCAGGACTCCTTGGATGTGCCGGAACTCCCGCCTGGGAATTCTACGAGTAGCACTTTCAGATTAATTTTCGGTCTAAGGTCAATTTTCAATTTGTGGCCTCTACGGACAAATCACGCCACAGCACATCAGTGCGACCACTCAGATGCGACCTTCACACCCGTCTCCTGCGTTTCTCCATCTCGTCTGGAATAATAAAAATATGTGTGCTGTTTTCTTGTGCATTCACTTTATTCACTCGAGCACCCAAATTTAGAAAGACAGCGTGGATTTGCACGTGGCTTTAATAAAATGATCAGTCTGCTCCGAAGAAGGTGTGTGGTGTGTGGTTTGTGTCCAGTGTCCGAAGCCTTCATGAAAACGTCCTACACACGTTCCACGCTGTGTCTTCATCATAGCAGTGGCGGCCCCCGGGCAATGCTGCGGAAGTGCGAAGGGGCACGTTACTCGTGTCGTTTTGACACGGGCTCAACCAACTGAAAAGTTAAATGTTCAGTCACCCTCGAAATAAACTTTGGACTATTTTTTCACACTGAACTGATTTTTATTTGAATCCATAGATGAGCTGTAAACCTTTAGGAATGCGACAGATCCTCTTGTAGACTTAAAGAATAAATTATAGTTAACTCACTAATTTTTGTTCAATTTATCGCATAGTGATTGAGAAATTGATTCAGCAGAATTTCAACAAGTCCGAATGGCAGAAGGAAAGGCACATAAGCAAAGGCAGGGAAACAATGAGGGTACGTGGAGGCGGCTCACGGTCCCGTTTGGCTCTGAGTACTGGAAGCCGTGGGAAGGCGGTGGCAGGTGGGGTCGGGCCTTGGACTGGTAAGAGTTTATCCTCATTTCTCAAGCAACTGAAAACCATGGGAGGCTTTTGTATAGGGGAGTGAGACCCTAAGGGACACTGTTTAAGAAAACCAATCTGCAAATAGTGTCAAGATCAGGGGTGTTGGAGAAACTGGGGAAAAGGAGACCTGTAATAGGTCATTACCATACGATTCAATACATTTTATTCAAATTCTATTGGATTTCTGCCTGACTGAATTTCTGATGAGCCATAGTAATACGCTTCTCCTCAAAACAGAAACATTTCAGATTCATAAGTTCACATGTACTTAGCTTCTACAGTGTTCACATGCATCATCTCATTAAACTCGTACAAGAGATTCTGCTGATGAAAAAAGCTGAGAACCAGAAAGGGTCCCTTTCTCAAGATTGCACAGGCAGTAAGGCACGGACGTTTAGTGCAGAAGGACGGAACTAGAGCAGCGTTTCCGGGGGGAACCATCCAGGGGAACACAACTGCGCAGGCTACCAGTGAGGAGCAACTGCAGCCGGTGCGGGGGCTGCTGCAGTCACTGGACTTGCCAGTAACAGACCTGGATTCACACACCATCGCCTGTCCGATTCGAGTGCTAAGCTAGACTTTTGATTCTCTTTGTAGGGTAGAGCTGGAACAACACACTCCGCACGTTTCAGCCATTCCCTTTCCTGGGTGTTTGTGGCTGTGGCTGCATGTTTATTTGCTGGTTGTCTGTCAGTCTGTGGGGAGGGTAGAAGGGGGCGTGTAAAGGATCTAAGTCACTGAATTTGAGTAGCCTACGGCTTCTCTCAGGTCCCCTTTACTCACAGGGATGTCCTCTCCTCCCTTTTATATAATTTGCGGAAATTCACATGTGCTATTTGTCTCTAACATATCAATGCTTTCTCTTGGAGTCGTACTTTTAAAATGGTTTCCATAAATTAAAAAAAAAAAATCAACCCAGGCGAAATATGAGGAAGTCGGATATCTAGCCACGCTGAGAAGTTTTGTGTTACTCCACGGTAAGTCAGGATTGGTCAATTAAAGCTTCACATTTAAGGGCAGAAGAATGGATGCTGAAATAATTGCCCTTCTAAATCAAGCGGGTAAAGCTTAAACACTCTGCCATTTGTTGTGTGGGTGATTTTTTTTTTCACCCATGCTTATTACAAGTTTCGATAAACTAAACCTACACATTTTTCTTACCTCGGGTTAAATCACACTTCTACTTTGCTTTCAACAAGCATGCTTATTTATAAATCAGAACTAATCCAGGGAAAATGATGGCATAAATAAATGTTGGTGGGAGGGAGCTAATTGTGTATGCCATCCGTGTAGGAAATAGTACTCTGAACGTTATAGCACTTCGGAATATGAAAGATGGAGTCTGCGATATTTATACTTCAGTCCTTTTTGCCCCTAAATCACATTTCTTGTGCGGGAGTGCCTATTGGCTGAAGGGAAGTTTAGTGAACCGGGCCTTAAATTATTGCACTCAGTAATTGTTGACATATGTGTACTTTACAGCGCTAATTTATTTCACCATGAACCCAGTGTTTATGAACGCACAAAAGCAGATTTATAGTATGTGAGATCAAGAGCATTTTTATTCTTGATTTTAGATTTTGAGGTGAGATGGATTTAAAAAGATAACATACATTTGAAAAGGGTGTGACTCTGCCCAAGCACAGCACAGCGAGCTGTGATATTCTCGAGTGACTGAGAGAGAAACTAACCTCACTTAAAGGATGGTATTCCATGTTTGAAATGCTGAGATGATTTGAAGATCTGGGATCCAAGGTCATGTTAACAGATAAGATCTTGAGGGAGCGCAGGATTAAGTGACGTTTGGGGTAATGAGGCGATCTGACGTTTCCTGAGCCCCCGGCCCTCGCGGGGCTCTGCCCTGAGCCCTTCACATCGATTACCTCCCTTAGTCGTCAAAACAACCCTCCGAACGGGCCACGCTTAATATCCCGGTGTAATAGCGAAACATCTGAGTCAGGAAAGGTAACGGACTTCCTTAGTTTCACACAGTTAATAAGGGGGGGGGGGCACTGGGATTCGAACCGGGGGAGTCTGTCCCCCGGAGGCGGGAGGAAGCCTTCACCCTCCCATGCTACAATGGAGGCCGCTCTCTCCAGTGAGCATAGAGAAAATGACAGCTTTTAACTTGCTTGGTATTTCTCAGAAAATAGTAACTTCTTTCAACATCCGTAAGTACAGGCTGAGGCAGGGTAAAATGGAAGTTAATTAGATTAAATTATAAGAGAGACGCACCAGACATGAGCAAAGATCACTGAGGGAAAAAAAAATGATTAAATTTGCTGCAAGGCCCATTTTCTCTTGATGTTTTTTTCTTTTCTTCCTCCTGCTCCCCACCCTTTGTTTCCCTACCCCTCTAAAGGAATAAATCAATAAAATGATGAGAATTTGATGCACATTTACTGTCTGTGCTGCCATGGGTAAAACACCAAGAGAATCCTAGAGCTTAAGGAAGGCGCCTGGTTCTTACCCTCCAGAGCACAGGGTCTAGATAAAAGCAAGACCTCACCCATCAGGAGACAAAGAAGGGGCAACGATTAAATGCTAAATTATGTAGCAGAGGTAATCAAGGAACAAAAGTTCAGTTTCTGGGTTTTTTAAAAAAAATTAAGAAAAGGCATGCATTTGCCTATCAGAGGCTATAAAATATTTGAATAGCTAGAATGGGAAGACAGGAAAAAAGGAATGGCTAGATGTTAAAAGAACAGTAGAAATAACCGTTTGGTATTAAAGACACCCTTCCCCTCTTTGTGAGACGCTGAGGAGACACTGACCAGCGTAAATGGTGTATTTTGAGGGAGTTTTTGGAAAGTGATTCTGAATGGGGCTAAATTGGAAAAAGACTTGAAAACTTTTAAAAAAATATTTTATTTATTTATTTTTAGAGAGGGAAGGGAGGGAGACAGAGAGAGCGAGAGAAACCGCAGCAACCGCACATCACATCAATGTGTGGTTGCTGGGGGCCGTGCCCTGCAACCCAGGCATGTACCCTGACTGGGAATCGAACCTGCGGCACTTTGTTTCTCAGGCCGTGCTCAATCCACTGAGCTACGCCAGCCAGGTGTGAAAACTTTTTAATGAAATGATTTCATTGTATCTGAAATGCACAAGGGGTTGCAGAACAGGCTAATCTCTTGTATTATACACTCTCCTAATCTTTTTGCCAGCCTGTTCTTTTGAACATTGAACAGATACCTGTGGAGATAAACTTCCAAACCCCGGCACCCTTAATTAATATTCTGGGCCGACGGTGTTGCCGGGGAGCCGTCCCGCGCACGGTGGGGTGTTCAGCAGCAACCCGGGCCTCCGCCCACTGGATGCCCGCAGCACCCCTCTCCCCAGCGGCGGCAGCACGGAGGTCTCCCGATGTTCCCAAAGGTCCCGGGAGGAGCAAATTAATCCCCCGCACTGAGGACCACTGGGATAAACCTCACCCCTATCGGCTCAAATGCGTAAGGCATTCCTATTGATGACAGCATGTCCAAGGTACATACATGTATAGTTTACATGGGCAATGTGGGATTACTTCAGAATGATCTCATTTGGATTTCAAAACACGGTTCAGTATGGATACTGTGCAGTTTGGTGGCACACATTCTGAAGCTTTACTTGAGGAAGGGCTAGCCACGGTCCGGTTCTCACTGTTGTGGGGACCCATCCACCACAGAGAAGTCAGAAGAGCCAGCTGCCTGCACTCTCTCCTCATCATTTAAAATAAGCTTCATTTTGCTCCGTATTAATTCTCCCCGTTCTCTCCCTCCATAACAAGTTTTAGGGGGTCCTTCAAACGCGCTGTCTCTACTCCACCAAACTGGAAACCACCTGAGAGCACTTTTGGTTAGAGACCCCCTTCCTGAGAACGTGCCTCATAAAAGGTCAAGAAAGGACGTTTGCTTAAAATAAAATGATGATTTTTTATGACAGCTTTTCTCTTCATAGCTACATGAAACATGCACACACTTAAAATATGAAATAATATTAGATATTTAAAACTATTCTAAATGTATAGAAAAGTGGTATTCTATGCAATAATATCTTTAGTGCTAGGTACATGAAAACTATTTATAATTAGTAGTAGTTTAAAATAATTTTTCTCTGAATTTCTCAAATTTTCTTTAACTTGCCATTGAAACTGGGTTTTTTTTTAAGTAAATATAGAGAATTTAAGTACAAAAGGAGATTTTGTGTCTTTGTTCTTGGAAATTTTTCTTGTCCCTGGAAATTTTGTTTGCATTCCCTTAGATACTCAAGCTAAAGCATTATGTCCTTCAAAAACCTGGATAGTCTATACAAACAATACAGAAATTATAACTTAAACTTATTTTGAATAAAAAGAGAATCATCACGGTTAAGTGAAAAAAACAACAGAGTTAAATCATCTATCCCAATGTGGAGAATCAACTTCATACATATGAGAAGACAATTTAGGAGAGTAAAGAAAACACGGAAATGTCTTCTTTTTCACTTGCCAGCTGGCGCCGCCATCTGTGAGCCCAGGTGTGTGGGAAGTGCGGGAGGCAGCCCGCGCACCTGCTCCCAGACGCCCACCTGCCTGCCTGACGCCCCGCTCCAGGTGCAGGCCGCTCTCCCGGGTCTGCGCACCCCCCCCCCCCCCCCCCCGCAGCCCGGGGACAGCAGAGGCTCCTTGGGGCGCTTACTATCTGGACTGGTGCTGGGTGGGGTCCATACTCCCCCCCGGACCCGCCTCCTTCTGCCCCGCACCCCCACAGAGGTTCCTGTATTTTCTCTTCTCCCAACTGTGAGACCTTCCCCCCAGGCGACGTGAGGGTCAAATCCCCAGACTTACATCTGAGACCAGGTTTTCCCTGTTTTATTTCCATGGCTGTCTTTAAGAAAGAAAAAGACTCCTTGAATCCTAGTCTAACAGTACAAATAAGGCTGGAGTTCTTACCCCTTTTTGGACTCCATTTGTAGATAAGAAATGCAGTATCTCTAAAACGGACAGAAAATCCTAACAAAGGTAACCTTGCTATGTAAATTAATTGTCTCATCTTTTTTTTTAAGAAAAGTGAAGGGAGGGAGAAAGTGGGAGAGAAACAATGTGTGGTTGCCTCCCGGGCGCCCCCTACTGGGGACCTGGCCCACAACCCAAACATGTGCCCTGACTGGGAATCAAACCGGCGACTCTTTGGTTTGTAACCCGAGCTCAATCCACTGAGCTACTCTGGCCAGGGCCCTTGTCTCATCTTCTAATGGGGATCAGCCTCTGTGACCAGTGAAGAGTGTCTCATTGTCAAAGTCCTGTATAACTGAGCACTTACAGCACTTGGGTTTCTTACCCCCCTGTTCTAGGAGGTCAAACTGCAAAAACCATTGAATCCAGTTACTTGACTTTTTCTCTTTTATCGACACTGGAAGCAAATTGTTGGCATACACAACTTCTCTTACCAGACATGGTCCTGACCGTTTTTGCCAAGAATATGTCCATCTAGAAAAGTTCATTGCAGAGACCTTTTAATGGGTTTTCCTATAATTCGGCAACTTGTGGGAAAACCTGTCCCTATGTCGGCACAGCCCGGGCACTCTGAAACCTGTTCGGCTCCGCAGTGTTATTGGCATTGTCGCTCTACCAGCTTGCTGCTCTGCAGGCATTGCACGTGTCCCGTCTCGGGAGTGACTGATTTTCAGGCCGGCAGTGCAGTTTCTGCTCCCTTCAGTATCAAGAGCTGCTGCATCTCTCGCTGCTGGCCATTTTAAACTCGCCACTTCCCTGAGTCCCCTTCCACTGAATCTGACGGCAAAGGCTTGAAGCCAATTCAGTGACTGGTCGCCATTCTCTGAGTCAGCACTGTGTTTATCAGCAATGCATAAGGCAGAGGAAACCATGATTCTTCCCCTCCATTCCCACCTGTGCTCTTCACACACAGTTCTCTAAACAGTAGCGTTTTACTGAAGCGACTGTTCCATGGCAAGTTACATAAATAAGGAAGGAGGGAAAATACTACCGGGGGCTCCGTAGCCTCTGTTTCTTGAAAGCAGGAACAGCTTTATGCACTGAGAAACATCTAGAGGACCACTGCCAGGGGAAGAGGGAAGTCAGGTGTGCTGGAGTCACCAGAGATTACTATGTACCCTCCTAAAATTTAGTGTGCAAAGATCATGGCATGAGGCAATGCTTAGGGTATAAAATTATTTTTTAAATGCAGGATGTAATCCATTTACCTGGATCGATCTGCACTGTGTAAAATTAGATGTGCGGGAAAATGGATAGCAGATTCAACCACACGTTATCGGGGCCACTCTGCACGTTGGGATCACGAATGTGATCACTATTTGCTCACATTTCTAGGCTTCCCCAGTCTTTACCAATGACTATGCATTACTTCAATTTTCAGAACGGAAAAGCAAAACTTTATGAGAAGACATTTCAATAAAGAGACACTGTGAACAGTAAAATGTTACAGATGAAAGGGGTTATTTTTGGAGTGGGGGAGTAGTGTTTTTGGGTAGTGCGTAACCACTGAGTCACCACAGGAATTTGTGACATCTGTCTTAAGCTAGCTCTTGTAAGTAGAAAGAGCTAGTGAAATGTAAAGTGAATTCCCTTACAGAAGAAAGGTATTGAGAAGCTATGGAGATTCGAGCACAGGTGTTTACTAGTGCTTAAAACAAACACCCAATTTCCTTTTAATCAAAGTAAATTTTTCTGGGTAGCCCCACCACATATTAAACTTACATTTATGTAATTAAGTTTGTTTTAGTTTAATTTAACAAGGACTTATTAAAAAACATATCTGCCTGATTCAGTACTAGGTACTGGGAATTACCAGGACAACAAGAGTGGAAAAAAACAGGTCTTCACAACACATACATGCTAGCCATGCGTGTGATCTCACTGGAGTGTGGAGCCCATCGGGGGGCAGGAGGAGACCCAGGAAGATGTGCCGGGTGCTCAGGGAGACCCGCAGGCCAGACTCCTGCCCCGAAGCAGCTTGCCCCCCGGAACAGTTCTTGCAGGAAGTGAAGGAGGACCTAGACAGGGCATGCACAGGTGTGTGTGTGCCCACTTACCTGTGTGTTGGGGGGCCAGGGGGCTTGGGAACTGGGCTGAGGTTAACAAGTACGTGCAAGGAGCAGGTAGGACGAGAGGGCATGGGGGCATCCAGGAAAGGAGGACAAGTTTGGTTCGGTTCCGTCTCCGAGTCTGAACTAGGGACTAAAAAGAGAAGAAATTAAACAGGTACGAAGGACAGCCTAATGTAATGTGAGAATTGAGATTTATCTTCCAGGAAACAGGAGGGTATTTAAGGGTGTAAGAGAGGAGCATAATTTGCTCAAATCCGGTTTAAGAAGCCTCCTCTGACTATAGGAGCTTTACTGTCGGTATTTTATGAAAATAAAGCTTTTTCAATAAATATGTAATTATGGTCAATTTATTATGGTTTTCAAGTTAACCCTCTCCCACATCCTAATACTCCTCCCTAGGACAGGCGTGCACTGTTCGAGTTTAGAATTACTGGTCTTGAATGACAAAAACCTAGAGAAACCTCAAATACTATTACACCCAGGCATAGGGAGCAGAATCTGCACTGATGGGTTAAAACTGATACATTTCAGCATCCCTGAGCCAGGTGAAAACGTTTTCCTTTCACTGGGGAGTTAAGGAAACATCTTACTCCCGCATAAGAGAAGAATATGACATAAAAGACTCCTCCTTCCTCTCTGGCTCCTTCCCTCCCTCACCCCTCCCTTACCACAATCTCCCTCCCTCTCTCCCTCCTTTATTCCCTTCCCTGTCTTCCTCTCTTTTTTCTCCTTCTGCCTCCTCTCCTCCTTCGTTTCTCCTTTCCTTCCTTCTTTCATTCTCCATTATTTACCAACCAAACATTTATCATTAGAAGAGACACGATATGATGTTTATCGTCTCACTGGGAAGACAAGAAAGAATGGAAAATAATTGGTCAAGAAAAAAATTCTGGGTGTGGCATTAAGTGGCAAAATGAGTGGTACAAATGTAAGTTCTCTAATCGTTCTAAGTGAAAAAGATGTTTGTGAGCTGGACTTGCTGGGAAAGGCTGGGAAAGGCACTAGGAGTAAATTTAAACTTAGAAAAATTTTAGTAGATTTGTAACTTGAACAGGCCTTCCCAAGTGAGAAACAGTCATTTATGAAGAATGTTATTACTGTTAATAAATAAAATATAATATTAAAACGGAAAGGCTTGAAGAGAGGACCCACTGTATTTTGAGTCTACTTTCTGCTAAATAGAGCCTTTGAACCATATGCGAGGTGAGCAGTTTGGCTTGAACATATTTTAGTAATTTGGAAAAAAAATTAAAGCAGTTTTTGTCACACGCACCATTTAACTTCAGTCGTGTGCAGTCAATGGTGATACTAATTCTATAAACCTGTGATACTTACTACTGCTGTGCACTGGGAGGGTTATTAGTTTCTTCTTTAATTCTATTCATACTCTCAGCATTATTGACAAATAATAATGTTTTTTTCTGGCACTTACTAACCTCTTTAGATAATATATGATCTTAGAAGTCCAAGATATTCAAATTCAGAAGTCTGCATCTGGAATTTATCAGTGAACTCACTGACTAGTCCGTGCTCTGCTTTCAGGTCCCCTTGCTATCTTGGGGGCTGTTTTGATGGGGACAACCTGTGAGAGTGTTAATAGTCCCATGCTTCCTTCTCCAGTTCTCCCGGTCCTTTTGTTTTCTTAGCTGGATACGAAGGCCTCTTGTAATAACTGCTCAGCAAGTCTTCACATTTACTCAAAGGGAAGATTCTCAACAGTAATGAGTTTCTTTGAAAACTTCAGATAAAATTATTGACACGTATTCTACATAGGGCAGGATTTCTCAACCTCAGCGTCATTGACTTTGTGGCTGCCTTGTGCATTGCCGGATATAATTTATCAGCTGAGCTCTGCCCACTGGTAGTCCGTAGAACTTGCCCACTTGGGACAATCAGTAATGTCTCTGGGCGCGGAGATGTGGCCCCTGGAGAACCCCTGACTCGGGGCGACCCCTGCAGAACCATCAGGAGTGCCAGTGGGGCAGGTTTCCGACGGCAGCCTTGACTTTGATCTACCATATTGGCTCCAAGAGGCGTGGTCTGGCTGTGGGCATGAAAGCCTGTATTAAGTTTCCATTTGTTGATGGCTTGAGCAATAAAAATTTAGGACCTTAGATTTAGTCCGTTTTGCATTTCCTTTCTTTTACACCATCATTAGAATGAAGAAAATCTATAGCAAACAATTTGAGCCCTCAAGGTAGGAACCTTGAGTCACCAGGAAAGTAAGCAGTGTTCTTTAAATTATCCAGACTTTTGCAAACTTCCTTATGTTAGCTTACTATACTGTCAATGCTAACTTAGTTTTTATAAATATTTTAATTAATTAACTTTGTGTTCCTTTGGTTTCAGTGAAAAGTGCTCGATTAGGAGTTTATTTGGTCCCAGCTTTCACTCAATAAAAACACACTCTTCTACCCAGAGACCTTTCAACCAAGTCCACTTAAAAGTCATATTTACATATGTTTAGTCTAATACATTTAGAAACTGTAAATGGGATGGATCTAATAACACAAAAATTATTAGAATTATAACACAATAATTATTAGAAAAATTATTAAAATTAACAGAAAAATTATTGAACTTATTGATATGTCTCATAATTGTTGATACTTTAGGGAAGGCTCAATTTCAATGTTCCATCGTTTTAAAATATGTGCTAAAATAGCTCCAGGAAGCTGCTCAGTTTTGAGATTCAGATGTCCATGATACTGCACTTGTATATACTAAAAGCCATTTGTGTGCTAATGCACTCACTTCGGATTAGGCGCACTTCGGAATATTTCTCATTTAAGTGCTTATGTATTGATGATGTCTCTTTCTCCCCCAAGCAGGAAGGCAACTTACACGTGGATAATTTCTTCATGCAACGGGAATACTGTTTTTTGGGAAAGAATTTTTACGTTGCCTTCACTCTGTGAGACGTGTCAATGTCTCCGAGCACGTGATGAAGAGGAAACATATGTTCCCATGGTTTCCTTCCCACAGTGGACACGCAGTTTACTCTAATTCCGTGCTTGACTGTTTATGTCCAATTTCTTTCTAATGCAAGGAATTTCAATATGCCCAAATATCCAACACACTACATACATCTATATTTATATACTGAGTATAAGCCAAGCTATCCAAAGATAATTAGGTGAGACATGCGTTTTTTGTCATAATTAATATTCTGTCAATAGGCTAGATAAGAAAACTCCAAGGGTTAATGTTTGGCTGGGCTGCCAGATACTGTCGCCAGTGAATGTTTCCAGCTCACTCCATTAATCCAGTCAGCACAATGGATCAGCCTAGAGATGTGTCTCCATAAATCACCCTGAAGTGCTGGGGGTAGGAGTATCTAATTAATCAGCACTGTCATTATGTTTGACTTGTAGCTGCCTCACTGTGTTTGGGATGGAGATTCAGTGTGTTTAACCCACATGCTCTTAAACAGATCTCCAGTGGTGTGTAAATTTTAACCCATTTACAGAAAAAGTCAACCAGTGTGATTCGACCATATTTTTCAACAGCCATATGTCTTCTAAAGATATGACCCCTCATTACTTTTAGTTAATTTTCCATCCACCACAGTAGATCTCTCTTGTAGTGCGAAAAACAAGGCATATTTGACTATTATATTGTAGGTTAATATCACAGTCAGGACAAAAATATATCTTAACATGCTTTCTTTTTTTTAAGATTTTATTTATTTATTTTTTAAATTTTAATCATTGTTTGAGTACAGTGTTCTCCCTTTTACTCCCATTCCAGCCCACCCACCTTAACATGTTTTCTTAACCAATAGGATAACATACTTTTAAAGGCTTGGATTTTTGTATATTGCCACCAATCAGTGAAAATTTATTCCTTGTATCTTTGATTTCTTGCTCTCAAATTTCACTGTTTTGGGATCGTCTATTTTATTATTGTGCTTTTTCTTCATAAAAAAATATTCACTAATAAAATAAACACTTTATACTTAAAAATAATACAACTAAATATTGTCTGGTTTGCCAGCGAGTAAACTGCCTCAGAGACGCACCCAGCACATGCCGCTCACAAAGCCGAGCTCAGTCTATGTCACGGTTCACACGCTTACACTGCGAAGAACGTCTGAGGAGGGATACGCTGTAAAGCAAATGGATTCTTACGTGCAGCTTAATGAATCCACCCTTGTTTTATAACAGCTCCCGGCATCTTTTATGGCAGCTAATAATGAGATAACGCTGTAAAATTGGAACTTTTTCCTACAAAACCACAAAAGGTACCTGGCATTATTCGTCTTATAAAAATAAAGTAGCCTTGGATCTCTTCTATGAATACATGTACACATAAGCATCTCTATAGATCCCACGCACCAACACACACGCGTGGCGAGGCGACTCCCAGGAAACACGTCCATCTTGACAAGAATGTGGGAGGAGCTGGTTTGGGCAGGACGCACACTTACTTTAATAATGGTGTGATCTGTTGACAAATATTTCTTGATTTCTTATTTTAATGACTCTCCATTGTAGGGAAACTTGATTCTTCAAGAATGAGTTTTACCCTGGCTGGCGTAGCTCAGTGGATTGAGCATGGGCTGCGAATCAAAGCATCGCAGGTTCGATTCCCAGTCAGGGTACATGCCTGGGTTGCAGGCCATGGCCCCCAGCAACTGCACATTGATGTTTCTCTCTCTCTCTTTCTCCCTCCCTCCCCCCTCTAAAAATAAATAAATAAATCTTTTTTTAAAAAAAGAATGAGTTTTGGAGTCAGTAAGAGCCAAATGTGGTGGCAAAGTGTACGAACTTACTGAGTAAGGCCAAGTTGTGTAAGATTGACAAGAGGTACCACAGAACAATAAATCAACTCATCTCATAAGATTTTACTCACCAGGCATATCGTACAGGAAATGTGCCAGAAAGTTATGGTTGTAAGACTGTTAACAGAAGTATGCTGGTCTAAACCCTAAATAAAAAAATAACTCACGATGGGGTTACCTGTGTCATTATTTTAGCCCAATAATGGAAGATTATTATAGGTATAGATAAAGATATGAATATATACTAGGTATGTATCATATATTCACATTTGTATAACATACATATACAAAAAATATGCCTACCTGGGTCATATATTTTACATCATATTTGATCATAGAACACATAACATATAATTATACATAGTGTTATACACAATAACAAGTATTAGGTAATTTCATTTAAAGCATATTAAGTTCAAAATATAATTATGGAACTTCTTTACTAATTTTACTTTTTTCATATATGTATACACACATAGATGTAATATTTTTTCTCTCTTTCTTCCAACAAAGTTGGTGCTGGCTTTCCTCATCATTAAAGGACTGATTTTGCACTGGACAGACCTACTAATAACCCTTCATCCTATTGTGATCAAAAACACGCATTTGCAAGTTCAAAGACATGACCGGTCTATCGGTGACTACGCAACAGAGGAAGTCCGTCTGCCGAACTGGGGGGCTGAGCCTCTCCTTTGGGTCATAAGCTCACCACCTGCTCTGGTGAGCCTTGTGGGGAAGTTTAAGAAATTGAGGAGTAACTAAAAAATTATTTACCCAATAACGTCACAACTCCCCAGTGATGAGAGCAATAAATTACATAAAAATGATATACCCAAGTCACGGAAGAAAAGGCATTATCCCCTGGTGTTGCTACTTCTGCAGATGTAAATTTCTGGTGACTCTGTAATAAACAATTAATACTTCTCAGCACAAATTTACAAAATGAGTAAGCTGGCTTTGGACTTTTAAGAAGCATCAAAAACATCGAGGAAAATACCCCTAAATATATACACTTTACTATGGCTGCTAAGTTTGGGGTAGAAGGAGCTGTCGGACACGAAGATTCCTGTAGAGAGTTAGACACAGAAGTCGATGTGATATTTAAATTTTTAAATGTATCTTCCCTGGCTGGTGTAGCTCAGTGGATTGAGTGCGGGCTGCGAACCAAAGCATCGCAGGTTCGATTCCCAGTCAGGGCACATGCCTGGGTTGCAGACCATGGCCCCCAGCAACCACACATTGATGTTTTTCTCTCTCTCTCTTTCTCCCTCCCTTCCATCTCTAAAAATAAATGAATAAAATCTTTAAAACAATTTTTTAAATGTATCATTGTATTATGTTGGCTATGGCTTTTAACATGCTTTTCTATTGGAAGGAGCTGAATCACTCACCCATCATGCACCGGGACGAGCCTCCGACTACAGGTGGGATCTGGGTCCTTCCCATCGTCCGTGGTCCCAGATGCACATTATTTTGAATCTGCATCATGTGCAGGGTGGTCTGCGAGTGTCTGAGTAAAATACAGGAACACGATGCCCCTGGGTGGCTTTTCCTATTAATTGTCATGTATATGGAAGTATAATTTAAAAATCTTTTTGCTGTCTAATAACACGATTAGTTGTGAAAAACATGTTTGATTAGGCTGAAATTTCCACTGTCCTAATTTTTACTGAAACTTAATTTCCTTGGATTCAAAGGAAATATATTTTATACAAAATATCTGGTAACTTTTTATAGTTAGAACAGCACTTGGGTGTGGAGTTTCTTTTTTATTTTTATATTTATCTTTTTATTGTATTTTTTTCACTACCACTCATCCCCTTTACACACCTCCCAACCCCGCCACCCCGCAATCTCCACAGCATCTTCCAGGTCCGTGAGTCTTTCTTCCACTTTGCTGGATCCCCCCACCCACTAGGCTCCCTGCCCCAACAGGTGTTGGCTTGCTCTCTAGCTATGAGTTTGTCTTTATTTTGCTTGTTAGTTCAGTTTGTTAGTTAGATTCTACATATGAGTGAAATTATATGGTGTTTGCCCCCTCTGACCGTCTTATTTCACATAGCATAATGTCCTCCAGGCCCATCCATGCTGTTGCAAAGGCTGAAATTTTCTTCTTCTTTATGGCCTAGTAGTATTCCATTGTGTAAATGTCCCATACTTGTTTTCTCCACTCATTTGCTGATGGGCACTTGGGCTGTTTCCACATCTTGGTGATTGTAAATAATGCTGCAATGAACACAGGGGTGTTTATGTTCTTTCAAATTAGTGTCTCGGGTTCCTTTAGACATATTCCCAGAAATGGGGTCACTGGGTCAAAAGGCGGCTCCACGTTTAATTTTTGGGGAATCTCCATACTGCTTCCCACAGTGGCGGCACCGGTCTGCCTTCCCACCAACAGTGCAAAAGCGGTCCCCTTCCTTCCCATCCTCCCCTGCTCTCGTGGTTGGTTGATTTGTTATCACCTCCCGCCAGACAGTGTGGAGTTCCTTACTCTGTCAGTGAGCAGTCCGGGGAGTCCGCGCGTGCGCTGCCCACCATGGGGAAGGAGGAGGGAGACCTTGTTCTCGGATCCATGGGGCTGAAGCACGTGGAACCGTAAATACGGTAACGACGCAGGGAAATACAGCAGGCAGGCTAAGGGAGCCCTGGAAGCAGGACAGCAGGGCGGAGGAAGACGCTGAGAGTTAGGGAAATGAGGAAGGCCGCCCGAGACAGGTCTCTGCGTGCACAGAGGAGAGATCATTTCAAACAGGGGTATTCAGAGCATCCCACGTAGAGCTGTCCAGCTTGAGCGACAAGGGGGAGAGAATGACAGCAAGTGAGGTGGAAGCTAGATAATCAAGAGCCCTGAATCCCAGCAAATCTGTTCAGAGTTGCCTATTCGCATGGACAGCCATCAAATACCTCTGAGGACCTTAGTGAAAAAGTGAGCAAGTTTTACAAACAGTCACCTGGTGTCGGCGCCTCAAGGTCTGAGGGTGAGAGGTCGTAACTGAAAAGAACGTGCAGGAGGCAGGGGAGGGAGAGGAGCATTTTTTATTTTCAGTTTTCAGCTGCAGTTGACTTTCAGTATCATTTTGCATTGGTTTCAGGCGTACAACCCGGGGATTAGATAGTCATGTACTGCACCAAGTGTCCCCCCGACATGTATTCCCAGGACCCACTTGGCGCCATGCACAGTGACCACAATAGTGGAGTCTGTATGTCCTACGCTGGACCGCACACCCCTGTGACTGCTTTGAAAGGAGCAACCCTGGGTTTCGCCGCAGGCATGGCGACGCAAAAGGGCTATTGGCGAATACAAGAAGTGTCTTCCCCATGGTGGTGTTCGTGAGCATGCAGAGAGTGGAGGGGGTTGGGGGCACTTACCCCACGGTGTTCACCAGTGTAATAGTCTATTATGGATTTCATTTTTTAATGATATGCTTTGGAATTACATCACTAGATTTGCTACCTCAAGCAGAACCCATAATTCTGGTATTTATTCACTATACTTCCCTCTACAGAACCAGGCTGTGTGAGTGCGTATTAGTTCTGTATCGAAAGCAAAAGTCTAATAGGCATAGGCAGATGTTTCCTATTCATTTGAACGTGTATTATGACGGAAAATAAACACACTATACAGTAAATATCATAAAACGCCACTTCTGCTGATATATTACATTGTTTTTAACTTTACAGAACATTTATTGGCTCAAGGTTAAAACCATTTTAAATTTGTACTTAACAAGAAAGGATTAGTACATAAGATGTATTATTACAATAACAGACTGAGATTCATGACCCTGGAAAAGTCCCGTCTTACACGCAGAAGAAGACAAATTGGCATTAAGTAGTGGCGCTGCTTCCAGCAGGAAGATGACCGCGATGAACCCTGGTTGTACAAATAAAGGCCTTCCAGAGGTAAGGACGTTCAAACACGCAGAGACACACACAGAGGCACTGACACCTCGATTTCGTCAGGATCCAGCGCCCTCCTGAACTAGCTTGTTGGAGCTTTTGAGATGATTTTTAAATGATTTATTTCATAACCACAGGAACCGCCGGACAGAGGTCCCTTAGCGTTAACAGGCACTTTACGCTTTAGGCAAACAACCCACCGACACAGGCTGTTTGGTTTGTGGCAGTGAGCTCGTGGGTGGTCCTCCGGGGAAACCCTAGGCCAGAAGTATCGCTGTAATCCAATCTGCACAGCAAAGCACCATGGAGCCCGGCAAAGAGAACCATGGCACAATTCTTCAGCTAGGCCGAGATGTGGGGGGGCGGGGGGAGCAAAAACGTGACTGGCACCACTCTGTTAACCATCTAGGAGCTGTTGTAGCCCTCCTTTTCACTGTATCCGTCTTACCGAAAATGCCCCGTTTTCATCCATATTTTAAGAGGAGAGATACATTACAAAAGCCCGATTCTTCAAACACAGTTGAACTGAATGAAGTGGCATTTCCTAGGTAGGACGAGAGAGGACGTTGCCAGAATCCGCCTTGAAGAGGAAGTTATCCTGGGAATGATCTTATTTGGCTCTGTGGTTCCAACAGCTCCCCTACAACGACAGTTTCCTGTGAAACCCGTGGCCTCCGCGGCGTGGACCTGCCGAAGCTTTCAGAGGAGAGAGGGGTGACGCACATCCGTAACGTGCCCCGCACTGTGGGCCCGCCGGCAGCATGCAGGGTTGCCGTGATTTTCTGTCTTCATGTACCCGCTCATATGTGAATTCGTTCACTCAACCAGTACTCACCATACTGTTGTGCAAACCGGGTGTCTAATTAGACGCAGTGGGGATCAAAAGCAGGTAAGAAGGGGGCACGACTCCTTCTCTCAGAGAGTTGGCAGAAGTGTGCAGTCATTAACAAGTGACCCCAGTGGGGCTAGGTGACCAATCACCGAAATCACGGAAGTTCAGTGTAGAAAACGTAGCTACACCATGACCTGGTTAACAGTTATTTTAGTTGCTGATGCATTTTGTAAGGTTCCTTATGCCACATGAGAGGTGAATGCTATTTTTTATATCTCTAATTTGTTTATTGAGAGATGTATAACAATTACATAGACAATATAATTTTTCTCAAGTTGTGTTTGTGTGTGGTGTGCACGTGCACCTGCGTGTGTGTGTGTATATATACACATATATATGAACTTTAATACAAATTTGACCCCTATGAAGAACTATGTAATATAAATTTATGGAAAAAGAATTTTTTTTTCATTGAGAGAACGTGACTCTTTTTATTATAATATCTGCATCATTACTATCCTTAAAGGCATTTTCTTTTTATTTAAGATTTTATTTATTAATTTTTAGAGAGGGAAGGGAGGGAGAAAGAGAGAGAGAGAGAAACATCAATGTGCAGTTGCTGGGGGCTGTGGCCTGCAACCCAGGCATGTGCCCTGACTGGGAATCGAACCTGCGATGCTTTGGTTTGCAGCCCGCGCTCAATCCACTGAGCTACGCCAGCCAGGGCAGAGAGAACATTGCTCTTAATAAAAGTTGTTATCATAAAAAAATTCCACTTGGGGGTATTTTCTTTCCAAATCATTATCGATAACTTGCTAGTATGAATAATTTTTAAAAAGACTTTATTATTTATTTTTAGAGAGGGAAGGGAGGGAGAAAGAGAGAGAGAGACATCAAGGTTCGGCCGCTGGGGGCCATGGCCTGCAACCCAGGCATGTGCCCTGACTGGGAATCAAAGCTGCGATGCCTGGTTCGCAGCCCCTGCTCCATCCACTGAGCTACACCAGCCAGGGCAATTTTTTTTCTTAATTGTATAAACTGCGAGGACAAGGTAGAATACCGGAAGTACAAGCCAGGAGTGCAAAGAGAGACGATTCCACCCATTCCCTCCAGCACCACAATAAAGCGGACACGTGAATGTGCGCCGTGGGAACTCCGGGCTGGGTTTACTAAAGAACGCATAAAGCCCTCAAGAGGAAGAAGGACACAATTTCCTTCGGACACGAGGCTTTCTCCCGTAGTGTTGCATTCACTCCCCCCAACCTGAAGCTCTCGCGTGGAGATGGCCGCGGAAGCAGCCTCCCTGCCCTGACATCTGGACGCACACCCATCAGCGGCGAGCACACCAGCCGCCAGGGCATAAAACGAGGCTAGAGGTCTGGGCGCGGCATCTGGTACCTGTTATAAGTCAACAGAGACCCTGCGCTAAGTGGTCCCACAGATTGCAGCGCGCAAGGAGCGAGCCCCAGGAGAGAGAGCCGGAGGCAATGGAGCTCTGCGGGGCTGCAGAATTGCGGCAGTGGGCTCCCTCGGTGACACTGAAGATACTGATGACAATTAGGGGAAAGGGTTCAGGCTGTGAATGGGGAGCAATTCAGCTGCCGCAGAAGCCATCAGCAGACTGGCTGCCTGGGGCGCAGGGCCCTGCCGTCCTTTGTTGTCCTGTTCCTGCTGGGAGGCTGGAGGGAGGCGGGAGCCAAAAAAAAAGAAGGGAGAATTTATAAAATCCATAACAAAAATTGTCACCCCCAAATTGTTGAATGTAAAGGGGTGGTTTTTGTTTTGAGAGAAATTGGTTGCCGTGTCTAGCTTTAATGAATGTGAGATTAGGTCACGTCACTGGGATAGCTGTCAAAAACATATGTGAACAGCAAAGGTTTATCTCGGAGTGTTCTCCATCTCCCCCTCACCCCACCTTGTCCCCGCAGTCCCCGCGGTGTGGGGGTGGCTGCCCATTGTTTAGCTGTCCTTACAGCCCTGCCTGTCATTTGAACCACGGCGAGCAAACTTCGTTTTAGGTTCGATATACAGCCCTCCTACTTAGACTTATTACAGTTTAACATAAATTAATGAGCGTTTTGCAGCCCACCAATTTTTGGAAATTAAATGTTTATTTTATATATACGAAGGAACCTGATTGTCTTTTATGTTCATGGCAAATAGCTATTTTCTGGAACGAGTTCTATGATTAGATTTGCCGCGTTGTTATAAATAGTACTACCGCTGCGATGTATCAAAAAGCTACAAATTTTAAAACTCCAGCGTGTATAAAACTCAGAAAGTGTCAAAAGGTAAGAGTTTAAGCTCACGTGATCTCTGAAATGGAAAATACAGGATACTGGTAGCAGGTTGCTTTTGTGTCCTAGAAAGAAGCACTATACCCATCTAGCAGTGGTTCGCCCTCATGTTCCACATGCTTGTTGTGATTGTAGAAACATATTTCTAATGGTCATTGGGTGCCTCTGTGGCAGGTCTCAGAACAAAGGCCGGAATTACAAAATATATGGAGACTAATGATTGGTGTTAAGTGTTTAAAAGTTCAAGTTGGAACAGTTCTCCTTGAGTTTCAACAGATTTAAAAAACAAAAACAAAAAAAATTTGACATGTTCTCTTTAATCTATCATGGAATATGTTTCATTAGACTATTTGTGCAAGGAAGCTTAAGCAATTTATTTCAAAATGTTATCCTGGCTTCCAAGACCAATGGCGGCATCTCAGAGAAGGATAAACTTTTCACTTTTGCAGAGAATACATTTCAGTTCAGACTAATGACATTATTATATTGTATGCTTTTTTCTGTGAGCAGATAGCCTCATGGAAAAAGCTTAAATATAATGCAATAGATGTAAAACAGATCAAATTAAATATTCTGTTAGGTTGTAATGAATTTTATTAGCGTTACTCTGTATTTATGGCTGCTTATGTTTACAACGGAAATATGAAAAGCAACGCATCACCAAGAATTCTAAAATTAGGGCAACTTGCACCTGAGAAGAATTTTCAGCGGGGAAACAGCTTCAGCCTAACCTCCATCGTGGCTCCTTAAATTACAGCTGGTCCAAAACTGTTTGATATTCAGGCAGCTAATTAGCAATGGAGATGGCCAATTCAAACTCTGGGCTTTGATCTCTCTCGGTTCACCCAATATTTATTACGTTTATTTTACAAAGAATGGAGAGGAAAATATCCTGAAAGCTGGAGGAGACAGTCTGAACAGTAGTTTACTTATAATTTACAGACTTGTGGTACTTAATCTATAATGCAATAATCTTCCCAGTACCATTTGTCATGTGGACACCGCCACAGATTATAGCTTAGGGCACTGCATCTGTGCACAGATCTGGCAGGAAATGGTCTAAAATCTCCAACAGCTGAGCACGATGTCTCGGTGCAGTTGGAAAATTCAACCTCTGCTCCAGAGGTCACCGCGTGCTTCTGTCCTGACAGCCCAAATTGTGAAGCATGTGACTAATATGCATACAGATCACCGGCTGCCTGGCGTCTGCTGCAAGCTTGATGGCTGGTTAGCGGCCAGTCTTCATTTTCTGTGACAATCCTACATAGGAAGTGCTGTGTGGGTGACTAAATGGAGCATATTGATGTCCCACTGGGTGTAGCCCCTGTTGTTTTGACAAATTCTCCTTAGCATTTATCAATCAGGCCTTCCAGGGAGAGTGTGCTGAATATCTCATTCAGAGCTTGGCCAGGGCTAATAGAGCAAGATAGCACGTTATTCAATTTGTCCTTGTTAGCGACGTCCCACTGTCGCTGGGCAATTTACCTTCACACTCCACAAATGAAAAGAGAAATTTGCCGGGCTTCAAACACTTCCATGAGTTACAAGCAAAATTTTAATTAGCATGTCATTACGGCAATAATTTATTGCTTCTTTGTGGGGTTTTTTTTTTCTAGCCTACAGATTGTGCTTTTCCTTTTCTGGAGGAGATGCCCCCCAGGCGACGGAGCAGGCAGGGATGAGGGCAGCCACGGCGCTTTACTAAGAGATGCAAGCTGATGTGCTCTGCGGGCAGGGTTTTAAGTACTCACTGATGCACGAAAATAAAACGGTCTCTGGGAGGTTTCTTTTTGGTGGTTCCCTCAATGTCACTGATTCTGCTTTAATGTCGTGTTTATGAGTTTGAGAAGCTGCTACCGCGCTTTGGTGTATTCCCAACTTTCACACCCGTGGGCAAACTAAAGCAGGCAGCCCGCCCGTGTCCAGTCGCCTGACGGCTGGGAGGGGGACTTCCGTGGTGCCCAGCGCGTGCCCTTGTGACGATGACACAAGGTTTTTCTGGACTGTGAAAGGAGCAGCAGTCACGGTTTGTTACCAGCTCTTCATGCGGAGTTGTCTAGAAGCACAATCTGGAACCAAGTAGCCAGGAAAACGTTAGGAAAGGAGAGCGAGTGCACAGGAGGAGCTGGCCGGGCCCGTGTGCGGCCTCTGTCGGGCATCCTCAGAGCACAAAGGGGAGAGGGTGACCCATGTCATCAAAGTCAGGAAGAAACAAAGACGACACCATGAATAAACAAAAGTGGCATTGATAATGGATTGAAATATAAGTGGAATAAAGACTTTGATCCCAGTGTTGGCACATGGGGACCAGTGACCATGGTCCAAACCTGCTCATGTGAAAGGCGCAGTCACACTGCACGGAAAGATCATGAAGAGTGACTCACGGTAAGTAGGTAAATCAAGAAAAATAAACACACTGAGTGTTATTCTGCATATATTATCCAATCTCAAATAACATGGCTTAGTGACTGCATTTCCCCTTGTATTTCCAAATGTATAGAAATCTGGCTTTGAGTACTGAATTCTATGTGAACAGTTTTACAGAATATGGCTTTATGACCACCTTGCATCAAAGCCTACAGTCAGAGTAGGGTCTTGGGCTGCATTTCAGCTAGATACTTAAAGTGGCAGGGGAGTGTCCTATTCATCTCTGCAGTAGGCCATTTACTAGCTAGCAAGGTGCAGAGCAGGGAGCAACAGTGAATGCACAGCTATGGGAAGAAGGAACAGATTGATGATCAGACACATGAGCCAAAGGAATGAATACATAATGAACTCATAGTTCCAATATTTTTTATTCAGAAGGATGATTAAAAGTGCATTCACATCTGCAGGCAATGAGCACGCTCTTTACAGCAATCTAACATTCCCGAAATCATAAAAAGTGTGTGTGGCAAAGAGAAGTTGGTCGGCCTGGTGAGCAATATTTACATATTCGTTTTACATTCATCTCTTTCAGTTGTACACATTTCACAAATAATCAACTTTTAAAAAAATAAGTCATCTTTTGGCTCCAATATACATACACACTGTGAAAGGCTGTCAGAATAACTAGGCTCATTTCATGATTGCTTGACATAGTTTAAAAATATGTTTTGTACGTGGGTATTTTTTTGTTTCTGGAGTCCTGTTGGCATTGCCTCTGGATTTCAGACTGGTGTGCGTGTGTGCGTGTGTGTGTGTTCCACTACTACGAGTACCACGCCCTGCTCACACAGGACACTCTTGAACAGCCGTACAGTTCCTCCCAGGGGAACTCAAACATCGACTGGAGGCATGACGCCTAACATGGATGACTGACTATCAATGGCTAAGTCACTCGGGCATCCTTTCAATACAGAGGAAGGCTAAATAAGACTTCTTCTGATCTACTGAGACAATTTCATGTAAGATGATAGGTTACGAATAATACTTTTTACCTTGATATGTATATGCGTGTATGTATATACACACACATACATGCACATCCCCAAAGGGTAAGAAGCCTTGTTCCAATTTTCCTCCCCACATAGCTTTCCTCCAAATACCTTTGAAATCAGAAAATTTACATTTTTTTCATTTGTTGCTTTTTGGGGTTCTTTTTTACTCCATACAGCCCAATGGTTCCCTAGCCATTTCTACCTCTCCAATCCAAGATGTTAACCCCTCTTCCGGGTTACCATGCCTTAGCCCTTCAGACTTTAAGTCTGGTTTCTACCATGCAGCCAAAGAACAGTCTCTACAAAAACATGTATCTGGTCCTGCTCAGAACTTGCTGGAGAACTCTTCCCTTTCCTATTGCTTTTAAAACACTGACACACCTCTTTAATGTGACTCGACCTTATTGTTCTGACACGTCCCGTCTCTGCCCTCTGGGCTCAGTGGCCCTCAGTCTGTCCTTAGCACTCAGGGCGCTGCCCCAGGTCCTGTGCACGCGGGTTTCATCCTTTCAGAGTGCTCTCCCTCCTCCCCGGGCCTTAGTCAATTCCTCCTCCTCCTCCTCCTCCTCCTCCTCCTCCTCCTCCTCCTCCTCCTCCTCCTCCTCCTCCTCCTCCTCCTCCTCCTCCTCCCTCTCCTCCTCCTCCTCCTCCCTCTCCTCCTCCTCCTCCTCCCTCTCCTCCTCCTCCTCCTCCTCCTCCTCCAGTTTTTATGTATCTTCCTTGTGGTCCTGTCCTCCTTTTCAACACAATCAGAGAACCACATGTGCGATTTCACTTTATTTGTGTGGTTATTTGATAAACTAATCTCTGCCTTCTTGCAGTTTCCACCAGGATGAAACTGTCGTCTGTTTTTGTTTATTTTGTGCGCCTGGCGTGTTGTGAGCGGTCAGTAAGGATCTGAGAGCAAACACGCGGCGTCCCAGCACCACGGCATCCTGGGAACTAACTGCAAACCGTGTGCCCCGTCCTTCACATCTCCGATCGGGGTGCCCCCCACCCTGCACACTTTATCCCCCAGAAGACACCGGCAGTTCTCAGAGGGGCCTGCTCCTTCCTGCTTCCAGGCTTTCGTTCGCACCTGCTGTCCCTGGTTCCCGCACATTCCCTGTGATCAGTACCCTATCCCCGCGCGCACCCCCACGTCTGCCTCAATTACACCTCCGCTGAGCAGACACTCCCTCGGCTGCCCGGAGTGAGTGCCCTGGGCGCCACATGACCTTCTCTGCCTGTCCCTCTGCGTGCGGCCGCCCTTAGGACAGAACGGCCTGCCTGGCCGCAGTGCAGCGGGAAGGCCCCTCCTGCGGGCTGCAAGGGCTTTCACGGAACCGGTGATCTCTGCCAGCTGCTCTCTGGAACCGGGCCAGGCGTTTAGAATAAACCTCAACTCGAGTTATTACATAACTGCGAGACGAAACGCAGCCTTCCCTGCACGGCCTCACCTAGATCCGTCTTTCCCGACAGAGAAGTGAGGACCGGGAGGAGCGCGGAGGGACACGGAGCGTGCGCGCCCTGGCCGGTCACCGGGGCTGCTGTGCGCGGCAGAGAGACGCTGATGTCTCACCGGGCTCGTCTCCGAGATCTGCCACCGCGCAAATATAATTTGTCTCTGGAGTGCTCCGAGGTCTGCAGGGGACCATCTCCTGCTTGCGAACAAGGTAGAGACCATAATATTTATTACCAATTTAAAAGTATTGTTAAATGTTCAAAACGAGACACATTTACATCAAAATGCAAGCATACTTATGTAATCAAAAACACAAGCAAAAAGATTTTTTTAAGAAGGTAAGTGACCCAAACATCCACCAACATTAAGATCCCTAGCAGGAAAAGGGACTGTTAGGATACTGTAGAAATATCGAACATACTTATGGTGTATTAATTCTAAAGAGTGGTATAGGAGCCCTGGCTGGCGTAGCTCAGTGGGTTGAGTGTGGGCCTATGAACTAAAGTGTCGCAGGTTCGATTCCCAGTCACGGCACATGCCTGGGTTGCAGGCCACGGCCCCCAGCAACCGCACATTGATGTTTCTCTCTCTTTCTCCCTCCCTTCCCTCTCTAAAAATAAATAAATAAAATCTTTTTAAAAAGTGATATAGAACATAATTCAACTACATAAACTGATAAAAGAAAAGTTCTACACAAGGGAAACACGTTAGAGTAGCGACATCATAAGTCATTGTTTTCATTTTTTAATAGTCCAAATTGGTTCCCATGTAATTAGATTATGTCTACCATTTAAAAATAATATAAGCAATTTTGAAGAATAAACAAACAACCAACAAAAAAGTGACAAAATTTAAAGCAAAACGCCCCTATTACTCAAACGCATTCATGAAACTACCGGGACGCACGGTGCGTCCTCAGAGACCTCCGGGCTGCGGCCACCGTTAGATAAACTGCTGATTAAAAGGGTGTGAAGCGAGAGGTAGAATGAGACTCCTTGAAAACAGAACCGGCCAGGCACCGAAGCACCCACCCCAGTGGTTAAAACTGAAGGGGCCCCTAATCTGGCGTCTCTTTAAAGCTCCACCCCAGCGGCCTGACCCCCCACCCCCACCCCGACACGGCTCCCTGCACTCCTTCCTCCCTTAACCGCCGGGCTATCACGGTCCAGTCACACACCCAGTGACCAGTTTTGTTAAGGACCTGTTGTCATGCAACGCTTAATTTCCTCTTCCTTCTGTGGATGAACTGGCACGTGAAAAGCCAGGCAAGGAGCTGAACTGGGGGTCCACCTTGGCTATGTGACCCGTTCTGCTGGTCCCTGAGTCCCCGTGGGACCCCTGGCATTATCTCCATTGGTCCTGTGAGGAAGCCGAGACTCACAGAGCCCCCACCGCTGTCCACCTGAGATCCCCCAGGTGGTAGGCGGTGAGCTGCAGTGCAGGGCCTGGGACTCCAGTGTTCTTCCGTCTGCCCCGGCTGCCTCCCCGGGCAGGGCCACATTTGGTGGCGGCCACCTTGGGGGCTCTGAAGCAGATGGCGGTGTGCCTAGCCCTGATTTGTATTGAGAAGAAGAATGGCGATGAAGCCCCGAAGAGAGGGGTCAGTCAGTGGTATTATTCATGCATTGAGTCTTCCAGCCACCGAAGTGACTGTTTTTACATACCAAGCGCTCCTCCTGCAGTTCTCGACGACGCAGTAATTAATAATATATGCTCATGGCCCTCCAGGGTCTAATAAACACTTGGGGAGAAGAAGGCTCCAGAATGTGAGAGGAGCTGCCACTAGAGTTTTCTGGCAGCGAGCAACACACACTGACTGCGGCCAATGGAAGTTCAAAAGGTCTTTTTTGCAGGGGGCTGGGGAGGGGAACTGTAGTGACCCACGAAGCCAAAGGAGAAAGAGTAACAACCAGGCCTCGTAGTGGACAGAACACAGCGGTTTCAACATTCTAACAGCCACGCCACAACAGATGACCTCTCGCGCCCTCGCTGCACGCCTGGGCCGGTCCTGAGTGACCCACACGTATTCCCCATGACCTCCACACAGCGCGACCACCTAGGGCGGCTGCTATTACCACTGGCTTAGGAGATAAGGACATGGAGGCTCAGAGACACCCGGTGACTTGTCCCAAGCCTCACCACTCTCTTCAGGGGCCACTGTGGCAATGGCAGAGACCTAGAACATTTTCATTTTTGTGAAATGATTCGGGGGACCTAATTGAGGTCATGTTCCTGAGTTCTGACAAGGGAGCAATGCTACTAGAAGAATTGAGAGGGACAAAAATAACAGTGGACCGCTGTATCTGAGACACCGTGACAGCCGGCCACGGCCAGTGAGGACGTTTCCCTGGGCCAGCCTGGCTGCAGGACGCAGGACAGCACTGCCCCTCCCTCCAGGATGCTCAGAGCAGGGAGACCAGGAAGCAGTCGTCTGACCACTAGAAGTCGGGGTGACTCTGCTTCCCAGGGACAAATATGATCAGAGAGGCCAGAACTGAAACCCTAGGGCACGCAATTCAGTCTGGGAATGCCGACCGGAACTAGCTGCTACCTGGGAAGGTCCTGGTTCCCGGGAAGGCCCTGGCCGGCCTCCTGCAATATCAGGGTAACGGGCACGGACAGAGGACCCACGGGTAAGATACCAGTGTGGCAGAATCGCTCTGTCTGATGGGGTCCTTCGTCCGACAGCACCTCACCTCCAGCTCTGACCTTCCTGGTCCTGCCCCCCCAAGCCTGGCCTCCCTGCTGGAAGGAGGGAGCAGGCGGCTCACCCGACAAATACCTGCGAGCCCACTGTGTCTGGCAGGCGGCACGTCCGGGGCGAAGGGCAGGGAAGCGAGTCGTGGCCCCTGGTGAGAAGGGTGACGAGAGCAGCACTGTGCGATGCTTCCGTCTGCTGGGGAGAGAGAGTGAAGCAGGCCCAGGAGGAATCAGAACGCCGAGTGGACCAGGGCACGGGCCAGAGAGAGTTCAGGGAGGCTGAGCCTGTCCCTCAGCGGGGGAGTTCAAAGCCCCGGGCGGAGGAGGGTTTGAGGTGGTGAGTCCATCCTGAAAGACGAGTGGTTTCCACCCCCAGAAGAGCAGAGGGCGCCCGGACCGGAGGAACGGCCCAAGGTGGGTCGGGCAAATGCCCTTTACCCTGAACTTTTGTGCAACATGTTACCTGCCCAGATTGGCGTCTCCCAGGCCCATGCTTCCTGTGTTTCTCTCCGAGCCCTTTTCGCAGCTCGTGTGGCTACAGGCTCAGCAAAGAAGTCCAGGCCAGCAGAGTTAGATGCTCTACCTCTGTCCCCCTCACGCCACTGTCCCGTTCACTTTTGCATTCTCAGGACGCAGCGTACCACTGAGAGCACACTCAGTGTTTCGCGGTTTCAATAAGTCAAATGGTTTGTCGAGGGGACGTATGGGAAGAGAGGGCCTGTCCCAGGGGCAGCGAGTGCGGTTCGGGGGTCAGACTCTCAGGGCGCAGCGTCTCGGCACGCTTTCCAGATGTGTAACATGGGTCGATTCTTTTATCCTCAGCCTCTTTATTTGTAAGATGGAGATAATAATAACACCCTCTCGGTATTTTTGGATAAAAATGAAGTGTTTAGCAGACAGCCTGTACATCGTAACCATCAGCATGTATCCGTTGCTGATGGTGTTGGTGTTACGATATAAGAGATATGCCATCTCTCTCACACTGCACACACGAGTGGAAACAACACAGGGAAAATACACGGAAAATGGAAACCGTGTGAAAAAGCCTCGGACGAGAGGCAGAACGCTACCCGGCTCAGGAAGAAAGGCGGGTCCTGAGGCCAGAGAGGTGGAGTCGGGCCTGCACAGGAACCTGCCCTATCCGTTCACCGCGTGGTCAGACAAGTCCACTCCTCGTGGCAGAACCTCATGTGCCTTCTGGAATTGGTGATCATATTGCCGGAAGCCCAAGCGAGGCTAAAGAGTCTTTGAAAATGTAAACCAACAAACAAACAACAACGACAAATCAATATACATAAAATCACTGGCATCCCTCCCTCTCTTCTAAACTCTGACCTCCTGTGGCTCCTTGTGGCGATGCTCACATCCCCCTGCAGGCCGTCCTGAACCCCTCCCTGGCATCAGCCTGGACCACTCTTCTCCAAGGGCCTTCCGCCCGCTCCTTTCCCTGTTCCTTTCCTCTGAAACTTAACGGAAACTCCGTTCCTTTAAATAGGCTCCCCCACCCACAGTAGTAAATACCCATATACTTAAATATGTTTTTCCTTCTTTCACTAAGCACTTATTCCTATATTCACAGAGACCCATTTAAGTATCCCTCAGCCTGGGACACTTACATGACACGGAGAGCCTTTTTCTAACAGCTATTCGTGCTTCGTAACAAGCAGCCGATGAATCCGTCCCCGTCGGGTAGCGTTGCAGGCAGCGTGGAAGGGGCGCGTTGGAAAGCTCCTGAAACTATGGGTGATCCTCACCACCTCCTGTACCCAGGTGTCACCCCAGTAATGACTTCCAGATTCTATGACTACTTCTAGTGACGGTCAGCGTGGCAGGGAGGGAAAGAGAACGTGCAGATATATCAATACCATGAACTTGGCATCCACTTATTACCTGCCACATGTTTACTTCTAGGCATTTGTAAGGTTGTCCTTATAAGTGTGTAGCATGAGGTTAACAGCCCAGGCCAGGACACAACGTCCTTGAGTTCAAATCCCAACTGCCACTCTTAGCAATGTGACCTTGAGTAAATTACTTAGTTCTCTAAGTTCCGTTCTCTTATTTGCATAATGAAAGTGCTGGGTTGCCAAACACTAAATGATTTCATTTAAATAGTTCTCAATATGCAATGTTCTGTAGTGTCATAAATATGTTCTTGAAATCTGGAGTTAAGCTGTGGGTGCTGACTTCTCCTTCGGCATCCTGAGGGCACACGTGCTTTTCTGACATCTTTGTGTGCACACTCGATGTCCAAAAAACGCTCCAGAACACCAGGCCCAGTAACTGCACAATCTCACAAAACTCAACCTCCCGCTCCCACGTCCGTGTATACTTGTAGCATCTCACCCCATAAGGCATCTATGTTTTATTCTTTCCCCGTGTTTCTTAATGCGAAAACGTTAGCACATTCAATGCGGGTAGCCTCTGGCATAATCTTAAAACCAAGGCTTACTTGAGAACATTGTCACAGAGCCGAAAGTTGAAACACCTATAATCCATTGTAGGGACAAAGAGTATTATTAAATTTCTATAATACTAACTTTTTATATTTCTTTGGTTCTAAAGTATTTTAAAGCATACATAGTTGGGTTCTTACATTTTTTTTCTTTTCTGAAATTTTTTTGTGGTTTATTTTCTTCTTGTTGTTCAAGTACAGTTGTCTCCATCTTCCCATGATCATTTTTTGCATTTCATATCAAGGGTGCCTTTAGTAATTTCAACCTCACTTTCATGATGCCAGCTCCTTAGAAAAGGAAGTCTCGGTGTCACATGTTCACACGTGTCATGATGGGGACACAGCACGCACACAGGCTGAGTGGGGCACCCGACAGGGTGTGACCTCTCATTGCCTGTTTTTACCTCAAAATTGTAAAAAAAGATTTAAAAGTGGCTAAAGACATATCCTGTATCTTAATAGTGCTTTTTAAATGGAACAAGCCCAGGTCAGCTTTTCTTATTGCTCTGATGTGATTCCGGACTTCTATAAGTTCAGTTGTTATTCCTGCTTCACAGACTATTGATAAGGTGTATGTGTGTGTGTTTGTGTGTGTGTATACACATATGTGTGTGTGCATGTGTATATATGTGTATATGTGTTTGTGTGTGTGTATATGTAGGAGAGAGTTGTGCAGATTGGTCAAAACTACAAAGAGTATGAAATAATCATGTGCAGACTTTATGACATAACAGAAAGTGCCCTCCCTTAGGGATCAGAGAACTTTGACCTCTTCGGCAGGGATACTCAGCCCAGAGGGTAGGACTCGGTTGCTTACAATAATGCCATGTAGAGCATGTTTAAGAGACAAACTTCCATTTAAGAAAACTACAGTTATGAAAATAAACATCAGAGTCACTGGCTTTGAGAAACCTATCTTTATGTTTTCATGGTCCACAAATTATTGCAAAAATGCCAAGCAGATACCCACTGCTCTGATGCAAAGGAAATTCGGAAGCACCAGAATACAAAACAATATGAACAGATGGAATTAATAATGCCATTTGGAACTTAAAATTTTTAAACTACAGTACAGCTTCTGTGAGCCTCGTTCATATAAACAGATATATTTTATGTATCAGACGCTTAAGGCAAACCAAAAATTTTAAATTTCACATTTGCTCATTCTAAGAAACACATTTATTTTAAAATAAAAATAACAGTGAAAGAAAGCGCTAATTGTCATGTCCATCTATCATGGATGTTTTTTTTCTTTCCTTCTTTTGAATGTTCCACTCTCAAGTTCCGAGACTGTTGGTTTGGTGGATCGTTTGAACACACACCTAATTAAAAAAGAATAAAACTCAGCCACACCAGGAGAGCATTGTCACCCAACAATAAATAAGGCTTTCCCCTAAAATATCCCTCGTTTCGGGAGCTGAAAGGTAGCAGTGCACCTGCGCACAAGCCTTAAAGGAAGAATACAGACCGCCGGGTTGGAGGGTGCCTCTCCCTCTTCAGAATAAAATGCTTTACAACACACAAGACAAATGGCACCGAGTGCCCGGCCGGGCCGCGGATGGGACAGGCTCGCAGCCTAATTGAATTAGGACTGTGCGCCACGCAGGACCACAAAGCGGGCCGATGGCCCCGGCGGACTGAATGGAGGTGCCTGTCCTGTCAATAAAGACCCTTCAAACTGGTTAAATGCATCAGCGGCGCGTGCAGGGAGCTCTCTAGCTAACAGGTGGCTGAGGGGACCTCAGCTGGTGCCACACGGGGCTGTCGCATTGACCTTCTTTAGGATAATTTCAGCCCTCTTTTAAAAAAAATTTGTTACTGTACTTGCTGTGGTGGAAACAATTTAGGGATGAATAATTTCTTTTGGTCCCTAGAGGCGCCGGGGGCTCCCTCTCCCCCCTCTCCCTTTTTCCCCCAGGCACTCTCCGTCTGCCCCCCCTCTTTCTCTCGGTCCTGCGCCTGAATTAACATAAAGGAGCAGTGACAACAGCAAGCTGAAAAGCCTAGCTGGTGGGAGGATTAAGTATATCATTGAAAGGAATTATGTTGTAAATGGCGGGGAGGGTGGGGGCTCCTCTTCCTCCGTCCCATCTGGTCCTTAAAGAATACCTTGTTGTAATTACCCCCAGATGGTTTGTGCCCCACTGGGGCCTGGGCGGCCAGGTGCCACTGTGCCCTGCTGGCTGGGATAGTCGCTGTTCCATGCAGGGACAAAAATGGACTTTATTGAAACCTAATTTCTTCCAGGGTATTACACAAATATGAAATGAACCTAGCTCATCCAGCGGGCTTTGTTGGTTTCCCAGCCGAGGCAGGCTCACCTAAGACACGGCTGCCTGGTTATTCTACTTTTAACAACTGTCCTGAAAGGAAGAAGCAAGAACAGTTAATAATGTGTGTTGGATTTGATGGGGGGTGGGGGGCGGGGGCGGGGGGCGGCTTAAATAATGGAAACAGTCACCAGCAATGTCTGGGTTTTATTTCTGGCTGTGAGGTAGACTTGAAAAACCAGCTCAGGTTTTTAAGGTCATGTTTTGCTTGTTTTGTTATTGAAATGAACGGCAAATAAACCAAGCTATAGTATAGCCACGTATAAACACACTTTAATACTAGTGACCAAATATTTCTATAACTGAAACTTCAAGCACATGTTGTTCGCTATACAATACACCTCGCCACTTAATTTAAGAAATAAGTTTGGACACTTCTGTGTTGCACTGTAACACTCATAGTGTCATAAGAAAATGAAAAATAAATGTTATAAATATTCAATAGTTTCACCACAAATTAGTGACAATTAAGTGATGGGGTATAGGTGTTAGCTAACGCTACCATAGTTATATTGCAATATATAAATGCATAAACCAACACCTTGTATACCCTAAACTTACACAATAGTACATGTCAATGATCTCTGCACTTAAATATTTAAAAATTAGACAGTGCGCACAGGACGGCAGAAAATAAGGAATCGGCAGCAGACCTTGTTACACAGACCCGGTGAGGAGGAGGAGGGGAAGGGCGCCGCTCCGTGGGGGCGGTGCTCCCAAAGTGCTTTCCTGGATGACGAGGTGGATTCAGACTTTGCCTTTGGCTTATCCAGATCCTTAGCTAAAACGCAAAATTTTCAAAACTGTCGGTTTCCTTGTAAGCTTGGAGAGGCAGTTTGTGCCTGAAGACCCCAGATCCACTGCACAGGCGCGCGCTTTCTTAGTGTGCGGTTCTGAAGACCCACCCACTGTGCCACAGCAGTGATGCGCGAACAGCGAGGCATGAGGAAACATCCCTTCGACAGTGGCCATTGCCTTCGAAGTGGCCTTTCTGCCTCCAGGTTTATCTTCTTCCAGGCCCCCCCTCTTTTCCGGAATTAATTTTTCTGAGACAAACTTGAATCTCCTGCGTCCTTCTCATTGCACGTAGGCCCGAGCTCCTCCCCGGGGCTCACGCAGCCCTACGGGCGTCTGTGCCTCTGACCTCTTCTCTCTCAGCATCCCTCCGTGCGCGCCACCTTCGGCCTCACCCAGAGCAGTGTCAGAGCCACCTGCGTTTGCACGGGAGCTCCCCGCAAAACCAGCGGGAGCGCTCCCTTCGGCAGCACATGCTCAACTAGGAGCGGTACAGAGAAGAACGGTGCGGCCCTTGCGCCAAGACGGCATGGCGTCCACGAAGCCCTTCAAGTGGCTACGCTGTGTGACCTCACTGAGAAGGTTCCTGGAGTAGTCCGATCCGCAGAGGCCATGGAGACGGGGATGAGGCTGAGGGGGTGCGGTGGCTGTGGGGGTGTAGTGGCTGTGGCTTCATAGGGAAGGAGTATCGGATCAGCACGGAAAGAGGAGTTGTATGAACGCATGGTGGTGAAGGGTGACCTTGAACGCACTGCTGCTTGATGCTCATCGAATACTTGCGTGGACAACATAAATTTGCAAAGCATTGACTGAGTGACATAGAGTCCCTGTGTTCCGTTACACACACAAGCAGTCCAGCCTTGGGATAAAGCACACAAGAAGGAGTCCGTACATCGGACCACGTGGACCATTTGTTCTGGTGCAGAGCTGTTTTTATCCACCGGAATTTGGCGTTAGGTGATCCGTGCTATGAGCCGCTGTAGACGGAGCCCCGTGCAACCGTTCGGTGTACAGATGTTGTCATTGATGTTGTCGATGACGGTGGACGGGCCTCTTCTGGACTACCTCTGAGGAAAACCTCTGTAGTTTTGGCCCACGAAATAGGTTTGCTTTCTTTTTCTTTGCAGGTAATATGAAGAGTGCAATTTCATTCTCATTCTTGCCTCTCTTCCAAAAAGCCTGGAGGTTATCGGGTAGCCTGTTCCAGCATATTCTGGACCTTAACCATGTAGGCTGTGTATCCATTTGCTGTTGACTTCAGATTATTTACACTTATTTTTTTCTCTGACCTCGCTACATGTTTTCCTTTCATTTCGTGCTGTGGAGTGAATGAGGAATAAATGAATGACTGATTAATTCACCTCTAAGTTACTACTGGATATTGTATGGTTTTTTCTGTTGTTGATTTTATCACCATATATTTGTACTTACATTTCTGCCATTTGTACAGGACAATATATACATTTAGTGCATGACCCCTATCTTATTAATATTATAGTTTATCTCAGCACAACTGGCATGCCTAGCCAATAATATGTATAAATAAGTCTACTAGATTGAACTGACACTGGAATAAAAATGGGACATAGAATAACTTTGGAAAACAAAATGTAATTTATTAATCTTTTTAACCCTCAATGTGGCAATTGTTTGCAAGAAAGTTACGACTTTTGGGAATGCTAATAGTAAAACTAAAAACTCACATATGCTCTTGAAAGATATCCCAGCCTTAAGTGAATTCTTGTTTATTTTATTTTTGTGACTGTGAACATTCAAACAAAAATTCAACTCAATTCTTTCTCGTGTGTCTGTGTACCTGGGTTAGTGTGGCAGACTGTGAGTACAGTAAGATTTACACTCACTGTATTCAGTCTCTCTGTGTATACATATGCAAAATGAATGAAAATATAGTCATTATGTCTGTATAAACATATGTGTGCATATGTATTACACATATGATGGATATATAAAAACTTTTGATATGTACAGATTTGTAGGTATACATGTATTAATTGTATATATGTTTATATAGGCATATAACAAAGCCATACATTATGCATATGTATATAAAATGTGTCTATATATACACAAAATTTGTAGATGTATAAAAAAAGTACAGAGTGGCAAAAGTAGGTTTACAGTTGTTTGTGTAGAAAATAATGTAACAATTATAATAACACAAAAATAAACGTATGTTTTGCATACTCACAACTATAAACCTACTTTTGCCTACTCCTATATAATGGAGATACACAAGGTCTGTCCGGAAAAAGTCCAGCCATTGTTAATATAATGAGAACGGTTTGTACTACATAACCTGGCAGCCAAGGAGAGTGGCCTGGAATGCACATATGCGAACAATGATGACTTCACTGTACTAGTCAGTGGGGGTGGGAGACATTGTTGAGTGAGCAATTGTACTGTGTGGTCATCACAATCAAAATGATTGAGTGAGCAGAGCAATGAATCTGCATCAGATTTTTCATGAAGCTTGAACATTCCTGTGTAGAAACTATTAAGATGATTCAACAGGCCGCAGCTATGGGCAACTGGTGATTGGCAGCTTCATCACGACAATGTGCCTGCTCAAGCATCACTTCTCATGCAGAGTTTCTGGCCAAACATCAAATCATCCATATGACTCAGGGCCTCCACATCCGAGATATCGTGCCCTGAGACTTCTGGCTCTTCCCAAAACTAACATCATCTTTGAAAGGGAAGAGATTTCAGATGGCTGATGAGTCAGGAAAATATGACAGGGCAGCTGATGGCGACTGGGAGAACTGTCTAAGGTCCCAAGGTGCCTATTTTGAAGGGGACTGAGGTGTCATTGTCCTATGTACAATGTTTCTTGTATCTTCTTCGATAAATGTCTCTATTTTTCATAATAAATGGCTGGATAGTTTCTGGACAGGCCTGGTCATGTGTGTGTGTGTGTGTAATCATAGTTATGTAAATGTATAGACATATCTATCCCAAAATAAGTCTTAGGAATTCTCTTTACTAAAATCAAATTCTTTACTCTTTCCACATTTTGATTCATGACTTTTTCTAGTGAAATTTGCTCCCAGTAGTGCTCCCTCCATGGCTTCCACAGTCAACTTGTTCCTGTGACCACTTTTCTGCTTTTTCCACATTTATCCCTACTGATGATAACTTTATCCCTATTTATGGCTTGACCTACAAAATTCCAGCCCACTTTCCCCGAGCACCAGGCCCACCTCAGCTCTCCCACAGGGTCTTCCTCCTCCAGCCCCTCTGCTCGTGGCTGGCCTTTCCAGGTCCCTATCACCCAAGCCCGACTGCTGGAAGTGATCATTCTCTCCTCCTCTTCTCTCTCTCCTCTTCCCAACAGCACATCTACTGCCAGACCCTTCCCACCTCACCTCCCAAGTATGTCTCAAATCCTCGCTTCCAAATCAGTCTTCCACTCACTATCTCTTGCAGAATTTGAGGTGAAAGCCAGAGTTATTTGAATAACCTCCTAAAATTCATCCCATTTTGATTGCTAGTATTTAAAAGACAACTGTTATGATGAATCCTATCTGCTAAAAACTCCATTGGTTTTGTCCTGTGCACAGGTTCCTTCTGCCCTTGTGAGGTGGTTCTTTCTCATCCCTTCCTTAAAAATTAATTTTAATTGGACTTCTGGCCAACAGGGAGGCATAGGTAGACACACTGTGCCTCCTCCCACAACCAAAAAAGGACAACAACAAATTTAAAAACAAAAAACAACCAGAACTGACAGAAAATCAAACTGTATGGAAGTCTGACAACCAAGGAGTTAAAGAAGAAACACTCACCCAGACCACTTGGAGGGGCGGAGACCGGCAGCTGGGCAGAGAGGACTCCTGGCAAGGCCAAGGCTAGAGGACCAGGAGGGCGAGGTGGCAGCTAGCAGACTGGGTGGTCCCACATTCACATACAGATAAATGGGGAGGAACAACTAAGGAGTGAGACAGACTGCAAACCCAAGGTTCCAGCAGGGAAATAAAGCCTCAAACTGTTGTTGAAAACACCTGTGGGACTTGAGGTGGCAGGAGAAACTCCCAGCCTCATGGGAGAGTTTGAAGAGACACTCACAGGGTCCTAGAATGTACACAAGCCCACCCACCAGGAATCAGCACCAGAAGGGCCCAGTTTGCTTGTGGGAAGTGGAGGAAGGGACTGAAATTTGGCAGAGAGCTGAGCAGGCACCATTGTTCCTGCTGGGACCCCTCCTCGCACATAGCATTGCAATGCAGCAACCTAGGCTGCCCCGCCCTGGTGAATACCTAAGGCTCCGCCCCTCACAAGCAAACAAAAAACAGGCGCACCCAAACAAACAAAAAATGGCCCAAATGAAAGAACAGTTCAAAACTCCAGAAAAATACAACTAAGCAACGAAGGGATAACCAATCTATCAAATACACAGTTCAAAACACTGGTTATCAGGATGCTCCAGGAACTCACTGAGTACTTCAACAGTATTAAAAAGACCCAGGCAGCAATGAGGGTCACATTGTGTGAAATAGAGAAAAACCTACAGGGAACCAACAGTAACAGGAAGGAAACCAGGACTCACATCAAGGGTTTGGAGCATAAGGAAGAAAGATACATTCAACCAGAACAGAATGAAGAAACAAGAATTCAGAAAAATGAGGAGAGGTTTAGGAACCTCCAGGACATCTTTAAACGTTCCAACATCCAAATCATAGGGGTGCCGGGAGAAGAAGAGGAAGACCAAGAAATTGAAAACTGATTTGAACAAATAATGAGGAGAACTTCCCCAGTCTAGCAAAGGAAATAGACTTTCAGAAAGTCCAGGAAGCTCAGAGACTCCCAAAGAAGTTGGACCCAAGGAGGAACACACCAAGGCACATCATAATTAAATTACCCAAGATGAAAGATAAGGAGAGAATCTTAAAAGCAGCAAGACAAAAGGAGACAGTTACCTACAAAGGAGTCCCCATAAGACTATCAGCTGATTTCTTTAAAAAAAATACTTTGCAGGCAATAAGAGGCTGGAAAGGAGTACTTGAAGTCATGAAAGGCAAGGACCTACATCCAAGATGACTCTATCCAGCAAAGCTATCATTTAGAATGGAAGGGCGGATAAAGTGCTTCCCAGATAAGGTCAAGTTAAAGGAATTTGTCATCACCCTTATTATATGAAATGTTAAAGGAACTTATCTAAGAAAAAGAAGAAGATCAAAAATATGAACACTAAAATGACAACAAACTCACACCTATTAATGACTGAACCTAAAAAACAAACAAACAAACAAACAAAAACAAACCAAGCAAACAACTAAAACAGGAACAGAATCGCAGAAATGGAGATCACATGGTTATTAGTGAGGGAGTTGGGGGGGAGAGAGGGGGGAAAAGGTACAGAGAATACGTAGCATAAATGGTAGGTAGAAAATAGACAGGGGGAGGTTAAAGTAGTATAGAAAATGTAGCAATCAAAGAACTTAAGTGTATGACCCATGGACATGAACTAAAAGGAGGGAATGTGGGTGGGAGGGGGTGTGCAGGGTGGAGGGGAATAAAGGGAGGAAAATGGGACAACTGTAATAGCATAACCAGTAAAATATATTAAAAAATAAAGATAAAATTTTCTGTTCATATTGTTTGTATAAAAAATAAAATGCATGAGAAATAAAAAATTAATTTTAAGTAATTCTACAAATTAAAATTATAAACTCAAATAAGCATGGGCAGGAGGAAGGCAAAATGGAGATTGGAAATTTTTTAAAAATGATGAACAAATAAGATACAGTTGAAAAGAACAGCAACAACCCTAATATCCATATCAAACAAGCTGGAATGTATATGCAAGGAAAATCAGAATATTATAAGAAGGCGAAAATGAATGTGAGCTGACTAAAGCGAGGAAGAATGATTTTGAGAGGTTAGAGGGAGGAGAAATAGCAAGGGTAAGGAGTATGAACATGGGGAAAATAAAATTTACAACACAATTAAGAAAAGGCAGGAAGGCAAAACAGGGTAAGACCAGGGAAGGGCACAATGTGAGATTTGAAATAAACATATAAAATCTAAATAAAAATGACAAATAAAAGACAAAGAATAGTGAATTAGTTAGAAGACAACGGACACAAAAGAAGTATTAAAAGGCTAGGTGAAAGAAAACAAATAACACGGATTCTGAAGAAGAGCAAGGTGGAATTGTCTCAGCAGAATTCATTGTTTGCCTTCTGTCTTGTCTGTCTGGATCTGCCTGTGGCTCTTTTTCAGCTCAAGGCCCCAGGATGTGATGTTCAAGCTGCGGCAGCACCACCTTTGTCACTTGCACCTGCCTCTAAAGAGGGCTCCCATTGTGATCGGGAGGGTGGGACCCCTGGGTCTCCCCCGAGGGGCACCGTTCGGTCCTCTGGGCAAGTTCTTGGCATGTTCCCTCTGCCCTTGCACCATCCATCAGCTTGGTCCGTCCCAGCTTAGTTCCAATAATATCTAGCTTCTGCTGAATTAGCACTCTGTTTCAAGGAAGGGGCCATCTGCGTAAGAGGGTCAGCTCTTTCCTGCTGGGTACTGATGGCAGTTGTGCGTGAGAACCGAGGCTGGGTGGGGCCCTGATTCCCCCCTCCTCTATGCTGCACTGATTTCTGATCTCCCTACTTTGCTGGCCTCAGTGGAGCAGGGTCCTTGGAACCCATGTATTTTGTCTCCCTGAGAGAAGTTCAAAATGGGCCCTCATGGCCTTTGTATTTTTGTCTTTCTCCTGAGGATGTGCACCCTGCAGGGGCTTCTGGAGCCTGCCCTGCCTGTTTTGCAGAGCTTCCGGTTGGCGGTGTCGTCGTCCTGCAGGAGATGGGGGCCCCGCGTGCATCCTTCCCATCCTGCAGGTTCAGTCTCCGCCACTGGGAGCGGGGACTCTGGCTGTAAATAATCTCAGATGCTCAGCTCCCGCCTGTCCAGTCCCCAGCCCCCACCTCACAGCAGACATAGTCCTGAACTCTCCGCTCTACACAGCCTCGGGCCTGGCTGGGGCCAAGAAATCACCTTGCTGTGCACCTTTCTGATCTCTCTGCCCAGCTGCTGCGTGCGCTCAGTGGGCGCAAACCACACCCTCAATCGTTTCCCCTTGCTGGCGGGGCAGCTGCCCGTGGGGTCCCTGCCCAGCTCGCCTCAGCTCCCCTTTTAAAAAGTCTCTGCAGGCAGCCCACTGCAGCACGGAGTCACTGCCGGGCTTCCCTCACAGCCACTTCTGCAAACAGCCGAGAGTCTCTCGCAGTCACGGCAGGCTGTGGCCTGCCTCTGCCCGACCCAGGTGCAGGTGGAAGCCTTCTCTCTCTCTGGCTCCCTGCTGGTTGGCGTTTGCCACTGCAGCTATGGGCGGGCGTGCTGCTCGCTGGGTGTATGGGCAGCCCGGGTCTCCCCAGCTTTGTGTATCCAAGTCGCTTCCGGCCCGGGTCTGGGAGTTCTCTGCCCTGGGAGGGGAGGGAGCCACAGGGCTGTAATCTCCAGCCAGGCTCTCCAAGGCCACAGGTGCCACCCTGGGGTACTTCCCCTGCCACCTATAGAATCTCCTTACCGCTCCTGGTGAAGTGTGTCTTCTGTACTCCTTGGCTTCTCAACATCATAGCAGCTAAGAGTGCATCAGAGGATCAGTTTATTTTCCAGAAGATCAGCCACGTATCTGAGTTGGGGTCAAGAGCAAGTGGACTCTGCTTCCACCCACGTGTGGGGGCCATCTGCCCCCTCCCGCGTGATCCTGAAACTCTAAGGACAGAGACTGTGCCAGAACACTGCTGATGCTGCCTTGCAGGAGACTCCCTCCCAAGCCAACCTGTTTAATTAATTTTTAAAAATTTTTGCTTTAGGAAAAAGTTTAAACTCTGCTAAATATCCGCTTATGGTATTAAGCCTGCATTGACTAAGCTTTTAGAGGCAGTAACCTAGATTTTTCTGTTCTGAATTTAGTAACGTACTTGCAGAGGTTAATACCATTGGCTAGTTCAGAAAATTGAAAATAAACAACAAGAGATTGGCCTGTTTTTGTATTTTTAATAAATGTTTTCAAAGGAATTACATATCCTACCTCAGGCTAGTATTAAGTAAGCCAATATCTTTGCCCTGAGTCACACGGGTTGAGGCACTGTGTGCATTAGTGTTTGCATGTGTGTGCACGTGTGTGTATGTGTGTGTTTAGTTGAGCCCAATGGCAGATCTCCAAATATACATCTTGCTTGTGTTTTCATTAGGAAATAAAATAAAATAGTGTTATTCCTATTGGCAGATGTACCCCACATAGGCGTTTATTCTAGAATCTGCAAACTGCGACGGCCGTCCTTCCTGCCTGGAAATTGCAACCATGGGTGTCGAGGGCAGGGGAATCCTGGCACTCGTGTGGATGTCAGTGAGAGCGAGGAGGCAGAGAAATGGTGGAGGCGTCACCACGGCAGTGATGGAATTGTTGGCCCAGAAGACGCCGGAGAGAAATGCCAGACGAGAAGAAAACTCGGGGCGGCGCCAGCCAGGAGATGGTCGGCGCTGCTGGCCGTAGGAACACCCGGACCCTGAGAAGCCGCTCTGGCCCTTTGAGCTGGAAGAGTTGAGCTTCCCGAGGAGTAACCGTTCTCCTGAAATTCCACAAGGAGAAACAGTTCTCTTCGTGAACTGAAATAAATCTCCTTTTAAAATTGTAGCTTCTTTTCAGATCCAAAAAGACAATGAGGCGGACTCAGAAGAGCCCTCCTGGGTCACAAACAACCTGTGACAGCCCACAGTCCACGGTTAATTAAAATTCGGTGTTAACTCTGCTCTCCCTTTGATTACAAGCCATGGAATAAAGCAAAAAAAAATTGTTGGGATAACTTATCCATGATTGCAGATTACAATTATTTATATTATTTATGTATGTTTAACGGCGTTTAAAATTTTTTTCTTCAATAGCTATACAAAAGACTTCTTTAAATGTATATTCAGAGATGGGCATAGCACAAGCCCCAAAGTAAAGGGAAAATATTTTCTTCCCTTTTGATTATATATTGCTAGTGGTTTCTCAAGAAATTCTTCAACACCTGAGCGAGGTACACAGAAAAAAGTACATGCCATTTGACATTTCAAAAAAAGGACCGTGCTGTATGTAACCTTAGGCAGCGTATTATATCCAGAGTGGAGGCGATTCCCCCATTTTTACCTGTAGGCAATTTTTCTCAAATTCCACAGACAGATTTTACATAGATCCTAAAATGATATCTTGTAAGGTACCAATACAAGTGTCCTTGGTCTGAGAGTTTCAAAGATTAAGAGGCAATTATTTTAATTTGCTTTGGAGCAAAAAAGGGTCGTAGTAGCAAGTAGGGAGGCAAGAGGGACTGGGGCGTTTGGGAAAGCACAGAGGCTGCAATAAGAAATACATCTGTCTGAGTGACCTCTCCGCTCACCAGGATTTTCATGTTTTCCCGGTTTCTTTAAAGAAAGAAGAGACGGTAGGGAAGGAAGAGGAGAGAGGGAGAAGGAGAGGGGAAGGGGGAGACAGAGGGGGAGAAGGAGGTTGCACTGCGGCTCGAGGGGATGCCTCCAAAGGGAAAATATTTCTTCTGCCTTCGGCCTTTGGGGGGTTGTTTGTTTTGGTTGGGTTTGCTGACCTCGCCTGGCCACGGGCAAATTTACTTTCTCATTCACACTCCGCCTTCTGGAGCCCGCTCTCCCCAGAACTCCTTGGCCGCAGCTCTGCTCAGCGTCTCCCGAAGCTTCCCCGAGAAGGCGCTGGGAGCCAGCCCTCCACCGGCAGCCCCCCTGGAGCCCGCCACTGCGATCTGACTTCCTCTTCAGGGGGCAGATGAATTTCCACGGTGGATGCATAGAGTTTCCCAGGCTCCCGCTCAGGGCTCCAGGGCCTCTGCTAGGCCTTTGGCCTCCAGCTTCCATAACTCAGCATCCCATTCACAGTGGGGCTTTTGTTTTTTTAACATTTAAAAGCGGAAAAATGCAAAATCTGATGTAAACGACTCTTAGTATTGCAAATGTTATTTTTGTCATTTGTAACTCAGATTACACAGGGAGAGACAGACAGATACACATAGAGGGGTCACCTAGAACAATGCGGAGTGTATGAGACTCTCATCTGTTCCTTTCTTTAAATCCATTACCTCCCGTTTCCTCCTCAGATCAATGCCAAGATACTGATTTGATTCTTTCCAGTCAATCTAAGTTCTAATACTTTTACATACGTATGTATGTGTATTTCCACTAGCAACACAGTACATTGCTTTGTGTGTTTTCAATAGTTTACATAAACGTGATTGTATAATTTGGCAAACTGCTTAACAGTATTCTTTTTGAGCATCTCAATATATATAAGTTACATTACCACTGCTGTTCTTGGTATAAATACATCACAATTTACCCATTTTTCCTACAGATACTCATGTATGGGGTCTTTGCGTCTCCATCACAAATAATGTTACAAAGTGTGATCCGGTACACACGCTTAAGATTAGGGTTACTCTCTGGGCCACAGGGTGTGCACGTGATTCGGTCTCGAGGGATGCGGGGAGACGTCTCCCAAAGTGGCCGTGCCCCTCCGTGCCCACAGACAGAGCACGCGTGTCTCCCTCGCCCCACACTCTCCGAGCTGCGCTTGGCTTGGCGAGGCTTCATTTTGTCCCATCAACGTGACAAATTGTATGGGTTTAATCTGCAGTTCCCTGACTGTCATTAGTAAGCCTCAGCATCGCTCATTTCTTTGTTGGCCATTCAGATTTTTGTCTTAAATTACTGTATGACCTTTGCTCAATTTTCCCTGGGGCTGTTGTTGCTCTCTCTGTCTCTCTCTCCCTCTCCCTCTCCCTCCCCCTTGTTTGTCAGGGATCTGTCCTAATAGCCTTTATAAAACCTTCTCTTAACTTTGCTGATAGTACTATTTGTTCTACAGAAGTTCAAACTTTGCTGTAAGCACATTTTTTAATGATCATTTACCTATTTACTTATGATCACTCCCTTGTTACTGCATTTCTTCAGAAATCCTTTCTGATCCCAAGTTTTAGAAGGCAGTTTATGTCCTTATAACCCTAACTGCATTCGTTGATATTTTTTCTTCCTGTGATTTTGACAATCGTTGATAGTATGTCATTTCCATGCACTGGGGTAGGCGTGGCTCTGCTTCTGCCGGCCTCGCCGGGGCCCTTCGCAGCCTCTGTGATGCGCTTTCAAATAGTCCTCTAGCGTTCTTTTCAAATTCTGTTCCACATTTTGAAATTGTGTCCATCTGGAATGTATTTTATTTTACAGTTTTATGCTAGGGTCAGGTTCACTTCTTCCCATGGAGAAAGCCAATTGTTTCAGTATCACTGGACTGTCCGTCTTTCCCCCACAGGGTTGTGTTTCTGCTTCTTTGGCATCCGAGTTGTTCTACACGCTGGAGTCTGCTCCCAGAGTCTTCATTTTTATGGGCCTTTCTATCCATCTCAGCACCAAACACATTGTTTTCATTATGTGTTTATAACAAGCCTTAGCTTCTCGATGACATAGCTCCTTCCTTCCTTCTTCCTTTTTTAGAATTGTCTTGGTTGCCGTGGCTGTGTGCCCTTTAGTAGACACTTTAGAATGTGTTCGGTTTCAGTGACTATTACATTGAGGCCCTGATTCAATATCAAACATTTGTGATGATTTTGGAAATATATCCATTGCTGCAGAGTTTGTCTCTCTCTGTTTATTCAGATCTATTTTATTTCTCTCAATAACACTTTATCATTGCGTCAATATATTGGACCTCTTTCATTTTATTTAATCCAAGGGATCGTCAAGTTTCTTTGCTATGCAGAATAGAAAATCCTTTTCATTGCATTTTTCTATTACTTATTGCTGTTATCTAAGAATAGCTTGGGTTCTGTTGGTCTACAGTGATCTTGTTTTATTAGCTTATACATCATTTTCGATGTTCTATAATAGAAAATTAGTGCAAATTGTAGTAACAGCATTGCTTTTCCTGTCCAAATCTTACATATGCTATTTATCTTCCTGTTTTCTTTGGTTCCACCCCTGTTTTCATGGTGAAGAGCAGCCATCTTACATCTCTTCTCTTCCTGTTTCTGATTTTCATGGAGACTCTTCCAAAATGTTGCCATAATTTTGAAGTCAAGTGAAGGTTTGGGGGTAAGATGCCTTAGTTAGTAATTGAAAGTAAATTAGAAATAGTTTACAAAATTGATGTTGGATTTTATTAATTGCTTTGCATCTATCAAGGTGTTATGATTTTTCCCCCAATCTCCCCTTACGAAAATGTTCAGAGATGCAGAAAACTGAGAGTACGTTGCATCTGCGGCCAGGGACTGTCTGTTTTCCTTTGCTCCTGGGCTGGAAGGCTTGTCCTGATGGCAGCCAGTGGCAACTGAGAGTGGAACTCAGCGGCCCCCTTCTCCTCCCTAGGAATCCGTCTCATTCAATAGGAGCAGCCTCTGCAGCAAAAGCTGTTCCTCGCTCTGCCCTCTGCCCAGCCCCCTCCCACTGCCTATCCACAGCCCACAGCCAGTCACCACGTGTCTCAGGCTACGGAGGGTCAGCTGCAAGGTGGACAATTCTGAACTGCAGCAGAGGCTCCAGAGCTTCCCCTGTGGGCTCAGTCGGGATGGTTACCTGGCATCTCACCTTTGCTCTGCCCCTCACCGTGTTGCGTCGCTCGCTGTCTCCTGAGTTTTCCCCTGCGGGACACCTACACTCTGCCTCAGATTCTCCCAGGGACATGGACAAAAAATCTCAGTAGTGCAAAGAATGCCCAAACGTTCAACCCTTTGCTTTGCCTTTGCTTTTCTTTCTTTCTCCATAGCATGTGTATCTGTAGCTATGTAGTATGTATATTGCTATACTTTTGATAGTAAGTAGGAGAGAGCACCACAATTCAACCTTATTATTTATCGAATCAAGCATCTCCTACAGATAAAGAGTTTTTGCTACTACAATTTTAATATGACCATAAAGTTTTATCCTTTAGTTTATTAATGTTGTGAATTCTGATGACAGATTTTTTAAACTTTTATTTTGAAGTACTATCGATGTAAATAAAAACTTGAAAACTGTGCAAAGATCTAGTAAATACCTTTCACCTGGTTTTACCAAATGGTGACATTTTTGAGTTATTTGAGAATAAGTTAAAAACATGAAGGTCCACTACTTCTTAACATTTTAGTGAGTATTGCCTCAAAAACAAGCCCTCTCTCCTGCATAATGACAGTACAACCATCAGAATCAGGAAGTTAACATAGATCTAGAATCATTATCGAATTCACAGACCTCATTGCATTTGTCATGTACCCCAACAATGTCCCTTATAGGTCCAAGATCCAGTCAGAACCACAGAGCTTTAATTTCCTTCAGTTTGGTCCAGGTCCTCAGTCTTTTTGTCTTTCATTATTTTGACATTTTCAATAAGTGCAGGTGAACACTTTAAGACCAGTTACTATACATAAATTTAAGTTAATATCAGATATTTAATTTACACATAGCTGATGTGTTCCCATGGGCAATGCATTTTTGGCAAGAATACCACAGAAATGAGGCTTCTGCAACAAACCATTACAATTTCAAAAATCCAGTCTCACTGTTTTGTCTCTTAAATTGGAGAGTCAATCTTTTAATATTTTTTATAATTGTTAGTATATATCTTATTTATTCCTGATATACTTTTTCTGTGTTTTCCTTATCTTTTCCCACCTTTCATTCTTATTTCTCTTATTCTTTCTAGTCTCTGCTCTGAAGTGCACATTAGACATATGTTGGACCTTCTCATTCTAAACATCATGACTCAATGTTGCTTTAGGTAGGGATTTGAGAGTCATAAAATCTCTCAGTCTTTATATGTCTGCATATTTATTTGTTTTGACCTCTTTAGTGATTACTTAGCTGGGTTTAAATTATCTTTAGCATTGCAATGATCCCACTGTATTCTGCCACCTATTGTTGTTGATATTTTTTTCTCCTGTGATTTTGAAAATCATTGATAATACATAATTTCAATACACTTTGATAGGTGTGGCTATGCTCCTGCTGGCCTCACTGGGTCCATTCACAGCCTCTGTACCATGAGTACTTCACCCTTGAACATAGCACAGACCTGAGGTACCACTTACCCACAGGTGATTTTTTTCCACCTGGCCCTGGATGGTAAGCTTTATGTCTAATTCTGTGGGTTGATTTTTTTAGTCTTGTTTTGAAATGGGTATTTTTCTGGTCCCCAGTAGCTCACTTCTGGTTTGTTGCAAGTTCTGGCCCTTGGACAGATTTCTCTCTTGTGCTACTATTAGAACCCAATGTCCAAGTGTTGAAGACTTTACATTCTGGCTTGATTTCCCTGTAATCCTTTAGGCTACAGCTGGCCACCTTCTTTGGACTATGAGTTTTCTCTTCATCTGACACCTAAAATTTTTTCTCTTTTCAAGTTCGAAAATGATTTTATTTTCATAGAGTTTGTTCTTGTTGTTTTATACTTTAGCATTACATATTTTGAAAGTTACATAAATTGTAAATGTTTAAATTAAAATACATTAATAGAAAATTAAAAAATATTTTGTAAATTAATTACGTTAATATGTAGATTACACAGAGAGAAAAAGAGAAAAACTACCTTTCATGAGCACTGTATGCAATTTAGAAAGGACTTACACAGGCAACTAATAATACTTACAACTAATATAAAACACAACACTGAATTTTCTTTATTTTAGTCTAAGTCACATCCTCGGAATTAGTATTAGATTTCACTAGAGTAATAACGTCAAAAACATCAGAGCTAAGTCAAAAGCTAAGCTAAGGGGCCAACAGAGCACTCTGCTGTTTTTACTATTCTTCACATTCTTCATGTTTTCACTATTTCCAAGACAGTGTTTTAGAGCAGTCCCGGTGGCTGGGATGCGTTTGGTGTGACCTCTGCGCTGGAGGTTCCCACGTCCTTCCCAATTCTCACGGACCAAGGCCTCACCCAGAAACCTGGGGAGGTGTCTCTGCCGCTCAGAGGGCTCATATGGACTCCTCAATGTAAAAGAATGCTAAAAGCACCCTGGCTGGCATAGATCAGTGGATTGAGCACGGGCTGGGAACCAAAGTGTCCCAGGTTCGATTCCCAGCCAGGGTGCATGCCTGGGTTGCAGGCCAGAACCCCCAGCAACTGCACATTGATGTTTATCTCTCTCTCTCTCTCTCTCCCTCCCCTCTCTAAAAATAAATAAATAAAATCTTTTAAAAAAAAAGAATGCTAAAAGTATACTAGTGGGATGTTTTTTGTTTTTTGCGTTTTTTTTTTTTTGCTTGTCAAGTATACGAGAGTACATAATGATACCTACTTGCTAGGTTTTTGAGATGAAATAAGACAATGCGCATGTGGTTGGTACTGTGCACCCAGCAGGCAGTGACAAGTTCCACCAGCAACCGCATGCTCAGCGGTCGCTTTTTAAACGCCCTTCAGAGCTGCCGCCCGTCATGCAGGGCAGCTCGCCACCGGCTGCTGGTTTGGGAAGCAAGTGTGGAACCAAAACTTGAGGATGTGCATAGCAACAGTCCTTATTCAGAAACAAGGCAACTATAGGAAGTAATCCACAGATACAATCCAATTGAGGAATGTTGTTCAATGGTAAGAGGCAAACATTACTAATGACCCTTTCTTTATACACTGTCAGGCAGATGGAATGCTTTCTATAGGTGAATTTTTCATCTACCAAAACCTTACTGCTGAAATGACCATTTTTGATGGATATATTTCTAACATACATTGTACGATCCCCCTCCTTATTAATCAGACATACCCTATCTAAATCCCTGTTATAGGAATGATGTCAGGCTATTCATGTTTACATTTGGTCCCACATTTGGGGGCTTGCCCATAAGACTATATAGGCTTTGGGGGCTATTGTCATTCATAAGATGACTTGTTATTTTTAAGAGAGTCTGTTGAAGCTATGCGGGGGTGGGGGAGTGGGGTGGGACTAGAAATAAAATGAAGAGTTTTTTTTTCCTCATGTTGGAAAAATATCCGGCAGAGAGAGCTCATTCACCATCGCCGAAGACCGAGCACACAATGGGCAGGGACTCTGTCGTGACCCAGAGTGGTTCTCGGACGTTTCTAGTCTCCCTGTGTCCAGGTGCAGCTGTTTGCCCGCCCTCCCAGAGGTTTCGTATCGGCTCCCCCTGTCACAAGTGACACAGGCGAGTGACTCCGGTGGAGACGGTCTGTGCGGCTCACTCCAAGCAACACTCCACGCGCCTCCTGGGAGAGGCGCCGCAAGGACCCGGGGCTGGCGTCCCTCCTAAGACGCTGCCCCTAGGGCGGGCCTCGCACCTGCGAAGTGAAGAACAAGAGCCATGAGCCCGGTGCTAGTCCTGGCTCAGCAGGTGGCTGGTCGGCTGACCTTGAGTAGACAGTCTCACCTGTGCGCCTTAAGATTCTCACCTGGAAAATAAAGGAATTGAAGAAAGCGCTGGACAGTCAATAGGGCCCCTTTCCTCGAAATCATGTTGAGATTCTCCTCTAAACAGACTACCAACGAAGCGAGCTCTTTCGAGTCTCAACACCAGTAATAAGAAGGGATACGATTGACGTGTACCATTTATCTTCACGCAGCAACCAGAAACTTTTTCGTAAAAAAACAGAACAGTTCATGTTTCTGGTTAACTCTACAATGGCACACTCCGTCACACTACCAATCAGTTCAAACCCTGCCCATTCCCCAACTCATCTTATTCCCTCTTCCTCGGTTTTCCTCACTACCCTGACCTTCAACCACGCAGACCTTTATACATCCCATTTTCCAATTTAAGACAGTGGAACTTGCCGAACTCTTAGAACACTGTCCTCTCAGATGTCCCCACGGCCCTGCTTCATGCCAGCCGGGTCTCACGCAGATGTGTGCTTGTTGGAGAGGGCCTTCCCGAGCGCGCTCAGGGGAGTCACGCAGCACCCCCAGCGCTGCCCGCCGGAGCCCCAGGGGCCAGCCTCGCTTTTCTCAGGACACTTGCGGTGGTATGACAGCGCACAATTACATATTATTTCTGCCCCAGAAATACCTGACTCCCTCATTTAGAAGAAACTTCAGGAGAGCGGGGTCTTTGTCCACTTGGCCCAAAAGACAAGTGGAATAAAGAAAAGGGGAAAAAATGGGGGCACGGATACACTTAGTGTTTTGTTTGAAATATGACACTTTCTAGGACTGCATGGCATCAAATTCTTTTTTTAAGATTTTATTTATTTATTTTTAGAGAGGGAAGGGAGGGAGAAAGAGAGAGAGAGAGAGAGAAACATCAATGTGCAGTTGCTGGGGGTCATGGCCTGCAACCCAGGCATGTACCCTGACTGGGAATCGAACCTGGGACACTTTGGTTCGCAGCCCACGCTCAATCCACTGAGCTACGTCAGCCAGGGCGAAATTCTTTAAATCAGTCCTTGATGTTTTCAAACTTCTTTTGTTCAAAAGTGACAATGATTTTGAGGCGGATGCACCCAGTTATTTGAAATCTGGCTGCCAAGTGTTTCAATGCTTAAACTGGACCAATAATCAAAAATGCAAAGATAAAGTAGCAGCTAATGGCCGGAAATGGAAACATCAGCATCAATTCCTTCAGAAGCCTTTCAATGATCAGCATCACCTCATGGTACATCTTTATAGAACCATCTCTTTCTCCGAGGAGAAATATACAGTTCTTAAAAACCTCAGCTGTGCTCATTTTAACCTGAACTTCCTCGAGTCTGAAAGGTAAGGTACCCGTCTAATGGCGAGCTCCGGACACCAAGTCTAAATCCTGCACGCGAGCCCGCACCTTCCAAACTTCAGAGCACACACCTCCCACGCGAGAGCGTTTCCCTTCCATCCCCACACTCTTCCTTGTCACCGACGTCTTTGCTTTCACGGAACTTGAAAAGCTTTCACTTGACTTTGCTGCTCCCTCTGGACACCACACACGGTGCTCCTTTTGACCCCAGTGCTCTGGGGAGCGCTCTGCTTTCCTGGTCCACGGTTCTATTTGAAGCCCCCGCAATCTGGCCTTGACCTCCACACCCCGCTGCACCACCCTCCAGGAGGGCTGCGGGGATCGCTTCTCTTTCCCGCAGACCCTCCGTTTTCCAGGCAACCCTGTTCCCCCAGGTCCTTGGGAGCACCCGGTATTCAGCGCTGTTGAACCCCAGAACCATAGGGCATGCGGTTGTCAGTTCCTACAGCCCTCACAGTAACCTCCACGTTAGTATTATTAACCCCATTTACCACTGGGAAAAAAAAGAGGTTGAGAGGCATTAAATAACAGCCCAGGAATGGACACATTTGAACTCAGTTCTTTTCCTAGGTCACATTAATTTTCAAAAGCAAAGAAGCACAAGGTGTGAATACAAGAGATTTAGTCTGTATATTATATTCTTCTTTTCTTTTAAGTGATTTTTCTTTTTTGTAAAGGGAGAAGTCAACCTAAACAGACTGGATCTGAATATCAAGGATAATCCTCAGTAACATGCATGAAAGATATTAAATAATCTCTACCTAGAAAAAGACGAAAAATATATACTAATGTATTTCTTATGAACACATAGAATTAAAGAAGGCAGGTCCATGGGTGGTCTTCTTTTAACTTTTTTATATCTTCTAATTTTTTATTATTATATTGTGTTCTATTAAGTACTTCAGACTAATAAAGAAGTGAGAAAATAAGACTCCATCTTTCATTCAAAATATAGTATTAAAAGGTGACTTAAAAAGGAGGTTTTAGACTCGAGGGAAGCAATGACAACACGCCTGACGACAGTCTCCGTAGGGTGGAGAAGGTCGAGGAGTGCTACGGTGCAACTGACGGGGGAGCCACACCTGGCCTTGACTGGTGCAGGAAGGCTTCCGGGAGGAAACTCGGTCTACACTTACACTTGGCAACTTGGAGGAAGTTACCCAGGGGCAAGGAAAGAAGGAGTGAATACCCTAGGCTTAGGGGCAAAAATAAGACCAGGCCATGTGGGTGATAAAAGTTTATTAAGATGTTGACTATCGTTTTGAAGGCAATGAATTCATTTCATTGTGTGTAGGCAGGGGTGGGGATGGTTAGGAGTCAGGATCACGTTTAATTTTAGAAAGATCACGCGGGTGCAGAATTGATACGAACCTCAGTTGAGGCTTGTCTTCAGAGAAGTTAAGGGTTTAAGAGCCCACCAAAAGTTACAAGACAGAGGCAAGACTAAGGTGCAGAAGCCAGTGGGTCTGATGGAAAAATCTAGACAAGAATGGAGGGACTTGTAAAATATCACAGACCTTGGTGATTGATGGGGTATTGGATTAAGGGAATGGAAAGAGTTAAAAAGTCTCTCAAATTTCTGACTTGGATACTGTATCCATGCTGTCATCATCACTAAGATGGAAAATATATGAATGAGGGCCCTGGCTGGCATAGATCAGTGGATTGAGCACGGGCTGCGAACCAAAGTGTCGCAGGTTCGATTCCCAGTCAGGACATATGCCTGGGTTACAGGCCACAGCCCCCAGCAACCACACATTGATGTTTCTCTCTCTCTTTCTCCCTCCCTTCCTTCTCTAAAAATAATTAAATAAAATCTTAAAAAAGAGAGAAAATATATGAATGAGGAGTCAAACTGGCTGGAAACGAAGGGACTAGAAAGAGAAATGTTGACATTGAATCCAAGTGGCCTATGGGATACCCACTTGGAAGTGTCCTGTAGCCAGTGAGACGCACAGCTCTTGATTTCAGGAGAGAGAGGTTGCGACTGGAGGTGAAGGTCTGAGCCTCATCTTCTCACGAATTATGTTTGAAGCTGTGGCATCAGAAGAGACCCCCTAGGGAGAGCGTGCGGAGTAAGAGAAGTGGGAGGATTCGATGAGCCGTGCAGAAACCAGCGTGAAGGGCCAATCACAGAAGAAGAGATGTTAAGGGGAATGGTCGAGGGGACGGGAGGTGGAATTGGACCTCCTCACAGAAACCCGGGGAAGAGAGGAACTCATCAGGGAGGGAAGGAGAGCTCTCCAGTGCTGCTGAGACGTCAGGTGAGATAAGGACCCCGGGCCAGATTGCCCTGGATTGGAGCTGAAGGAACCATCAAGTCTTTCAGGTTGAACGATCATGGAAAAGAAACTTTATTGTTCTTGTATTAAAGTTGGAGGGATAGGCACTTTTAAAACTGATGGAATTGGGTCATGAGAGAAGAAATCGAAAGAAGGAGAGAGAGAGAAAGATGGGGTAGGGGGGTGGGGGGGCAGGGAGAGAGAGAGAGACCCTAAAAAGACAGCAGCAGCTGATAAGCAACCCTTTCCTCCCCTCACTCGGGAGAAGGCAGGCGTGTTCCAGTGCAGCTGCAGGAAATGGTGACATTTTGAAAAAGAAGCTGAAGAAATCTGGCAGCTTCTATTTGCCTTGTGAAGAAGAAGCCAGGCAAATTCTGTGAGGGGGATCTGAGAGGTTGTATAGGTCAGGGCTGTGAGGAGACTGGTTTAAGGACTTCTAACTGGGGGCTGAGGATCACGGGCAAGAGACGTACTGCCAGGCAGCTGCAGGGCCGGGGTGGGCAGGAGATGTGTTTGTTTGATTCCCAGCCTCTGTGCTCCTGCCGTTTCCGGTAACACTGAAGGATGATATGTAAATAACTTTCTCATCGTTGTCATTTTAAACACAATTTTACACGATGTAATATGCCATTACAGTCTTTCTTTAAGCTTCGATTGTTTCCAATGTGGGGCTATTTTAAAGAATGCTGCTACGGACAACTTTATTAATAATTTTGTTTAAACTTTAGGCTTTCTAGATTGGATTGATGAATCTGAGCTATTCATAGATAATAACGTGTTTTTAAAACTATAATTCCTAACGACTATTTCCAACAAAGATTTCTTTGCCCTTTTCCCAACATTAGAACATCTCGTCTCAAAAGCAATAATTTACCACATAAGTTTTAAGGTTCTATTTATCTTTCCTTGACTACCCCTGGTGAATATCTCCCCTGTATTTGAGCTACTGGAATAAAAACCCTCTTAAAACATTTTTCTCCTTCAGCTTACAAAAAAAGAACTAATTTTAGACATTCTTAGCCGAATTTCCCCGAGGACCATTTCAGAGAAATGCTAAATGCACCCCTACACGCTGCTACCATGCAGGCCCCACCCGCCTCTGCAGGCCCGGCTCTCTTCTTTGTCTCGGAAACCGTCAGGACTCACAACTGCAATTGTTACCTTCATAGTTTTCGCATCCCAATTCTAGATAGTTTGCCTCACTTCTCACCTAAATGCTAACCCCGCAGCTGGGTTTAGGTGCCGGCCCCCTCAGCCCCACTGCATTCTGCAGAGAGAAAGAAAAACACATCCCAGGAGCAACAGACACATCCTTGGGAGCAAATAGCACTGAAGGAGACACAAACCTCAAGGAGAAGGGGCCAGCGCTGGGGTCCTCAGGGATGTGGGGAAGCGGGAAGGTGTTCCGAAGTTGCTGTCGGGGGAGAGGCAACGCCAAACGTGGCAGGAAAAAAAATGTGAAATAGATGTTAATTTAATAATAGATTGTGAATAACTGTGTTAACTAACATTAGCATGATTGATGTGATTACAGTTCTGTGATCTAAACCTCATTTTTTAAAATGCAGTAGTATTTATTTTTTTTAACCTTTGCACACCTATTCCATTCTTCTGTGGCTGAAAAATCTTGCAGATTCTGTGCTGAGGCTCTGATGTTCCGTTTGCAGGTGATGTGATCACTCTGAGGTGTAAGGCTTTCGGCTTTCTTTTTATATGTAGGAAAATATACACAATATATTCAAGGGGGATGATTACGATTACACTAATGTCAATTAACCATAGTTTCAGACCACTGGATGACGTCTCGCTGCCTCGTTACCTCGCCTCCTCTTCCCTTCTTGTCTGTCCACCAAGGCTGCCCTGCCGTCTCCATGGCCCCCGGGGGCTGGCATTAGTGGGAGGACCCTGCTTTGTGACTTGAACAACTCTTCCCCACACCATGGAAATGTTCCCAAGTGACACCAGCAAACAGTGTCTATACAATCCGTACATATAAAATCGTTTGTAGTCTTGGGGATTATATTTTGCCACGAGGAACAAGGTGTGGGCAAAGTAATGACTGTAAATCCCAGGGATACCGGGTCCAGGAAGGCCCGTGTCAGCGAGCACGGGCAACACCTATGAACGCGGCCTCGGGGCTTAGATGACCAGCTGGAGTCACTGAAGAGCAAAACCCGCCCAGCAAATGAAAGCGCGGGTCACTGCGGCCTTCTGCAGGCAGACACTGGAAGGACCCGAGTGTGTTTGCCTGAATTCCAAGGTCAGAAGACGGGCAGGAACTCTGACGCGGACTGCATCTTGCCCTGCCACACAAAGGACGGTGCTCATTTTCTGCAGCTGGGTAACTTGGGATCTGCCCGTGAATTAAAAGGTTGTTGTTCTGGTGTACAGAAGAATCTGCTATTAGAGTGGCTAATGTGTCTGTATTTATTCAGTGTTGGTGAGAGGTGGGGTTGGGTGAGGTGACAAAATCCAGCCTCCTTTCCCCTTTATTGCACTTCTTCATTAGACATTTTTTTTTAAGATTTTATTTATTTATTTTTTAGGGAGGGAAGGAAGGGGGTAGAGGGAGAGAGAGAGAGACATCAATGTGCGGTTGCTGGGGGTTATGGCCTGCAACCCAGGAATGTACCCTGGCTGGGAATCGAACCTGGGACACTTTGGTTCCCAGCCCGCGCTCAATCCACTGAGCTACACCAGCCAGGGCTGACATTTTTTGGGGGGGAATGAAACAAAAAATTTGATTATATACTTTACTTTAAAATTATACTTTGAGACATTTTGAGTTTGTGGATTTGGTACATTCATTTATTAATGACCATATAATACAAAGCACTAGCAGTAAGGTGTATTAATAAAAGATGTTCTTACTTTAGAACAATTAAAAATTATGGCTTCGGAAATCAGTGTTCTCAAATAGTAATATCCAAACTTATGAAAACTACACCTTTAATAAATACTGTTGTACTTTATAATTCAAGACATAATTTCAAATATAAAAAACAAAAACATCCACTAATATTACATATTATTTTAAAATACTCTAAAATCAATACTGCGCAGGGTCATAAAAATGAACAAGATTAATTTTTAATCTGGGAAAAAAGAAGATTGAATCTGTTACTGAAAATAAAGTGATATATCATTCTTTGTTAAATATAGTTATAATGTTTTTCTTGTATTTCCATCTTCCTTTGTATGGTAGAATCCATTTCGAAGGAAGCCGGAAAAAGATAAATACTATTTTCTAAAATTATGATATGATTAATATGTCTCCTTCAATTGCAGTTATCTTTTAATATAAAGATCCTTTATGAAAAAAATAAATGACTTTGGGGAAGAAGGTTCTAAATAAATAGGGATACTCTTGCCCTCACGTGAGTGTGACTAAACAAACACCGAAGAAATGGTGACAGGTACATTACTCATGTCTTTTGTTTGGACACAGATTGTCAAAGATCCATTTAGACTTTAGCTATCAAATATGTAACGGAGTTGTCTATTAAATATATCCTTAGTTAATGTTTACATGTAAATGAATGTTTTTCAAAGTGAAAAGTAACTGATTTGAACGTATCAAATTTATCTCCACTTTTTAACCTTCTCTTTTGTTTTAACCTCTCCTCACCAAATTGGTGAAAAGCTTTTTCAGATGTGCACATCTTTTCTCTGCCTGAACACCAAGTCATATTTCTATAGTTTTATTAGTAAATGGGATACATTGGGACATGACTCACCTCAAATTTCTTAGCAATGTGATTGCATCATTCCTGTTATTGATGAAGCTTCAAGCAACACTCCAACCTGCGGGCATGGCAACGGCAAGCCCTACTTATCCTAATCTGAGCGTGCAGCCTTCTCTCAAGTATAACTGTGGCCCTGCCTGGTGCCGCCCTCAGGAACTCTGTCTGCTCTGTGAGAGGATTTTGATTTGAATTCCAAAATGGTCTTCATTTTCCTTTGAATTCTTTAAATCCTAAAACTAATCATGTAAAAAAAAAAGCCTCAAAAAGCGATGGTTGTGTTCATTTTGTAGCAGTTACTGTTCCCTATAGTGTCTTCAGGAACCATTACTACAACCTGCCTCATGTACCTTGATATTTGGTTATTCTATCGTGCAAATTTCCTGAACCTATGGACTGTCTTCTCCCGCGCATCTCAATTAGTTGTGCTATGTGATAGATTGACTCCCAAGGAATAGTTTACTAAATGTGTGATAGTTTAATAGTTTACTAAAATAAGGCTGCAAATCCACTCCACCTATACCAATATAAACAAACTAAAACAAAACAACAAATGACCAAACTGTTTTTCAAGTAAATAGCTCATTGGGCCACAGTTGTCATATTTGCATGTCCCTGATAATGATAGCCTCATAATATCACAAGTTAAACTCATTTTGACTAAAAAAATACTATTTGTGTCATAGTATAAACATTCAGAATGAAAACACTGTGTTTAAGATTGTCTTCTGAATTTACAAAACCAATTCCTCTCGCACCTTATTTTAAGTTGACTTTCCAGATGCAAAAAAAAAAAGAGGGAAAGAACGTGTTCTTGAAGGGAAGAGTCTGAGGCATCCCATAGTTAGTGACAGTTAGTGACCGTTACCACGGAGACTCAAATCCCTCTGCTGGGGGCCACGGGGGAAGGGACATGATAGAACCGTGTTTTAATGTTCCTTCAGGGAACCCTTTGAGAAAACCCGTTATGGAAATTCTTGAAGAAAAATGATAGCGTGTGTGCAGGTAAAATCAGTGCTCAAGTCCTTATTCATAATATACTTCTTTATGTTGTTTAAAATTGTTTCTGTTTTCTGCTTTTCTTTTATTTGCAATGACATGCTTTTAGGATCACTATATTGAACCGAAGAACAGTGTGGAGACAATGAGAAGTCTGTTAGTGATGCACCTTATGAGGAAGCGTATGTAAGGGGGAAACATAGCTGGCAATTACAAACATGATTTTTATGAGTTAATGCATTCTTTCACCATGGCCAATTTTAATCATTTAGATCTAAGATACTCATTTTGTCCAGGCATAAGGTTATCATTTTAAAAATCATTACAATAGAAGCAGGGAACAGTGATTTATTTACATTTCAAAATGAAGGGTGAAAACTAGGAAGTTCAAAATCATTTATATTCTCTGTTTCTTGAACGTCTTCTCTTTCACCCAGAATCCTATCATTAAAAAAAAAATAGGTATTTTAATGTCAGTTCATTTGAGATTTGTGCTAGCTCACTCTGGAGAATCAGAGTTTTCCGGGGCTTCTGCTTTCTTCCTTAGGTTTCCCAAGGAAGCTTCACCATCTAACCCCACCAGTTTCCTGCCCCGATGCACAGGGCACTGAAATAAGAATGAGATGCTGAGAGTAACAAATAATACAGCAATGTAGGCGAATCCTGACTTTGTCATCTTGCTCCAGCTTTCTCTCCACAGTTTGTTAAGGAAGTTCCCTGTGCGCATCTTCATGATTAGTGTGCCTGCTCCGTTTGATTAAGCCCTTGGGCCATCTAGACCCACAAATCATTTCCTCTCTCTCCTTTTGGCGTTCCCATCACAATAGCCTCCCAACTCCCAGCCCTCAGGACTTACCAAGCAGAACCTGGTTTTACAGTAAACTCTTTCTGTCCTCAGAGTCACCGGATCCTTCTGGACCTTCCCTGCAAGGCCGAGGTCCTCTGAGATTGAGCTGAGTTGTCATACCCCAGGCACTGCTCTAACCCAGGAACCCGGTGGCCTTGTACGTCTGAGCAGCAACGACAGCTCTGGGGCCACTCTTTCTCCCTGTCTTTTGCTTCAGCTATAAGCTCAACTTGGAACATACAGGGGTGGGCGGAAGCAGGTTTGCAGTTGTTCATATGAAAATGATACAAGGATAAACTGTGTTTTGTGCGCACTCACAAGTGTAATCCTTTGTTCAACAGTCTCACAACTAGCCACGTAAACCTTCTCTCAAAGAACTTCTGCAACAGTAGGTCATCTGGTTTCTTACGTTTTCCAACACAGCAGGCTCATTCTCATCTCTTCAAAGTCGTTCATGTAATTCTTCCGTGGTGTCTTCCCATTGTTTTTCTTGTATGCCCCATTACTCATCAGTTTCAACCCCAACTCAGCTTCTTTGAAGTACCACCATACACTGACCGAGGTGTAGCTTACATTCTCTCATTATTCTATAGAATTTGGGCTATGCCATTATGTGCTTTCTTCCCATCAGAATCACTTCATCTGTTTAACAAACTAAAACTTTTTTCATCAATTAAATTTTATGTTTTTCAAAGAATGCCAAATATTTTTGGTTTCCATTTCCTTGATCTATATAGTTTAGTTCTAGTTAGAGAGGGGTTAAAAAGTGCTTGGTGTTTTAAATAATTAGAAGTATGAAACATAGTCTAATAATATCTTTGGGTCATCAAATCCAAGATCTTTTGATACATGTTCTTACCAGAAGATGCCAACAGGAGCTTTTCACACAACTGCTTTGTAATCTCCATACGGTTCATCGGTATTCTAAGATTCCAGGAGATATAAGAAACATCCTTACTTCAGAAAAAATGTGAAAAAGTATATTTTAAGGTCAAAGAAATAACCAGTGTTTGCAGAAAACCCAGGATATCTCAGGCATTGTACAACAGAAATTTCTATTTTATTTAATTATGCCACTGTACATAACAATTTGTAAATGATAAATTCATTTTTCAATGTGCATATTAAAGTTTATTGAAATTAAGTAACTTGCTTGTCCCAGGTCACAGTGCTGGCAGGGGGTGAGCAAGCTTCGAATCTGGTCCAATGGGGCAGTTCTATGGAACAGGGCTGGCTCTGCTTACATCATGAGGGGACCTACTGAGGTGTGCAGTGGGACACTGAAGGTCTTCGGTTCTCTCACATTGCTTCTTGACCCGTCCACCAAGCACTAAAAGTTCATTTTCTTCCTTTATTAGAATCTTCCTTAAAGGATAAATCAGCCCCCAGAATAAATTATAGGAGTCATTAGCCTGAAGATACACTTAAATTCATAAAAACAGGTTAATTCCCTAAGAATAAGGGATAGAAACAAATAATAAGATGCAATAACGAGCACGGACAAATTCAGGAATTTAGAGGAAAAAAAGAAAAAAGAGGAGAAAGAAAGCAGAAGAAATAGAGCAAGCACTGAGTTGAGGAAAACCAGGAAAGCACTGTGAATGTTGAAACACGCAGTATTTCAAGGGGGCAGTGGTTGACTTTGGCAAAGATTGCTGAAAGTTCGAGTAATATAAATCAGAGAGTGGTGTATTGAAATAGGCCCTTGGACATCATTGTGGGCTTGATAAGGGCAGTTTCAGTAGAATTATGGGGTGAGAATCACTCTGTAGTTGGTGGAGGTGTGGGAGGTGAAGACGTGTACACAGCTAATGTACACAGTCCCTCTAGAAGCTGCACTTTGAAGGGGCACAGAGAGATGGGATTGTTAGGCGAGGAAAAGGGATGCGTTTTTATTTACGATGGGAGAGGCTAGCCTGTGTTCATATGCTGATGGGAATGATGTTGCAGACGGGGAGAGAGAGGGGACAACTGTCAGAGCAAGAGCCATAGAGCTGCAAGAGGAAGGGGTGAGATCCAGAGGGGTGTAGGGGTTTGCTTTTGGTACAGTAGGAGGGGCATCTTCCTCAATTGAAATAAGAGGGAGAAAAGATTTCAGCATAGGTGACGTTTTAGATTTGGCAGGGAAAACCTGAGGTGTTGCCTATCGAATGGCTTCTATTTTCTCAATACAATATGAAGCGAAGCCACCACCTGAGAATAGGAATAGGGTAGGGGTGAAGAATGTTTGCGGAGCACAGAGAATATATAAAATAGTGTTTTTAAGGAGTAGGAATAGTAAGCCTGCTGTAGGAACCTAACAAGGTGGGTGGCTGCTACTGAGTATCAATTTCTTCTCTGAGTTTTTATTTTATTTTATTTATTTATCTTTAGAGAGAGAAGGGAGGGAGAGAGAGAGAGAAAGAGAGAGAGAGGGAGAGAAACATTAATGTGTGGTTGCTGGGGGTCATGGCCTGCAACCCAGGCATGTACCCTGACTGGGATTTGAACCTGTGACACTTTGGTTCGCAGCCCGCACTCAATCCACTGAGCTATGCCAGCCGGGGCTTCTTCTCTGAGTTTTAAGATGGAGCCAGGCAGCTTTGCCAGGGTGAACGTCTCCTGCAGCTCCCAGGAAGGCACAGAGAAGGCCGAGGGTCAGTCCTTTCCACAGCTGAGGTTTTTCAAGACTAGCACACTCACAGGTGAGTCCAACTTGCAAAGTTGTGTTGGAATGACAGACATTGGACTTTAGGTTGGATAAGGGTGAACACGAAGCCATAAAGGGCAGAGGAAAATGAGGAAGCGGTGAGAAAGCATCAGAAACACGATGAGGCTGACGAGTTGTAAACCTGATGCAAGGCTGATGAATTGTAATGGTGAGGGCGCTCGAGCAAATGGCCTGAGAATCGAATGTTGGAACTACCAGTTTCAAGAGGTGAGTATCTGTTTATGACGAAGTACAGGATATGAATATGGGAATAGATTGCTTAGGCAGAATGAAGCAAGAGATTAAAGAGCGATGAGGCGGAAGAACTAGAATGAAAGCGTTGTGTATCTATCTCTGTGGATTTTCAAGTCATCAAAGACTAAAGACAGGGTTTGTGAACAATCAAAACAGTGAGATAAGAGATAAGGTATTTGGTAGATTATGAGGTCTTGGCAAGATTATAGTAGGGAAGACGGTAGTATTGACGTAGGGAAGACGGTAGTATTGACGTAGGCTAGCTGTCTGGTATACCCAAGGAGGAAGAGTAATGGTATTAACTGTCTGCGAGTCCTAAGAGAAGCACAGAGAAACTCAACTCCAGTTCTTTGGCTCTCACCTACTTATGGAAAAAGAGAAAAAACCAGTCCTTACTTTAGAAAACAGGGAGAGTGGTGCCTGCTCAGGAAAGCCAAATTTCAGCTAAATGTAGAAATGTTTACCAACATTTAGAGTGTATATTCTTCAAAAACTGAGGAAAAAATATATGACTCATAATGTCATTGTAATGGAAGTCTTTGAAGATGTACATTCATAGCTTGCTCTTAATATAAATGTAATAGAAAAGGCCAATGAGTTGAAGAAGAATTGGTGTATTAGTCTTCCACTGAATACAAATTACCATAAATTTAATGGTTTAAAACAACATCCGTGTGTTGGCTCACAGTTCTCTTGCCCAGTGGGTGGCAGGGAATCATGGGGTTTTCCACAAGGGTTGAGTTCTCATCTAGAGATTCTGGTAAAGAATCTTCTTACAAGCTAATTGGGGTTGGTGGGAAAATGCAGTTCCTTGTGGTTATGGGACTGAGGTCTCTGTCTCTTTGCTGGTGGTCACTTGGGGATCAATTTTCTATCCTAGACACCAACATTTCTTGGTTCACAGCCCACCCACTGGCAAGCCAACAATAGGGGGTCAAATCATTCTCATGCTTAAGAGTCTCTGACTTCCTTTTCCACTCCCAACTAGAGGAAAATCTACGATTTAAGGGCTCAGGGAATTAGGTTAGGCCCATCTGAATAATCTCTCTTGCTTAATGTTGACTGTGCCATACAACAAGCTAATCATGGGAGAAAAAATCCATCATGACCACATCCCCCAGAATTAGGGCAGGACATGTTAGGGACCATCTTAGAATTCTTGGGAAGCGGCAGGAAAGAGTAATAAGGAGTATGCCATTGGAATGGAAAGGATGGATTGTCCTGAATAAGGTGTTCAGGTGAATCTGGTCCCTGAAGGCTTCTTATTTTCCATGGCGCAATAGGAATTGCTTAACATAAAACACAAAACTGTCTGTGACTGACTCCTAATATTTATTCCACCCTCGCTTCTTAACTTTCTCTCTTATTGGCCGTAAACAGTGCCTATCCCATAATAACCTCCATTTCCCCCAAACATTTATGTTCTCTCAGGCCAGCTGGCAAAAGAAAAAATTTTTAAAAATTACCTTTGAATTTTTAGGACCAAATTCTTAGTATATTTATTCAGACATGTGAGCAAGTATATTAGAAAGAACTCACTTCTCTCTTTGATTCAATAAGTGATTAAATTTAGGTTGTCTTCATGGCACGGCTTGAAAGGGCTGAGTGCTCTGAATACTGTGGTCTTCTGTGGCTCGGTGCTTCCGTGTGGGGCTTGCTGGTCAGATGGATACTCTGGTGTGTGAGAGAGGAAGTGTGATGAGATGCAGTGGTTACTCCAGGCTATGGGGCCAGACACAGTGTCTTTGCATCCCCAGCTTTGCCCCTTAAACGTGTGGTCATGAACCAGCCTCAGGTTCTTCATCTGCACGTGGTGGTCAATGACCACGCCCCCGATGGCTGTAGGGTTGAACGCAAGGTCTTCAAAGGGTCTGGGACATTGTACGTTCTCAACAAAGTAATTAGTATGACAATATGTGAGTGGGAAATAAAGTTACTAATCCAGATTTCCCATTTATGACCAATACCTCAGCTTCTGTTTGTGTAAAACAGATTACTTTTATCTGTCATTAATGTTTCTTTAATCTTTATCATCCAGATTCTATAGCATTTAGCATTGTGCTAGTCACTATAGAATACATAAAAATTAGAAAGACCACAATACCTGCCCACAAACCTTTAAAACGTCAAGAGCATGATAAAGCTAGACCTCATAAAAATGACAAGACATTATGCAGAACAGAACATGCACAATATTAGTAGCATAAAAATCTTAGTCTAACCACATAAATGCAATAACAAAATAGTCTAAAGTTTTACGTAAACATATACAAAAAGTAAGAGTTAGTACAAATGCCAACAAATAGATTTACTTCTGGAAGCAGAGATAAAGAAATAAATATTAACAATTTTAAGAAGAATTATATAACAGCATTTTGGCATAGAAAACAATGAGCAAAGGGAACCCCTACCTTCCCTTGGTGGTAGAAATAAGAAAAGAGCACATAAAAAATGGTGGCATCTTGACTTCTTTCAAATTTATAAGGAAGTTCTTTAAAACTATGGCTGGAGGAGAATGTCAGTTGATATTTTCCAGAGTCCAACTTGAGAACTTGAAGATAGTAAATTTATGTTAGACCATAAAAAGAATGTGTCACTGAGATACCAAGATCGACTTGGTAGAATTCAGTGCCTTCTGCAGGGAAAGGGAACCCGAAATTGAAAAATGGGTTAGATTGCAAAGATACAGAAGCTGTGACTATTTCTTTCTTTTTTTTAACATTTAAAGAATTTTATTATTCCTTTTTTCTTTTTTTAATTTTAATCATTGTTCAAGTAGAGTTTTCTCCCTTTTACTCACATTCTAGCCCACCCACCCAACCCTTTCCACTTCCCTCCCATTACTCCCCTCCCCCTAGTTTTTGTCCATGTGTCCTTTAAATTTGCTCCTGTAAACCCTTCCCATTCTCCCCTGAGATTCCCTCTTCTCTCCCCTCTTATTTCATATGGACAAGCAGTTCAGGAAGGAAGAAAGCCAGTACTATTGAAGTGTGAAGTATGTCTTAAATTAATAAACCAGTATTTGGAGAAGCTGCATAGTGGCTAAATGAGTGGGCTCCGGAGACCCTAAGCCCTTGGGTGAAATACTTAGCCTCTGGGGGCCTCGGTTTCCATATCTGTAAAGTAAATAGAGAAACAGTATGCATTTAATAGGGTTATGAGAAGATTAAAGGAGCTGAAACATAGGCAACAGTGAGAAGATTACCTGGTGCCCGAGAGCCTTGTCTGTCTGTCTCTGCATTGGTAGTCAGGCCGTTGTTTGCAAGGAGAGTGGAATTTTAGGGGCCCGTGGAGAGTTTTCACATTTATTTCCAAAGCACTCCTGTACCCGAGGCTCCTGGGAATGAGTGAAATGAGCTTCAGAGAGACTGAGCCCAGGTTCATCATCCCCGAGAGGTGGAGCGGGGAGCCCCAGCTGCTGAGAACACCGTTAGTGGGCAGCACTGAGAAGGACCAGGGGGAGGGCGAGAGGGGGAGGATCCGGGAGCCACAGTGTGGAAATCGAATACATCATTAGTACGCGAAAGATAAAAAGAGCTAGTCAGATCAAGGACTGATCAGAAAGGGCAGAACAGGGATCGTGTTACTCTCCAAAAAAGTGTTGTTACCTATCAAAACGGTAATGACATCCGTATTGAAGGAAAAATTAGAATGCCATTTTTGCTTCTTTCTTCAACTTTTTATTTTCAGATCTGATGTAATCAAATTCATTATGTAGGTGTGGAAGTTGATTTTAAAATGTAACTCACTTCTCAAAGGCTATATTTAGTATAAAATGGCAGCAGTTTTTCATGCCAGGTTCCTCCTGCAAACGCGGATGAGCAAAATTATAAAGCGAAGACGATCAGAAAGAAAACATCACACAGAATGTAGACCTGCTATTGTTTTAACCGAGACCACATTCCAAGGTTTTTCAACCAGTTTAATCCTGAGTTTCGGAGAAATGTACACTGTCATTGTAGACATTCCCAACTTTACTAATTTACTCATCCTAAAATGCAGTTCTATTGAAGTCCGATCAGACTGACTATTATTTTTCTTGGGAATAATAATAGTCCATGGGACATGTCTGAGTTGTTGCTACAATCATTAATCCAATGTTTTCCTGGACCTAATTAATAACAAGCCAGGCAAGGAACACCTGTATAGAATCATCCCATTGTCAACACAGCTGAGCAAGAGATTGCGCGAAGAGCTGATCCCTCTAAATATCCACTGAAATAACATATTGATTCTTTTTAAAAGTGATGTGGAAAAGAGGAGGAAATTATGCATGATTATTCAGTCTCTAGCAAAAACCACGTAAAATAGCCTTCAATAGGTCAAAACAAATTTTAATTTACACAATTTGATAAATAGCCTGGTAATACTTTTGAGTGATACAATTGACTTGCAGACCTAAGAAGCCAATTTTTTTTTGAAGAGCGGCACACATTATTGAAGACATTTTTGTCCTCTCTCTACTTGGATATTGATTCATTTCTATACAACAGGCAAAAAAAGAAAATTGTAATTATGGCAGTGCTGCTCATTCTATTATGAGCGGAGGGCTACCCACATTTCTATTATTAACCCCCATTGTCCCCGGTTTATGATCTCAGCAGTGAACTTGGCATGGGTGATACCTCCTTGTGAGTCCATCTTTTTCACCGTGTTTCATAAGCCATTTGTCTATTTATGAATTATACAAATGCCAGAAATAATGCGCCCTCAAACGGGCTTTCGATTTCCAATCACCCTGAATAAAGGTTTATGTTTTAAAAGGAAAGAGCTGGCCTCAAGATATTCAAAATTCCTTTTGGTGTATTTGGTTTTTCTCTTTTATTGTCATAATTCTCCGATCTGTCTACGGCAAAATTTTAATACAAATTAATAAGACCCAGCCTCAAGCAATTGGCTCACTTCCCCCATGTGAACAATTGGCACAGATTGCGAGGTGGAGGAGTCAGCTGCGATGATTGGTATCAATTGCCGGGCAGCCTGAAATGAGGCTGTTAGCTTTGTGACAATTCACTTAGCCCACCGGGTGCGGCGGTGACCGGGGATCTGACACACATTTTGAAACTTCTGATGCACATGCCTACCAGCTCATACAGAATTGTTGCTCGGGTAAAAACTGTTGCCATTTAAAAAATGATAAACTCGATCACGCATGTGTAAAGATGTCGATAAAATGCATAGTTGGATGCATTATATTTTATATATGCACTATATGCAATATCTGTGTAGCGTGTAGTTAAAGAAAGATGAAATAAATACTATTCATCCACCACCAGTTCAAGAGAGAATGTAACTAGACCCTTTAAATTCCCCAGAATTTAAATTCTTTCCATCATTAAATCTCCCTCCTTTCTCCTACAGGTAACCAACAGCCTAATTTTTAAAAATAATCTCCACACTTTTCTTCATATATTTGTCTGTAAATGACATTGACTCAGAATTCTTGTTTTGGATAACTGGAGTGAAGCTGATTTTACTCTTTTGCCATTTTTTCAATTTCACTCAGTTAATTGTTTGGGGGTTCATCTAGTTTATTACCCTAGTTGGAGCTCATTTCTATTACTGTCTTGCTCTCCACCTTTAAAGCCACCACAAGTTACTGACCCCTCTTCTGTTGGTGGGCTGGAATTATTTCCAGTTTTTCTACACAGGTTCATTTCACGAGTATATTCCCTGAGCCTAAGGAGGAGCTAAAGATTATTTAAAATAACTGTATGAATAGGAAATCACACCATTTCAACATCAGACATCGGAACATCATTTTTCTCTGAATTACCTTAGCCAAACTAGCATCTGAATTGCAAAGCCTAACAGACTGGCGATGCAAACCAAGGCACCAGTGTTCTTATTATAAAGGCACTATTTCAGGAACAGTCCGGACTAACATCTCCAGCGCATGGGATGGGGCACCGAGTTTCTCTCTCGCCTGCTGGCTGCCCCTCACACCACAGCCGTGCTGCCTGACACACTCCCTGGAGACACGCTCCCCGCCGGCGGCTGGGTCCCCAGGACAACATTCCAGTGGAAACGCCTGTTTCCAGCCAGTTCATTAAAGATTTGGTTCTGGGGTTTTTGTTTTTGTTTTTTTTTATCTTCCTCGTCTGCTGCCCCTGTCGGTTCCTTCCGTTAAGCCCTTGCTAGAGTTGCTGCTGGGACCTGAACAGCCCTTCGCGTTCGGCTGGTGGGGCCAGGTCATCTCCGAATCTGGTCCAGGCCCCGCCCCCATCCCCATGCCGGTCTGGGTCTCTCTCCCACACAAACATCTTTTGCATTTTGTCACAGGTATTGCTTTCTATGCAATGCCATCCTCTAAGTGTTTCTACCTCTCAAGCGATCGCTTTGTTATTTATTATCTTATTTGTAAAGTGCTTTCCTTGAGTATGTTCTTATTCATCAGTAAAAGGAGAGCTGGGGATGGCTTGACACCAGAGCTTTTCTTTGTCTCATATTTACTGGGCGTCTTTAGTGGGCGCTGTTATTGTCGGTGGCTTCTCGGGTTCCTTAATATGTCCTTCCCCCTGGGCCCGCCCCCTGCTCAGTGACCCTATCTTTCAGAGCTTCTGTGACGCTGGGATTATGAATCTTAGAATGTCACTGACTCCTTCATTTCTTCACCCATCCATTTAACAAGTAGCTCTTGCTTGCTTAATATGGGCCAAGTACTAGGCCAGACACGGACTGAGTAGGCAGACAAAGGAAACATAGTGCTTTCTCTCAAACGATTCCCAGTAGGCATAAAAGAATGACAAAAAAAAGAGATTATTCTAATATAATATGTAAATAGAGCAGCAGAGAGAAGCCCTGGGCATTATGGGAGATTCTAAAACTGACATGCGTTTAGTAAGGCAGGGGAGAGGGAGAGATCACAGAAGCCCTCCTGGATAAAAGTACTACGGAATGAGGGGTTACCCGGCAGGTGAAAGAACAGGGGTGACTGCTTATGCAGTGGGCGGAGCAAGAAGTAGCCAACACTAGAGCACGTCAGCTCCTATTACTGATGCAGCAAGAGAAAGAAGTCACGGAATGAAGCATCTCTGACAGCCTGTGGCAGGGGCTGCAAATAACTGCTGGGAAGTGACACGGGGGACAGAGGCAGGAGACAAAACTATGAGGTTCGAGACAGAGGCAGTGGCAAGGTGACAGAGGGCCAGCGTCTTGCAGCCGGTCAAGGCGGGCAGGTTCACATGGGATGCAGGCAGAGAGAAGAAAATTCCTGGAGCCGTGGGGATGCCTGGGGTGGGCATCCATCTGGGGTGGGGCGATGCACTTATACCACAAGCATAGCGTCACACCACGGGAAGCCCCAACTCCCTCGTATACTACATGCACACAAAGTCGGCAGAGTGCCAAAGTATTATAAAACAGAGCATGATTCTGCACACGAGGGCCCATGCTCCAGGTTACATGAATATTGCTAAGTCACAGTTGCCTGGATATCCGGGTGAGGGGGCCCAACTGACTCCGTTACCCCTACAATCCACCCCTTCAGGCTTCCTCACTGTACAATCTATGCGAGGGCATCTTCTGTGAGGGTCCTTTGGCAAGAAGGGTGGAGCCCTGCACCCAAATGCCGCAACAGCAGTGCAAGCTGCAATATACTAGAGGACAGCCGGTATGGTGTGGGAGGGAGCTAAGGCTCGCTCTTAAAAATGATGAGAAGCTTTGAAGAGTTTGAGGAGGAACTGAAGAGGCCTACCTATTGTACTGGAAAGATGATTTTTAAAAGACTTTATTTATTTATTTTTAGAGAGAGAAGGGAGGGAGATAGAGAGAGAGAGAGAAACATCAATGTGCGGTTGCTGGGGGTTATGGCCTGCAACCCAGGCATGTGCCCTGACTGGGAATCGAACCTGCGACACTTTGATTCACAGCGTGCACTCAATCCACTGAGCTACACCAGCCAGGGCTGTATAGATGATTTCAACAGCAACATGGGTAGATTGGACAGAGATGGCTGCTGGCCACCCGCCCGCTCTGTGAGATGGCGAGGCACCCTGATCCCAGGGAGAAGAGGTTGGATGAAGTTCTCCTCCGTTCTGTCTCTTTTCTTGTCTAATTTTCTTCACAGCACCACTCTCCGCAGAACACTTGGCATATATATTTGGTTATATTACCCTCTTCTTCCAGAATGCGAGCTCCGCGAGAACAGAGACGCCGTCCTGATCACGGCTCCGCACCGTCGCCTGGAAGAGTGCCAGCCGCGAGCAGGCTCTGCAACCACTGTGGGCCTGACGGAGGAATCACGGGACAGCGGGTGTGACGGGGATGCGACAGGGATGATTTTCAGGGCGCTAATTTAAAAGGCTCTTTTTAAGCCCTGGCTGGAGTAGCTCAGTGGATTGAGCACGGGCTGCGAACCAAAGCATCGCAGGTTCGATTCCCAGTCAGGGTACACGCCTGGGTTGCAGGCCATGACCCCCAGCAACCGCATATTGATGTCTCTCTCTCTCTCTCTTTCTCCCTCCCTTCCCTCTCTAAAAATAAATAAATAAAATCTTTAAAAATAAATAAATAAAAGGTTCTTTTTTGGACTGTGATGCCCCCAACTGAGAGACCATAAGACATAAACCACTTTTAGGAAGGAAGATGGTAAACCAAGTCCCAAAATCAATATTTTGCAAGATGTTTTCAGTGACTAACTTCTAATCTCATGAGGTTATTGAACTGAAATATTACTACTATAAGATAAGAGTTGATTGAGAACTAAATGCCAAAAATGTTAATGATTACTTTCCTATTTTTTTTTTTATTTTAAACACTCAGGAAACACTGCGAAGAAATAATTACTTTGAGAGCCACCTAATCATTCCTAATGACAGTGTAGCTCCTGGTCCACAAATAAGTTATTTATGTATTTGATTCCCTCATTTATCAATTCTTTTTTGTGCTTGCTATGAACGTGGCTCTCATATAATATGAAAAGGAAAGCTTTCTGACTTACCATCATTGAGGAGCCACATGACCCTCTATTCCAAGGTCAATTGCCAAGGTCAACATGCTTCAGGCATCCTTCTGACCCTAGAGATCCTTAAGAATGTCTGATAGACGGATAGCAATTCGCTGACCCCATGTAGAAAACAAATGATCTGAGTGAAAATTTAGGAATAAAATATACAACAAATACACATTACAGCGCATTGCAATTATCATTTTAAACCTGTCTCTCCAACATGGAATCTCATCTTGCAATCGAACGTGATTGCCGTGATGCTTGACGAACGCTTTAATCCAATGTCGTGTGATTCCCACAAGACAAGACCAAAAGCTTTCATAAGTTTATCTGTCTCAGGGTTTGAGCAAAATTTATGTGTCCAAGAGAAGTACTGGGGAAGAGCGTTGTGTCAGTTTGTTACTAGCAGGTATACAAATCTTAACCTAAAAATAGTCATTTGGATTCAATAGGACCAAAGACATTACACACTATAGAGTCTTTATCATTGTTACAAATGTAAAGATATACACAAACTTTTCTGCAATTGCTTTATTTTCACAATAACAAAATTTTTAGACTGTGTAGTCTAAATCACAGAAAAGAAGAAAACTATTACAATAACTTCGGCTTCTGTTTGCCCCACCTTTTGAAAGTTTTGCCCCAACTGGGATTCCCAAATATGCTTATGAACCTCTTGCCTTTTATTTGGTATTCTAAACTATACCTGGGAACTTGTGTAAATATTTGGAAAATGTCAAGGTTCTAAAGAATAAGCATTTATGTCACATATAGAAATTTAGTTAGTAGGTATTTACTCCCGAAGTACATAGCCTTGAGAAAAAAAAATAATCTTAGACTACATCCCCATAAAGCATTGGTATAGGTTGTTCATTAAAAGCAATCTTATCTTTCATTAAAGAAATATTCATTAAAAGAAAGTTTATCTATTTCACCTGTCAGAGCTCTCGCCATTTAATTCAAGGCTCTAAAATCAGCTTCCACTGACAAGGCATCCATGTTTCCTTAGTCGCAGTTTTAGTAGAAGGCCCAGTGGTTTAGGCTAAAAGGACGCCTTTTATCACTGTTCGAGTAGTTTCACCTGTTGGCATCTTAAACCCACTTTATTCCATTCAGAATCAAGAGGAAGATGAGCTCAAGCTTTAGTTGCCCTTCTTTTCCCACATTTCATCAAAACGTAGCAGGAAATTCCAAAGAGAATATATTTAGACAAATGGCGTCGGAGTCAGGAGGGAGGGGGGCACAGGTGAGTGTCCTCGAAGAACCGGACGGATGAGAATGGCTTACTGAAGAAAACAGGCGGGAGGGATCTGAAGTCTGGAATATGCAGAAAAGCCTTGTCCCAGGTGTGGAAACACACCTTTCCAGCAGGGCCCCCCCAAGTGATGCCCAGGTTCCCTCAGCGAATAAGAAGATGGGGACGGGCAGCAGGGCCGAGAACAGGGCAGCCACTGAAGGACTCTTTCCAGAGTCCGTGTTCTTGGCAGCTCCTGGGCTTTCGCACCCTCTTGGACTTGAACCTGGGGCTGCTCCGTGTTTACCTTCCCCTTCCCCCACCGGCCCAGCAGGAGCTGGACGACTGTGGGAGAAACTGAAGCACCTGCCTGGGAGAATCTGTAATTTCTGGTGCGGGCGTTGGAGCCCCAGAGGGGACACTTTCTCATTGTAACATTACAAGGGCTTCCTCCGTGGCGGCACTCCCCGAAGACAAGTTTACCAAGGGGCATCCCTGTCCACGCACACAGATACCCCCCCACCCCTGCCAGAGGACCTGTGGGATCAGGGAGCACCCACAGAAGATACAGAATGGGGGGCTCCTGCTGGCCTCCTGCATTAACCAGTCTATGTCTCCGTTCCACGGATGACAGAGAGCCAACAGTCCCTGGATAAAAATGCACACCAAAAAAGAGGAATGAGATGAACAAAACGTGAGGAATGTCAGCATCGTGAAAAAGAAAATCCAGCGTGGATACGAGAGCAACCAAGTCCAAAGGTGGCAGACAAGACAGGGGAGATATTTTAAAAGTCTAAGTTGCCCTGGCTGGTGTAGCTCAGTGGATTGAGCGCAGGCTGCGAACCAAAGTGTCACAGGTTCGATTCCCAGTCAGGACACGTGCCTGGGTTGCAGGCCATGGCCCCCAGCAACCGCACATTGATGTTCCCCTCTCTCTCTCTTTCTGCCTCCCTTCCCTCTCTAAAAATAAATAAACAAAATCTTTTTTAAAAAGTCTAAGTGATATCCATAGAGAGATTCAAATATATACTATAACCATACATGAAAAGGGAATCTTATTAAGAAAATAACCATCAGAAGCCATATCAGGCCTTGGGAAATAAAAAAATGAATGATGACATAAAAAGTCAATAGGAGTCTGAAAGATAAAGTTGAAGAAATTTTTCAGAACGTAAAGCTGAGTAGGTGAAAAGATGAGAAGGGAATATAGTAGATAAATTGAACTGAGGCATTAGAAATATTAAGTTCACTGGAATTTTAGGAAAGCAACTAAGAAAATGAAAGGCCAAAAATGATGAAAGTGAAACAGTTTGCTTCAAGCAAAACTCCATGGTCCCTCTGAATCCTAGTTTCCCCCCTCCACAAAATGGGAATGATAATACTTTCCACATCGTTTCACTGCTGAGTTTTCAAGGCAATGATGTGGAAAATAATATCTAGTACAATGCCTACTTTAAAATGCTAGTTACGAATGGAAGTTATTTAAATCTTATTTTCCTCATCTGTGAACATGGAGACAGCAATACAGCACACGGCTGCTGTGGGAATTAAACAGTACCTCCATCTCTACCTAACTATGTCTAAACTGCTCTTGACATGGAAAACAGACTCCTGGGGAATAGCATTTCTCCTCTCTCTATGCCTACACCATCTCCAAGGCTCTAGTTGTTTCCTACTTCACCAAAAACAGTTGGCTCTCAGTGCACAGTGTACAAGCGTTCGCGCCTGTTTGATAGCAGAATGAGTTTCCGTTGTTTCGCTCAAAAACTAACCTGCAGGAAGGGACCCACACTCTGAGTCACAAATATCTGATGCTGCTGTGCTACCAGGTCAGCGTCATCCGTAAGTGAGTGGTGCCTCCTGGGAATCCTGGGGTGCGAGGAGTGTAACGCCTGGGAGTGAGGGACTCGAGTTGCTGCTGGCGGTAGGATTCGAAGCAGGAAGACGACGGGTCGATGAGGAAGGAGAAGGAGCGAGTCTAGAGCATAGAGAAATGGCACGGGCTGGCTCAGGGCATCTATCCACCCACCAGAGCAGGGCTGATGAAACGAATGGCTTAGCAGCGGGCCTCACTGTTCACGAGAGGAAACCATCGATGAGAAGCAGCTAGAAATGGGAAGTGTCCCTCCGCATGGTGAGCTCAGGGGTGTCTGCTACAGGAGTGTTGGGCACGCCTCCTCTGTCACCTGGGGGGTACCTCCCTGACCCCGCCAGCCCTCTCCATTGAGGGGTGCCCCGCCTGGCAGGTCTGTGGGCGTCCAACCCGCCCAGCGATACTGATGGTCCCCATAACTCTCTAACGTTTTTATAATTAAACACGGATGATTTTTCTCAAATATTTGTATCCTAGGGAATGGTGAGCAGATCATGAGCTCTTAAAGGCAAAATCTGTTCCTGATTTACCTTTGCTTTCCTTCCAGTCCTTAGCACAGCATCTTTAAATAAAACGTGGTTGAAGCTAGTTGATTAAAATGCGTGAGTGCAAGCACAACAGGAATGAAATGTGAAATGTTAATGAAGACCTACTTGTGAAAGAGAAAAGAAGAATGAATAAAAATCAGGACTTTAATTAAAAGCTTTCTGAATGGGTCTTATGAAAGTAGATGAGAAAACACCAACAGGTGTAGCAGACCAGAATGCTAAAACGCAGTCAGAGGAGTGGAAACCAGGCATTGCTCCATTAACTGAAGGGAAACCTGGAGATATGTCCGAGACCAGGAGTGAGGAAAAGTCTATTACACATTGATAAAGAAAAAGCTTTTGATTGGCCAGCCGAGATCTTTCCCTGTATGATCCCTGAAATATGTAAGGATCATATATGACCGGTATCCTTACTTTCGTTGGGTGGTTGAGAAAACACATTTCTGCATGGAGAGAAGACACATTGGTTGCTTATGTAGGTCTTCATTGTATGTGTGATCAAACAGACATACCAATCTTAAAATAATTCTCTTCATGTTTTAGAGAAAATCTGTTGATTATCATCAAGGATGGTGATTTGCAGGCAGAGTTCATGGATAGTCGATGGCATTATATTCGATAAAGAAAAAGTCCATGAATTTAGAAAAAGGCTGAAGAAGGATTTTCCTTCTTCTGTTGGGGACAGTCACTCCTTCTTACTGCCCATCGCCTACACGTTGGTCAGGTCCATACACAGCGACATCAAGAGCCAGGAAATGTAATTTTGAACCTCCGCTGCCATGTGCCTTCCAGAAAGTAAGAGAAGAGATATTGCTGGGGACGATGAGTGAGTCTCTACCAAGCCAACTAACACCTTTGCCCAAGTAGCTTGATGTCCACATCCCCCGTGCACAGGAAACCGCCCGGACAGAACGGGGGTGCCGTTTGGGCTGAGTCGTTGAATACAACAGTGATGTCCTCTGCACCCCGAAGTCCTCTTTGCTAAAGCCTAATATTCCTCACAGGGCCGTTGCGGAAAAGGACTTATTAACATACAAAACGCTGTACACAAGGAGAATCTTAACACTGTTCTGGCTAGAAGAAAACTTTGTCTCTGAGGAAGACCCGCCCTGTGATGGAACAGTGAAGAGATCTCAGGCTGGGAGACACTAGGAGCCAAGGTCAAAGGAGCCACACATAGCGAAGATATTGGGTTGGCCAAAAAGTTAGTTCGGTTTTTCCCCATAAGATCGCTCTCACTTGGGCGGCTTGGAACTAATCATTGAACCTGGAAATGCACTTTGTAGAAAGCAAGACCACGAAGACTTCAGGACCCGTGGCCCACAGGTCACTGCTTCACAGACTCGTCTTAAGGATTAAGTTGATACCGACCACATTGAGACACTGAGAGAATCAACGTTATACCACTCGGGAGATAGCGGACATACTCAGAATATCCAAGTCCATGCAGTTACTGGCGAAGTGAAAAATGTGCCTTTGGTCTCATGGAAAGCACGGAGCGCACTGTCTGACCAGCCCGACACGAACAGGCCGGGGTGCCTGACCCCAGGTGCACACACAGCGCTCCTTTTTTATGCCGCCGTGATCGGTCACCACCCCCTTGGTCACTTAACACGAGAGAACCTTATTCTCGCTGAGTCTGGGGGCCAGAGCCCCAAACACAGACGGCGGCAGAGCCGCCCTCCCGCCGCAGGGCCTCAGGGAGCGGCCCTTCTCGCCTCCTCCAGCTGGGGCTGGGGCTGGGGCCGGGCCTTCCGTGGCTGTGGCTGTGTGGCCGCGGTCCCCTCTCTGCGTCACAAGGGCTGGTCTTCTGCTGGGGTACCTCCTCTGGGTGTCTGTTACGAGGACACGAGTCATCGGATTCAGGGCCCACCTAAATCGTCTAGATGGGATTCCATCTGAAAAGACCCTTTTTCCAAAGAAGGTCACATTCCCAGGTTCCAGGGCTGAGGACGTGGGCATGTCCCGGGGGGAAAGGCCACCACGCCACTCGCTACACCCTCCAGGTATTTTTTTCCAGCACAGCGTACCCTCCTGTAGTTTTTGTTATGATTACTACTATTATTATTTCAACATTCAACCTGCAAGGTACTCTTCCACAGCTTTCTAAAGGGAAACAGAAATATACATGCAGCCTAACAGCTCTTTCCATACGAGTGAACAAAGTAAAGACGAAAGAAGCTGAGCCTAAGCACGGTGGCATTCATTTAAAAGCTGACGACAGACCCCCTGTCCCCGACTCACTCCCTTCATTAGCTAACAAGACGCCTCCTGGGCCCTGCGATTCATCTTCCTCAGCAAGCTCTGAGGGCTCTGCTGGGACAGGTGGCTGACGGCACCGTTATCAATCACTAACTGCTCCCCGTGCCTGAGCTCAGAGAACAGTTGCCCCAGACCTGACGGAAGGGGAACTCCGAGCGAGTCTCAGGCGCAGAGATGAAGGGAGATAAGGCCAAAAAGATGAGAGAAGGAGAAGGCGAGTGTGGAAGAACGCGGCGGGAACAGATCTCTCCAAATTCCTAATTCTGCTCAGTCTGGGCGCCTTCTCGGGCTGCAGCTACGGTTTTCCGTGTTACACCCCGAGGGCATGGACAGGACCCGCTGATGGTGGTCTGTAGACAAAAGTTTTCTGCAGAGAGGAGATTATATTGTCCTTTTCTTTCTCTTCCTCTTCTCCCCACTGTCTTGCTTGGGCTCTTTCCGTTGGGGATAATTTGGAGAATAAGAAACTTGGAGGCAGTGGACAGGTTAAATGCTTTTTTTTTCCTTTTTTTCTTTCTTTCCTTTTTTTTTTATATCTCAAGTGGCAGGGGTTAGGACACTATTAAGGTCCCTGCAGAGGCTTAAAAAAATACTTGGCTGACACACTGATTGACTGATGAGCTCATTCCAGTCCTTTAAGTCTGAGAGAGCAACTTCTGGGGGTCGAGAGACCGCAGTCTAATTCTGGCTCTTCCCTAACCGGTTGCGGTGACTTGGAGCTAATCACTACACCTAGAAATAAACACTTTTTCAAAGAGCAGGAATGCAATGACTTCTGGACCTGGGGCTCACGATGACCACTTCAGAGACTTGCTTTATGGATCAAGACACATACCTTAGGTTGAAACATGCTGGGAAAAAGAAGAACCGTGATAGAAAGAAAGGTTAGGCTACGCTCTCATGAATGGAGCACATGAAGAAGTTACCAGCGTGGACACTTGTAGGCAGGTACGACATTTGTCCTTTTAACAAACTATTTGCAAATCTCTTGCCTTAATGCACAAACTCTGTGGCGTCAAGAGACGGAGGGGTAGTCTTGATAGGGAGAAAAATCACCAATGTTACCAAACTTTGGGTAAGACTAAGGGAGAGGACATACCTTCTTCTCCAACATCGAATTAGAGCCGGCTAGTAGCTGGCTTAACAATCATTTAACCATTTTCCTGATTTTTTAGATGAAGAGACATCACAAACATGAGACAAGCCAGATACAGTGTAGATTTATGAGTATATTGATTCCAACATGTACCCCTTCTTATCCAAACAACCCACGGAGTTTTCCATTAATGACAGGGGGCAGGTGTAGCCGTAGTCCTTGTGGTTACGGAAGGTATCCCACACAAGGTAATATTTAACAACGTCCCCCTCTACAAACAGCAGAACGAGGAGCCGGCAGCGGAAGGGAATGTGCCTGCCAAGGCTCTTGGTAGAAAGTCACAGAAACTGCCTCTGGCTGATTTAAGCAGTGGAGGGATGTCCTCAAGCCGTCCTGGGAGTTTTCCACCAGTGGGAAGCCTGGAGACCGGGATGTCGGAAGGGGCAGGGGAGCTAGGGGCAGCCGATGCTAGAGACAAACCACACCACAAAACCAAGGGGACAATCGTGAGGCGACAGCAGCCACTTCTGCTGGCCACAGAACATGCAGGGTGCCCTGCCAGCATCACTGGCCGCAGACCCCTGTCACCACCCCTGAAGGTGCTGCCCTTGGACACCAGTGTCACTGCTGCCTCCACGACCGCTCCCCAACCCTCAGAGTGGACTTTCTAGTGTCCCTGCTTCTTCACATCACTAATTCTTGGCTCAACATCTGGGGCTAGGACATGTTAGCGTCTGGGTCCATGTCATGTGCCAGGGCTCTAGCTGCAAGGGAAGCTGGGAAAAGGAGATTGGACGCTCTCAGCTTATGTGGCGAGAGGTGAGCAGAGAACTCTGAGACCAAGTAGAAAAGTTAAGAGCCATTCAAGAAGCACAACAGATGAGGGACCTCCGTAGGAGAAAGAAGTCACGTCACAGTGGGGACTTGGGTAGACTTACTAGAAGACTTGTTATTTGAGCCGGAGAGGATGAACTTCAACAGATGGGGGTGAGGGGAGAAGGCGCCCCGGCATTGTGGGGAGCGGAGCACAGGCCAGGAGTCATGGAGGAGAAGACATTTATCTGATTTTGTGCTTCTCTCCTATGCAACTGTCTCCTGTTATTTATCTCCGTCACTTTTGAGAAATATGGGAAATGCATCCTTAGAAAATGAATCCTGGAATGTCCAGGGTCCTCCGGTGCCAATCTACTTCAAACATTATTTATCCAGTTTCCTAGACACTGCTTATTCTGACAACGGAGAAGGGAGTCACTTTAGCTAATGTGTCTCGATGCGTCCTCCCAGGCCGGTCCCTTCAAAGATGACGTACGGGCCCCTTTCACACACGGACGTCCTCCTGTAAATCACTCCGTGGGATCGTGCCTGTAGCCGGGTAACACATCGCTGGGTGGTGGTATTAACTCTTTCCTGCTGAAACACTCTGGCCTCAACTAGACTGAGAATTCATTTGCGGCAAGGCCACAAGCGAAGCAGATTCTAAAATTTGCCAGGTTCACACTGCCCTCCCCATGCCCGTCAATCCCATTCCTGAGACGTTGCACAGCAATCAGACCCTCGCCGTGGCATGGGGTTGAGATGGTCTACCAACTGTTGTTTGCTTTCCATTCCTGTAGGACCAGGACAGAGACTGTAAGAATGTAGGAAAATTACTCAGTTGCCCTGTCCTTCCTTTCTGTTATCTGTGTTATGGGTAAAATAATACTATCCACCGCCGAGAACAACTGTGGAAGTCTAATGACATAGTACCCAGTTAGCTCAATATCTTCAGGTAGCACATGCTCAGTGAATGTTTGTGACGGTGGTGATGGACAGCACAGAACGCAGAAGAACCAGGCCATTGCTCAGCCATGCCTGTGATTACCGGGTAGCCGGGAGAAAAGGGTTTTCAACGCACAGAGGCAGGTCATGAGCCCAGGCTTGTGAGCTGAGTTCTTCGAAAGGGCTTCTTTGCTACAAGGGCTCAGACGTCAGCAGGCGGGAGGGCCCCTCCTGGTCCTTGGCGGTCGCGGGCATGGGGGCTATGTCAGAGAAGGCCATGGGAGTCCCATCTCTGGACAAAGGCTGCAGGGCAGCATTTCTGCAGGTATCAGCAGCTTCCTGCCCCAAGCGCACGGCACAGAAACTGAGGCGAAATCGCTGGAGTAGAGGGATGCCGTGTTTGGCATTATCCAGAAGGATCAGCGTAATGAAGTGCCCTTGAGTGGCGGGTAGCCCCGGCTCCCACCGCGGAGGACTGCGCCACGCCCAGACCCAGGGCCGTGTCAGAGACCAGATGGCGGGCCTTGCCACCTGCACCCCCTCCAGGGCCCTCCCCACGTCGGCTGCTGGGCCCAGCCTTCCCCCCACTCTTGCACAGCGGACACTCGGTGTTTGCAGAAGCATGGCAAATCTGTCTCCCACCAGGGCTGTGACGGCGCCATGTGCCCGCAGCAAAGATGTGTCGGCTGAACGTGTTCAACAAAAGACAGCGTTTGTGCACGGGGATGTAAAATGCTCCCGGCACAGCCTTACGCGAAGGAGCCAGTGAGCACGCGGCCTTCCCGCGTCCGCCCGCAGGTGAACAGAAGCAGGGGCGCTGGCTTCAGGGTTGCGCCGCGCCCCCCCCCCCCCCACCCCCAGCGGCTCAAGTCCTCCGGCCTGGCTCTCCATGGCTTTCCCCGTTAAAATGCCAGCCCTTAATGGTGCCGCTTTACCGGGCCTTGGGGCCAGGGGTGGCAGGGTGGATTTAGACCTTAAAGTCTTCGTGGTGGAAGTCGGGCGTTCAGCCGGCCACAGAGGCGCCAGCTGGAGATGAAGCAGGTGAGATGACCGCAGGCTCATCCTGTGTTTCTTTAGGGCTCGGATTCTGGGTCCTTGTGCATCAGTGAGGCCCCTGCAGCTGCAAGGCACACACCAAGCAAAGCAGCCTGGACGGCAGAACAGGGGTGTTCTCCTGGGAATACGCCCCCTCCTCCCACGCCTGGGCGGGTGGACCACCACCCAGAAGCTGAAGCGTGTCCCTCCGAGCAGGTCACCTCCAGCCATGCTCTCTGCCGGCTCTGCTTTCGTCTTCACCCTGAGGCAAGTGTGAAGAGGAACACGCAGGCGTGTCACACCCCTGAGGGCATGTCCCGAGGGAGGAGAAGGACTTCTGTGGCTGCTATTCCCCGCAGGGAGGAAACTCTGCGAAATCTCCCTCCGGTTCACCAAACCGTGCTCGGTCCTCACACCGAGGCTGGGGAGCTGGGCAGGTCACCCTGGCACCCCGGAGACCTGCCCCGGCCCAGGGCGCTGGGCTTCGGAGGAGGGGAGTGAGTCTTTGAAAAAGGTCAGCCTTCTTTTTAGAAAGAAATGAAAGTGGAAGACGGCCTGTAGACAACTTCTGGGGTTTTCTATGTACTTTATGTAATCTCTTATTCAGAAAAACAGTACCAGTGCTATTTCCAAATAAAATAAGCGTCAAGAGAGAAAAAAAATCCTTGGAGAGAGTCCTTATCTCTAACAACGAGAGAGGCAGACCTTCTAAAACAGCGTGGGCAAGGAGAGGGTCGAGAGGTGAAACGGATGTTCTCTGGACTAGGAAGGGGCCCCCACGAGAGAAGAAAAATGAGAAATCACGGAGCAGCGTGGCGGGTCGTCCTGCCCAACCCGGCTTCCAGTGCGGCCACTGCGGCGGTCGTCTTTGAACTTGCCCCGGGCTGAGCCGGGCCGTGCCAGAGGCTGTGCGAGCACCTGGCTCAGATCCACGGCGGCAGACCCAGGCGGCAGGCGAAGCCGGCGTGTGCACAGGCTTCGGGCGCCTCGAGCGCCCCCAGCGAGACAGGAAGGGGCTGCGGTTCTGCGGTGGGTTGTCCGTTACGTTTTAGTTTCTGGACATCGTTTCTCATTGAAAAATTCTAACCCTTCAAAAAGAAAATGACAGCAGATGTAAATGAAGGGATATCCCCTCTGAAGTGAGTCGTATGTGTTTTCACTTTAGACAAAAGCAGCACTAAGGCAGGTGTCAGAAAGGAGAGGGAACTCCAAATGAATTATAATTTTAAACTGGCTTAATCCTCTTGGGTCAGGAGCAGAGTTCCCTAAAAATTAAAGTGCTAGCTTCTGGTGCCTATCATCAAATTACTCCAGAACATTCCACCACAGCCGGGCGTACCCTGGCAGTGGAATGCTAGGTAGACCCTTTGTGGGGATGGCATGCAGGAACTGAAAACACACACACACAACAACAACAGCAACAACAACAGTTGCTAAATTACTAAAAGAGTAGATGTTTCAAAAGTTCTCACCACAACGAAAAATATTTTGTAACTATGGACGGTTGCAGGTGTTAACTAGACTTCCACTCGGTGGGCATTTCACAATATTTACAAGTATTGAGTCATTAGGTTGTGTGCCCGAAGCTAGAAGCTAATACAATGTTATATATCCGTTACTCCTCAGTGAAAAGGAACTACTGTGTTTTCTTTCAGCAAATCTTTTTTTTAATTAACAAGCAGTAGTTGCTTTTTAAAAAAGATTTTATTTCTTTATTTTTAGAGAGGGAAGGGAGGGAGAAAGAGAGAGAGAGAAACATCAGTGTGCGGTTGCTGGGGGTCATGGCCTGCAACCCAGGCATGTACCCGGACTGGGAATCGAGCCTGCGACAGTTTGGTTCTCAGCCCATGCTCAATCCACTGAGCTACGCCAGCCAGGGCTAGCAAATGTTTTCTTAAAACAACAATAACAACAACAACAAAGAAAAACAGCAAGAAGCCAGAGCAGCCTGGGGGGAAGGGATCAGGTAGTTCTAGGGGCTGGAGCCTGAGAGTGCAGGGAACTCCGGCGGGCGGGGTTCATGAGAAACAGGAGGAGGACGCCCCAGCAGGAAGAGTATAACATGGCTCGGCAGGAAGAGGCCGAACCACGGGAATGATGTCAGAAGAGAAAGACTTGTGAGAAGGAGAGAATTCGGCTTGTTTTCTCGCCTGTTTTCCACTCAGGGTTTTCTTTCTTAGTGCCAAGGCCTGCAGGAGAACAATTCGATCGAGCCAGCGTTGTCGACGATTGTGCTGTGTGATGCGAGTGGGGAGTGACTTAGGGAGCGGGAATGTTGGCGCGAGGCAGGCTGCTCCATATGTAACACGGGGGGAGAAGAACCCCACCTGCGGGGTCTCCCCAGGCTTCAGAGAGGAGCTAATACAGATGCTGAGCTTGGAGGCTGGGTGGGCCAGTGAGAGCTGCCCCTGGGAGTCTGGAGCACTGCAGACAGGGGAGCGGGTGTTTCGGGGACAGTGAGCACCCTCGTGTGACCCTGCCTCAGGGCAGTGACCCTCAGACCGGTTCATCTCACGGCACAGGCGCCTGATCACTGTAAGTCTGCAGCCCACCAGAACAGATCCTTTTTGTTGATCTGACAAAAAATGGCTATAATTTTCATTCATTCACATCAGATGGCTGTTTTTGTGTTGGCTGTGGTCACTTGTTAATTTGACAGCCTAAGGGAAGAGAGGGCAGTGTCCCTGACTGAGTAGCCAGGCTCTGCACGTTTTAAACGTTCTCAGGCACCTTGGCTGAAAACCGCTGCCCTGGGGCGTGGAAGCTACTGAAGCTAGCAGTGGACATTCTCACAGTAGCGTGGGCAATGAGGTAGGCGGGGGATCAGTGACCAGGAGCTACGGAAACTTTATTCTTTGTCCCACAACTAGGCACTGAAGGTTTTTAAACCGCCAAATAAGAAGATTAGACAGTAAACTAGTTCTGCCGGCACTGTGGCAGATGCGGAGAACAACCGTTAGGGGATCTGAAATACTCTCAGCTGCCGGCAATGGACTTGGCAGAATAGAGACGCAAAAGCAGGCAAAACAGAGAAGAGGTGACGAGCGCCAGACTTGCCCGCTGGCCAGACGGGGGTGGCGGGGGGGCAGGGAAGAGAGAAGAGCTGGCGAAGACTGGGTTGTCTGGAGTCTGGGCGGATGGACATAGGGTAGGTCGTTTCTGGCTTTGGAAAACGGAGTCGGCGTGCGGTGTGCTAAACTGTGCCACAGGTGTGTAGACGTGCCACAGGTGTGTAGCCATGCCCTGCTGGATGTTTAGAAGCACAGATGTGCGAGGCACTTGCACTGAAGTCATCTTTAGGGTGGTTCCCGCGTAGAACCCAAAGGGGGGCAGGAACAGGAGGGAAGAAAAAGGGGCAGGCACCAAATCCTAAGGAGAAAGGAAAGCGAACGGAGCCAGGTGATAGTGAAGGCCCTGTCTGTAAACGTGCCATTTAAAAAGGGTTTTTCACACTCGCCTTCCTCAGAAACCTTCACCCTTCAAATTGCGAAATGACAGTCCATCAAATCCTATACTTTTCAATTCTTCCAGGGCAATGTAAGAATTCGTTGACCTCACAGATATACATCAATTAATCTCAATTAGTGCTTTTGATACGGCAACAGTGCTCTATAACTTGATATTATATTCAGGAACACTGCAAACTGCATGTAGAGCTATAACTTTAAAGAATGTAATTGCAGTGGAGAAGGCTGTTGATTTAGGGAGAAAAAGAGATTTTGCCTAAGTGATGGATTTCAGATTCTAAAATAGAAATTAGTCCTAATTGACTCACATTATTATCGAATGTGCTGCTCTATAGGCAGACACTATTTGTTGGAAAAAAGTTACTTGCTCAATTCTTCCTGATGTAGTCAGAGTAAAAACCATTTAATGGTAATTAACAGGGAGTCAGAACAAGTACAAGCCACCCAAGTTCAAAGCTTTGCTCTCAGTCAACACGTTTTACCTCCCGTCCTGATTTTCCCTCCCCTCTCTCAAAGGCAGTGAAAGAAGGTGGAAAGTGGCCTCCGCAGGCACCCGCGTCTTGGAGTGAAAAGATGAAGACAATCATCTAGACAATCATCTAGGTGGGGCCGTGAGCCCCGGGACAACGCCCTCCACACTCGTGTTCCCAGACTCAAGGGGCTCGCCTCTTGGGGTGCTCTGTTCAAAAATGAGACGTGGTTGTTGCAAGGTAGTTTCATTGACTTGCAGCAAGTAAAGAGGCCGAGGATTTGTATCCAAAGCTATTGCTCATGCGCACTGTTTGGTCAATGGCATGTGGATTTCTTCTTTGCATGGGGCTACCTTTTGTTGACTTCCTGTCAACTCATGCTGTTTACAGTTGCACCTGCAAAATACTGAGCCACATTTTTCCATTTAGCAAGGACAAGATTTAGTAAGAACTGCCCAAACCTTGAGACCCTTGTCCTGTTTAACACTTCCGTCTGTCTGTGTAGAAAGAAGACGTGGATCAGACAGGCTTCTTACTTTGCTCCTCCTCTTCACCGTAGAAGGACATCAGCCAGAATTGCCGGCCATCTTCCTAAGGAGAAATTTCAGCAGGGTTTATTTTGCTTTGCGTTGTCCGGAGACGTTCTCTAGCATCTGCAAAGGCCTCAGGGAACCACCCTTGGCAGCCCTGGGAGCCAGAAGGAGAAGGAACTCGCTTTCTCTCTGGACATCTGCCCAGCGCAGCCCACGCCCCCTTGTAAGGCACAGCACTGTCACACCGGAGGCGGCATCCTGCCGGCTCCCAGCCTAGACCCGCAGGCACTGCCACTGCCCCGCCTGCCCCACAGCCCTCCGCCAGGCCTGACCCCGTCCCTGGGTACAGCAGTCCTGCACACGTCTCCACTCGTGCTCATGATGGCGGCAGACGCCCACATGCCTCCACTAGCTTTCATCCACTTGGCTCAAGGGGAAAGTTCCCTACTGTTCTTCCGGGAGATCAGTGGTTATATTCCAGCAAACGGTGCTCCAGCCAGATCAGACTTGCCTGACTGCGGGCGGAGAATGCTCCAGGGGCACTTCTGTGACCTTGTCTGTCTTATTTCTGGAAGATTCCCTGAGGCTGTAGTCAGAGTAGTAACCCATTTAGTGATAGCGTTAAACTTGGAACTTATTCTCCCACCATGTCATCCCACTTTCCAGAGCCAGGAAGATAGTCATTTTAGGGGCATATTTTTCTCCATTTGTAATCCCTCTGTTAGTTGAAGATATTGGAAGGAAAAGATCCAAAGTGCAGGTCAACAGCATAGATATGAAGCCACCCTGCAGATGTCATTAGCAAGCAGGTTACAAGCCTCGTGAGGACCCGTTGCAGTGCCCCTTCATTCTGTCGCTCTTTCCTTTGGCTTTCTTGCCACCCCAAGGGGAATTTGTTCTTATAGATTTTTCCCATTCCTCGATATTATGTCATTTTATGGTAATTACTTGATCATGAACCTGAAAATCTTGGACAAGTCTTATTTGTGTCCTGTTAGGCTCATTCAGTCTTTTCATAAATGATGTAGTCAGCCGCCATGACATTTCAATGTTGGAAATGTATGGACACCTGTAGAAGCGAAGATCAATTTTTAAAAGCTACACAGAGGACAGCCCTGAGTGAAATTTTTCTCCCCACTGGCTTAGCACCTGGTGTAAGAACGCCAGAGGAAATGAAGTCGTTTCAAAAAGCCAAAGGAGCCCTCGTCAGAAAAATAACTGGATAACATGTTAATAAATAATCGGGAGTTCGTTGTGTAAGAACTTTGGTATTCACATTAACGTTGCAAATAAAGAAACATTTCCCACATTTAACCTACTTATTCTTTCTAATCTCATGCCAGATTATAATGATTTATTTCCAACAAAATAGTGTTCATATCTTCTACTAGTCAAGTTTTATGCAGATAATTTCTTCATTACAGAGTCTATCTGACTCAGGAATTTTAACTCTGAACTTTGATTTAAATAAAGGGCCCTGGGCAGATAGCTCAGTTGGTTAGAGCATTGTCCTGACACACCGAGGTTGTGGGTTCGATCCTGGGTCAGAGCTCACACAGGAATCAACTAATGAATGCAGCAATAAGTGGAACAACACGTGGATGTCTCTCTCTCTTTCTCATCAATACATTTTAAGGAAATGTAAATAAATAAAGGAAACTACCTTAAAACCATGTGCAAATAATGATGGTACAGACGGAAAAGAGACAGGGCAGTAGCTTAACTGTCTACCGTAACATAACAAACATACATAACACAACACAACATAACAAACTCTGTGTTGGGAAACGGAAGGGTGATCTCCTTGAGCTGACAGCATCAAGCCCCCTCCTGGGAGTCACCGGGTCGCGCTCAGTGTGAGGACTCACTCAGTGGAGGAAGCTGTGCAGGATGAAGGGGGAGGTTCAAGCACACGAGACGCCCCTGTCCCCATAAATGACTTCTTTGCTCGGGCTCGACTGCTGTCCATGCAGTAACCTGGAGTCCGCAGGTGACATGGAAAGTGGAATGATGAAAACTGAAGAAACAACAACAGGAAAGACACGAATTGGCAATAGATTGTTTTCTGAAGGAAACACTTGTTATGGACAAAAGTTAGGCCGGACCGTGTGTTTTCCCGTCAGCTAAGGTCTAAGGCTCAAAGTAGTCTTGTGAGGACGTGAGTGTGCGTCGGGAAACAAATCTAATGCAGAGAAACGGTGAAAACTTAGCCCTGGGAATAACCTCTACAAACAAAAGCAAAACAAACAAAAGACCTCTAGTGCCAAGTGAAAAAAAAAATGTAGAAATCTCTTTTTATCTTGATGGAGATTTTCTCTCTGGCTCATAACGAAACAGACGTCCTTGCCATTTCACGGCAGCCCTTCCTGTCTAACTGTCTCCCTCGGGTCACTGGGCTCCCACATCCGAGGCTGCCGTTCTGCTCCCCCTGCAGGGAGGAGACCCCATCATCTTAGCCAGCGGCCGGCACTCCCGGTCTCTGCGGTCCAGAGTCTGTGTGCGCGTTTGCATGTACACATTGGGTCGGGGGAGTCAGATTCTGGAAAAACTACTAAATTTGTGTGATTTGATTAGACAGGAATCCACTGCCTTCCCCCTCAAACTTGTGTTGTTGTTTGTTTGGTTGGTTTTTGTTAATTCATCCTTTTGTAAGAAGCTGTGAAGATTCTTCGAACAAAATAATGCAGGACTCCCTGGCTGGCGTAGCTCAGTGGATTGAGCATGGACTGCAAACCAAAGCATCACAGGTTCGATTCCCAGTCAGGGCACATGCCTGGGTTGCAGGCCACAGCCCCCAGCAACTGCACATTGATGTTTCTCTTTCTCTTTCTCCCTCCTTTCCCTTTCTAAAAATAAATAAATAAAATCTTTAAAAAAAATAATGCAGGACATGTAAAATTCATTTTGCAGACTCAGCACCTAAGGACAACCATTTCTATTATCTTCACTATTCTTTGTCTCTTAACGAATAGTCTAAACTGAAATAACAAGTACTGTTTCTCCCTCTGTTTTTATGCTCCCAGAAGTCTGTGCAACGTGTACTACAGAAAAGAAATGTTATTAAACCATAGTTTTACAACGTGAATACCACGTATGTCAGAACTGCATCGCCCTGCTACGCCGGACTTCACAAGGCGGTTTACGCGGCGAACACCGCCGCGGCTGTGACCTGTCGCGCATCCCCCAGCTCTGCGCCCCGTGGGTGGCAGCCCGGGCGTCGGTGCGCTCGGAGCGCAGCACGCGTGAACCGAAGGAACACAGACCGAGCCCCAGTGGGGCGTTTGGGAAGACTACCTGAGACCCTAGAAATGTCTCGTTGAAGAAATATGGACGAGAATTTGGGATTCAGTGGGATAACTTTGCCAGCGTGTTTCCAGAACAGACGCGGTGAAGCCGTCTGGTGTCTGAACTCAGTCTGCGGAGTCGGTTTATCCGAGAGAACGAGGTTTCCGGGCTGAAGGGGGCGCGGGGGCACCCAGGCGGTGCACGTAGTCCCTGGAAAATACTAGAAACCACACGGGTACCTATTTTAGCGGGAGAGTGTTTTCCGTGTAGAAGTTAAGTGTTTTTTAAGCCTGAGAACATCCATTTTTTCACTTATTTTTCCTCCGGTCTAGTCTTCGGATCACACACACGTGAAGCTCTGGGAAACATTCAGAGAGCACGGCCTTTTCGTGTGCTGCATACAGAGTAAGTCCAGGTGCGTACTTTATGTGAACTGGTATTCACAATACACAAAAACAGGCTTTCCGGATAAAATAAAATGATGTTCTAAAATCAGCATATACCAGGTACACTTAGATTAAATTTAATAGAGAATCAGCCCTGGCGGGCGTAGCTCAGTGGATTGAGTGCGGGCTGTGAACGAAAGTGTCGCAGGTTCGATTCCCAGTCAGGGCACATGCCTGGGTTGCAGGCCATGGCCCCCAGCAACCGCACATTGATATTTCTCTCTCCCTCTCTTTCTCCCTCCCTTCCCTCTCTAAAAATAAATAAATAAATATTTTTAAAAAAATAATAGATAATCAATATTTATAGTAAATATGGAGATGTTTTTGTTCAAAAAACAAACACTTGGAGAGACATCATAGGCCCGTGGTGAACGGGCTGTAATATTGGTATTCCCCATACTGCCAGTAAAAATGAAAAATCAGGATATTTGTTACCAAAAATGCATTGGATTAAACAGGTAAGATTTTGTTTTAGTAAAGATTGGTAAAGAGAGACTTACTCCTTTTATTAATAATTCTATTTCGCTCTCTATTTGAAGTTTCTAATGGCTTTAACCTCAGAAATTTAACAAAATCTTTCATAGCTTATACTCAGGAGCCTTGGTTCATACAACTAATCAGCAACTTGAAATATAAAACACCCATGGAATTAGGTATCTGATTTGAATAAGTTTTAGAATTTGAGAACTAACACTGTCCATGTATAACTGATATGAAAACCAGTCTGGCCGTATTCAGTTTTTTATATATTTGAGAACCCTGAGCATTTCCTTTTTCCTTCAGTAGAAAGAAGGATGGTTTTTAAGAAAAGCATTTGCATTTCCTCACCAGCTGCATTCCTCTTTTATACTTTCATCAGAAATCTGGCACGCGCTAGATGATCTATATGATCTCCGTGTGTGTGTGTGTGGGGTATGTGAGCCTGCACGCCCACGCACATGTATGTGCAAGGGTGACTTTTCTAGCATTGTGTTTTTAAATCTGACAAGGTCATACAAGCTGGTGAAAAAAAAAAAAGCAAAGGGTCATCAAAAGGGGGAAAATAACAGAACCGCGGTGAAATGGCTCTCTGTCGGCCTTGGTATTGATTCAGAGTGTGTCAAAAGGGTCTTTTGTCATGCCCCTACCGCAGCATACTAATTTGCTAGATCAAGTCTGTCAGAATATCGACTGGAAGCAAAGAACTACAGGGGCAGCTTTTGTGCTGCGGGCAGCAGGGAGCCTGTGTGTGAAACAGGATTATCAGGGGGTCATGAAGAGAGTCAAAGGATGTCCATCACTTCCCTCCCGGTAATGCGACGGGGCCGGCGCCCGGGTGTGATTGAGACGTGGGAGACGGAGGCAGAGGGCTGCGCGCGCCTGAAACACACGCATGCAAATCAGCTTGGCTGCCGTTAACCACATATTTTTAATGAAAAATTCAATAGCAGACCAAACAAATATCTAAACTGCGGCATTCAGCTAACAGAGCAAATGGCCTATTCAACATCTTTGCTTGAAAGGCAAATATACAAAACATGGACATGCTTACCGGGCCTGCGTTTTTCTTTAAATGTCACTTCGCAATCTACAAGTGTTTCTTCCGCAGCCCGCGGGCTCCTGGCCCGGCGCTCGCACTGGGAAACGTCCACTGGTGTTTTTGACTTTTATTTTTGTAAAATAAGACCTGGTATTTACCGTGTCACAGCTCAGCTTTACCACCACTTTGGCATTACAGAGCTTTGGCTTGGTTCTTTTCATGGGCTTTGTTGCCTTAGCAAAAGAGCTTCCTTGGGTGAAAAAAAAGAGTATGCTGGAAAATTCATAAGGATATGTAAGGATATGTAGGCCTCGGATGAAGCTTTGGGATTATACGAGTCTAGGAAGCATACCTACACTCCGTATAGGACGTAGATAAAAGATGAGGTAAGCATTTTTCATAATAGAAGCTGAGGGGGTTTTTTTTGTATCATCTTGCCTTTGACTTCCTTAGCATTCTGCATTGAGTATTTATTTATTCGCTCACTCAGAAAACGCTGACGTCAGTTCCCACTCCCTGCCAGGTGCTGGCTCCATGCTGGGGCTCCAGACCTGAGTAAGACAACTTCTCTGCCTCGAAGGCTAAGGGATAGAACGGAGGAATAAAGGGTGTATATCTGTAATTTTGCTGATTTCCATATCACAGTGTAGACAAACTATCACAAGAAGAACTTATAGACTACCCAAGAGTGTTGGGAAGTTTGTTTTCGGGCCCTGCCTTAAGTCACATCCGCTGGTAGGGACCACGTGCGAACTTGAAAGGTGCTGGGCTGCAGCTGAGCTCACTCCGTGGTGGAGAAACACTGCTCACAGAGACTCCTTTGCCATCTGAGACACCTGAACAAAGGGGCCGTGAATCTGAAGACCTCCGTCTCCTCCCTTAACCTCACCCCTGAGGGCGGGGAAGCCAGCATTCGAAACAGCCTCTGCCTCGCCCAGCCAATGCCGGAGGCAGAGCTGTTATCCCAAAGCACGTTACTGAAGTTCACGGGCATGATTACGGAGAAGAACTGTAATGTAATGAAGAACTCTTCAGCTAGTCAATAGTCAGTAATGAGAGAGGAGGGCACGATTTCCTGTGGCCTCCAGGGAGTGGCTGTTTTGCTTTCGTTTTTGTTCTCTCGCTCCCCGCCCCAGCCCGCCTTCACTCACTTTCCTGTGGTTTTCTGCTAAGTCACTCGTGCTCCGCCTTCCCTGCGCTGGCTCTTTCTCTTTATCCCAGTCTTGGGAGGATGCCGGGCCGGCAGTTCTCTCCCGCTCTCTGCAGTGAACCCTATCTCTGTATGACCTTCTCCACTGCCGTGGCTTTACAAGCCCTTGAAAAGCTCACCAGCCCTGGCTAGACATCCCTATTCGGACCTTTACCTTATGGACGGGTCTAAAACTCCTTTCCCTCCCAATCCTCCTCATCTCAGAAGATGTCTCACCAAGTGTTCTGCTGCTAAAACAAGCAAACGAGATGTTAAAGGGAAAGGGACCCTTGCTCAGTTATTCACATGTCCCTCCCCTCCCCAGGCCTAGACAACCCACCAGCACACGCTGAAGGCTACCTCTAACATACGTGTATATCTTCCAGGTGGCCGTTTTCCGCAACGTCACACCACTGCTCTGGCTGAACTACCCACAGTAGCCTCCTAACTCAGCTCTTAGATTTACTCTTGTAAAAAATGCATTTTCAATCTATTCAGAATATATATCCTGATAGGATATAGGTTTTAAAAATATTTGGATCTAATATCTTTTTGCTGCTACCAATGCATTAGGTCTTCTCAGTGAGCTTCGACCCCAAGGGTTCTCCAGTGTGGAGCCTGGTTTGCCCCGCCCATTCCAGTTCCTCACTGCAGTCTTGTACCGTCTGTGACGGTCTCCGGCCATCTTATACATGCAAGCCTCGACTGCAGATCCTTTACATAATTGCAATAATAATGACGATGATAATCAAAGCATTGAGTTTCTACTATGTTCTAGCGGCAGTTCCAAGTGCTTTTTCCTGTAGAAACTCACCGTATAAGAGAGTCCTATTATTATTTTTACTTTATAAAGGAGGAAACGGACACAGAGAAGTTCAATAATAAGCTTAAGGTTATAGAATTGCTAAATGATTTGCAATGAGTATGTCTCCCATTTCAGCACCACATACAAAATAGATGATTAGTTAATATTAATGGACTACAGTTGAAACAGAAACCAGGATAACTCAGAGCTTTATGTCTTTCTGTTCCTAGTCATTTGTTTGGTATTCACCAAAGAAAACCTCGTAAAAAGCAAGAAAATCAATCAAATGAAATCGTGCCAACTTCTTTCTAATCAGTTCCCAAGAGATTTTTACTTTTTCACATTAGGGATTTTGAAAACACCTGAGGCTGGTGAAATAATTCAGCTTTTTTTAATATTTCTTTTTTTTAAGATTTTAATTTAATTTTTTTAGAGAGGGAAGGGAGGGAGATAGAGAGTGAGAGAGAAACATCAATGTGCGGTTGCTGGGGGTCATGGCCTGCAACCCAGGCATGTACCCTGGCTGGGAATCGAACCTGCGACACTTTGGTTCGCAGTCCGAGCTTAATCCACTGAGCTACGCCAGCCAGGCAAAATAATTCAGTTTTAAAGTCTCCCACCAGCTTCTGACTCTGCTTATGGGTTTATCTTCATAGCAGTGTGTGTCTATATCATACTTAACTGCACGTTAAAGGAAAACCTATAGAAACACTGACAACATGAACTAAAAGTGGGAGTGAGCATTGGAAACCAGGACAGCTGTGTGTAAAAGTAGGTTAAACAGCCTTGAAAGTTCCCCTGACGAAAGATGGAAACGGGGGGCCGTGGAGACAGACATCCTCTCGGTTGGGCTGAGGCGGGAGGGAACGCGGCTGGGTATCACGGGGCAGGAGAGGAGAGCGCTTTCTTTTTTCTTTTTTTTATAATTCTTTTTTAAAGATTTTATTTATTTATTTTTAGAGAGGGAAGGGAGGGAGAAAGAGAGAGAGAGAGAAAAACATCAATGTGCGGTTGCCGGGGGTCATGGCCTGCAACCCAGGCATGTGCCCTGGCTGGGAATCGAACCTGCGACACTAGGAGAGCACTTCCTGATACTATTGGAAAAGAAGTGCAGCTCAGTCCCAGACACCCGCGCCACCCCGCCTTCCCTAGCATAGCACCCCTGCCCCCGCATAATTAGGGGAATTATGGTAATGAGAGCCTGTGGGGGGGGGGAATACCCACATACACATACGTTTACCCAAGAAAAAGTAAAAATTGAGTCAAAATAAGAATAAATGATACTATAGTAAACAAAACTCCCTTGGTGTCTGCAAATCATTATCAATTTCAACTGAGCAACACCCGTCAGAATCGCGCCGGATCCATGACAATCATACAGAGTGTTCCAATGTGAGCTAAACCCAAAGAGGTGTTCTCTTTAAGAGATGGGAGGCTCTGTTTTCCTTTTTCTCTTTCAACTGTCGTGGATAACATTGAAGACGTTTTTCTTCTGTGGGCTCGAGCTTCACCGCTTCGTGTGATCGTGAACCCTAACTACGCTGGAATGTCCACAGACCTACGATACATCTTTCAGTAAACCTCCGGTTTCGGGGGTCCCCTGAGCACGTGTGTCGTGATCATCGAGGATCACACATATTCGTTTTCCAATGTGACGTTTCGTCAGCCGTGCCACGTTCCCACGCTGGCTTCCCAGTGGCCGTCTACATTCCCGTGAGTTAACAGAAGGCACCAGTGAAGAGAAGGAGGAGCGCGGGCGCGTGCTGGACTTCTGCCTGGGACAGCAGGGTGGCTCCGGGGAACCCCCTGCCGCCGGAGCGGAGATCAAAGCCCCACAGCCCGGCACACGGCTGCGGGATCTCATTCATACCAGCACCCGATGGCTCCAGGTGCGCACTGGCCCGGCCTCTTGAACTCTGTGCCGAAGGCTGGAGGCCTAATAAAGCCTCAACTCCACCTGGCACCTTTCGGCCAATTCTAAAGCAATTACGATTCCCCAGGAAACTGCAAACATGTGTTTCTGATTTGTTCACACTTGACTCGTCAAAATATTCTTTCTCAACGCAGTGTGATGTCCAAGAAACCTTTGAGATGCTCTTTTTCCGGAAGAAGAAAACTTTGGTTAATTTCTCTGTGGGGATGGCCTCCTGTCGTCAAAAGGAGGCAGACAGGTGACCTCAGGGTCATCAGCCAGGAGCCGGCCTAGGGGCAGGTGATGGATCCTTCCGCCCGCCACACTCCATACTTCTCTGCACCCAGTACTCGCCTGCCTTCGTCTCCCCGGTGTTCCGGGTCTCCCCTCCCTAAGGGGGGACTTCCAGGAGCCAGTGGGGAGAGACACCCGTCGCTGTGGTCTCGCGTCTTCCACTTCGTGGCTCTGAGACTTTCTGAAGGACTCTTCACCTCTGCGAGCCTTGTCTGCAAACTCCTGGTGAGGAATGTGATCACTCATTGCAGGAATTACACTCAAGACTTTCTGAGCGACTTTCTCCTGGAGAACATTTGTTAAAGCAGTCGGAGTGCTTTGAAGCCCTGCGCCAGGTGTGGTCAGAAGCAGCCCAGGGGACGGGGCTAGGCCTGTTTTTAATTCAAATTAAAAACATCACAACAGGGCACCCTTATAAATCAACCGGAACACTGGCCGTGTGTTTACAATGCAGATTCCCGGGAATTCTGGTTTCTAAAGTACCGCTGGGTAATAGTCCCCCCTGGTCCTGCATGTGCCCTGGCTCTGATCCCTCAGTACGCCAGGCTCCAGGCAGCAGCGCCTAAAAAACAACTACCGTCTGTGATGCCCGTGCACAAACAACAGCTCCTCATCACACTCGGACAAGTCAGAGTGCTCACCACAGCCTAGGACAAGGTCCCCCTGCACCTGGGCCCTGGCCACCTGGCCACTGTGCCCTCCGCCCTTGGCACACAGGCTCCTGGTCACAAACACACACCGGGTCTCTGTCCTTGCTGCGCCCACCGCCCGCTCCACCCTTCACTCAGCTCCACACTCTCAGCAGGACCCACGGGGGTGTGACCCGCCGGAGGTCAGGGAGCACCCAATCCCCTCTCTGTCCTCTGACTCTGCTACACTGTCCTTCTAACGTGATTCACTCCTTGACATTATTTGTTTCGTATTTCATAGACTGTTCTGTGCCCCTAGCACCTATAAACAACGCCTGATGATCAACAGATGTATGTTGAATAAATGAACAAAAGGTACACTTTTTTAAACCCACATCGACAAATGACTCCTACTAAATTCTGCCAATTTTCGTATCCTCCAGGGGCACGCATAAAAGTCATTTTTACTTCACCCTCTGTGATACTGGGTTATGGGTAGAATCTGACACGGATGTACATACAATTTTTGATGGAAAGCAAAGGCTCATGGTTGTCTAAGGGGCTATCCTTGAATATCAGTCATTCTTCCCTTATTAGACCTATGTTCATGCTATCGGTTTATTTTTAATAAGGCATACACCTTTTAATGAGGTGTACATCTTTAAAAATCAATTTATAGTAACTTTCCTACACCAAAAATATAACTTTTTGTCATATATGTTATATTTTTTTCAGTTTGCTTTTTGTGGATACACCAGTTACGATTTTTTACATTTTTATTTGATGAAATTTAGCAATCGTATTTATGACTTTCCCCTTGCTAGTAAATAAATGTCCACCTATGTGTTGTTCTACTTCCTTATAGTTGCAAAGTGAAATGTTTTTAAGCAATGAATTATTTCTATTTTTCTAGTTTAAATTGGCAACTGAACGTTAATTGATACTTTTGTGTACCAGAAATAAGTACGGTGAGTGGTCATGAAAGGACTGACATGTAAATTATTCCTAATGTAGTGGGTTTATCCCCAAAAGCATTTTAACTGAGAAAAGTGTGTTTCTCAGACCTTGGGACATATTTCACCCCAGAGACTCTGCAAGTGTTTCTGCTGGTCCAGCTCCATCATCTACCGGTCATGGGCGGGTATTGTGAGTACCTAAATCTTCCTAAATTTACTTTGGTCATTTTCTAGTATTTCATATTCTAAGATTTCCTACAGTTATGTTTTATTTCTTTTAAAGATTTTATTTATTTATTTTTTAGAGAGGGAAGGGAAGGAAATAGAAAGAGAGAGAAACATCAATGTGCGGTTGCTGGGGGCCGTGGCCTGCAACCCAGGCATGTGCCCTGACTGGGAATCGAACCTGCGACACTTTGGTTCGCAGCCCGCACTCAATCCACTGAGCTGCGCCAGCCAGGGCCAGTTATGTTTTATCCATTTGAGATGCAGCAAAGGCCTATGGAACATCCTCCATGCACAGAGCACTGTGCTTCTGAAGCATCTCTAGAGGGTTCCAGAGGAACTGGATGCTGCTTCTGTCCACACAAAATTCACAACAGGCTTTATCCCATTTCGTCCTGACAACGCTGTGAGACAGGCACTGTTAGCGCCTCCAAAGATGAACTAATTTGCTCAAGTCTGCTCAGCCAGTGAGCAGTAGGGCTAGAATCCAACCCGGGGGAATGACTTCAAAGACCATGCCCTTTATAACTCACACCAAAACTGCCTTATCACAGGTGAAGGATAAGAAGTGGAGAAAGCATCCACAATTTTGGAATTGTTGAATAATGCTGACCAACACTGGAGGATCAAAAATGTATTCAAAAGTAGATTTTAGAAAAGTTTGGAGGAGGGGAAAGACTGGAAACACAGAAGCTGGTTCTGAGGCTCGGAGGAGAGGCTGGAGAAGCCCGGGCAAGGGGCAGGGGGAGTGTGAATGGGAGACTCGGACAGGAAGATACTGGAATGGCGCCCGTGATGGCTTCTGGCTAAGAGCATCTAGACATCCTGGGGAGAGGAGGGAGGACACCCCCTTTCATTTTAATGTTATTTTTATTTTACTCAATGAACACAATAACCAATAACCAATGTGGAGAGTAAGTAACCAATATGGAGAGTAAAACTGACAGGCTGAATTTAAATGATGGGATTTTAGTTTTAGTTCGAACTCCGCCACAATAGCCATATAAATAAATGTGCGTGGTAGGGAGTTGCATTATGAAAATAACACGACAAACATTTAAACCATAATAGTACTGAGAGGTTGCTTATGAAAAGTAAAACCCTCTAACAGCTCTAGTCCTCATCTTAGAAAGTAATTTCCGATCATGATTTCATGTATTCTTTACAAATCTATGCATATGTAAGTGAGGTGTGTGCATACTTCCGAATCTTGATTTAAAAAAAAAAAAAACTGAAGTGTTTTGGAGAGTATTCCACATCACTGCTTACTTGTCTGAATTGTTTCATATAATACATTTAGTTAATCTCTTATTACTTGACATGTACTTTCTGATAATTTTTTTCTTATTACAAATCATGACAATGAACTCTTTGTCCAATACTATGTATTTTTGTGGAAAGTTTCCCAGACTTGTAATTGGATTTTAAATGTATATAGATATCTTCAAGTTTCTATCCACAGAGGTTATACAGATTTCTGTTCCCACTGTTAGACTGCCTGTTAACCCACCCCTGGCCAAATCAATGTGGTGCCAAACTTAATTTTTTTTATACTGCTCATTTAGTTTTTAAATTAAATCTATTAGGATGCCACTGGTTAATAAGATTACATGTATATGGGCTTCAGGTCTGCGATTCTGTGATACATCATCTGCGTACTGCATTGGATGCCCGCTACACAGAGTTAAATCTTCTAAGAACAAACTGTTAAATTCATGATGATCTGATATACATAAAGTTGTTTCATTTTACTTTGCATTTATAAAATTATAAGGACGGCTGGACATTTTTCATGCATTCATTCGAATTTATTGGATTTTTAATTGCAGTAACAAAGATATACATTCACTGGCCAAAAAAGAGAGGAGAAAAAACCTTCCATGAGTTACAAGAGACCCGGCATGAAGAGTGACAAAGGGAATGCCATCAGAAGGAAATGAACACGAACCTGCTAAGGTGGAAACAGAGGCCCTAGCTGGAGGAAGAAGCATTCACCCTTCTGCGATGGGAGGACAGGATGGGAGGCTGGGTGAAACAGAAGGTGGCTGAGAGGTGGAGCACAGGGTTCGGCACAGGTAACACCCCCATCATTACAAAATCGTAAGCATGTGATTCTGTAATATAACAATACCACATTCAATCATCCCATATGACATTTCAGGTGAAATGTTCAAATTGCTGTCTGCCTTGCGTGAGACATTCACGTGCCCTACCAACCACACTCACGCAAGCCATACTTCTGCTGGACCCTGTATAGAAGATGGAATTTTTTGTGGTTCTCCACTTGCTTGGAAGGGGTTCTCACACCTCTTACAAAGGCCTCCCAAACGACTTTAGGGTCAGATTCTTTATTCTTGTCCATTTCTTTGTCACTCCCTCAAAGACTGGGCCACACTTCTGAGTTGAATCTTTCTGTATCTGTCTGAAAAATAAAAGTAGCTTTTCTCTCTTTAATAAATTTTCAGATGATCGAGGGTACGATGCCTATGCAAACACCTTGGTTGAAATTTAATGAAATCTTCTGTTTAAACATTAGCTCTTTTAATAAGTATTTGTTCCCAAATATTGCAAGCCTGTGGGAAATGTAGTCAGTGAACTATTCTAGGAATAATTGCAGTCATGTATAATTCGTAATTTGATCATTATAATTCCTGTTTGAGGAATAGTAATGTGCCCATTAACATATCATATCCTTAACCCAAGAGGCATGGGTATAGCATGATCTACCTTGATGTGTTACACAGTTACCGTGTTCCAAACCACTCTGCAGGTCCCTGAGAATTCAACAGTGAATCAGTCACGGTCCCATTGTGGACAGAGCAAATACATGCTTAATTAACACTAAATGTGAACTCTAAGGACAGGCCTTTGTAAGAATGCATAGGATGGGTGACTCTCCCAGTACCGGGAAAAGGGAAAAACTCCTGTAGCATTTGTAGTTGAGCTAGAACTAAAGGGTAATAAGTCATCTTTTGAACACTAAAAACCTAATTCTCAGCCCTGGCTGGCATAGCTCAGTGGATTGAGCGCGGGCTGGGAACCAAAGTGTCCCAGGTTCGATTCCCAGCCAGGGTATATGCCTGGGTTGCAGGCCAGAACCCCCAGAATCCCCAGCAACCGCACATTGATGTTTCTCTCTCTCTCTCTCTCTCTCTCTCCCTCTCTCTCTCTCCCCGTCCCTTCCCTCTCTAAAAATAAATAAATAAAAAATCTAAAAAAACCAAAACAAAACCTAATTCTCTTCTAATGTAGATCACAATGTGTGGTAGCTACAACAAACCTGCTCTTGTACCAGATGTAAGATCTAAAGTCACAAAATCTTTGAATTTTTTATGAGAGTCTTTGAAGTGCTAAAACCGGAAGAGGAGACATAGCCTACACAGGGCATTAGTCAGATGGAGCATTATATTCTTCTGCTTTGTATTATGCCTCTTCAATACCTCATATTAACCTTATCAGCTTTTTAAAAAATATATATATATTTATTTATTTTTAAAGAGAGGGGAAGGGAAAGAGAAAGAGGGAGAGAAACATCAGTGTGTGGTTGCCTCTCATGTGGCCCCCACTGGGGACCTGGCCTGCAACCCAGGCATGTGCCCTGACTGAGAATTGAACCGGCGACCTTTTGGCTCACAGCCCCCGCTCAGTCCACTGAGTTACACCAGCCAGGTAACCTTATCAACTTTGAACAATTCTAAGACACTCAATTTCTAAAATTCTAAATGTGGGTGTTATGTATAGTACAATGAATGCAGAATGTTGTTATCGTCGTCGGTAATATTGTGTAAGCTCCTGTGTCTCGTCAAGTGGTAACATTAGAAGACATTCTGGGTGCCCATCCCCTCCCTAAACCTGACATTCATTCTTGGTGTTGTCTTTGAACTACGGACAGTCCCCTGATAAAGGAATATGATTACACTCCCTGTTCGCGAGAACTTGCAGAGTGTGCAGTTTTAAATAGCAGGCCTCAAAGCCAACGTCAAGTTAGAAAGGTAAAAACCACAGTGATGAAATAACCTTTAAAAAAACTTAGCGAAAACAACAAATCTAGTTCATTAAAATGCCATTGAAGCCAATTGCCTTTATTTCTTAGTAATATTGGAAATGGTTAAAGGAGGGAAAAGGGGTTCCAGCACTTTTTCTAAAAATATGTATATATTAAAAATACACCGAAAACACAGGTTTAAATCCTAAGGGGAATGCCTCAGCGCTGGTCACTAGCCACGGGTGGTGAGAATGCACCGAGACGTTCGGAGAAGGAGTCATTTGTGAGAAGCCTGTGCCCTCCTCACTGCTGCGAGCGGTGGCAGTCGGCCACGGCACTGTTAGAGGCAGACACAGTTTACAAGGAATGACCTTGGCTTCAACCCACTCGATTTCGCTGAAATGGGTGGAAAGCATACATGTTCAGATGGTGTCTTTGACCACTAATCCCTTCATTCCACAAGCGCTCCGGTGTCCTGGGAATTGGTACCACGGGCTTCTTTGAATACACGGTGACATTGTGACAAATTCAAGATCCTCTCAGGGTCTCATAACAGCTCCCAGTCCCTACCTCTCCAGTTTCTCTCTCACGCTTCCCCACCCCAAGCCGACTGGAGTGGGCACTCCTTCCCAAATCATCCTCTGCTTCCTTCTCCATGGAAACCGCTTTCTGTGGTTCACCCCTGAACTGTCCCGTGCTTTCTCTGGATGGAGCCTCAGATTCCCCGGGGCCAGAGCCTGAGTCAAGGACCCACGTGCAAGGGATTTACTGAGCATGCGCTCTGCTCCCACAAAACCCATCGGAGCCCAGGGAGAGCCCAGGGAAGGGGCTGAAGTCAGGAGAGGGTGTGACTGTGGAAAAAGCCAGCCTCGGCCCGAGCCCACGGGGAACCACGGAATGCAAATTACACACGAGAGCTGGTCCTGATTTAAGCACTTTTCTCCTCCACCACTCGTCAGCAAGGGGCTGGGCAGGGTGGTGGCGGGAGGGAAACGTGAGTCTGTGGGCGGGCACAGGGCTGACAAGCCGAGGAACTCGGAGACCGGGGGAGGGAGGGCGGGGACACAGAAAGGCACGGATGGACACACGTCTTTGGGGATCTGGGCAGAACTCCAACAGGGTCAACCACAGGTGCCGTACAAATGCCACATGTCCTAGTGACAACCCAGGAGGGTGCCATCAGACAAGAAGGTCGGGATCCCTGCAGGATGTTGAGTTACTTTGATGGCACGTTTCTCACTCCCTCTGTGTCTGCTGATTTGGGTCCTGGTCTTCGAATCCCCTGAAGGGCCATGTGTACGTCTCGCTCATCACAGCCTCTCAAGTACCCACCCGAGTGACGCGCATTAACCAGGTGTATGAGAACAGGCCACGGATGCGAAAGGAGGAAACAACACACTCGGAATGGCTCCACAACGGACCCCCCTTGTTACCAAATTCTTCAGGGTCATGAATGTTGTCATGGTAAAGTTCTATTGCTATTTTTATTTTTCAATATCATTTTCTAATTCTAGTCTACATTCAATAGTATTTGGTGTTGGTTTCAGGCGTACTGCATTGTAAACCGTATACTTTATAAAGTGTGCATTCCCTCAGTATTTCAAGTACCCACCTGGCATCATGCGTAATTATTACAATATTACTGATTACATTCCTTATGCTGTACTTTACATCCCTCGGACTGTTTTGTGACTACCAATTCGTGGAATTTAAAGAACAAGATAAACAGAAAAACAAAATAGAAACGAACTCACAGATACAGAGAACAGACTGCCGGTCTCCAGGGGGGGAGGGGCAGGGAGGGGCTGGGTGGAAAAGATGAAGGGGTTAAGAAGTACAAACTGGTGGTCTACTGTTATATTTAGATAAAGGGATCAACCAGAAGCTGATAATAAAGAGAAGAATCCTTTACTACATCCATGAGGAAAATAAAAAGTTCCAAAGTGAAATCCTCAGAAAAAAGTGGAGCTCTGAATGTTCAGAACTCAGAAGCAGCAGGTGCTGACATCCTGACCACTCTCCGTCCCGACTAACCGGCTAACCACTCTCAGAGGGTTGCACGGCGGCCCCCTCCGCCAGAACGCGGCTGGCAGAGCGGCAGTGCAGCAGAAGGGGCGGGGCCTCTGAACCGAGGCCTGCCGGGCACATTCCCCTTCCCTGAGCTATCTGCTGGCTTGTCTTTGCTCCAAGACCCTCATTACCAGTGGCCGGACTCCTGTTTATGATTCTTTTCCCTTGAGTAACAACACTGTATTTAATTGCCATGTGTAAGACATTTGTATGCTGATACTTCTGATCTACGGGAGGAAAAAAAGGGGTTTAACGTGAGATAACTCGGAACTGTCACGTGGCTAACACTGATCAAAGAGTGGGGTGAGCGCCCACATTGTGCAAACGTGGGCTCCAGAAGAAAACACTGATAACGGTTGGGGAGAAGCCTCCCTTTGATTTCCAGATCAGAGGACCTCTGGGCTCGCAGGAAGTGTTCACCACTTGTTTTACGGGCTCTTTGCCCTGGCATTCCCTTAAGTTCTAAACCCTGCGCATACAGGGGCCAAGGCAGCCAGCAGGGGTTGGAAGCGTCCCTTTCTCACGGTGTTTAGTAGACCGTTCTGTGGGATATACGCCCAGCTCCCACTCGGAGATGCACAGGACCCACGCCCACAGATAGGTTCTTCCGTGGGGAATCAGGCCTGCAATGTACCTAGGCCGCTGTGAGTCTTGCTTTTTGCTAAAACTCCCTCACCCTGAACTGAGGGCATTTACTGCAAAGCAACTTCCTAAAATCCATGCTACACCTTCCAAGGATGAGTGTAACTGGTCCAACCACTTTTGCCTTTTCATTGGCAAATATCCCTCTTCTGCGATATGATTAGCAGCATTGGCTCCTTTGTTTTCTGTAAAAGGTGACCGCCTACAGCAAACCTGTGCAGAGTAAATGAGGACCTTCCTGGAACTTGCCCAGTGAGACAATAAAAGCTCATTGGAGCAAGGGCTGAGGCTTTTGTTCCCCTTGAGAGAAAAGCCACGTCCCTTATCCTCCACTGGACTCAGCAGTTTGCATGAATGTCTCATTTCACCCATAATGACGCAGACAATGCGAACTGGTGTCTGCATCAACAGTGTATCCATGACCTACTCTGCTGATGGCAATGATGAACTTAGCTCACGCTTTGTAGAGCCAATGCATTCACATACTGACAGAGTTCATACACTATCAGCATCCAGAGAGCTACAGGGTGACTGAGTTACCTAGTGCAATCTCATGATTTTCCACTTAAAGGATGTGGACCAGTTGTATTAAGAAGCTGTCCACAATCGTAATAACAGTGTGCCCTGACTCTCAGTACAGTATTCTCTCTAGTCAGACACACCATCTTCTAAGTTTCTTCAAGAATTTAGGAAGAGTCTGGTTAAATGATATCTTGAACATACTCGTATAATTGCACGTAGTAAAAGTTCTCAGTAAAACAGCCCCCAACGTCAGGGGCAAACAGACAATGAAAAATACATAATATTTATTTAGGCAGGAAACTAAATTTTAACATAAGATGATATCCCAGATTGTGCCTGTTTCTGATATGCCAGTTCTGTGAGTTACCGAAATCAGGACGTTGTTATGGAAAAGTTACACCATCGCTTCAGTCATTGCTGCTCAGTAAACTATGCTGCATAATTTCACAGAAGCTGCAATGTCAGAAATAGTTTGCCTTAGGATCAACCAAATCTGTATTGTATGTACATAAGCTCATCAAACTATTCCATATTTGAAATAGAACCATTTGGAAATAAATGTCCAATAAAATATTTTAAAGAGATACTTTAGAATTGTGAGCATATTTGTAATATGTACATACTAATTTCATTGCTTTACTATTCTGGCCTGAAAATCATTGAACTTTTGGAGTCATAAAGTTAGGCTTAAAATTCTACTTTTAAATATGTGCTGACAAGTCACTGATACAAGAAAAAGCATGAGGAGTATTTAAAAGGAGTAGATGTGGCCCTGGCTGGCATAGCTCAGTGGATTGAGCACAGGCTGTGAACCAAAGTGTCGCAGGTTCGATTCCCAGTCAGGGTACATGCCTGGGTTGCAGGCCATGGCCCCCAGCAACCGCACATTGATGTTTCTCTCTCTCTCTTTCTCCCTCCCTTCCCTCTCTAAAAATAAATAAATAAAATCTTTAAAAAAAGGTTAAAAATTTAAATAAATAAATAAATAAAAGGAGTAGATGTGGCATAATCCGGGATCAGAAGGAAACAAACCTGAGAACCCACAAATACGCCAAGTTAAAAGTATGACTGGGGAGATAGCAAGTCAAAAATTAAATGCGATGATCAATTCAGGTGCAAAGAACAATTAAACTAAATTAAAATCAAAAGTAAGGAAATTAATGAACATAAATAAAGAATCTACACTCAACATTTAAATTTTACTGTATGCAAAATGAATGATTTTCTATGAAAATATAAATGAAAAATGTAACAACACATTAAACAAAACAATTACTACAGGAGAAACACAGACAAGCATGTCACGCTCACACCACCAAAATCATGTCTCCACAGTTTCCCAAATCAGTGCATCAGTTCCTCCAAACCTACAAAGAACATGCAGGCTATTTTGAAATTTTACATCATACATACAAGAGGAAATTTCCAATCTTCCAAAGTCAATTCCAAAATCTAACAAAGAATACAAAAAAATAAAGAAAAACTACAGGGTATTAGTACATAGTATTTATGGACAACAATGCTAAAATCCTCAAGATAATACTGGGCGTGCAAAACTAGTAACACAGGACCAAGCTGAGTGTGTCTCAGGAACGTAGCGGTGGCCTGACCACACACATTCTGTCCATCAGTCAAGGGAGAAGTCACAAAGTCGCACTCACAGGGGTCCTTCGCTGACTCTTCCCTGTCTGCTTGGGCTCAGCCCTGCGGGAACCCCGGGAGCAGACAGCGAGGATGGGGGTTTACACCCTCCACTTGCACAAATCACTCAATGTCTCCCAAGGTGTCCTCGCTACATCATGGTCCCTGTCAGTGTCATTAAACACTCCTTTTGTGACATCAAGTGTAGGGGGTACAGCCCAGGGTCTGCACGATTCCTGTCACCCCGATCCATACTTTTAAAGTTAGCCTTTTATCAAGCCTTCTTGAATTATGTTGAATTGTAAAACTCAATATTGTAAAGATATCAGTTCTCCCCAAATTGACCTATTAGATTCAATGTAATCCCAATTTAAATCTCAGTAACTTTTTGTGGAATTTGAGAAGATACTTCTAAAATTTATATGGCCATACAAAGGACCCAAAATATGTGCACCGCTTTGGAAAAGAATAGAAAGCTAAAGGACTAATGCAGCTCAGGGTAAGACTTATTATAAGGCAGAGTGGTGTTGAGGTGAAAATAGAAAAAATGCAGTAGAACAGTATAGGGACTCTAAAAATAGACCCATGCAAAAAAGGCAACTTATTTCTGCTAATGGAGCAAAAATGCTTCTGTGGAGAAGGAGTCATCTTTTCAAAAGTGGAGCTAGAATAACTGAGTATCTACCTATCTCTCTATATAAAGCACAAACTTTGATCCATATAAAAGTTAACTCAAAATGAATCATAGACCTAAATATAAAACCTAAAACTAAAGTTTCTGCAGTAAAACAGGGTGGGGGAGGGGCTTGGTGGCCTTGGGTTAGACCAATACTTCTTAGCTGAAATACCCAAAGCATGAGCCTTAAACAAATAGACACATTGGACTTTATCATACTTTTAAAACCACAGTGGAAGAAAATATTTCAAAGCATGTACCTTGATAAAGATTTATATCCAGAATATATGGAGAACTCACAAAACTCTGTAAGAAAACATTCTAATAAAAATATGCAAAACTGTAGACAAACATGATACCGAAGTTAAAGAGAAGGTAAACGCATGGAAAAGCGATCAATACCATTGGTCATTAGGAACATGCAACCTAAAACTACGATGAGATTAAACAGGCAAAAATGTAAAACGTGACCGTGCCCAAATAGGCGAGAATGTGGACAAGGGCACTGTCAATGTTGCTGGCAGGAATGTCATCCGGCCTGACCACTTCGACATTTTCACAAAATAAGTTAGCATGTGCCTACCAGACTGAGCGGCTCTGCTCCCAGGGGTTTAGCCAAAAGAAATGAAGGCGCATGTCCATGCAAACACTTGGACACAGAGATTCCACACAGCTTTATCCATTAGAGCCAGGGGCTTGAGGAAACTCAAAGGTCCATCAACAGGCAAGCAAGCGAATCGCTGTGTGTCCAGGCAATGGATCACCGCTGGAGCATAAGGAGGAGTGGGCTAGTGATGCCCACAACCGCGTGGGTGGGTCACAGTGTTACTGTGTTACATCAAAGGAGCCCGACAAAACGGATATACTATATGCTTCTATTGCTATCAAATTCTAGAAAATACAAACCAAGCTAAAGTGATAGAATTGTGATTGCCTGGGGATGGTGTCAGCGGGGGCAGGGCAGGAGAGAGGAATAAAAAGGGACAGAAAGGAACGTTTTGCAGAGACAAATGTGTCCACCATCTTGATTGTGACAAAATTTAACAGGCGGATACATATATCGCACAGTTTAAAATATGTGCAGTTCATTATATGTCAGTTGTACCCTGATAAACCTGTTACAACGGTTTCATATCAGTCAAATATTTAAGAACCAGTAAATAAATGGATAAAAAAACTGTGGTACATTTACACGATGGAATTCTATGCAGCAGAAAGAAAGAAGGAGCTCCTACCCTTTGTGACAGCGTGGATGGAGCTGGAGAGCATTATGCTAAGTGAAACAAGCCAGGGGGTGAGGGACAAATACATATGATCTCTCCTTTAAGTGGAACCCAACCAACAAAACAAACAGGCAAACAAAATACAACCAGAGACATTGAAATAAGAACAAACTGACAGTAACCAGAGGGGAGGTGGGAGGGGATAGTGGTGGGGGGGAAGTGAGGGAGGGATTTCAGGAACAACTATAAAGGACACGTGGACAAAAGCAAGGGGGAGCATGGAAGCAGGGGAGGGGGGTGGGGATGGCTGGGGTGGGGGCAGTGGTGGGGGAAAATGCAGACAACTGTACTTGAACAACAATAAAACAATTTAAAAAAGAAAAAAATAATAGCGTAAACCTATGAGATCCAATTATGGGGAAATTTTATTGTATCGCTGGAGTGTGAAAGCAGCAAAAGACTGTATAAATTTAATCATCACATAAATTGTTAAATATGCTATGTAGCAAAACATCAAATCAAGTAAAACCTTAAATTATACATCAGCACACCATGTTCCCGATGTATATGAATACATTCTGACTCACTACAAATCAAGGAGAAAAGGGAGAATCAATTAAAAAACCACAGAGAAATAAGCTGTGCGCACATTCCCTTTCCACACACCAGCAGTCCTCGCCGCAGCTCTGAACACGCGCTCTACTGCCACACCCGCGGCCTGGAGCCCGGGGCCCGGAAAAGTCTCCTGCCCTGCCACGCCATGCATAGGGCAGAGTGGGGTTCGAACTCAGGGGTGTCAGGTCCGAAAGGCTTGGTTGCTCCTTCTGCCCCCAAAGCTTCCTGCTTGTGGAACCTCTCAGTCCTTCCCTCGTCTTTGATCCTTCGGTGCTTCTGCCATGAACTCAGTATTTGGGAAAGGGCAGGGCAGACCCCGGTCCCCTGGGTCCTTGCAAAGCGGCAGAAACAAGGAGGCCATGGGTCCTGCTTCCCGGAAAGTTCCGGTGCACACCGTGGTCCCCGTGTAGTTAATAGTTGCCCTTTTCACTCTCAAAGAGTTCCTGTTTGGACAATGAGCATGGTCACTCTGAGCATTGGGGGTGGGGTGGCTGAACAGCGAGAGGGCGTCAGCAGAACCCCACGTTGGAGGCAGGGCAGGGGTGCTCTGCTTATTAGCTTTGAGTGTGCGGGCCCTGAGAATGCAAAAGGGATTCTCGGGCAGGACTGGAGCCTGGAGGAAGCGATGGGCTGTCCCCAGGAACCCACGCGGGTCCCAGGATTCTGACTGAGTCAGTGCGGAGGCCAAGGGCACAGACCTGAACCAACTGCCAGACACTGTTCTCATCCAATCCCATAACAACCCAGCGAAGGGGACACCACCATTTAGCCACACGCACAGGCAGGGAAACTGAGGCACGAGGTGCTTAGGAAGTACAGCTCAGGGTCACGGAGGTTGCAATGTGGAACCCGGGGCTCTGGGAGTGGTTGTTCCGTGGAGTGTGGACGCTGGTCTCGTGGCCCCGGGGGAAGCGCACGGGCGCTGTGGTCATCCCGGTGTCTGCGAGGGCCCCCACCCCTCCCACGGCCTGGAGAGGTCTCGTGGGTGGGGTGTGCTCTCCAGAGGAGCAGGGCTGGACGGAGCTGGGGCTGGTGACCGGGAGGCTGGTTCTCTGCTTGTGGTTCGGAGGGAGCGAGGCAAGGAAAGGGGTGTCAGACTTGTGGGAAGAAAATACATTTTGAAAAACATGAAAAAAATGATTCTGTTTATATGGGCCCTCTATGCACTTGGTCTCAAGTTTGAACTTGGGTTTGGCTCGTATACGGTAGTTGTACACCAAGCACCACTCCAGCCCTGCCCCTGAAAGGTACTCACTAATTACTTGTACGTTGCGTGATTGAAAAATAAATGAATGAAGCCAAACAGGCCCATTAAAATACTCCAGGCCTTTTACTCAGAGTTCTAAGTCCTGCTCCGATGAGGGGACCAAGCAGATGTAGCAGGTGGGCTCCCCCCACCCCCACTCTTTCAGATGACTCGTCTTAAAAACGAAATGAAACATTATCCTTAATTATAACCGCAGTCTGCTCCTCGGAGGTTACCGAGCCTCGCTTAAACACCAAACTGAATTCCTGCAATGACTGTATTCCTTCACCCAACCCTCTGATTCCCCTCCAAAGCCATCAAACCACTGGGTAATTGGGTCTGTTTTTCAATGCATCACCTCCAGTCACTTTTGTTCTCGCACTTGTGGGAAGTTGGGAAGTTTTCGCACTGCTCAATGTTCAGTTTTAAACTACGCATCCGCCGCAACAAACCTCCCCCGAAGGGTCTGAATCTTCGCTTTACATGTTGAGCCTCAGCCTTACCTCCTGCCTTGCTCTTTGTCAGTCAGTGAAAAATATGGACACGGTAGGAACAGGTGTATCTACATGTGGACTTGGGTCTAAGAGTCATCTGCATAGTGACTGTCTACAGCGGTCCTCAGCCCCGTGCACAGCAGGAGATGGCGGTGGGCAGCCATCACCAAATGGGCATTTCTCGTCAGCAGAGGGGACACCCCCCTGCACAGTGTGTTGTTGTTTCTGGCTCGAGAAACCAGATGCTCCTCGGGCCTTTGCATTGTCCAGGGAAATGCTGGCGGTGGGAATGTGCCTCAGTTTCCAAGCTGCTCGACGTGGATCCTGTTGCTTCTGCCGGGACCAGCTCGCCTCCTTAAAGAAGGGCGGGCTCCCTTCCTTGGCCCTTCGTGTAAAGGCAGAGTGTCCCCCAGGGCACCCTGGAGGCGGTGCCTCCTTAACCATTGTCTCTCTGATATACAAAGACGAGATTTAGCAATTACCAATAGTACGTTTTTCCTCTTAATCATCTAAACATTCTACATTAACATGGCGTTGTGTAGTGCTCAGTCATTTTGTATTTATGCTTGTTACGTAACCTCACTTGCACTCATTACAACTTACTTGATCATGACCATCTGCTGAGGAAGGCAGGTCAGGTGTAAGAGTCTCTCTTTTGCTCAAAAGAAGGCATCGAATAGTCGGATGACCAACTAAAGGTCACATGGTTCCTCATGGCACGGGACACTAAAATCCAGATTGTCTGACCTTCCATAGCATATGAATTCACTCATATTAATTAATTATCCAAGGGATTTTAAAATTTCTTGATAAATTAAAGAGTTACTTTTTTAGAATATTGGCTTTTAGAGAGCTTACAGAGAGGTGTCATTTGCTCTAAACGTGTTTTTGTAACATAGATTAACTCATGTGGTTATAAAAAGGAAATGATGGTGTAGTGTGGACATTGTATTGGTTCATAAAGTATTGCCTTTATCTCTGTAAAATTAGGCACTTTAAGCTGTATTTACATTCCCTTTTAAGTTACATTCCCCTTTTTAAGGTAAATAAATCTTCTATTAACTCTAATCTTCCTTTAGTAGGAAATTTAGCGTGTCTGCTTAAATGTGTTAGTATTTTTATGAGGATTGTTACTGGTTTGTTAAGCTGTAGTTACAAGTTTAATGGTATCTAAGTGATTGGTGATGGTTGAGCCGAAAGTGGTGGAGGTAGGGGAGGGAACGGATGGGAGAGGATGCGCTTGGACCCAGCGCCCGCGGGACTGCAGCGGGGTGCTGAGTGGGGAGCAGGGAGGTTGGAGTGTAGAGGCATCAAAGGTGATGCCCCGTTCCAGTCCCAGAGACTGGGATACCCCAAAGTCCAGGTTCAAGTTCTGTGGCCCTTTGGATGGTGGTGTATAATGCAGGGAGTGGGCCGCTGAGAGAGGGCCGAGGGCTAGGTCACTGGAGGTGAGGGAACTCCAGCCAGAAGGGGTCCGAAGTCAAGGAGCATGGAGACAGGCGTAGAGACAGAGGTGGTGACTGCGAGTCAGGCGCTGAAAGGTCTTCGGTTGTCAACTGTTAGGAGAGGAGCCCAAATCTGCTACACGGGCCGGAAGCCTCCAGCAGCCAGGAAGTCGGGGCTGGTACTTAGGCAGCACAAAGATCTTGTTCTTCATGTTCATGGCACAGAATGATATTACCAAAGATTTAAAACGGTCGGTGCACCCACCATGAGTGAATGCTTGGAGCTGTCGCTAGGATCGGAAAGATTTGCTTCAGGCACCCCCTAATTTGGGGGGCAGTTGAGCCCCAACGTGGGTCCAGGTGCCTGACTCCAAATGATTCTAACCCGGCAAAGTGTTTCCTTAAAGAGATTTCGCAGTTATTGTTCATTGCTCCGGAGGCCAGACACAAGATGCCTTGTCCCGTTAGCGACCCATCCTGTACGGGACGTCCTCAGGCCTCTCATGGAAACGGGCGTCTGCTGTCTGCATTCCCGAAATGCATTCCGTCACCTGGGCACGCACAGCCTTGCGTGGTTCTCCCGGTGTTTCCCACGGAAGTCATCCGTCTGATCCAGGCTGGGTGAAGTGCTCTGTCCTTGAGTTTCCCACGGCACTTGTCTATGCTTTGTTCTGTCACTTGTCACATTGTACTGTACTCACCTCATCTTTCTACATGTAACTCTCGCTCTGGGCTCTTAGCATGTCAAAGCAATGGTGTGGTTCTCCTCTGCCTGTTTCTCTCGTCTAGCAGGGGGCCTGTCACAGAACAGCTCCTCACCGGAAGTTGGAGGAAGGGAAGCAGGGAGTGTGGGGACTCCGTGTCGTGTTGCACCATGTGCCTGGACACAGCACACCGTGCTGTTCTCTTGTTCGCAGCTGGGCCCTGGGGCAGGACAGGAGGCACAGACAGACCCAGCCCGAGCTCCTAGCCTGAGCTCCCATCAGGCTTTTGTCTTGTTCAAGCTTTATCATGAGTATTCAATAAATATATTGAATGCCTCTGGATGCTTAGTGAACACAGGTTGGTTTACGTGAATGCAGTCACCTAAAGCTATTGGAAAACGTCACCATTCCTTCTTCATCACTTACGGCCACTTGATCTTGGTCGCTATCAGGCCCTCAGACCTTCCATTTGGTTTGTATGTTCCTGTGGACACTCACTGAGTGCCATCTCCTGACAGTGGCACATGTGACATGTGACATGAGTCACATGCATGCCACCGTGGCCACTTATATGGTGTGTGCAGAAGTATCACTGCCTGTCATGGCCACAGTGTCTCTCTGTTGTCACAGACGAGGAGGCTGAGGTGGAGATAACAACTAGGCGACAGCTGTTTTAAAGGGTCTTCTACACTGTGTGACACTACTGTCCCTGCGAGGCACTGCCACACTCACAGAGGGCCTCAGCCTGTACCCACGGCCTCTGGTCCTGAAGAGTGGGCACTGCCCATCCGCTGCTTCTCCAAAACACCCACATAACACGTGCCAGCCCTGTGCTAGCAGTCACTGAATGCGTATCGTCAGTTCCTCACATCTACCCTACGAGAAAAACATCTTCTCTAGAAGGAAACCAAGTCCTCTTCACCAGATGGAGAAAATCAGGCCCTGAGGATGAGTCACTTGTCATCTCGCCTGAGCGTGTGCCTGCTGGCCCAGGCCTCATGCCGTCCACTGCAGATGCACCGCCAGTAGGAGCTCGAATCCTCTTCATTTGCAACGTTCCCTGTCCTCCAACGCAGAGGGGTCTGCAGAGCATGGGCTGTGCCAAAATTCACTGTCACCCGTGAACACGTGTGGCTGTGCGCGAAACCTTTTAACCCTTGGCACCCCTTCCTCCCATAAATCTTACCCGGGGCCACCCTGGGGAACCAGGCATGTTATCCTAAACCTTGAGTCTTGGGCTGGTCAGCATCTCACTGAGGTTCCTTCCTTTTCCAGAAAACTTCAACAAAGTCCCCTCCCACTGTGCAATTCTAAAAGCTAACGTGACGAGCAGTATTGCCAAGTTAGAGAAAACTGCAAAAATGAAGTACATTTTCATACCCGTGCCAAAGGACAAGTGAAACCCCCATGAAACCTGCATCACAGACGGGGTGTCTTAAGTGGCTCTTCCTGAAGCACAGACTAGCCCTGGGAGGCGTTCCAGCTCCCGCCGGACTCTCTGAACCGTGCAGGATTTAGAAACATATTTATTACACCACACACCCATCACTCCGTTATCTGTTAGAATGCTCAGTGTGCTCCAAGAGTCCGCCGCTTACCCTGGCGGTCTAGGAGTTGCTGTCTGTTCGCACCCTTCCCATCTCCCCCGCAACACCCCGCGCCCCCCACCAAAGCCGCTGCGGGGATATTGAGTTTGGCCAGATGGATGCAGCTGACATAGCTGCCAGGGCTGGCAGGAAATCTAATTTTTATAAGTATTTTTTCATTTTTGCTAAGGCAAGCGTATATATGTCCTTGATTTGCACGCACCCTTGACATTTTGCAATGTGTGTGTGTATAATTTTTTTTCTAATCCATCAAAAGGGTTTTTGAAAGTCTAAGTGGATAGCTGCCTTCCGCTGAGACACATTTAGCTTTCTGACAGGTACGAGGACTCCAGTCCCCAGGGACGGGCACTTTTCTCTTCAGAGCCATCTCCTATCTGTGTGACGCTCTGGGAGGCACCGGCAGTCTCCGTGCACGTGTTATGGATAAAGGAATCCAGACGCGTCTACTCACGTGCTCCCCGATAGGGCAGCGCCGGGCCAGCAATGAAGGGACTCTGCTTCTCTGTCTGTAAGAGTGAGGAGGTCTGAGAAGGGTGCTAGGTCAGTCCTTGCAAACTAGAGAACAAGGATTTGGTAAGCAACTGTAAGAGAAAAATGCATTTTTCACTTTTTTGTTTGCCATATAAGGGATGTCTTCCTTGAAAACTGCTAAAAAAATCATTTGTAAGTAAGTGTGCTCATTTCTAATCCCAAATGGGAAATAAATAGCAAATAATATAATAACTATTACACGGATTATATGCACATTAACAGCTGTGACTACTCAGTTATTTGGTAGGTGCTACGCACAATTTCTTGGGCTCCACCCACACCTTTGTCTAGAGTGGACAATATCGCACAGAGTCCCACTGAGTGAGCATGTCTTTTGTTAATTATGCTGCTTTTGTGGGTAGAATTCTGCCTAAAATCAAATGCCTTAGAATTGAATTTCTTTGGTGATTTTACCAACACTAATAATAAAGGAAATTTTTTTCCAGCAAGGCAGTAAATTTTTTACTTTAGGAAATATATTTTCATATTTAATTCCTTTTTTTCAAATTTGTAATTCAATTGGAGTATTGATAGTCTTGTCATTGGATAGTCTGGTAACCTGGATAAACTGATTTTGATATTAGATTTTTTTTTTCTTAACTCAGGAAGGAAATATTTAATTCAATGCTAGTGCACTGCAGGCTTAAGTAGTATTCCTGACCCTTGCCCTCAGGGAGCGAGCCTTGAGGTTTTCCCCTTCAGTCGCTCGAAGCAGTCGGCTGCATCCTGGCAAACCAACTCGCTCCTGCTCTTTGGGCCTAAACCGATGAGATTGCTTCAAATAGAAACAAGACATTCGGCAGAAATGTTGGAATCACACATGAGTATGCCCCACAAAGAACTCATGTAATAAATACGGTTACTTAACTATGAATAAATACTGCGAATTTTAATTTCTGGGACATTGTTACATAATGTCATACTTAATAAACAAAAGTAGACTATTTTAAAAATTGAGTCGTTTAGAGTATAAACCAAATCAATTCACAAAAAGTAACAATATATTACTAATATAATTGATTTTAGATTTCCCTCTTTAAAATAAAAATCATACCGTAAGTAGGTGGGCATAAGTCTGTATTGTGCTCTACAAAGATATAAATAATTTATAACTAACTGCTCCTAGAAAATTTATGATGGTTTTCATTTTTTCACCTAGTTTTTATTGTATCTATTTGAGTATTTTGGTAAGTACTTTGGTAAGTACTTTGATTTTAAAATCAAAGTAGCATGTTATTTTTATATTCTTTCTCTGAAGGTGTATACAATAACCGGAAAAGTTGAACCTAGAAGAGCATTAACAATTTTAATGGAGTGCAAACTTAATATAAACAGAATTTTTAAAAATGATGAACTCTCATATCTCTGACTTTCTCAATATCCATATGTTAAAATTTCCAGCTCCTCGTTTCTTGACTGATGCATAATATGGGACCATACAACTATCAGAGTTTCAATAAATTTAATTTTGTTTAGTAATCAGTCATAATATGATATCTGCTATGCACCACAGATATAGTAACTACTTTTGAAAATATGAAGAATGCAGAATACAGACATGTATGACTTATCAACCACACAATCACTTTAAATAATAACCATAATCTATAAGCTTATGAAAACGCAGAAAATTGTTAAATGTACTTGTAATCCTCTGTATGTGAGCGAGACTGTGAGAGGTGGAGAGAGGGAGGGAGAAACCACAAGTGAGAAGGACAGATGGAGTAACGTTACTGCACTCATCAATGCATACAAATTGTTTAAAATATCTGTATCAGTAAAATGCGATGAACTTTCCCTATAAGTTATCACATCCCTAAGATTTCATTATTTCGATGAAATGCACCATGTTAATTCCCATGCAATGTAATCATAAGTAACACTCAAGTACACGAACCACACTCGTCAAAGTAAATGAGCACAATGTTATTTCGATGTAGGGCTCTTGAACTCCTGTATGGCATTAGCCTTGTTTATATTATAATTTCCAAAATTAAGTAATCTACATGGTTCCCTAGTGTGAATTAACAAGTAGCTCTCAATCAGTGTTTCCCATTTTCTTCAGCAAGCCCATGGAGGGAAAAAGGGGTCTGTTTTCTTTCTGGTGGCATAAAATTACTGTAGACTATAACTTTTCATGCTTCACTGTGAAGGGCATGTTTTTATCATCTGTTATGCCACCATTCCGGAAGTCTTTTCTTTCTGTATTCAACACGAGAAAGCAAAACTACACTCAGAATAATTTCATAATCATGAAATGCAGATTAATCTATTCTAATGTATAAATTCTGAAGTCCTTCCATTGAAGCTACTTCCTCCTGTCTTCAGTCAATTACTTACTGATAATGTGGACAAACGGAAGCTGCTTCAACGGGCTGCATGGAGTTTCCTTTTCACGCTCCTCAAAAAACAATCAAAAGCCCCTTTCCCACAAACCTTCATCTCTCACGTTTGACAAACCTAAACCTGGCTCTCTTCCTTTGAAGGCTCATTTCTTCATTATACAACTAAGATGTGCCTGACAATTTCCATGAGAATAAAAACAAGAGAATTGAGAATAACACCGATCCATAAAGGCCAACTCTCTACACAGGAAACAGACCATAAAGACTGTAAAAGGAAGCAGTAGTTTCAAAGACAAGTGGATCACGCTTGGTTGTCATTAGTTATCGGAAAAACTAAATGTGTATCGATGTAGCAGTTCGTTGGTCCCTGCATCTTCAGAGGATCTGAGGACGAACCGAAGGCGTCATCAGTAAAATATGTGAGAGTGGGGAGGAGGGCACCTGTTGCCATGGCTTGAAAAAGTCGTCTCTTCAAAGACGGCCTGCAAAGAACAGACGCAAAAGCACTAATCTATCGCTCTCTTCTCAAAGCCACCGGAGAGAAGCTAGAACTAACAGGAATGACGATCCTGAACTAATTGGATTTTAAATCGGGATCAAAATGCGGCATGCATTATCCACAGCGGAGCAGTCTAATTCAGCCATTACGGGCTTCTCTGCCGTTGACTCGGTCCCATCTCTCTCCGCCTCAGGCCCACCCCCGCTCCCCTGGGATAGCCCGGCCTTCTCATTTCTCGCTGTTAGGACACTTCCATCGATGCTTTGTTTCCATTTTTCATTCTCTTATCTTCTATGTACAATTCCCTTTGCTGAGTACAGTTTTCAATCAATAGAACAAAATGGTATCTGTAGATACAATTTGGAAATTATTGCACATGTTCTTGTTTCCAGTAAAGTCTACTTTGATTTGGGGAACTTTAACTCTTTATTCTTCTCCACAATGTAAATCACAGAAATTTAAAAAAAAATAAAAGAAAAATAATGTGTCATTCTTCACTGTGTGGGTAGAGAAATAAGCCAATTAAAGTGAGACAACCACTGAATTTCCAGTATTGAGAGGATCTCTGGGCCTGACTCCGTGTGACTGTGAGGCATGGAGGTAGAGTTGGTTGTTGCTGCATTTTGAGTAACAGCACAGAAGGTGCTGTTTTCTTCCATGTTCAAACCTAGTGGTATTGGGTGGATGTGACCCCAGGGGCACTGACGGCAAAAAATATAAGGCTAGAAGACAAGAGAAAATGAATATGTTGGCTATCTGTTTGGATTCTGTCCTGTCTGTATTTTAAAAGGATGCTGTGTTGGAAGATGGCGTGGCACAATGTAGAGGACTCCCGACGAGCTCTGTGACTTCAAGCGACGTGTCACAGCTCCCCCGCCTCACTCGTCTCTTCTGTAGAACGAGACTGACACTAGGACCTTCCGCACGGGGTTTCAATAAGATAGACAATGTACATCTCCTAGCATGGCTCATGGGAAATGCTCAGTAAGTGTTAGTGCTATGGTTATAATTCTGAATATCAATCCAAATCTCCAAAATTGTGTGACTTCAATGGATAGACAATATCACAGCCAAATAGCCCTCGTTCTTTTTGGTAGCAACAGGGAAGGGTAAAAGCATCACTGGTTCGATTCCCAGTCAGGGCACATGCTTGGGTTGCAGGCCATATCCCCAGTATGGGGTGTGCTAGAGGCAACCACACATTGATATTTCACTTCCTCTCTTTCTCCCTCCCTTCCCCATCTCTCTAAAATAAATTTTAAAATCTTACAAACAACAACAGGGAAGGGTAGATGTGTTACATGCAGTGTGCTGGTTAATTCAGTGTATCAGCCCTGGAAGGGACGGCATTTTCCCACAGCGGAATTTCTAGGTTGTGATGATGAATGAGAGATTCCACTTTGTCATTTTACTGGAGTTCGTTGCTTCGTGTAGTAAAGATTAAAAAATAACTAAATATATGCCGCCATCAGGTATCTCCTCAGCTAGGATACCAGAAACATAGTCTCTACTGAGGTGTGTGCTTCCATCCTCCCTCCATCACCTTCTCTGCACAGAAGCAAGGCCACTGAGGGTGAGCTGTAATGAGAAAGCTGTGTCGTCGTGCGCACGGCCTTCCTGCAGGAGAAATTCAGAATTTAATGTTCCATGACCGAGCCTGGGAAGGTCTGAGGGACGTACCTCCTCAGCAGAAAGTGACGCCAACCACTGAGAACAGCAGCTCGAACTTTGGGACCAGGTCATCTTTTCCTCTACTCTTTATACGAAATTCCGTTTTTCAGTGCTTTTGTGGTTGGCCGACGTCTTCCCTTTCCAATGTCTTTGCTCTTTTTTAGGGATATGTCAACATACCCAGAGTCTGTCAAGTGCTGAGGATGTCGTTAATACTTCTTCATGCGATCCCTGTATTGTTCGTTCCAGAAGTGATCTCTTAGAGGGATTTTCCTGGATTTCGGAGTTGATGGGCACCGTTACGTTTGGTCCTGAGCACAGACGGCCGCGACAGCCCTACGGTTAAGACTGTGGGCGCCGGGGCCAGACCGCCGGTTCAGAACCGGATTCTGCTACTGACCAGTGGCGTCAGCGCGCTCTGGTTACCTACCATTCCTGTGCTGTACCTACCTACTGTTCACACATGGTGTATATAGTCTGGCCGGGTTACCCTGCTCAAGGCTCTTATTATCTCTATCTTTATCTTATCTATACTTATCATCTCAGTTTCCAAAACTGTAAAATGGGATAATCATATGTGCCTCATAGTGTTTTAGTAAAAGATCAATGAGGTACACATAAAATGTGTATAGAATAATATTTGAGCCGTGGCTGGAGTAGCTCAGTGGATTGAGCGCAGGCTGCGAACCAAAGCATCGCAGGTTCAATTCCCAGTCAGGACACATGCCTGGGTTGCAGGCCACGGCCCCCAGCAACCACACATTGATGTCTGTCTGTCTGTCTGTCTGTCTCTCTCTCTCCCCCCCATCCCTCCCTTCCCTCTTTAAAAATAAATAAATAAAATCTTAAAAAATAATATTTGGCACATAGAAAATACATGATGAATAATTCATTATTCACTATTATTACATCCTTATTGCATCATTCCATAATTATTATTATCTCCAGAATCATTGTAAGGAGCCTATCAATCTGTCTGTATGATGTTAAAGCCAACCCTTCCCAGCCATGGACCGTCCTCAGAACTCAGCACTTCAAGAAAGGAAAGAGAAGCACCTCCCAAGGAAGGGTCTCTACTACATCACAACAAGTCATCTGTCCTTGCCATCTTTCATTTCTCCAGTCATTCAATGGACACCAACCTACCCGGCAGCCCATGATGTGCAGGGAACTCTCAGCTACCACAAACCACCGTTTAGATTCCAGTCTCCTCACGACAGTTTCTCAGTTATTGTCATAATTAGCACATGGAAATGCCTGATCTTCCATTGTAAGAACTCACGCCATGGGCTTGCCAGGAACTAGAGTAAAATCAGTGCTATTTTTCTAGATTTAAGTTCATTCTACTGCCTTGATAATGTATTTCTATATTATTTCAATGTAAATATTTATAAAACCTAGAATATTTGTACTATGTCTTAATGCTTCAGGGATACATAAGGCGATTGCCTTAGAAGTTGGTCTCTTTACTTAGTACCTTGGCAACCATCTAGGTCGCTCTGTGCTTTCCCTACGGGCTCCACTTCAGGACAGTTACGCTTCAGGAAGCTGGAGGTGCAGTACGAGAGTCCATCATCATGCTCATAGCTCTCGGTCCTCCCAGGGTAAAAACCGAGAAACCCATTTTGTTGACCTTCAAGACCCAGTGCTCTGCCATGCTGAAAAACAAAGTATTTATAAAACGAGAACTGAATTTAGACTTAGGAGACATGAGTTTCCAGCCCTAAGGGAGGAACAGGGTCTTGAATTAACCTTCTGCCATAACAACTAGAAAACAGGGCAGGATATTGGAAATGACTGCTTTCCTGCTGTTACCGACAGACAGTGCAGCACCACGGTCCCTGGGAGGGCAGGGCTGGAGAATGAGACCCACAGCTGTCCCGGCTTTCTGACAGGAGAAAATCTCTCACCGCAGCACAGTGCAGGGAAGTCTGGGCGGAAGCTTTCCCGAGTGCAGAGGCAGCTGCAATTTGCAGGCTCCTGCAGGAGGCAAGTTATGCAGCAAAGGCCTTCAAAAATGTGCAAAAGTGTCTTTTTAAATCTGTTTTTTAATTTTTATTTATTTATTCATTTTAAAGATTTTATTTATTTATTTTTAGAGAGGGAAGGAAGGGAGAAGGAGAGAGAGAGAGAGAAACATCAATGTGCGGTTGCTGGGAGCCATGGCCCACAACCCAGGCATGTGCCCTGACTGGGAATCGAACCTGCGACACTTTGGTTCGCAGCCTGCACTCAATCCACTGAGCTACGCCAGCCAGGGCTTTTTAAATCTTTAAGATCAACCTTTTTTGCATGGAGAGAGACCCCAAGAAGCAAGGCAAGAATAACTCCTGAACAAAGAAAAATGTCTGGAAAGCTGGGTCATGAGGGACCAGGAACTGTTGAAATTCCTGCTAGCCTGCGTAGAGAAGCCTGATTGGATACTCAGAACAGTCAATAGAGGTGACCTGGGTGTCCCACCTTGGAAGTGGAGCTAAACTAACCCTAGGGGGGAAAATCTACTCTAAACCTACCTCCAAAGAACTTGAAAACAGGCCTCCAACAGATAAAATGTATCCAGAAGTAACTGTATTGCCTGCCAGAATGAAGCGCAGGGCTTTTTACTAGAATACAACAAGACCCAGCCCTCAGCCCCATAAAAGCCGCCATGCGATAGGTTTTGTTTAACTGCGAAGTTATCTCAGGAGGTAAACAAGGAGTCGTGAGTGCTCTTACCAAACACACATACTCACCCAGGTGTGTGTGTAATATGGACTTCCGATGGCACATTCAAATGAGTCTGCACTCGGCTCGTTCCTAACGCCGCCACCACAACGGTAACACTCTGGACCAGGACCGCGGGGCCCCTGGGACCACCTGCATGAACATGGAGCAGAAGCTGGAGCCAACCAACCCTCATCACACACGCTGCCCCCGTGACAGATGACTCCTTTGTCTCAAGCCCTGAGGTTTGTGGTGGTGGTTTCCCGCGGTGTAACTTCGTCTACCCTCACTGAGGCAATGGGACCAGCCTCGGGACAAAGAACAATCGTAACATTTCTAAACTTTAGGGAACATGAGCACTGATGACATTTCCACGTGTCCGAAGCCTGCTCTGACATGTTTGGGAAACTTTGAGTTCAACAAGGTGAAACGGTTTCCTTGTATTCAAATACCCCTTCAGATATTATAACCCGCGTTGGACTGTCCAATGAAAGCAATGAAAGTCCATGGGATAGATGTTTAATTTAATTGTCCATTAAATTGCACCCCCCCACCCTGAAGAATCTCCAGCGCTAGCGCTCTGCAGAACACCCTTTGGGAAATGTTAAAGTAGTCCAATGTCCTCTTTACCCAAATGAAGTCACACCTCCAAACTGTGGCTAAGAGACAATGTATAAATCACACAGCTAGCACGCGGGTCTCTTAATTCTCTGTTTCCTGCTTTCTGCTACACACGATAGTGTTTTGTAGTAAAGGGCTGAGATTACATTTTTTCTCATAAGGTACACTTTCATAGGGAAATGGTCACTGTAAAGATTTAAGAGAGTTAAATCTCTTAAGAACTCAGATTTGCAGTCTTTCTTAGATGAAATGTATGACAACGTGGAACAATTATATTTTGCAACATGTACTTCGTGAGAGTGAAATCTGCATTGATAGACGGAAAGAATTCATTTAACTGAAATTCAAATAAGTTGCCTTGGCAGTTGAGCTCATATGAGATCATTTAAAAGCTCCAAGTTTCTTCCCAATGCTATACATAAATTTGCCCTGGGCTCCTTCAAATTTGGACTGCTAGGGGAGGCCCTCCCAAAAGAGAATTATCTCCTGGAGGGCGGGCCCCTTGTAGTACAGATTTCCCCAACTGGGTGAGTGTTCTAGGAACCCATCGGTATCAGTGTACCAGCTGGTGCTGTTGTGAGAGGCTGTGTCCTGCTTCAGTGAATTTTTTTCAAAGACTCTTTCAATGTGTTTGTCCATTTCATGATGGGCAATTTATGAGCGCACCTGCCCACACTGCACTGAGTGTTCAGCAGTTTTTGACCAAAAATGACATGAGCCCCATGTCCCACCCTCCTATTCACCTGATCTCACCCTGAGAGGGTTTTTTTGTCTGTTTCCCTGGTTAAAAAAAGTCCTCAAAGGAAAACGTTTTGCTGATGTGGAAGAGGTGAACAAAAAATGGCGGAAGCACTAAATGGCATCAAAATCAATGAGTTCAAAAATTGTTTTGGGCAGGACAAAAAAGTCTTGAAAGGTGTGTTACATCAAATGCAGACTACCTTGAGGGTGACTGAAGTTCAACCACGTAAGAATAAATACACAATTTTTCATAAATAAGTTCTGTTTTGGAGAGGTGTCCCCCCATAAATACACCTTCAGAGTGAGGCCTCCCTTGAACTTTCTAGAGGAAATGACACATCCTCCCCATGTCCCCACTTGGGGACTCTCTATCCTTTCTCTCTCTTTTATTTTCCTCCATAAAATGGTGACGTCTGACCTGCTCCACGTTTTCCATATGCATTTGCTCACTGCCTGTCTCCTTCCCCAAGAGAATGTGAGTTCCTTGACATCAGGAGTATTTTGGGTTGTTCTCTAAGGTATTCCCAGCACCTACAGGCGTACTTGGTATACTGTAGTCACTTGGTAAATGTTAGTTGCATTTCTGAATGATTTTTGTCTCATATAGCTCATATGAACTCGGGTATAACCTTTGACTTTCAAAGGCACACAGCTTTATATCATTCATGAAACTGAAGGTCACAGGTAACTTCAGTCTGCTGAATCGAACCCAATTCCAGGTATTCAGGGAATATGCAGTAAAAAATAAGAATAAATAATAAGTAAATAAATAAAGTTTTCTGGAGCAGGATCTTGAAAGAGACCTAAAGTAGGCACCCTTGATCTCTGAGCTCTCCTTAATGTATAATACCTCCAGTACCCTCCTTTCTCTTTGTAGTTGCCCAGATCTCCTTATTTCTGAAAGCTGCTCAATTTACCTTCTTTGTGACACCCCCATCTTCTAGCACCTTCCAATGTTGCAAGCTGATGTACATGTTGTCAAACAGCTCCTCGCCTTGCCTCTTTTTATTCTCCTTTTCTCATAAATAGAGCTGGAAAGTCTCTGTCCCCCGGGGCCCAAGGTCTGTGCAGGTGGGCTGGGAATCCCACTCTCACTCCCTTCGTAAACCAGGGGGGACGCATTTAGGGGATGGATCGACATCCTTCTCCCCAGAGCCACGTCAGTGGGGAAGAACGTGCGCCCAACCTGTTCAAGAACCGGGTTCCATGTGCAGGAGAGGCTGGAGTAGAAGGAAGAAAGAAAGAGAGGAAGGTGAGTCCAGGAGAAGACTGGGGAACGCCACTGTCTCTAACTAACCGTCTTCTGTTCCTGAGTCTAGTTCTAGTGCGGCAGTCGCCTGGCTATCCAAACGCAGCTGGACAGGAGGTGTAAGTCAGTGCAGAAGATGGTTCTGTTCGCCCTCCTTGGTTCTACTGTGTGCTCTGCGAACGTTTATCTGTGTCGGGGGAGCCGTGCACGCACTGTTCCAAACCACGGACGTTCCGAGAGTGGGAGTCTGGAAATGGGGCGCAGACCCCCCCGTCCACGGTCTCCCAGGGCCGACTCTCCCCATGGGAGTTCACTGTTGGTGTGCGGATGATACGTCAGAAGGTCATGATGTCCTTTCTCTGTGTCTCTGAGATTTCCTTTTCTCTGAACCTCATGTCTTAAATTAGAGAAATTCTCTACTTGATATAAATGTGTTCCCACTGTCAAAGTGGATGAGTGTAATTCATTCCTTGAGAAGATCGTTTCCATTTTGAAGGCGAGCAGCAACCCCAAAGATAACACGTTTTGTCTTCTTGCTACACCCAAACGTAAATAATTAGGATAACCTCTGGCTGTGTGGGAGGCGGCTGTCGTGTGTGATCATGAAATTACAGCTCCTGCGGTGTGTCCCCTTTGGTTAATGTTCATCCTAATTCGATAGGCTAAATTGTATGTGATGCAGAAAATCTGTATTCGCACGTATAAAATATAGCTCCGCAAATTGCTCTGTGACACCGTTCATTTCACCTCATGAACATTTGTTTTGGGAAATGAATATACTACTTTCTATTACTCGGACTGAGTTGTTCCACACAAGGGGACCCAAGCGGCTTTATAAATATTAAATATTAGCCTTATAAAGGCACACAGCTAAGGAAAATAGTGGTTTTTCACCCACTTCACTCTGAAGAAACCGATATATAAAGGTCGATGACCTCCTCACATCACATATCACATTAAGGACAGAATCCAAGACAGCAATCACCTCCCTCCCTTCCTTGGCCTCCACGTCACCTGCCGATCACACCTGGATCCAGCTACACCTCTCCCGAAGGGTGGCTGTTTGAGCCAGACGGGCTCTGAGACCTGGAGGGTTTCTTTCGTTTCACTTCAGTGGCTGCTGGGTGGGCGGTTGGCACGTGCCGCACCTGCGCCCCCCGCCCCCGGAGAACATGGCAGCTGTGAGTGTCGTGTGCTCCTGTGATATGCACCTTCTGACGATGCTGACGGTCCTGGGAACCATGATTCAGACTTTACGGCCACCTTACTGGGCTGCTTTTATGGCTGGTTTTATTACCCCCATCTATTTATTCAGAAGGTGTCATTTCGAAAATATAAGCCCCAAAATGAGAAAGCAGTTCAGGAGAAAAATAGAATGCGTGCTTTTTTGGAACAAGTTTAACAAACTGCTATTTGAGAACATTGCCTCTCTTCTAGATTTATCTCTCTGAATGCCCTTCTGCCCCAAGAAATACAGATACTGGACACAGAAGCAGAAACTGTCAGAGCATAAAGGAATCTGGGAATTCACCTGTGAAACTCTCACAGTCCAGGTGGACAAACTGAGGTCCGGAGCAGGTGAGAACATGATTTATGCAAATTTTTAAAGTATTTTATTTATTTATTTTTAGAGAGGGAAGGGAGGGAGATAGAGAGAGAGAGAGAAACATCAATGTGCGGTTGCTGGGGGTCATGGCCTACAACCCAGGCATGTGCCCTGACTAGGAATCGAACCTGCCACACTTTGGTTCACAGCCTGCGCTCAATCCACTGAGCTATGCCAGCCAGGGGATTTATGCAAATTTAACAGCCCCCCAGTTGTAAGGAAAAGCCAGCCCCTTCTCCCCTCACCCGCTGGCCAGGAGCTTCTGTGTGCCTTTCTGTGACTCTCAGGACAGACACTCAGTGCACCCTCAGTGACGGACGGGGACCCACCGAGTGTCCACACTGCTCTGAGTAGGGAGCCATGGGGACAGGGGGCCGTGTTCCGAGGAAGAGAGAGACATTCTCACCTGCAGGGAGGGTTGCTGATCTCATCATCGCTGGGCTTGCCGCCTGGAAGGCTGGAAGAAGTCCAAGGAGCCTGTGAAAATAAGAGGCACTTGTTCTGTGTTCCTGGAGGTTGTTGTAAATGTCTCACAGGACAAGAATCTTGGCTACTAATAATCTATGGATCTATCACGAGGCGTTTATTACGTATGCGGCACTATACTCCAGAGAAGCGAGACGTGCCGAGGAAAACGGGGGCTGGAATGAGTGGTTTGGTTTTAGTATTTCCCATCACCGCCACGCACACGGGCTTTTTGTCTGCGAAATCGGATAACCACCTGCCCGAGTGGCTGAACCTACCAAAGACAAAGTCGAGATTATGTAAAGCAAGTAACTGTCAAGTAGTAATGGCTATATAATCAGTTTTTATTATTTTAAAAAAAATCTGTTAACGTAAAAGGAAGTGCAGACTTACGCGTGCAAACTGCCTGTCTGAGGCAAAAGGGACACAGACTTGAATATCATCTCGTGGGCAGGTAAATTGTCGGGCTCCCCCCTTGTGTCTGGGCCCCTTTGGGAGCGGAGGGTCCAGGACACTTTGAAGAGAGATCTCACGATATTGGCAACGACGCATTTTCCTGTTGGGACTTCGGCTCTGATGTTTTCCTTCCATGCATCCTCATCTCTCGTGTCCTGCAGAACCTGCTACAAGGGCTGTCTGCACTTTGCTTGTTAAATACGACCGTTTTGTCCGCTGATCTTGAGTTCCTTATTCCTCCACGCCCACTGCCGGAACGCGTAACGTTTACTTTTTAGTGACCTGTGCGTTTCTACCGGTGAGGTGGGCACCCCTTCCCAACCCAACAGCTAGAACATGAGCATCAAGAAAATAACGTGGGATGTTACATAAACTACCTAATTTTAAGTCACTTAGTTAAAAATCAGTGACATTGAAATGAAGGCCCTGGCTGGCGGAGCTCAGTGGACTGAGTGCAGGATGTGAGCCAAAGTGTCGCAGGTTCGATTCCCAGTCAGGGCACATGCCTGGGTTGTAGGCCATGGCCCCCAGCAACCGCACATTGATGTTTCTCTCTCTCTCTCTCTTTCTCCCTCCCTTCCCTCTCTAAAAATAAATAAATAAAATCCTTTAAAAAATCCACCCACACAAAAAATGGCAGTCTTAAAAAAAAAGAAAAGAAAAGAAATGAAAACAGGCCCCAGCCCAGTAGCTCCATTGGTTAGAGCGTCGTCCTGATACACCAGGGCTGCAGGCTCTGTGCCTGGTTGTACCATATACAAGAATCAACCAGTAAATGTGTCAGTAAGTGGAGCAACAAAGCGATGTTTCTCTCTCTCTCTCTCTCTCAAATAATAAATAAAAAAAGAAAATGAACTCTTTTATTTTCTACTACAGAAATGCTTTTAAAATCACTTGATATTGAGAAGCATTCTTAAGAGGGACTTTCTGTCCATTTTAGTCAATTTAAGCATTTCAGACCACATGAAAATCACAGTTTTATCCTGAGTTTTTAATATGAATAGGTTATTGCATTAATTTTTGAATTCAATATTAAATCTTTTCTATTTTAAAATTTCTCTTAGAATTTTTCTCATTCTCCTGTAGGTCCTGTTTACTGGGTCATAATGGCATAAATATGCATATATGTATATGCATATGGTATATACATTCAGTGTTTATGTTATCCTTTCAGAAATAAGTTAATTTTACATGTGGCTTGTATACCTACATAATCCATATTTATATAGTGTGTGTGTGTGTGAGAGAGAGAGAGAGAGAGAGAGAGAGACAGGAGGCCCGCACAGGACAATTGCAAGGCTGCAGAAATGAACTGCAGAACACAGCATGCAATGTTCTCAGGTGAACCGTAAGTGAAGTCAGTTTTCAGGCTGGAATTGGTAGATGATCATGTTTCATTTTTTGCAAAAAAAAGTGATTAAAAAGTAATGCATATTCTGGCCCTGGCTGGTGTAGCTCAGTGGATTGAGCTCGGGCTTCGAACCAAAGCATCGCAGGTTCGGTTCCCAGTCAGGGCACATGCCTGGGTTGCAGGCTATGACCCCCAGCAACCACACATTGATGTATCTCTCTCTCTCTCTCTCTTTCTCCCTCCCTTCCCTCTCTAAAAAATTAAGTAAGTAAATCTTTAAAAAAGGTAATGCATATTCTGTATGTAATATTTTCCCTTTTTGTTGGTTTAGTATTTGGAGGTTTGAAAGAGTTCATATGCTTATTCCATTTCATTTCATTCAACAACAGGTGCCTGGTCTCTACTACATTGGACAATCCCCTACATTTCCTACATTTAAAATACTCAGGCAATAAGCAAACTAATATCTGTTTTTATCCTATTTGTTCTCCACACACGCACACTCGCAAATTCAGACATCCGCAGGCACGCACACAGTTTGTTCAGCTTATTTCTGCCTTGGCTTTTGCCGCCCTTCCTCTGTGGGTCGCCTGTAGGTCTGAGCGGTTTGGACACTTCTGGGCCCCCCCTGGGAGGTTCCTGGGTCCCCTAGGCCTCTCTCAGAGCAGTGCAGGGGGCGGGGGCCGTGTGGGAGTGGGCTCAGGGGCACCTGCCAGCCAGCCCCAGTCCTGCCCCCACAGCTGGCCCCTCTGAAGCCCCCTCTCAGAGGCGCCACCAGAAACAGCCGCGCGTGGGTGGTGCGCTCCGGAGCTGGGACTCCGCCGCCCTGTGTATTCTTTCTTCCTTTTCCTCTGATGGTGCTGGGCGAGGCCCACGGAAAATAAGCCTGAGATAAAAGCAAGATGACTCGAACAATTAAACCGTGACCCCATCCTCACCCGTTGATGTGTCTGGAGAAATTCAGCGCAATTACTCCATGAACGACTTCACAGAGGCAGAGCCTCCCAGAGCTCGGGGTGTAGGGTGGCAGCGGCCACAGCTGCGTGAGGCTGGGCGGCTAGGCTTTGCGGCCCCTCTTTGAACGCAGTCCTCTTATTTCAGGGTGTATCTCCCGGGTCTCAGCAGGAATAAACACTAAGACTCGAAGCAAATTTCAGCACGCTGAACGGTCACAGTGGTTCCCTCTGAAACTGGAAGTCGCGCGCAGTGTGTGCGCGGAGGTGCCCCGGGTTCACGCAGAAGCAGTGCGCGCCCTGTGAGCCGCTTCATGAAACTGGGCTGCATATTGCGTGGTGTTTTTTAAAGAAGAAGTGGTCAGTTTTGCCTACTTGGGGATTTCGCTACCGTGGTGGTGCACAGGTGTAACTTGACTCGGGATTTTATTAAGAGCATGTGCTTACTCTTCACCACTTTTGATCATGTCCACCTTAGAACCAAACTTCAGGGAAGCCAACGCGCCGGAAACTTTGGGAGGAAAGTCAGTGTGCCCGTTAAGAAGAAAAGGCGGTCTAGTGGCTTTTGTAGCAAACACTTCCCTGGTGCACTCATGCGCAGAAGTGGAAAAGGAGTCCTGGGGCCTGGACTATACTTGTGCACATAAGACATTGGGCAGCACAAGCAGGAATCAAGTCCCGGGTTTCCTCGCAATTCGAGCTCCTATGTCCTTGGGGGCATAAAACAACGAGAAGATGGAAGGTCGGTTATGAGCTTATCGTCGGGAACCTAGTCATAGCATTACGAAATTAAATTCGAAGAATAACAGAAGACGTTTTGCTACTTCCACGTATCCGTGGGCATCGTGTCGTGGTGGTGGTTTTACTAGTGCTGCTTTCTGAAGTCCTTATGGGAAGTCTGGACATTTAACACACGAGCTGGTCACAAGTCATCGCTTATCCCAGGACTTTATAAAAGCAAATGTTATGACTTTTATTTTGCTCTACATGTCTGAACATTTTAAGTTCTTCTGGTTCTATCAGTTAAAAGATACATAATTAGCGCAACAGATTACTACTGTGGCCAATCAGTTTAGCTATATTAATAGGGCAATTATTAAAACATGAAATGAGCCTTTATGTTACTTAAAATTTGAAATATTTTCACAGGAAAAATTATTTTATCCAACGTAAGTCTTTTCAAAGCCCATTTGTTCTTGAAAGTTGAAACATACAGTTTGATTTCGAATATAGCAGCAAGGCATTAAATAAAGAATATGGTACCACTAAATTAAAAATGATTGCTCCCACTTAAGCACTCTGGAAAGTTGTGACTAGGGGAAAATGCGAGTATTTTAGTGGATATTTACTGTCAATCTTACGAGGCCCTATCTCCACTGAAAGAATTCTATGAAACTAAACATTTTGTCTCGGGATATAAACACATTGTGCAAATTTTAAGTGTCGTCTATGGAGGACAAACAAATTGATTTGGATTTGTGTGAGGATTATGTTTGCAGCAAGACTAAACAGTACCTGGAAAGAGGAAGGTAATTCATAAAGAGACACTTTAGAATATAAATACCATACCCAGTTTTAAAACATGCATAATGCGCTCTACTTGTGATTCCTCGGTAATCACATTCGCTCGCCGCTGATTCATTCTTCACCTCCCATTCTCCTAATCACGGCGCCGCAGAGCGAGGGGAACCGAAGCTAACCCCTTCCCTCCACGGAGGAGAAAATAGTGCTCAAATAAAATTTAAAACACAATAGGGCAATCCAGTGGGACAATTCTCGAAGCAGTTAAGAATAATACGCCTAACGCGGAGACCTCGATTTCCGTGGCTCTCCTTTGTGAGGAGAGTAACTGTTGTGCAGGAGGGAAATCAGGAATCACAAAGGCAAGGGAATAAATACGGAGACAGAAATCTAAAGGCCATGCAAGGCATATGCAAATTATAGTTGTATTTGCCTTGCTTCGGATTGCCCCGAATCTAAAGAGCGACCATTCCGGTGTCCGAAAACTGAAACTCTACCCTCGGATTTGTGTGTCCTATACAGCGCGGGGCGAAAGTAGGTTTACGGTTGTGAGTACTTGAAACACAAGTTTATTCTTGTGTTACTGAATTTATGAATTGTTACATTATGTTCCATACGAACAAATGTACGCCTACTTTGCCCCACCCTGTGTTTGTTGCTCGGCTCTTTCGTGCTCTCTGGGTCTCTCTTTCCTTCCCTCTGACAGGAGCTGGTTAACCCCTACCCCGCCCAGGTCACAGGGCCTTGGTGAAGATCAAACAAGACAATGGATCTGAAAGGCTTTGTGAATTCCAAGGCGCTACAAAATGATTGTGCCGTTAGCTGTTAGTGTCACTTATCATCTGCAGTGTGTTAGGTCAGACTTGCTGCCCAGTGACATGGACCAGAGCAGCTGGGGGGCAGCCCATTGATACACATTAAAACTAAGGTGCGCCCTCGTGCTGCACCTGCAGCCATTGCTCAGTGTCCCGCCGTCCCCTGGGCAGACCTCACTCCTTCTTCAAAACCTTCTCCAGGCCAACGCAAGGCTCTTGTGCTCCTCGGCCAGCCTCGATCTGCCTCTCTTTTTTTCTGAAGCTCTTTGCGTTCTCACTTACATATTACTTTTTTAAATTGCATCTCAGCCTAGCAACCCTGCACCGTCCTGGCCTGGGCTTTTCAAACAAAACAGTAGCACAAAAGAGTGAAGACGAGAAGTTCTTTACCAAGAGCTCCTCTGAAATAGAGTCAGGTCTGCAAAAAGCAGATAACCAGGGCCTGTCGGAATGACGGGGAGGAGACGCTAACGTGACTGGACTCCTGGCTTACAAAGGAGTTAAAAATGAGACAGCGCCAGCTTCAAATCAATATGAAATTCTAGAAGCAGCCTTTACAAAGAAATCAAGGCCAGCATAATATGATCTCGGCGGCTCGTTCCTGGGAAGAAACGATCCCTTCATCGGGCGGCTCGAGCTAAATGCAAAAGCCAAACCCTCCTAAAACGCCCCCTACAATGGGAGGACCGCTGTCGGGCGCTGCGGTCAGGGGGGGAGGGGGCGCGTGGATGAGACAGATGAGCTCAGCCGGAGACTCTGAGCAATGAGGCTGCACCACCCGCCGAGCCAGAAGGGAAAACATGTTCACGTAGCATGTCCTTAAGAGTATTCTTCCAAAGAACGGGACCAGATTCCCCTGTTCCTTCCCATGGTCTTCTCAGTGTGCAGTGCCAGTCAAAGGAGCTCAGGAGGCAGCCCCACCATTCCAGGCAGGAGGTCTCCCATCACCCGGGTTCTGTTTCCTAGGGGATTGTGGGAGGCCGTTCTGCGTGGCGTAGGCTCAGCTCCCACTGGGAGATGCACAGGACCCACGCCCACAGATAGGTTCTCCCGTGGGGAATCAGGCCTGCAATGTACCTAGGCCGCTGTGAGTCTTGCTTTTTGCTAAAACTCCCTCACCCTGAACTGAGGACATTTACTGCAAAGCAACTTCCTAAAATCCATGCTAAACCTTCCGAGGATGAGTGTAACTGGGTCAACTACTTTTGCCTTTTCATTGGCAAATATCCCTCTTCTGTGATGTGATTAGCAGCACCAGCTCCTTTGTTTTCTGTATAAGGTAACCCCCTAAAGTGAGCCTGTACATAGTTAATGAGGACCATCATGTAATGTGCCCAGTGAGACAATAAAAGCTCATTGGAGCAAGGGCTGAGGCTTTTGCTCCCCTTGAGAGAAAAGCCATGCCGTCCCTTTTCCTCCACCGGATTCGGTAATCCGTGTGAATGTCTCATTTTCATCCATAATGACGTGGGCCATGAGCCGGGGTCTGCATCCGGGGATGTCACCAGCGGTTCTTGCAATCTAGCTTCAGTACACTAGACAGACTCTCAGGGCTGTGCGGGCAGTGCTGAGGATAGAAAAGCTAGGAGAGGAAATAGACGCTTCGTCTAGCTGTGGGTGCATGGATTAAGAAACACCTCAAGGTAAATCAGAGACACGGAGAAGTCCAAGAATTGACCTGTGTAACCCTTCCTCACAGTGTCCTGGTTGCACACCTCTGGAATGGTTGAAGCTGCTACTTTCCACAAAGGCTTTCAAAGGGGGACCCCTAATGACCGGAGAACCCCCAGGGGCTGCTTGCTCCACCTGCTCGCTTTACAGCCGGGGACACTGAGGGCTACAGGGACTTTGCGTCCGACTTTGAAGAGCTGACCCTGGAGTCCCGTGCTAAGGGGGGTTCCTTGATCCCCAGGCCATCCTCCTCTTCCCCTGTCCAGAGTGACCGTATTTCCAGGCTGACCGAAGCAGCAAGTAATGGACAGAGAGACTTTACATAGTTCATCCATCTCTAGGTAGTGTTTATGGGAACGACCGAGCAGAACCACACTTCCCACGAGTACTACTTATGAGACGACAGCAAATATTGCTTTCACAAAGAGAGACGGATAGACGGTTTTCCACGTCCAGGTTTACGGGCAGATAGAAATAATTTTGAATTTGCTTTAGAGGTGGTGCACGTTTTATTTCCCTCTTTGAAAAGGCATGCTTCTTTGTCAAATTTTCAAGAGTTTAAAAGTGTTTCTTCGAGAGTGATCTTGGGAGACCGAGGCTGGCCTGCCAGTCGTGTTCCCCTTCATCTCCGTTCGCCGATGCAGACGCCCATCTCGGGGACCTGGGCAAGTAGCTTCGGCAGCTGCCTGGGCTGAGTATGTGGTCTCTCTCTTCCCTGGTGGTTACGCGAGAGGACTGGCAGCCCAGGGGACAGGCTGAGAGGCAGCAGCCCCCGCTGCCTGGACAAGCCAGTCAGGACCAGTGACCCCACAGCCCCTTCCTGCCCGGGCAGTATGGTAGCAGACGACCCCCCAAAAGACGAGATGGGGAGAACTACCGTCAAGGAGAAGCAGCTCACGGTGGCAGTAAAAGCCTGGGGAAGGTAATCATATAGTCACGGTCCTGTTGAATAAAATACTCCCCCAGTGAGAGATTGGGGATTCCTTTATACTTTCTCACACCCTCTCATACTCTCTTTGATTTTCCCTGGTCTAAAACTTCATCTCCACCCATACCATATTTTTGGAGAATGGCATCTCTACTATTTTGGAAGTGACATATTAAAATGCGTTAGTGGAGTAAAACAAAAAATCAAATTAACTTAAATTGAAGAGCAAACAGGATTCATTTTTATACATTTTCTAAAACTGAAGGATTCATTTATCTCAAGTCTTTATTCTAAAGGCTGTTTATATCGTGCTTAACAATATTTGTGATATATGACTTAGGAGAGATGAGTGTGTTTTTTTTTTAATTGCAGCTTCATTTTTTCCTGTAAAGATAATTTTGATAAGTGATCTTCTTTGAAAGTTGGGAACCTAGGGGAAGATTAATCTAACCCAGTAGAGGAACTAAAGTGGCAAAAATTGATTAAGGCATTAAAATATCTACAGTATGTCCAGAAAATATGAGCTGTCTCTAAATGGTCCCAGTAAATCACAGACCAAACTCGAAGGAAGCAGTTAAGAAGAGCTTCCCTGAGTAATAGAAAAGTTTTCAGGGTAAAGTATTTTGAAAGTGTCATTTTATTTTTATACCTTGTGCAATAAGAGAGAAATGTGTATACAGCCACAGTCTAAGCTCTCCTGGCATTTCAGAAGAGAAAAATATTCCTAATACACAGGCAATATTTCTAATATAGATAATCGGGTAGATATGGTACCTACATACATAAAAACACACATGTATATTTTATATCACCTGTAGCCAATTACATGATGTGATCTAAGGAATCCTTTAAAATCTACTGATCACACAGGTTGCCTCACAAGCCTCCCAACCCACCAGAAACTCCCCTAACTGTATTTCTCTTCCAGGATTTAGAAATATTTTCTGAATTACCATATTGAAAACCAATGTTCCTTGGGAAGGAATACCAATGAAAAGACCTCACCTCGTAGGGACAGGCAAGGCAATTAGGATTGCCTTTTATATTTGCACATGAATGTGCTAGGGTTTGTTTGAAACGATGGAAGAAATAAATGGAATTTGGTTTTGGAGGTAGAACAGTTTGAAACACATTTTCCCCCATAAGGCAAACAGGCCACCTCACAGTGGCGGTCCAGGGAGAGAGCAGAGAAGTTGCGAGCGTTTGGGAAATTTCAAAGTAGGTCAAGGCAGCCTAAAAATAGACTCCGAATCAGAATTTTCTCACTCGAACCGGGCTCACAGTGGCTGTCTCAAATCTCTTGATTTACCTCTTGCTTGGTCCCGTGTGACTCTTCTCACGTTTCCCCCACGAACAGTTCTGAGCATCTCAGCTCCCCTTCATCCCCAGTGTCTCCTCTTCTCTTTCACTCTGAACGGACCAGCTCATCATTTTCCCTCCCGAGGACAACAAACCTGGGGCAGCGAATTCCCCTCCTGTGCACGCAGGGCTCAGCCCACTGCGGGAGAAGTGTCCTGTGTCCTTGTCCAGGACCTGGCCTGACCCCGCCCCTCAGAGAGACCACCTTGCAGTGGTCCCCTCGCTGGTCCTCAAGGTGAACTTCTCCCTCTTTCTCTATTGCCCTCAGTACCATGCTTTGGGAAACCAAAACCCTTTTCTTTTACTCAGTTCTGCAGTTCTGCTGTTTTCTATCCTTTTCTTTTCCTTTCCTCATGCTCGACTTCGAGAACCGTTGTCCCGGCTGCCCCCACCTCTGTCCAGTTGACCCATCCTGACTCTGGAGCCTGCTTCTCCACGCGCCCAAGGAAGCCGGACGGTGTCTTTGATCCAAGTCCATTTTATTAGATATTTAATAACTGGCTGCTGCATGTATAAACTTCATAAAGCGAATATGCTAGAATGTCCCCCATTAAGTTTAACATTGATACCCCCACGTCTGAACTTCTCACTGGAATGGTGAGCTCAGAGATTTTGCCAGGCTGAGGTGGGATGAAGTTTCTCTCTAGTAAGATGAGCAAGCTACTACTATAGGACAAAGAATTCAGAGCGTTCTGTTCCAACTGTCTTCTGAGAGAAGCTTCCCAGCAGCCACCTCTCCATGAATCTAGGCAGGTCCAAACACACACCGAATTTACCATTTCTGTGGTCCAGGTGGGTGACCGGCCATCCATCTCTTGACTATGGCTGCCAAGAAGCCAGCAATACCGTGGTCAAGTACACAGACCATGGTTTCCATCAGACTCAGCGAAAATGCATTAAATGTTGTTTTCAGTAATGCCCTTCTAATGGCTGATGGAAAACCTCAGGGAGAGGTCCCGGGATTCAGAATTACTTGCCACAGCAGTGGAGATTTGGAGCCATAATAATTTAATAATTTCCTAAGAGGACATATGTAAGTGCGTTTTTTTTTCTGGATGCCTGAGTGATTTATTTCTGCTAGATCCATAGCCACACAACAGATGAGAGAATTATCCCTGGCTGAGATCAAGGAGCCACGTGATATGTTCTTTCTTCTATATGCCGAGAAAAAAAGTCTTTTGCCTCCTGAAATATTTAAATTCTAAGGGACGCACACTTGTTCTTGCAATCCCATTTGCTGTGTTTCCCCAGGAATAATGTGTTAAAATAGAAGTCACACATAAACTAGTCAGTTGACAGAAGGGAAGTTCCTTAGGCTGCAAACGTCGTGCAGAGGGGCTCGCTGCATTTGGCATCAAAGCCCTCTGCCAGCCTCCTTCTGACTCCCCAGCAGGTCTGTGCTCTCAGTCAAATGCACTGGAGCAGCAGGCAGGCAGCTGCGGGAGCACTAACCTCCTGACCACGTTTGTAAACACCTTTCACGTGACCGGGAAAATGCCCAAGAGCAATATAGGACATTTATTTCTCCATCATCAGTCTGTGTTTCTCTTTCTACATCTATGACTAAGCCAAAATATTGATAGAATGGCCATTTCATTAATCTTCCCAAAAAACTTGCATACAATGTCAACGTTGGAAGTAAAATATCTAGAAATTGTTGATGAGTCATAGGCCAAATTCTCTCAAATTATCTGATCAGGATGTTCTTTAGCCTCCTTTTACCTGTACTTTTTAATAAACAGTTTAATGTATTTTTGGATAATTAGGAACAAATGCTCCTATCATAACAAACATAAAAATAAGTACTCTGCTCGGATAATAGCATAGAGGAATATATGTTATGGTCTAACTCCCATAATTCAGATTTTTCTTATTGGTAGTTCACTTACTGGTTATTTAGAGTCAAAAAGACATTTCCTCTATCAGTGATGTCAAAATCACACTAGCTTTTTCTTCCTCTTCATCTCTTCCGTCATCACCATCCTCATTGCCATCTTCCTCCTTTTTCTTGTTTTCCACGCTGGTTATTTGTCAAGAACATGCTGTTATCTTGGCTATGTCCACAATTTCAGCTTGACTCACTTTACCAAACTGATCTCTCACTAACACAGTTAAAATAGCCAAAGTACACGTGTTTTTTGAAGACTAATGAAGAGCCTACATCTTATTTGAGATATTGCAAATTTTAAAATCTGTTGTATAATACATCATTTTGTCTGATTATATTTCGTAATTGTCTTAATGCTGAACAATGGAGAATCTGAACTTCTAATAGAATATTCTACAAAAATAGAAGAGTGATTTATGAGTCAGCATTTCCAAACCCCCCCCAAATGGTCCTCGTTTTTTATAAGAGCACACACAGTGACCTTCCTTTGTCATGTGAAATAACCCCGGTGAGGATGTAGGAGGAAGAAGCACAAGCAGTCGGAGCTTCCTGATTGGCTATACTCTGAATCAACTGTCTTTCTAAAATAAACTAATTATTGTATTATGTTTAATGTTTTAATCATTGTTTCCTGATGTGGGTCCCAATTTACATATCTCGACTCTTTAAGAAGTCTTTTCTATATTTCACCTGAAAGAGCTTTTAGATGAAGGGATGTAACCAAATCACATATAAATGGTCTGTCTCCCTAGCTTCTAAAATATGTTGCAAGCCAATTTTGAAAAGTTAAGAGTTCCTTCAAAATAACTAAATACCTGACTTAGTAATAGACCTTTCTAGAGCCAATGTGAAGACTAATATATTTGTTTTCATAGATAAAGCCTCTGTCTGCAGAATACGAAGGTATCCATGAGCAAATACTAAAAATTACCATGATAAGTTCTGATTTGCTCGATAAAAATGCAGCTTTGTTATTCCCTTGAGCATGCACATTCCAATAGCATGAATATTATCTAATCCGATGTCATCAGTAGTTTCTTTTCATATTGCTGCCCACTGTCAGAAAAATAAGGCTTTTTTGTGGACAATAACATGGAGGGAGGCGCGTTCTGAAAGCAACGCGCCTCAGGCGTCTTTGAGGCGTGACCGACGCACGAGGAGCCTGCGGAGGGCTCCGGGAATATCATTTTTTCTTCGGAGCACGTTCTGTGTGTTTCCAGACCAGATGTTTTACTACCGTTGGGGGTCTTGATGCGGCCTCACCCCAGACAAACAAGGCCGCGGTCAAATCCTGGGAGAAGGTAACTGTTTCCCCTGGTCTGTCTACCGACCATCTAGGGACTGAAGAGCAAATGGTTAACCCGAGGCTTCTCCCTCCCAGTCCGAGAGCACGGGGAGCACCGAGCACCGCACCCGCAGGCGGGCAGGCAGGCAGGGGCGGCCACCTCCCAGGAAGGCCTCCTGCTCCTGGGGTGCGTCTCCCCCTTTGTCTCCGGGATGGCTCCAGAAGTGCACTGACACATGTCACCATATGTAGGGCATATCGGATGTCATCAAAACAACTGTTCATGCGGGCTGGGCAGAGGAAGACACTTGACTGGGCTGGTGAGGCCTTTTCATCTGTTTGTTTTTGAGTTGGGACTGGCCGGCACTCCATTGTACAGGCAGGGCGATGGGCGAGTGGGGTTTGCTTTCGCTCCCCGCACCCACCCCGCCCGCGCACACCCCCTGTGGCATCGGGCGTCTGCAAGAAATCAGCTGGGGCTCAGCCCCTCTCACCGCCAAGGGCTCTCACTTCCGGGAATCTCTGCAAACAGCTGTTTTTATTAGAAACACATTAGGACAAAATACATGAAAACATTAAGAAAAGTCCCTGATGATGTTTTTATAAGATGAAGGACATCTCTGTAACTCCCATTTTTATACTCAAAGCGTCAGTTTGGTTCAGCATGCATAGTCTTTACTTAGTTCCCTAATGAAGACTGATGTTGAGAGGTGTTTGTGTTGTTGATTGTTTTGTTTTGTTGTTGTTGGTTGGTTTTGTTATTTCTGTGTGTGTGTGTGTGTGTGTTGATGTTTTTGTGTCTGCCACTGAGCTGCCTACCCGGTCAACAATCTGAGCACAGAGCTTGGAAAAAAATATAATACAGCCTCTGAGAGTGAGAAGTGCCCAAAAGCCTCATGAGGGGATGCAGTTGGCAATGACAAGAAGACACAAACCAATTGTTTATTTTTCCCTGCCTCCAGCAATGTGTTTTTTGCTTACCGCATATCTTTTTCCTATGGATGTGATTTTTCCCCCCGGTGAAAACTGCGTGCTAAGAAGAATGTCAGCAATTAGCCAACACAAGAAAGCCAACTCCAGCCCGTGCTCGCGCAGGGCGAGGAAGGCAGGGGCGCTCTTTGTGAGGAGTCACGGCTCCAGGAAAATTCCTGCCTCTAACTGTGATGCATTTGCTTCCATTCTGCACCGTGAAGCTCCCCGAAAATAGAAACTTTATGTTTAATTGATTTATTTGTAATGAATCTGGCTCGGGGTAAAGACTCTTTGAAGCTGATTGATTACCGCAAAAAGCTTAAGATTTCATACCACAACAAACCTTTTTGTACTAATAAACAGTGGGCAATAAAGCTCTGGGCCGTGGTGCTTCCCTTCACATTAAAGTGAGGATTTGCAACTTAAGTATATGAGGGACATAGTTTATGTGCTCCCAAGAAGCAGACATAATGAACTATTTCTTTTAATGGCAGATTATCCCTGTTTCTATTTCCTGGAGTGAAGACCTCGCAAATTGATGTATCTGTCCTCTGAGGTTTTCAGAGAGGCATTATGGCATTTTAAAATATTAATATGAGAGTACATTTAGCTGAAAGTAGCTGGTCTAGGAGTCTCATGTGGCTGCAACGCGGGGCCACTAGAGACCTCCTGTCTCTCAAGGCAAATGATTTACTCTAAGTGTATCATTAAGATACACTTTTTGGGAATTTATGATGGCGTTTTTTCACCAAGTTATACCTTTTCCATAAAAATTTAAGTATTTTATGCTATTCCCCCCCTCGCTCTTATTCCTCAAAAACGTGGTCAGTGTCATGGGCAAATTGTAGTGCCACCTCCTCCCCTGCCCCTGCGGGTTTGGGCTGAGCGCTGATTAACCGGGACTGGATGTCACCTCTCGTACAGCGTCGCAGAGCAGAAGACCGTCTTAGGAGATGTGGAAGGAACGGCAATTACCCCTCCAATTGGGAAAGAGGGAGGGGTGGAGGCACATCCGGATTCAGTGCCTGAGATGGGTGAGAGACACAAACAAACAAACAAAAAAACCACTAATTCAATGTGTACATGCCAAGGAAACTATTTGGGAACGTTCTTGTGCCTACTCATTTTTAAAATGATCTCCATGTACTCTTAAAGACCTCTTTTAAATAACAGGTGACTTGGGTCAGTGCCTGGCTTCCCAGAGTTTAAGGAAGCAGGGGCTGTCTGAGCATGGCTGAGCTAGAAGGAAGAAGCGATGTGGCCCTGGGTCCCCCGTGTTATTTGTGACTCCCCGTGGTCGTTAGGCGTGAAGGCCTTGCCACCTAACCTGATGCATCCCGACAGTGGCCTTTTCTCCACGGCAGTGCAATGGGCTGGGACTGTAGTCTCTGAAGTGTGGCCACACCTTCCGCCATGTCTGTAGTTCTCTGGATGAGTCCAGTGACCACGTTGCCCTTTACTGAGTGCGTCTGTGAGACCGTGCACAAAGGTTGCCCCATCCCTGCCCTCGATGTGACGCCGAACTCCCTGCAGCAGGAAGACACCCAGCGCTCTCACACTGTCCCCTGGGCACCGGGGTGTTGGAACAACAGGTCAGAGCACGAGCATCTGCGGCGTGCTTGTCTCCGCCAGATCGTGGTGGTCCCTTTGAACACTTCTCTCCCAAAGATACAAATTGATTTAAAGACCAGATCCTCAAGGAGAAATCTTTTCTGTTGTCATGAAGACTCCAACTCACAAAATTCCTGAGTTTTTTTTTCTGACAGGAAATAAACCCTTTAATTAGTCCATTTAGGTTAGAAATGCATTGCCGATTGGAATCAAGCTAATATAACAGCACAGGCATAAATATTAAATTCCTTCAGAAGGACTCAGCGAGGGACCCTGCAAGGAGAAGATTGTTTCACTGATGATAACCACCAACATCAGAAGAGTGGATCAAAGCCACAATATTTCTTTCAAGGCTCTGCTGGGCTCTGCGAGGGGCATCCCTAAATGCCATTTTCCAGAGTTCTACAGCCTGCCTTGAGCCGGGAGAAGGCAGCTGCCGTATATGCACCTATTCCACGCAGGCACTCAGGAACTGTGTTTCAGCTTCCCTATAAATCTCAAGAATGGATGGATGATACGAATACAATCTTTTTAAAAGACAAAACCCTATCTGTCTCTCTGTCTCAAATGTAATGACCTCAGTAGGCTCTTCCTATCTGTCTCAAAACCCTATCTGTCTCAAATGCAATGACCTCAGTAGACTCTTCTTATTAGACATACATGTCTCATCAAAACACACACACACACATACACACACACACACAAAATGATAGAGGGCTTCATTTGTATAAAATGACAATAACCTCTATGCAGAAGTTGGCTTTTTCCTATGACATAGGCATAACATGAAGTTGCATTTTAAGAAATAAGAGAATTCAATAAAAACATACTCTGGATAGAATAGTCAAAGGATTCATGTGTAAAATTTTGATGAAGGCATACGACATTAGGAACACAGAGATTTCTATTTCCAAATCTAAGGCAGCGACACCACGCCCCCCATCAGCACTGTCCACACAGAGTGTCCGTGCCTCCTCTGCTCACCAACTTTTGTGACTTCCTCTCTAGACCAGGTCCACCTCATACTGTATTAATAAAAACGTTTGGTGTTTGTATCTGAAATCTCATGTACAGAACTTGTGAGGCTTCGCAGACATCACCCCACTCAGATGTTCACAATGCGTCTCTGGGGTAGAAAGGCGACCGGCATTATGAATGTTAATGATGATAATAATACCAGTATTTATTTGATGACCCTTTTTCATGAAGGTCAGAGAATTCCTGCTATGGAGGCTGCTACTCCTCACAGAACCAAAATGATGTAGATTAAAAGCAGGAGTTGTGGACTGGAGGGTAGACATGATTTTCTGGATCTATGCTATTCCCATAAGTGATAGGAAGTTAGGAGGCACGCTGAGCCTGGGGAATGGACAGTCTCAGGGTTTAGCTGCGTTTATTTTCATACTATGTGTAAGCATCTTTAAGGACAGACCCTGAACATCCCACCTGTGGCGATGACCCTGTCCTTCACAGCTCCTCCCTGGCTGAGTCAGTCTGCGTCTTGAGGGTGCCTGTTCCTGTCTTAACTCAGCCCTTCCATCACAGGGGTCGGAAGACTTGGAGTCGGCACCTCTGAGGCCGCATCTTAGTTTGCGCCTTGGCGGAATCACCGAGCTCTCCGTAGCCTCCGTTGCCTCGTGCGAAAGTGAACCCTTAGTTCCCAGCGAGGTTGTTCCGGTGACCGAGCAAGATAACGAACGTTTGGGAAAGCCGGCTGTGAAGTGGGGAGCGCCTTTGAAGTCAGAGTTGTGTGTGCACATGCGATTTTATGCAGCATAAAAGGGTCTTGCTTCCGCGGGTAACACATTCATAATGAATCTCATTATGTCATGTCATCCATGACATGTCATGGAAACTCATGTCATCCACGAATCACAGTTGATTTAATGAACTGAACTGGTTTAAAATAAGTTTTTTAGACTATTGTTATATTGGGATGATAGTAATAGTAGCCTATTCAACAACCTCAATAGGTTATTGCAGGAACCGAATGATACAATACACACACACACAAATCAGTAATTTGTAATTCCGGTTTTTATTTCAGTAGTAACTATATTAATGTCATTGATTTATATTTTCCCTCAACCACTGTAAACATTTTCCCTCAATGGAAAAAGTCATATCAAAACTTGTCTGGTTTTATATTTCACCACCAACATTAACTTAGCCAAAGTTAAGGGGGTTAAAAGGTAATGGAAAAAATACAAATAAAAAAATGTTTTTTTAAAAAAAAACCCTATACTAGCATACTAAATCCCTTAGAACAGGGATGTCAAACTCATTTTCACCAGGGCCACATCAGCCTCGCCGTTGCCTTCCAAGGGCCAAAATAATTTTAGGGCTGTATACATGTAACTACTCCTTAACTGTTAAGGAGTTGACATTACAATTGGCCCTTCGAAGGCAACCACGAGGCTGATGTGGCCCCCAGTGAACATGACTTTGACACCACTGCCTTAGAAGTTCATTAGGGAATAAAGCTAATTAATTTGAAATAAAAAATAAAAGGACAACATTCGGGGAATGTGGGGAGTATTTGGTCGAGTATTGCTCCCTCTTCCTCATCATGGTAAAAGATTAAAGAAAGGTCGGCAAAAAGGGATTTGTTAAGATTCGTAGTAGGTCCTTTAACTACTTAGGCAAGTCCGTGAGAGACTGATGTAAATCAAGTGGAACTAGGAAAAAAGAAATCTAAGTAAAAGTAACTTTCATGATTTATTTGGTCCACATTTTTTACCAATGTAGCTTAGTGGCTATATTTTAAGGTTGGATGAAATATTATTTTCCTTATATTCTTCCAAGTTTTTCTAGTAGAATGTACAAAACAGCCAGAAATCTGTGACTGCAGTTCAGTTTCACGTAAGAAGCAGCCTCTGTGGAACCTTATGATAACACAGTTACTCTCTTTCTTATTTTTGTTGTAAGTGCAACAAGCCTTAAACTTAAAAAAAAATAAACTACATCAGATCACTGGGTTGATGTATCATCTAATCTCCCACAGTTTCCTTTATCAAAAGAAATCGTCTCTTACAGGGTAGTGTTATTGGTGTGTTCTGCCCTGCAGTTATGTATAGAGAATTCTTCTTTGTACACATTTAAAAAAATGTCCAGATATAAGCACTATGTGGTTATAAGGAACTATGAAATAGTTTAACATGATAAAGTTTGAGAACAACTGTAGGTTCAATGTTTCCTGATTGACCTTCGATCACTTAGATACCACAGGTTGCTTAATCATTATGTTTTTTATGTCTCTGCGCACAGTTGCTCCATCCATCATTGTGAACATCATTCAGTTGTCCATGCCTCCCCCCAATGTTAGCAGATGTTCTATTATTAATTAGCACGTTTTGTAGGAGTGTGTTAGAAGAAGGAAAGTGGAAGAATCTCAAAAAGGAATCAAAACGATAAAGTGTTGCAGCTGCAAAAAGGATGAAAATGATCTCGGCTTTTTCTATTAGAATAGTAATCTTTTTCAATGATACTATTTGTGGAAATTAACCATAAATAGAATTCCAGTGGCCTTTATACACTGGCTAAGCCAAACTGGCCTGCACGACTCTTACTGAGGGATATAGGAATCGCTTTGTTTACAATTGAAACCTCAATCTATTGCCTGTTCTCTTGACCAGGAGTCTACATGATTCATATCCCTTTTAGAGAGCAACCTAAAAGTAAAACAAAAAAAAGGCAATTATAGTCATTATTGGTAAATGGGTTCTCATGAAATATACCTGAGCTTCCTGGAATTAAATTGTTAAACAAGAATGATTTAAGATAATTCCCCATCAAATGAGACACATGGTGAGTTCAGCTGATGAATTCCTCACGAGCCTACCATGCCTAATAGCTACTTTGGGTGCAAATCACAGAAGGCATACGCGACTCATTTTTCTCACACCAAACAGAGAACTCAGGTAAAAAGGGTTAGTAGTTTCTCTTTAGTTCTGAGTTGGTTAAATGAATGTTCTCCAGAAGAAAATCCTAGCCAAGGCAATCTGTCATCTGAGTTTTAAAAAGAACACCGAAGACAAATGTGCAAGTGGACAAAAATACCTTCTTCATTCATAAGAAAGGGATGGGGGTGGAGCAAAGCATCCACAGATCAAAGTGGAGTTGACATCCGGAGCTTATTAATAAATCTAATAACTTTGTGCAGGGAAATATTTCTTCGCAAGGACTCCAGACACTAATTCAAGAATCATTACATGATAGATAAGGACCCTTGGAAGTACCAAGTGGCCAGAGAATAAATATAGGAGGAGGGTGACAATTCCTCAGTAATGTATTCATGAGCGACTCCAGGGTACCACTGGAAAGGGAAATCTTGTGTTACTAATTCTCCAGCATCTACCCTTAGGCCAGCTGGCTTGACAGCATGGCAACTAGGTCCCTTTTTACTCTTTCTTGTAGCAAATGGACAGGATTGCATTAGCATAGGACAAAGTATAAATATGGGTTTGAGAGCCTAGAGCATACAATAAAACAGCAACCTTTCTAACCCTTTTAAAGAAATCCAGCCATAAATAAAATTCATATCCTCTGTATTTTTTTCAGGAAAACAACGGATCCATAATTCATTCATCAAGTATGTGCATCGTTGTCTTCGCCGATCGCTGCCCGCACATTCTAGTCACACGAACGTCACTGCGTGCAGATGGCGCTTGCCCACCCTTCTGAAAGGGCGTGTCGTACCGGACGCTGCAGCCCAGTTTTATTTTTGGCACGATCTGCAAGGGCCACTCCGAATAGTTCCACATGAGCGGAGTGCTAAAAGACAGAGAAGACAAATGTTAGTGTTATTCTAACCATGATAAAAATAAAATCAATAAATGTGCTTTTGGAATCGGGAATAATAACCCTGAATGGTTCCAAGTCCTGTCTTGTTCATTTATCTCCTACTTTTCTGTACCAAAAAAAAAAAATAATCCCACTGAGATTATGGATGTTCAGTAGCTACCGATAATTACCAGATCTCTTGATTCACCTTTAGTTCAGTGAATGAAATGCATCACACTGTTTTGGGTGACGAACCTGTGAACGCATGTGTGTGTGAAGATGCCCGAGGCACTCCCTCTGAGGGCCCGCTCTGCACCAGACCTCAGGCGAGCTCCAGGAGACTTCAGAGAAACACGATTGCTGCTCTCCAGGCCTTTACAGTTTGCTCAAACATGCCACGTGAACAGATATTTGCACTAACACTGTGTGACAGAAGCCTTGTTGTTGCCCTCCTTGACTCACCGCTTTCTTTATAAACTGCATCCAATTAATCGGCAAACCCTGATAGTTCTACTTTCAAAATGTATTCGGCCACTTCTCGCCACGTTCGTTTCTGCCGGCTTGGTCCAAGTTACTACAGGTCCCACCCGGGTCATGGTGACGGCTTCCGTCTCACGCAAGGACACACACGGTGCCGCGCTGCAGGCCTCCGCCTGCAAGGCCACTGAAAGGCTGCCTGAGCCTTCTGCTTTTCTGGGTCCCGCTTGAACTTGGCAGCTTTTTCTGTCACCCAGGAAATAGGTTGGAGCAGTATTCCCAAGAACAAAATAGGCTGCTTGAGGAACCTGCAGAGGCCTGCCCTGTTTGCGCTGCCTTCTCAGTGGCGGGAGATGCAGGGCGCACTGCCGTGCATTTAGAGGGGACATTCTGATACGCACCAGACCGCTGGGCCCCTAAAAACTTGACTCACGTTCAGAATGTCTGTCGGCACCTTGTGTAGCTCATAGGTCTTACCAAGGCCTCCCGTGTACTTGCTACTTCCTGTTCATCTGGCCCCATTAACGTAACGTTATTCATATAGTGGATCAATGTGACGTTGTGTAGAATGACAAAAAAGTTCAGATCCCTTTGGACTGCATTAGGACAGAGGGCAGCAGAGATAACACACCCTCGGGCAAGACCTTCTCTAGGCCGTCGTGTGCCACTGGCGGGCGGGGGGTAGCGGACCATTTCTCAAAACCCCACATACCATGTGCTGGAGGTTGTGCGAATATGTTCAGGCAAAGTTGCCACATCGGTCACGGCATGTCTAGTAAAAACTACTAACTGGTTGAGTTTATGGTTTACAGTGAGCCACAGGCACCCAGCAGAAACCATCTGGTTTCTGCCGGAGGCAGTCTGGGAAATCACGGGACCTGTGGTGAGAAGCACCTCTGTGTCCTATGGGTCCTGACGGTGTCACTCATCTGTGGCATGCTCCCTGGGATGGGACCTTGTTTTTGAGTTCCTGCAGTGGCAGGAGGGAAGGGAGTTTTAGAGCTACCTGGCCTTCTCCACAATGATAGCAAAAAATGTATTCTACAATGTATGCTTATGTCTGTATCATATGTATGAGTGGGGGACCCAAAAACCAGGATTGATTTATTAAAAATTGTGTGTTTACTCTCACATGTTCAAACTTCAGTCAGCTTCAAAGTAGTCCCCACTTGATGCAACACACCCACTGAGGTGTTTTTCCCACTGCTCAGAACAGTTTTTGAAGTCATTGATGTGGATGCCTTTTAGTGCTTCTGTTGTTTTTTTATTTCACCTCTTTCACGTTGGCAAAACATTTCCCTTTGAGGACTTTTTTCATCCAGAGAAAAAAACAAAAAAAAGTCACTCGTGGCAAGATCTTGGGTGAATGGGGAGGGAGGGGCATGGGTCATGCTGTTTTTGGTCAAAAACTGCTGAACGCTCAGCGCGGTGTGGGCAGGTGTGCTCGTAAACCACCCATCATGAAATGAGCAAATATGTTGAAAAAGTCTTCAAAGAAATTCACTGAAGCCGAACGCAGCCTCTCACAACAGTGCCAGCTGGTACACTGATACCAATGGGTTCCTAAGACACTCACCTACTGGAGGAAGTTTGTACAGAGGGTACACCCTCCAGAAGATAATTCCAGTTTTTTTTGGGGGGGTCCCTCTCGTCTGTGCTAATATAGTCTTATGTATGCTTATACATAAGTGAAATGAATAATAGGCACAGGAGGAAGGTATTAGGATTATTTAGTTGTTACTATAAGGTTCTCACATTACCCATGAGGTGGAATAGAATTATTTGAACATGGATTTGGATAGTTGTAAATGTATATCACAGGCTCTAGGGCAAACACTAAAAAAAAAAAAGAAGTTTAAAATAAGTATCACTAATATGCTAAGAAAAGAGATAAAATGGAATCGTGTAAACTGCTCGATTAAAACCACAAAAAGCAGAAAAGAGTGAAAGACCAAAATAGAAGCAAAGAACAAGGACAAAAAAGAGAAAACAGTATTGAATACCATAGATATTAATTCAACCATACCAAAGATTACTTTGAATGTTAGTAGTGTAAAGTCACCAAGCTAAAACACAGATGGTCAGAGTGGACCAAAAAATGTGACCCAATTATATATTGTTTATAAGAAACTCACTTTAAATGTAAAGACTGATTGATGAAAAGAAAATGAGTGAAGAAAAATAGCACATGCTAACACTAATGAAGAGAAAGCAGGAATAGCTCTACTAATCTCAGATGTTGCAAACCACAAGGTAAGGAAGATGATTGGGGCTAAGGGACATTCCACAGGGACAAAGGGGTCCATTCTCCACGGAGACGTGGTGTTTAGTGAGTACGTGTCTAACAACAGAGGGCCAAACTGCATGAGGGAAAACTGATAGAACCACAAGCAGAAGTAGATGAATCCTCAATGGCAGTTGACAATTTCAACACTCTCACCTCAGAAGTAGACAGGCCCAGCAGGCAGAAAATCAGTAAGGACATAGTTGAACTCAGTTACACCATCCGTCCCTCAACTGGATATGCTCTATAAAGTCTACATCATCCAACAGCAGCTGAAGATACATTCTTCACAAGCTCACAGAATATTCAACAAGACAGACAACATTCTGGGCCATGAAACACACCTCAAAAAGTGTTCAAAAATAGAGACTATCAACATCTTATTTCCCCATTTGCAAAGAGAGTTACCTACCAACAGTTTACATGGGTGCTCCTCTTCCATAATGCCCTTGGCTAATGGGGTTACTCAACCCCAAAATATGCCGTTTTCCTGAGAGCAGCTCTCGTTCAATGGTGGGTTGAAGTGGGCATGCCAAGGCCTGGCCTCACGTGGGGGCATCGCCGAAGGGCCATGCCAGCTGTCGAGCTTGCTTTGTGCTCCTATGAGGCTTTGGCTGCAGCCCCATTGCAGCTCGACTCTTCCCTGTAACCGGCACTTCTTCCCTCACCCTCTCATGGGTGTGCCCAAGACCACCCCTCTAACATCCTCCGGCACCGATCTCTGTCCAGATGCTGTTTACCCGGAAACCGAACCTGAAACGCCCCGTCAATAAAAGACCACGCAACCAGGGGGAGTGACGCTCTCCCCTACACGCACTGACAAGTGAAGACAGTCTCGGCCTCCAGTGGCCAGAAAAAGAAAACTGTGGATGATGAGCTATAGTTTATCTCTTTCTATAAAATATAAATGTGGTGCGGGCTGTGAACCAAAGCATCGCAGGTTCGATTCCCAGTCAGGGCACATGCCTGGGTTGCAGGCCACGGTCCCCAGCAACCGTACATTGATGTTTCTCTCTCTCTGCCTTTCTCCCTCCCTTCCCTCTCTAAAAATAAATAAATAAAATCTAAAAAAATTGTTAAAAAATATATAAATGTGCATTCATATGCATTTCAAATATTAGCACACGTGCACAAAGAACCACATTCACAAAGAAATATCTGGAAAGATTAGCCCAGATATTACAGAGCGGTGTTCTCAGGTAGCAGGTACCATGCAAATTTTGCTCAGTTTTATGCCCCGGGCCACCCATATCCCCTTACTGGGCATCCTAGGTGTTCAATAGATATTTTTTGAACCCAACATGGAGCTGATTCATTAATTAACATCAAGACAACAGAATTCCCAATGATGATTTTTGCCTTCCCGTTTTTCAGAATGGTTTCAAGCTGTTACAATGATCATGTAACAAAGATATCCATTAACATTTTTAAATATATATGCATACATAACGTATACATGTATCTGCTTATACGTTTCAGTTCAGACAGGTTCGTCTTCCTTATCAAAGAGAAATTGTCTGGAGGAGCAGGAGAGTGCCAACGGGTCACCTATCGGTGCCTTTCAGCATCCAATGCCCAGTACACGCTCTCTGAGGACCGCACGCAGCCTGCCCAGTGTCCTTCTAACGATGCAGGAAAGGGTCACCGTGTGCGTGAAGGACCCGATGTCTGCGAGCGTGTGCTACACTTTGCCACGGAAAATGACATCGGTTGTCTGCCCCTGCACTCGGGGCTGTATCTCAGCTGTAGCGGTGCTTTCTAGCCCTCCACTGCCCCACCCCCAGCCCCCAGAGAAACAGGTGGTGCTTGATGTGCTTGGCAACTTAGGGTCCAAATCTGATCACCAGGCACATTGGAACCATTTTATGGCTGCATGTTGCCGTTTTTCACCGTGGGCCTCAGCGTTCTCTGTCGAGCAGCGTGTTGTAATAAGCTCCCATTTCTGGGGAATGCCGGCCCTTCTCATCTCCGTGGGAGCTTACGTGGGGAGTTTCATGACACAGTTATTCACACACTAAAAAATATGAAATGAGGAACAATAGTCAAGCCAATGTGAAGAGGGTGTCAGCAATTCACCATTTAGAAGGAGTTCTTTTATAATGATATAAAAAGAGCGGGGGGTGGGGAAGCAGTTATACGATTATAAATACTCTTAGTCCTCTGAACAGAAATAGAAACTGAATCATCATGAAATAACTTGAAAAACACTTTTAAAAGATTTCCAACCTTCCCGTCTCGCTATGAAGAGATCGTGGGGGAATTATCTCATAAGAAAATGATGTGAATGCCAGCCCAAGCCACCTTCTGCATTATTGAAGCCGTTTTCCTTATCCTTACACATGCCCTTCGGGGGCTCCCCGTGCGCTGACCTCAGCCTGGGCCGCCGCTTCTCCGAAAGGCCAGGTCATCCTACAAGCAATCACGATGCTCGGCACAGCGAAAACATTTTGGGAAAACCTCTGTGCATTAGGGGCCCTCGTCCGGTAAAGATGAGAAACATCCGTCACTCACCCTCACTCATCACCTCGCATCTCTCGTCCATTGCTTTAGCCCAGTTCTCCTCAGAGAGAACACAACGAGGCCAAGTGAACCCAACTGAAATGCAGCACCGTGATACTTAGGAAAAGCCGGTTCTAGGTTGCCACTTTGCAGATCAGTGGGGACAACCGGCATCCTTGTTTAGCCTCTGAAATCATAAAGTCCAGTATCTCACATGCATCCTTCTCTCTCTGAGAATAGCGGGGTTCTTCTCCTTTCTGATGGTAATTCCTCTTTCTCACTCTAGATCATCATGGTCCCTTTGGCAAGGGCATCTGCCAATGGTCCCTCTATTTCCTGTACTTTCTAATTCTTCCTCTCCATTAACTCCTTACCCTCAGCCTAAACATGCTCTGGTCTCTTCCACCCTCTGCGGGAAAAACCCATGAAATCTCCTCACCTTAAACAACGCTTTGCCTGCCCCTCTTCCCAGGACACCACTTACACTCACTCTTTCCAATGTCTCAATTCCCGTTTTACCTCCATCGTGGCATTATGTCCGTATTCCAGTGATTACCCAATCATCTAAGCCGAAGAACACGGGTGCATTTGAACACTTTTTTCATTTTCAATGTCTCTTTTCCATCAGCATCTCTGACACCACCCCAACGGAGAGATTACCTTAATTCCCATATGCGATCATTTCCCTTCATGCTAAAAGGCTATCTCTCAGGAGCGTGCATTAGCCGCGGTATGAAATTTACATTCCTTAACATATTGCTCGTCTAACTTCTTCACCGTCGTCACGGGCTCCTCCGCCAGCTGGTGCAAGGGCTGGCCTCTGTGCAGACGTCCCCCTACTTCACAGACAGTGCCGGACCCTTGATGCTTGCTGCCAGCCCAGAGCGAGGCCCGTGGGCAGAGAGTCCAGGCTGAGTCACTAGACCAGCCCTGCTGGTGGCACAGGTGCAGGAAAGACCCCTCTCCTGCTGGGTGGCCTGCTGTGTGCCTGCTGCCTACATCCGAGCCCTCCGAGTCCGAGAAGCGACACCAGGATCGGGGCCAGAGGGACAAGGTCAGAGCACCCTCCTGGCCAACCTCTGCCCTAGTTCTTTTTTTTTTAATTTTATTTACTTATTTTTAGAGAGGGAAGGGAGGGAGAAAGAGAGAGAGAGAAACATCAATGTGCGGTTGCTGGGGGCCGTGGCCTGCAACCCAGGCATGGGCCCTGACTGGGAATCGAACCTGCAATGCTTTGGTTCGCAGCCCACGCTCAATCCACTGAGCTACACCAGCCAGGTCTGACCTAGTTCTTTTTCCCTTTAAGAGTGTTTTATTTTAATTCTGACAAAAACGCCTAACATAAAATGTGCCATCTCAGCCATTTTCAAGTGTACAGCTCAGTAGTGTTAACTATATTGGCATTGTTGTACAATAGATGTATGCAGCTTTGTTATCTTGCAAAACCGAAATTCTATACCTATTGAAAAACAACCCTTGTCTCCCCCTCCCCTCAGCTTCCAGAAATCGTCATTCCACTTCTGTTTCTGGGAGTGTGACCATTTTAGACACTTCACGTAAGTGGAATCACATAGTATTTGTCTTTTTGCCACAGGCTTGTGTCACTGACTACAGTATCCTCAGGTTCCATCCATGTCACAACATGTGACAGCATTCCTCCTTTACTGAGCCCGGGTGACATCCCATCACAGTTTCTCTAGCCACTTAGTCATCAACGGACATTTGGGTTGTTTGCCCCTCCCAGCTCACGCTGTAAGGAGCAGAGGTAGGCTATCGGCGTGATTCTTGATCCCAGATAGGCAAAGGAAGTCCTTCTGTCTCACAAGAGATCCCATCAATTCCCCTGGGTGGGACTGGGCTTGCGGACCTTACTGATAAAAACACGTTCACCTGCAATTGTTGCACTCTCTCCCCGCCAGCACCACATTTTTTTTTATTTTTTGCCATTTACAGGGATAGCAGAGGCAACCAGTCTATTTTTGCTCAAAGAGATACAACAATATGCAGTATTCAATTTCATCTTGTCTTGCTCTATAAACATTTTAAATTAAAATGTGCTTTACTAATTATTCTGTATTGACAGTGTGAAGGATCGAAATACATTACCACAACAATCCTGGATTTTGCTACTTTCGGTACATTCTTTCACTCAACGTGCATGCTCTCATTGCCAGGTCTACACTGAAACACTAGAAATACAAAAAGGAATAAGACAATCTACCCTCAAGAAGCTCAAAACCCAG